>NC_139738.1:4397700-5024872 GCF_964211835.1 Anser anser | reverse complement strand
GTCCTGGCCCCTGCTCCTCTGTTCTCCAGCAGCTTCCCTCCTTTGTTCCCATAGCGAGTCCAGAAAGTAAAAGATCCTGTCGAGCCTTTCGGAGGAAAAGTAATTACAGTGAACCAAAACCATGCACTTCCCTCATGTAACGTGCGTTCTTGTTGGAATTTCCCAAAGAATTCCTCACTTGTCCTCCTCTCCTGCCTTTCCTGGTGTTTTCTTCCATTGCACTTGGGAGCTAGGTGTGGTGGCCAGGTACCAAAGCAACTGTTTGCTTTGCCGTGGAGAAACACAACCAACAAATTTCTGGAGGCTGGGAAACTGCTTAAAGCTTCCAGTCCTAGGGCAGTTTCATGCTCGGAATAAAAGCTGAGCAGCCCAGGTAGGTTGGCAAGAGAGAGCGAGGGGTGGGGAGAAGCAGAGACAAGGAAAAAGGATGGGAAGTCTGAAGTCACCGGGTGCACTTCATGGCAATCCCCTGAGGATTTGGTGCCTCACTAGAGAATTTTGCCACCCATTCTTGGTTTTGGGGTGTGAAAGGATGATTCACCTCCGTGCTCATGTTTTGCTCTTGGAGAGGTGACATTTTAGCAGGGCCTCTTGTGAAATCAGTAAAAACACCAGGCTCCGCCGGAGCATTTCTGGAGGTGTTCCCCACACCCAACACCTACGTCCCCGTCACCCCGTCCTGCGCATCGCCCCGGCCGCTCGCCCACGTCCACGCTCCTGGACGCTCACGTGCACCGGGGCTGCTCTGGGGCTGAACCTTGCCTCCTCCAGGTGCTCTCTCAAGACATCGCCTTCCTCTGCGCTCCGGTTCTGTGCCTCTGCGGCATCGTGACGAGGAGCGGGTCGGCGTTGGCAGCAGGAGGAGACAGGCGTGGTCCGTGCCCCGCACGTTGCCTGTCCCTGGGCAGCGGTGGCCTTGGCATTGGGCTGGCCCAGCGGCCGCAGGCAGGCAGGTGGTTGTGCAGGGGATTTTTGCAGAGCCAGGCTTTGAGCTGAACTGGGGCCAAGCTCAGCCCAAACCCAACCGAGGGAGCTCCAGAAAGGCCTGCGAGACGCGGCAGAGTCTGAGGCTTCGGTGTGGGATGAATAACTCCCTGATCTATAAAGTGGGCAGAATCACACTCCCCTGAGCAGCCCAGAGCCAGGGCTGGGCGCTTCAGTGATGGAGATAAGCGAGGAGGCCTGGCTGCCGGCCACGCTGGGTGCGGGTCGGGCGCAGCGCTCCTCCCTGCAGCCGGGGCGCGGTGCCGGGGCCGTGCGAGAGCTCGGCCTGCTCCTGGCAGCACCCAACGCGGGCACCTCGGCGTCCCTGCGGCTGTGGTGGGCCCGCGAGGAGGCTCCCCGGGGAGGCGCGAGGCCTCCGTCGGAAGCAAGGCCCCTCCGCCGAGACTGGCTGGGCCGGGGCAGGGGAAGAAGCAGGAACTGTCAGCTTCCATACCTGGGAACCTGTCAGAAGCCAGCTAGCAACACCAGCTTTTGTCTGGTATTTCCAGAAAAACCCGGCGGGACCTGGCATCCCAGGGCATAATTTATTATGGAAAAATAAAATAATAAAGTCCCGATCCCTTTGAGGCCTGAGTCATAGAAGCATCTCCTCATTAAAGCAGCTCCACCTCTCCGCATGGCGTTTGCCAGCACCATGCCGGGATGAATCCGCTCCCCGCCCAGGGCTGCCCCCTCCTCCTCGCCGCCCCGGCCCCGACCAGGAGCAGCGCAGGTGGCTCCACGTCTCCAGCCAGCTTCTCCCCGGGCCTCCCTTCTTTGGGCCAGGTCAAACCATGTGGGCAGGCGTCAGATCTTCCTCCTCCTTCCGTTGGCGTGTTTTGTAGACAAACGTCTTCATCTCTTCGCCCACCTTCCCCCCGCTGTGCCATCAGACTCGGCACGGGCCCGGCTCCCGCGTCCCCAGCCCCGCGGTCGGGGGCGTGCGGTGGCTTTCCACAACTTGAAGGCTTTCCACAACTTGAAGCCTTCTTCCGAGTGGCCCCGCTCGAGCAGGGAAAGGAGAGGAAGCTGCTCCTGCAGTAATTACCATCTGCATGTCCCGAAGGCAGGCAGCAGATGTTAGCAGAGGAGGACCCGGTCGGAAGAGGGTGGGGGAGCAGAGGCTGGGGAGAGGGCCTGATTTTAGTTTGTGATTGCATCTGAATATTCTTAACAGGAGCTCCGGAGGTTCTGCAGAGTTGATCCATGTGCTTGGAAACTTTCAGAGAAAGCTCCCTCTCGCTGCGTTTTCAGTCTTTTGCTTTTCTCAGACTTTTTCTATTTAACTCTTCTTGCTAAATAGCTTTCCTTTATGTCCTCCTTCGTTTCCTCATTCCCACAGTCTCTTCACTCTTTGTCACCCTCCTGGACTTCCCATTCTGTCTTTGGGTCTGCCTTGGTTTTCCTTTTTTTTTTTTTTCCCTCTCCACCTCCCTTCCATTATCTTGGTCTCTGTATTTTTCATTTCCCGATTTGTCTGTGGGCTGATATTCAGATGAGTGAACTTCTTCCAGTTAAAGGAGGTCATGAATATTATGATTTTTCTATCAAACAATGAAATATGGCTCAAATTACTATAAAGAATAGGGCCCTTTTCATAAACCACCTGCTGTTTTTTTTGAAAGAAAGCACACAACCGCTCGCCTGTGCGCTTCAAGCAGTTGTCTCTCATCTCCACCTCGCCAGGCTTTGCCGTTCCAGTTTCTTCTGCTGAATTCGTTGCTCTTGGTGCCGGGAGCCTGCTCTTCCCAGGCCGCCAGCACCCAGCGAGTCTGGCTTCGGGCAGGTCGGGACAGGACGGGGCTGCTGGCAGGATCCTCGCTACTTTGAATGATGGTTTGGGATCGTGCTTTTTTGATTGCGGTGTGTTTATTTTGGGGTTTTATTTTTGTTTTCGACAACATTTCGGTCTGCACCGTGCTGCCTCTCGGCTTGGCTGAGGGAGGGACGTGGTGTTCAGGTGTCAGCACCCGGGGGCACGCAGACGCGCGGGCGGCCGCCCTGCCTTCTGCCGGCCTCGCTGCTGGGGACCGGCGTCCTCCCCAGCCCTCGGGAGGGCTGTGGCCAAACGCTGCCTCCCGAGACCTCGGGTACATGCCAGGCACTTGCTCCACAACGTCCCGCATCGCCTGTGGGCCTGGCTGGGCCCTGCTGTCCCAGCAGCTTGGCCAACGAGCCCGTTGGCAGCAAGGAGCGGGGCCGTGGGGCCGTGGGACAACGGGGCAGGGGAGGTCTCTGCCCCACTGGGACTGCCACGAGCAGGCATGGGCAGCGCCAGCGGCGGGGACACCAGAGGACAGCAACTTGTCTCAGACTTGTGTTTTGATTTCAGTCCAGCCTATTTATATTCATAATAGCTGCTATTTTTTCCCTAGTTACATGGATGCGTCTTGTCCTCGCTCTCCTCTGCCTTCCCCAAGCAAACCTTGCTGCTTCTCGCATGCCTGCCCTGGGTGGCACGGAGCATCGTCCCTCTGGGGCCGAGCGCGCTGCTCCCCGGGGAGGCACGTGGGTGCCGCGCTCCCTCCCGCAGCGCCACGGCCCCGCCGCCCTCTCCCCCCGGCCCCTGGGCAGGAGCCGCCGTACACAGCCCGGGCTGTGCGAGCACGGAGTTTGTTTTGCCAGGGTGACCTGTTTAATCATCTCATTTTCTGGTGGCCGTTTATTCCTCGTTTCCACGGTTACAGCCCCATTAAGAGGAGAAGCAATAAGGCAGCGAGTCAAACAGGTAATAAAAACATTAAAGCCATGTGCGCATTGGGAGGGAGGGAGGGCGAGCCGCACGCAGCGAGACGAGACCGGCCGTGCCAGGGAGGCGGCAGGGGCGCCGGAGCCTGTGCGGCGTGGTGACACCCGGCTGGCTTCCCAGCCTCTGCAGGGGACCGGCTGCCAACGCGCCCCGGCAGCGTCCCGCCACGCCGCCTCGTGCGCTGCCACTTAGGATGGCGTTGCTGCCGTCAGCGGGCTGCTCTCGCCGTCCCCGCGCTGCTAGCGCCGAGTTAGCAGAAAGCACTTGAAATCAGAGCGTTTCTGCAAGTCTGTGTTATTTCAGGGTTGCGACCGTCTGGAAACGCTTGTAACTTGCGGTTTCTGTTTAGTTACTATGATGCTGGAGGACCCAAACATTTGCTCTTATAATAGCTCCGCGTGGTACTCCTGCTCCTACCGCTGCCAGCGGTGCCGGTGTCCCGGCGAGCGCGGCTCCGCACGGTTTTCTCCAGCACAGCAAAGCAGCACGGGCTGCTCAAAGCACCACGGCCGTGCACTTGCAGCTTGGGAGCCTAAACACGGCAGCAGGCAGCACCCTGGGCATCCTGCAGCCTCCAGGAGAAGTCGGGCTCCCTGGGGACGTGTGGATGCCCCCGGGGAGCTCAGTCCCTGCTCCTTGGCGTGGTGGGAGCAGGTGGGGTGAAAGCCTTACTTCTCAGTTTGGCCGCCCAGATGGGCCAGTAGCCATCTCCGACGGCCAGATGGAAGCTGAAATGATGTCGCTAAGAGTAATGTAAAAACTTCCTTGGATGCTCTTAAGCCCGAGGTTGGGATTTTCCAAATCACATTGTGCTGGCCAAATCTCGTTTCTCTGGCGTTGGGTGCTTACCAAACACGCCATGTCTCGGAGCGGCGCGGGAGGCTGGGCTCTTTGGAGAGCTGCCCTGGGCTGGCGGACGTGGGCTTTTCGTTTCAGACAGCCCGGGGGATTGCTCTGTCAGCTGATTTAGTAATTAAGCACGAAAATAACTCTCCAGGACTCCCTCCATGTCCCCACGAAGGGCCCGGCAGTTCCTGGAAGTGGGGCACGACCGGTGGGTGTGCTTTGTGCAGGCTGCTCCCAGGTGGTGGCACGGGGAGAACGGGCAAACTTCGTGTAGCTGAAAACTGCCCGTCTGGGGGGGGCTGGCTGCTGGGGGGCACAAATGAGCATGTACCCGGGGGCTGAGGGGTCCTGCCTCTGGATGGGGGGGAAGAGAAAACAAACAAGAAAAGAGAGCGAGGAAATAGTCATGGAAATGCAGGGAAATGATGTAAACTCACTCCAAGTGGGTTTTACCTGCTGGCTTCCTCTGTTGCAGTTTCTTACCCTCTTACAGCCCCACGTTGCCCTGTTGGGATATATTTTTAAAATTATTTATTTCTGACATTGCTTTGGGTTTTATAGTTTCTTTTCTCCGGACTTTATCAGAAAGCATATTTGTGGTGAGCGCCTGTGAAAGGACCTGGCTCGCTGAGTAAATATTCAACGTGGAAATGAGCGGCGTGACCTTGAGGGGGGGAGAGGGAGGAAAGCTAGGAGAAATTCATAAAAAGCTGCAAAAGAAAAGAGTGAGGAGAAGGGAGGGGAAGGGAAAAAAAAAGCCAGAAGGGCTGGCCAGGCTGGGAGAAGTCCCAAAGGTGAGGAATATTGGTCTTTGGGTTCCCGCGGTGGTTGGCCACGTAGCGTTACACGTCCCGGAGAGGCCCGGTCCTCGGCCGTGCCGAGCAGTGACACTTTGAAAAATAGGCCCATTTAAGGTGCCTCAAGTTGGGCAACAAAAGTCAGTAGTCACTTTAGCTCATCTTGGCCCGTGTTCAGGAGGGTGAATTTTATCCTTGGCGCGAGGCCAGCGGGAGGCCTGTGCGCTGTTCCCGTTCCCAGAATAGGACTCGGGGTGGCTCCTGGACCTCGCGGGTCCTTGGGGCGGGGGCACGTGTCCCTGTCACCAGGCTCCGGGTGAGCGTCTGCCGCATCCCTGCTGGAGACCGAGGTGTAAAGCCTGCACTCCGGCTTTCCAGAACCGCTGCATTTGGCTCCAGCCTTTCCATCTCACTACTGGAAGATCTAAACTGCCTTTAAAAACCGTACGGCAGGGGCAGGAGAGAAACGAGCTGGCTTTCTGCAGTTTTACTTTTTTTTTTTCTGTACGGGATGTTCCCCTAGCCTGTCCTTAGCATCTTGATGACAGCGGCAGCGGGAAGCCCCTCGGCCCTGCAGCTGCAGCCAGCAGTGCAGCTGCCCCGTTGTGTCGGGCGCGACGCAGCTCCAAGCATCGCAGCGAGCTGGAGGAGAAACCCCTGCGTGGGTCCCTGGGCTCCTGGCGCCTTCCGCTGCCTTTGGGGCTCTGAATGCCCAAACGACGGTTAGGGTGCAGTTAGGTTCCCCTCCCAGCTCCTCGTAGTGTCGTTTCTTCAGCTCCCCAAACTCTCTTGATTTCCAAGAGGGGAAGTCCGACTTCACTGGCATCAGCACTTCGAAGCGCCGCGCACTGACCTAAGCAGTTGGGAGCGTGGGGTGAGGAGCGAGCTGAAGCCGAGCCCGCGTTTGTGTTGAGGCAGCACTGCTAACTGTTCTGTGGTTAAAACAGGAGGGCTGCACTAGTCACCTCTGAGCGCACATCTTTAAAGTTTTCTTCCTTTGGGTGGGGGGATGATTTATTTCGCTGGGTGAGCCTGAAAAGCACAGAATTAGATTGTTACCACTCCTATGGGTGAGCCCTGCTGCTCTTGGATTTCCGTCCAGTTGGGGTGCATGAGATAGTAGGGAAAAGTCTTGTCTAGGGATGACCTCGAAGTAATTCCTCTCGCAGCGTGCCATGATGTCAGCCAGCCAGCGTGCAGTCGGCCTGACAGGGGGGAAAACTGGCATAAAAACAGGGCAGGGGTGCGAGGCTCTGAGAGCAGCCGGAGCAAAGTCACCAGCGCGGGTGCCAGGGCAAGGAACTGCAACCGCACGTTTAACAGCTTTGGATGTTTGCTTTCGTGTGACAGTTGCTGTTCAAGCAAACAGATCGGAGAATTCCAGGCTTGCAGGGATTTCGGGGATTTTGTTATACGTGCGTGTGTTGGAGCCCTTCAGTGCGGGCTGTGCAGGGTGGGCGTGCGGGGCTGGGGGAGCAGCGAGGGGGGCCGGTACCCTCGCCAAGCCTCCCCTCCGCTCCTGTCTGCATTCCCTGTCCTGCAGCCCGCAAACTGGCCTCACTGGCCTCCCAGCAGCGTCTCTCGGTGCAGACCAGTCCCCTGCCCCATGGCACCGGGTGTCCCCGAGCGGCCGGGCTGGGGACCCCGCAGGACCGAGAGCGCCGTGCCCCTGGCCCTGGGCTCTGCTGACGCTGTCCGCGGGCAGCCGGGAGGCAGAGCCTTGTTTTCACGGTTTCTCCTCCAAAAGGAAAGCCTGCAAGGGGTGAGGGGCAGACTCCTCGCAGCGAAGGTGTTAACAAATAGCAGGTGATTAAACATGACAAGCGGTGACATTTCTGTGTGGGGTTCTCAGTACCAGCAATGCCAAGAATGAAGCTATAAACCCTGACATTTTGTGTTATGCACTGAGGTTTTTAATAGACATCTTTCTCTCCCTCCCCCCTGTTTGTTTCTCTTACTCCTTTTTTCTCTTCCGTCCCTTTCTCCCGTCCCCTCTGCTCTCTCCCCCGACCCTCACATCCTCCTTCCCC
Source organism: Anser anser (assembly GCF_964211835.1). NCBI lineage: Eukaryota > Metazoa > Chordata > Aves > Anseriformes > Anatidae > Anser > Anser anser. The sequence goes on along the minus strand of NC_139738.1, from coordinate 5,017,466 downwards.
ATCCCTCGCTGCCCCTCACTCCACCAGACTTGCCTGCCGGCCTGCGCTTTTCCTTTCGTTCCTCCCTCCCTCCCTGTTTTCCCGGTGACACTTCCCAAGCTTTCTCTCCCCTCGCAGGCTCCTTCCCCCTTCCGACTCCTCTCTTCCTCCCCGCTCGCTCCCTGCCATATGCACAGCCGCTCGCAGCCGCTCTCGCCCGCCCGCGCTCCCGCCCCGGGCTGCGCGCCCGCCGCTCGCAGCACGCCGTGCCGCTTCCCCCGCTGCTGCTCCGTCTCTCACATGCTCTCGCACTTGCTCTTTTCTTCCCCTGCTTCCCCTTCTCTCGCTCCTCTTTGTCTCCGTGACTCCCCGCTGCTGTCATCCTCCCTCTGTCTGTTCTTTTCCACCCTCTCCCCTTCTCCCTCCCTTCCCTGTCTCTTTTTGGGGCCTGATGTAACTCGCTAACCGCGGGCAGCCGGGCCAGTTGCTTGTCAGGGAGCAGGTGTCCCACCCCTGAGTGATGTTTTTGTTAATAACATTTTTGCCCTGACTCAGAAGCCGGCGTTTTGGAGATCGCTTGTTGCTTGTTGGTTTTTTGTTTTTTGTTTTTTTAAAGTCCGGGAGCTGAGCAGGCCATGCTTTTGGGAACAGTTGCTGGGTTTGTGCTAAAAGGACCGCAACAGTTGTTGTGCTGAGCAAGAAGCTTTGGAACAACTGCAGATTCCCTCCCGCCCGCCCGGCCTGTCCGTCCGAAGGGCGTTTGGAGGTGACGCCCGACGCGCCGTCCCCTCGCGGCCGCCTCTCGTTGGAGCCACGGGATCGAGGCGCCCGGGCCCTGGGACGGGAAAACCTCCCTCACCTGCCCTGCTGGGACGGGGGCACGAAGCGAGCTCAGTGCCGCGGGAAGCAGGGCGTCTGGACACGGAGCTCTGCTCCATGTCGGTGTCACCGGGGCTCCGGGGCTCGTGGCCGGCTATGCGAGCCGTGCGGAGGAAAGCGGTCTCCAGGCCCAAAAGGCAGAAGGGCTCGGGGGCGGTCGTCGGCTCCCCCGTGCACAACAAGGAGCTCCTGGGGGCCTCGATGGCTTCCAGCCCGTCCCCATCCCCACACGTCCGTGCTGAGAGCACCTGGGGCTGGCGAGGGGCTGCGGTGGGTGGGCAGCGAGGCCGGGGCAGCTCCCATGAGGAGGTCACGGGGCCCCAGTGCAAAGGGCTCAGCAGGTATTTGAAGCGATTCCAAGCTAAACTGCAGCTTGAGTCCGGGTGTTTTCTCTTCCTTGACTCTGCTGGCGCTCTAAAAATCAAAATACTTCCCCCTGAAGGCTTCGCCTTCCCATAAAAGTGCCTCTCCCGCCCCGTCCGCCCAGGTTGTATTGATCCGGCACCACAGACGGTGGCTGCAGCTCGAGTTGCCAAGTAGGGCAGATCGATAAAGACTTGCTATGGGATTTTTGGCAGCTGGGGCATCCATTTGTCCCTCCTCCCCTCCCACCTTCCCTCCAGGAAACCGCCGGCGTCATGGTGAAAGCAGGTGGAGCACAGCCCTCTCCTTACGCCTCGTCCTTCCCCATCCTCCTGCTGTGGCCATGGGGACCGAGGCCACGGGTGGCCCCGCTCAGCCGTGACGGCCGCGTTCACCTCGTGTCCTGGGGCGATCCCCCGCGCCACCCCAGCACCCCCTTGGTCAGGATCTGGCCCCTACTGTTAGCACAGCTCTCTCTGTTTCACAAGAGCCCGCATCCGAGGCAATTCCCCTCTGCCCTTCCTCCCCGCCGCGGCCGTCAGTGCCGCTGTCACCGCCCCGAAGAAGCAAGGCGCGGTGACGCGAAGTGACTTGCCGGTGGCCGGCGAGGGGCCGGGGCTGGGGATGCCCTTGCCCATATGGGATGGGGCTGTGCCCCGTGGTGCGGCTCCCTGGGGGGAAGGAAGGAAGGCAGAGGGAGCGGGTGACTCTGCCGCGAGGTGTCCTTAACCCTCGGCCAGCTCCTGGCTGCCGAACCTCTGACAGGTGCCGAGCGCCGCGCGCAGTGAAGTTAATGAAATGAGTATTTCGGGGAGAGGGGGGGAGGGAGGCTCTGTACTGCACCCTGGGGCCCTGGGTTTATTAATGGTGACCTGCCATTAAAGACTAAAGTGCTAACCTGGTCATATTTAGCAGCTTTCAATGGTATCCCAGCGGCCTCCGCTTGCAATATCGAGCCCTGCCTTCCCCCCGCAGCCCCAGGCCGGCAGGAGCTGACTCCGGAGTTTCTCCGCCGCGATGGGTCTGGTGGGCAGCGCCACGCAGCCTGCTGGACAGACGGACAGACGGACGGACAGACCGGCCCCCTCCCCACTGCCAGGGCTCGTCTGGACCCGGTGAACGCAGGGCTCGAGGCTGAGAGCTCCAGGTCGGAGCCGGGGGCTGCTCTCGTGGCCACGAGCCCTCCTGCACCCCTCCAGGAGGGGCTTGGGAAAGCCGAGCATGGGGAGATGTCCCCTGTGGGGATGGCAGCGGCTGGGCATTGCAGTGACAGGCGCTTGAGAAAGGTGCTGGGGGCTGCTGCTGGTCCGAGCAGGGATCAGTGTTCGCAGAAGGAGAAGAAAAAAAAAAAGCCCCCGAGTCTCCTCGGTGCTAATTCTGCTCTCGATGGCTCCCCAGAAGCAAGCCCCTGCTTGGCTCCGTGTGCCAGCTGAGATTATTGCCTTCCCTGATCACTTCTTCCTGGATTAAAAACTCAGCCCGGAGCATTTTTGCCTCGTGTTGCTGGGGGAGGGAGGCCCGCTGGCAGCTCCGTGTGGTGCAGCATGGACCAGGAATCCCACGGCATGGCCAGCTCGGGTGGGAGGTCGCCGTTCTCCCTCTCCCCGCACCATTTCACCTGGGGTGAAGGCACGCCGAGCCAGTCCCTAAGGGGTTTTTCCCTCTCCAGCAAGCCCCGCGAGCCACAGCTCATCCATCCCCTCATCCCTTCCTGCGGGCACGTTTGTCAGCGTGGGCTTGGGGCCATTCCCCGGCAGAGCCAGCGAGGGCAGGGGCCTTGTTCCAGCGCCGAGCTCCGGCCCTCGCAGGCTCCCAGCAGGACGAGTGCCGGCTTGGCAGCCAGGCTGGGGGCAATCCTCGCTCGCTCCGTTGGCTCCGCGCCCCGGCTGATCCGGAGCCAGGTTCGCTGTAATCCCTACATCCTGTTGCAGGTCCTTAATCAGCTGGAACCGGCCTGGAAGAAAAAAAAAAAAAAAAAAAAAAAGGCAACCAAAAACCCCAACCCCAAAGTGCTGTGGTTAACGGGGACGGGCTGCAGCAGCCTTGTAGGGCTGGGGGCTGAGGGAAGGAGATACTGGGGGGCTCTGCGGGACCCCTGCGCTGTTCCCCTGGTCTGGGTTTCAGGCGTCGTTTCCCCTTTTTTCACCCCCCCAGCCCAAGTGGGGATGCCGCCCCCTCGGCCCGTGCTGGGCAGGCTGGAAAAGTCTCTGGGTTGTTGTTGGGTCGTGGTTTTTTTTCCCCGTTTAATGCATAGAATAACACTGATGGGTCTGAACAGCTCCAGCCAGGCGACGAGGGGAAAGAATAACAAGCTCCTGGATGTCAGGCGAAATTATGGGCCATCGCTATTTAGGGTGAGTCTGGTGGATTTAGGGCCTCTCTGTTCTATTGTCCCGGCTGCTCTGAGCATTGGAGCAGGCGAGACACAAGTCGGGAATTTCATCGCGGGGCACGTGCAGGGGAAGGACGTTCCTGAGCCTTTCCGGGGCTGAACAGCGGCAGTGGGGGACAGGGGACGGTGTTGGATGAGCAGGCAGTGAGATGGGGCACCGGGAGGAGGCAGATGTGGTGCTCTGGGAGTTTTAGGAGCTCCCCAGGCTCATGTAGAGCTGGTATCCCCTCCTTGTGCCTCGGCACTTACCCCGTCAGCCCCCATCTGCTCTTCGGCCTCATGTGCAGCACTCAGGGAGGTCGTCGTGGGAAAGGCAGTGCCCAAATGGACACGTGGCACGGGGCTTGGGGATTTTGGGGCTTTCTCTTGGGCTGCTTTTGGTGCTGGTGATGCAGCCAGGGCTGGCACCGTGCTTGTGCAGGCTGCCAGGTATTGGGGGAAGGGCCCAGACAGCGGCGTAAGGGAACACCGAGAGGATGAGGAAAGCGTGATACGAGTGGGTCAGCCCTGGGAAAGTGAAGCCTGCCCGAGCCCTGAGCAGGGCGGATCCTGAGCTTCCAGATTTTGGCAAATACACCATGTCCCATGCCAGGGTGGGGAGGAGTTGCGGAGCGTAGGAAAGCCATGCTTGCCCAGCGTCAGCCTCGCTCGGCAGGGTGAATTCTTTGCTTCTTTGGGGCTCTTTTTATTTGACCGGATTAAAAAGCCTATTTGAGTTTCTTAAACCATTTAATCTAAAATCCCCAGGTAGATGCGCCATTGGATTCAGTTTTAAGCTTATAAACAAAATAGGTCTGTGTTTGCCTCGGTTTTGTTGCAGAGAAGCGCGGGGTTGACCTGTCCTCCCTGCAGCGGGCAGGAGCTGGGCTCCTCACTCTTGGGAGCCCCCTGAGCTCTCTGTGGGGTGGGACTGTGGGGACAGGGCTGCTGCCCTGTCCCTCCAGGGAGCTGGGAGCCAGGGCCAAGCTCCACTGCCCATGGTGAGCGACCAACACGGTTCCCAGGGCTTTGTGCCCGCGTAAAATGCAGCGAAGACCATTGGTCTGGAAGAAGTGTAGGGAGATGGGAAAGGAGGAGGCCATAGGAAAGTGGGGAGGAAGAGAGCTGCAGCGTGACACTGGCCTGGGCCAGGTGATGCTTCCCGATGCCCGCAGTCCTTGGAGAGGAGCTGCTGCTCCTCCTCCACGCCTGGCTCCTCCCTGGGCTTGCTCCTGCGCCCGGCCTCTCCGCTCCCCTGGGGTTCTTGTCGCCCTTCCAGCTCCACATGGCTTTATTGCTGCCACTCCCTGCGCTTTTGAGGAGGTTTTGTGGACACGGGACCAGTTGGGACTGCTCTGAGATGGGCCGAAGTGGGACAGCTCATGGTGTGGGTTCGCAGGAGAGAGGTGCTAGTGGTGCGCGCAGCAGTTAGAGGCACGTCGCGGCTCCGCGGGCAGCGGTGTTGTGCTCCTGGCAGCGCTCGGTGCCGGCTGCTCCGAGGGGAGGCATCAAACCCCACAGCGGGCAGATACAAGGGGATCTACCCCTGCTTCCCCCCGACACCCTGTCCATGCACCCAGCGGACAGATACAGGGGGATCTGCCCCTGTGACCCCCAGCGCCCTGTCCATGCGTCCAGCAGAGGTGGCGATGCCCACCCGTGCCTGCGGCGACGATGCCGAGCTTGGTCCCAGCATGGCCGTGGGAAGGCAGAGCAGGGGACCTCCTGCGTCCCCGGCTCACAAGGAGATGCTCCGTGGGAGGTGGTGGCCAGAACAAGGCTGTCTCCTTCTCCCCCGCCTCTCCCAGGGAACCAGAGGCAGACAGAGGGACGGGCGTCTGTCCGGTGGCAGCCCGAGCAGGAGGGAGCCCTCTTGGCTTTGCCGAGGGAGCCTCTTTCTATATGGAAATGAAGAATTTAGGCTAATGGAGCTCAACCATCTCTAATTTTGCGATGGCAGGAGGATTTTGATTGAAAGTAATTAAGCAAGCTAGCTGTAAAATTAATTAAAGCAAAAGGGGGGGATTTTTTTATTGGATTGGATAGCGATATAGCGGCTGTCAAATGGGGGACGGATGGGGGTGACCTGAATTCTCTGCCCTCCCTCCTCCCACTCGGGACGTTTATGTCACTTTAATCTCCTTACAGCGGCTGGTGTGCATTTGTTTGAAATAATCAAGGAAATATGGTCAGAAATTGTCAGCTTTCAGATCTAATTTACCTGACAGCCCTGCGCGGACCAGTAAGCCTCTGTGTGCGTGTGTGTGTGTGTGCGGTGCATGCGATGCTGTGGGCGTGGAGGGCTCCTCGCCTCCCTTCTCCCCCCCTTTTTCTTCACCCCGTCCTCACTTGATTCCCAGCAAAATTAATTCTGGTGCATCTGGGACCACCTGGCACCCCCCAGGAAAAGGAGATAAGTTGGAGAATTTTCCTGCGGTCCCTTCTCCACCCCCCCTTCCCATCGCTGCCTCCTCCCAGCCTGCTGCCTCATCCTTGCACCATAACCAGCTTTAGGGTTTAGGCAATATAGGATTAGGGGAGGTGGCTGTAATTCTTTATTCCAGATGGCCGGCAACTGCTAAACCCGCTGTCACAAGCACCGGGTTATAAAAATACTTAAATTAGGCCCTTTGTTCCAGCCCCCGGCCCTGCCAAGTGGCGCTCCCCGTGTCCTGCCGCAGCTCAGCTCACCCAGCACAGGTGGGGGCTCCGAGTCGGGGTGGTGCTGGTGCTGGTGCTGGTGCTGGGAAGAGGAGGCTCTGGGCTCACACCTACCTGGATTCCCTTGCTCAGCTCCATCTGCTTCTTTTTGCTGTCAGCGCTTAAAGAGAGCTCTGGCAGTAAGGAGAGTGAGGCACAACTTGGTGTGCTCGCGCAGCTGGTGAAGGTCCTGAGCCCAGGAGGTGCCAGGGCCGCCGCTCTGTACGTCTCACGAGGGACCTGCTCTTCTCCGGGACCCAGCTTTTCCCCCCGTCCCTAACCCTACAAGTACCTGGTGGCCTTGGCCCGACGCTCTGCAACGCAGGGAGGGAAGGCAGCTGCTGTAGGGTCAGCGTTTCCTCCGAGCCGCTGCGGTGTTTCACATCTGTCTTGCTAGGTCGGCTGTTAGGGTTATTATTTATTATTTATTATTGTTCATTAAGTGCTGACAGAGTTGGGGCTTTTGTTTGTTTTGTTTGGGTCTCCATTTAGAGGCCTTCGCTGCGGCAGCCTCCAGTGCCAAGACTTGAGGCGCTTTTACAATTACAGCCGTGATCCTATTGTATTGTTTATGTAATGACTCTCAATCCCGAGGGATTCTGCTGCCTTTCTTAAACCCAAGCACCCAGCACCTGGCAGGGAGAGGGCAGGGCAAAGGCTGGCCCCGATGCCCAGGAAGATCTTCCGGGCTTTGCGTTCTAGGGGATGGTTAATGCGCAGACAGATCAGGCTGGCCCTCGCGGCGAGGGCCCACATGCAGGGAGGGCGATTAAGCTGCTTCGGGAGCAGCAGATGATCCATCCCCGCCACGGCTGCAGGGCTCCTGGTGGCTCAGCCCCGATGCTCTGGCTGCTGGATGTCTCCCGTGCGGTGAGCTGGGTGCCCAACCCTTGGGCCAGCTCCCGTGGGTGCTCCCTGAGGATCCCCAAGCACCTCGGTCCCAGGAGAGAGACTCCCACCCCGTTAGGTGGCTGGGCGGATGCGCCCCCGCAGCTCCCGAACCTGCTGACGTGGGCAGGCCGTGGTCTAGTCCATGGCCAGCCGTGCTGCGGTGGGTGAGGAGCCCGTCGCCACGATTCTCGGCTTTATTTCCATCCTTGCCACTGATTCGCTTCGTATCCGGAGCCTTGCGAACGCGTAGCATCGTGCCAGTGCGTCCTCATCAGCGTAATGGGTATAATTAGGCGTCCCTGATTGAAGATAGTGCTGAAGGCTGAGTGTGCCAGCAGACTTTCTGCTGGCGTTCAGAAGTCCTTTGCAAAAAAAAAAAAAAAGGAGGCAAGACCCAGATTTTAGAGTGCTGGTTCCCACATTGCATTTCATATATATAAAGATTAAAATCTCTGATGTATTGAGATCTGCTGCCCCGAATGAAGCACTGTCCTCCCCTAAACCCAGCAGGAGCAGGGTTAGGTGCAGACCGAGCGCCCCGAAGTGTGCATTCAGCCAAACACGGGGACCGCAGGATGGGGCACTGCTGATCCCCCGTGTTAATTGCAAGTACAACAGAATGTAATATCAAGAATAGTCTAAATAATTTCATGGCCCGCTAACTGAAAGAGAGCTCGAGTTCTGGGACGTGGACCAGGCTGCCGCTGATAATGGTATCTAAAGGCAGTGGTGTCTGGAAGCGGGGTCGTACTGTGCTGGCTGCTCCTATTTCCTTCTGCAGATTGCAAGACAAGATGACTAAGAGTGCATTAGATAATTTTCTAACATAACATTCCCTACAGGCAGTTACTGGCATTGCTGTAGAGACGTCCTGAGCAACGTGTTGGAAAGAAGTGCACAATTTCTTTCTGCCTTGTGACAATGCTTGAGACCCCCGTGCAGAGCCGTGCCCCGTTCTGACTGCAAGGCTCCTTAGACATGGCTGAGGAAAATGCACGTGAGTGCTGACCTGGGGCCCCCTCTCTTCTTGTTTTACACCTTGTCCCTGCTCAACACGCAGCCCCTCGCCGCCTCCAGCACGGCCAGGAGCTGAGCGTGTCCTGGCGCCGGGAGGATGGGATGAGAAGTTCGGAGCTGGGTGGCGTGCCTTTTCCTCTCGGTTTGATGTGAGTGGGGTTGGAAAGCCATAAGCTCTGCTTTGCCACCACTGCCGGGGTGTCAGCTAGGGAAATCATTCTTCTGAGCTTAGCGGAGTGACATGAGCATCAGAGCAGGCAGAGGGGGATGAAGCCTGGCGGGTCTGGTGGAGGAGGGCCGAGGCACCGGGCTCAGAGCGTCTGGGGTGTTTGACATGTCTGGGAAGCGCGTGTTGATTCGCCTCGTGCTGGGGACTGGAGGTGAGCCGCTCGTCCTCAGTCTGGGGCAGCAGAGTCCTTCAGAGAGCAGACAGGCAGCTCAGCTCACGTCAGGTCGGAGAAACCTTGAAACCTCCAAAGAGGAGACGATCGGGGGCGAGGCACGGCGGAGACACCGGGAGCTGAAGCTCCTGGGGGGCTGTGGAGCTGCTGCCCCTCGGCAGGGTCTCGCTGCAGCGCTGGGGTCTGCCTGCAGCTCCGTGCGCCCCGTGGGCAGCGAGGGATGGAGGCAGAGCTGGAGGCTCCAGTCTCCAGCGTGTTCCAGGCAGAGGGTGCCCTGCTTGCGATGGATTCGGGGGCTTTCTGCAGAAACTGTCTCCAAGGGCAGGTCTGAACAAGCCAGTTACTCTTAATTTCCACCAAGAAAATAGAAACCCTGAAATAGAAGGGTTGGGGCGAAGAGGGGGTGGTGTTGCTGGCTGAAAGCAGCAGCCGAGCCCAGGCGGGTGCTAACAGGGTGCACCGGGGTCTCGCAGTCCGCGGCCGTATCGGAGGGGTGTGCGGAGCAGGGCTGAGGACAGTGTTTGTGGGGACGGCCTGGGTGGGGAAGCCGGGCGCAGGACGGGGAGGACAGCCCCGTGTCACGCTTGCAGCTCATCCGCTGGGACCCACTTAGAACCCAGAGGTGACAGAGAAAGGATTCCATGTGTCCCCCTCCTTCCAGCTCACCTCCTCCCTGGAGCACCAGGCAAGTTTATCAATTTACACCAGAACGCAGGAAAATCAGGGAGGTTGCCAAGGTCTCGGCTTCATTAATTCTGAACCCGCCGATGGCAGCCCCCCGCTCCGGCACCCGCTCGCGGGGCTGCCGCTGCTAGTGCAGGCTCGCCTCATGGCTTATTAAACCTGCACCTCCAAAACCAGGCTGAATTCAGACCCGCACCGTCTGATTCCCCATGTCCCTCACTCCCCTGGTGCCTGGAAAACAGCTTATTAAAACTCACCATTGGTAATTGCCTGGGAAGTCACATTTTTAACACTTTCCTCCGGTTCTTGAGAGCTGAAGAGCTGAGCCGTTGCCTTTCCCAGACCGCGGGGTAAACCATGTTGATGTTTTTTTGCGGGTGATAATGGCGAGCTGGAAACCACCGAGCTGCTGGAAGCAGAGCGAGCCCCGTTGAGTCCGAGGAGCTTGAAACATGCCTTGTTTCTCGGTCCCTGTGCCCTGAAGCCCACAGCAGCTGCAGAAGCAAGGCGCCTAGTGCACCGTTGGGGGAGCAGGTGACAGAGTCCTTGGCACCAGCAGAGGAACCCAAGAGAAAGAATGGACTGCTCGGACTGCCCTAACGCCAAGTCAGTGGCGTCTGGGGACGTTTTCAGTGCAGGATGAATGTGCAGGACCAGTGCTCGCTCGGGTGACGTGTCCCAGCGAGACAGGGGACGTCCGGGGCATCCCGTGTGGATGCTGTTGCAGTAGGCAGAGCTGCTGCAGCTCCAGCAGTGCCAGTGGCAGGGGGCTCGGCCTCCTCCGGGACCCCAGCAGAGCAGGGAAGGGGATTTGGGGGAAGGCTTGGTGGGAGCGGGCCGGAGGCAGCGCTCCCCGAGTTCACGCCGCACGGGAGATCCACCCATAAGGAGCTGTCTTTTTATTTGCAAACTGAGCGGTTGTACTGGAAGAGATTTAGCAAACATGGGGCTGCACAATGCTGTGTGCACTGAGTCACCCGTCAGGGTTAGAGCCAACGAGCACTGCGAGCTACTAAGGCAAACATTGGCGAATAGTTACAATAGGCACCAAAAATATCTTCAAATGAGATCTTTCTGCATTGCTGCGTGTTGGGTAACAGGGAGGGCTGACAACCTAAGCTGAAACCCTACCCACATGCTCTAGAGCTCATCCTGGGCAAGGCGAGCGACCGGCTTGGGAAGGAAGCAGGAGAAGCAGTGGTTTTGCTCCTGCGGGAGCCCCGGTGAGCCACGAGGCTCCCCACGAGGCCGGCCTGCTGTGGTGGAGAGGCAGGGGCTGTGTCCTGCTGGCCGGGGGGGTGCTTGCCTTGGGGTCGGGGCTCTGCAGCAGCAGTGGCCCCAAAATTGCTCACGTGCTGTCAGATGGGCAGCTCCAAGCCATCCTGTACAGGGACGGGTTGCTCCATGGGGTCCCAAGCAAGGGGCAGCTCCTGGGGGCTCTCCTCCAGCCCCCCCAAGCTCACCCTGCTGCGAGATCTTCTTGAGCTGAGTTTCCTCCTGGCTGCTCTCTCCCGAGGCAAGCCGTCTCCCCAAAGCCCAGGCCTGCTCTCAGAGACACAATTCCCAAAACTCCGGTCCTGGGGGCTCGTCCGGAGGAACCTCAGCAGAGCCGGAGCAGAGGGAGGCTCTCGGCCTCACATCCCCAGGGTAGGGCTGGTGACAAGCGCCGAGTCCCTGTCCCCCTGTCCTGCTGCCTGTGTCCCCCCTGCACCCTCACACGGGGCTGGGGTCGTGCCGTGGCCCCGGCCCCCTCCTGGCTCGGAGCTCCCGAGCTCTCCCCTGGTTTTTCGCAGCCGTTTTTTTGCTGCCAGCGCAGGGCACTGAAAAGTGCTGGCACTGCCAAAAACCCTGTGTGCACTACGACTCCCCAAACATCCCTTTATTTTTATTGTTCTGTTAATTACTGTTTAAACTTTAATAAGTCACTTCGTCAGGAGGGGGGACCTGCAGTGAGGTTTCTGTGCAAACACTGGGCCCGGCGGTGACTCTGGTGTAACATAACCCTTTATACAATGTGGGAATGTTTAGACTGTAACAGAAACTTGTTATTTTAATGACAGTTAAAGGGGGAAAAAAAAAAAAGAAAGGAGCGAATGAAAAAAGGGAAGCGAGTTTGTTGGGGAAATGGCTCATCTCAATCTCGCTGTCTGGCCTCTTTTCTCCTGGCTCTAACGGCAGCGGGGCGAGGAGGTTTTATGGCTCCTGCCGACCCGGCCCCGTTCCCAGCGATGCCCCGCGCTCGGCACGCCGCGGTCCCCTCTGCTCCGCGGGCAGGAGATGCTGATGGAAGCAGCAGGGCTTGCTGTTGCTCGGAGGCAGCAGCAGATGCCTAAAGCCAATTTGAGCTCAGTCTAATTATTCTGACCCACACGAGAGACTTTCCCCTTCTCTTCAGCGCCTCCTCCACCGTTTAAGTTTTTAAGTAGCTGTGCTGAAACAGATGCTGGCACGCCAGAGATAAGAGGGTCTGCGTCCCGGGGAAAAAATGGACTTTTGGGTTAGAAAGTGCTGCCTGCCTTTGCCCGGTGTGTTGGCGTCTCCCTGGCACCCCACTTGGCCTGCCCCGAGGCCGTGGCACTTCTTGGGCTTCGGCCTGGATGTGAGCTTTGCGTGGCGACCAGGATGGGCCCCAAGAGGGAAGGGGAGCAGGGACACGTCTTGGGGCTCACGGGCGGCCCCGAGGCCGTGCCAGGCCCGTCGATGTCTGTCTTGCTGTGAGGGAGCGCAGGGTGCCCGTGCAGTGCCAGGTGTCCCCGTGTCGCCGCGCCGAAGTCACCTCCAGGTTGGGCTTGGCTATATTTAGCGCTGCCTATAGACAAGGCAGCACGGAGCGATGTACATGATGTGAAAACCTCTCCACTCCCGCCGACCTCGCTGCTGCTGCGGTGAGCTCCCCGGCTCGGGGCCCAAGGCCAGGAGAAGGGAGAGCCCCATCCGTGTCCCGACAGGCTTCGCGTGTCCCCTCCTCACGTGGCCTGGGAGGGGGACACAAAGGGTAGGGGCAGGAGGGTGCGGGGTGTCAGGATCTGGCCCTGTGGGGACAGCAAGGATCTTCCCCAGCACCAGCCCCCTTCCAGGAGCCCTGCTTCTCTCTGCAGAGCCCCTCGCTCTCACGGAGTTCGTGGGCAGAGCAGGAGCCGCGGGCCCACCGCGGGGCTCAGGGGAGCGCGGTGCTGGGGCCGTGTTGTCCCCGGTGGGCGAGCGTGCGGGGAGCAGGCCAAAACAGTTCGCGCTTCCCTCGCCCGCTGCCGGGGCTGTGATTGTTATTGATCGGCTTTGCTGTTCTCGGCACTTTGTGTTTTTCCAGCTGAGCATTGCCTGCCCCTTGATTTGATTTTTTTTTTTATTATTATTTATTATTCTTTTTTTGGCTCGTTCCAATGCCCCCAAGCGTTGCCCGTGGGGCAGGTGCGTGCCCAGTGTGCACGGGCACGGGGCTCTGGAGGGTCCCAGAAAAATGCAAGGATTAAATCCCCGGGTCTGCGCTGCCCCTGCAAGTGTCATGCAGTAGGAAACCAGCGGCAGGGCCATGTGTCGAAGCAAATAACAGCCACGTGGACAGGTCTTCAACCTGGATGGTCTTCAGCCCCAAAGACCTGGGTGCTTTGCTCTCATTTCTCGCTCGCGGTGCCGGCTGTCGGACCCCGCGGAGCGCCTCGCTCCCCCGGCGTGCCCGCAGCCCTCCCCGCAGAGCCGTGCCCGCCCGGGGCCGGCGGCAGGAGCCGTCCCGCTAGGAATGGCATTTTCCAGGTTCCTGCGTGAGGCTGAACATGTCCCAGCTGCGAAAATAACGAGCCGAAATACCCTGTGGAAACAGGAGCAGCAGCGACACATCTGTCGGCTCCGCGCAGAGCCGGATTGTAACTGATGCCCCAAAGGGGCGCCCGGGGCGGCGAGCCGCTCGCCGGGGTGCGCAGCCAGGACCGGGGAGCGTTGGCTTGGAGGGGCCAAAGCGTGGAAGCAACAGATACCCCTGGGCCTCCCGCAGGACGGGTGGGCTGCGGCCAGACGTGACGTTGAGCGGCTGCTCCGGGCGGCCGTGGGGCGAGGGGCTGGGTGCCGGTGTCCCCACGCAGCTCCAGCACCGTCCCCTGCCCGGCCGCTGCCTCCCCTCGGCCGGTGGGGTCACTTTGGCTGGCGAGCGCGAGCTGAGCTCAAGGATAGAGCCCCCTGGACGGAGCCAAGGAGCCGCTGTATAAAAAACGCTGAGGTTTTCCTTTTCTGTACAGCGCGTTTCCCTAAATTGCCTTTGACTGTGTGCATCGCTAATGAAAGTTTATGCCCTTGTTAGAAGGACAGGCAGGTCCGTTCCAGTTAGGGCTGGGTCTATCCTTCTGCCAACTGCCCTCCCCAGCACACACACACACACACACACACACACACGCTCGCTCGCTCGCTCGCTCGCTCTCCCTGGTGAATAAGTGGAGGCTGTTATAAAAAAAAAAAAAAGGAAAAAAAAAAAAAAGAGGAGGGGAAAAAAATTTCCATATTTGTGTAAGTTGCTTTAAAAGCATTTTATCATGTCATAAAAAAAAAGGAAAGTACTCTTGGAAATTGATCCTGCACACGAGCCCATTGGACAGAAGGACGTCGGGATGTTAATGGCTATTTTGCTCCAGGGTGGCTTATTAAAAAATTTATACATAAATGCTTAAAATTGCATAAATTATTTAAAAAAAAAACATAGTAAGCAATTTGCAATCCCGATCCACTTTTCCCTCTTTTTCTTTCCCTCGTCATCCTTTTCTTCCCTTCTTTCTTACCAAAAAAAAAAAAAAAATTCCTTCCCTCTCTTCCCACCCGGGTCCCCTCCCTGTCTGAAAATGCGATGCGTCCAGAAGTGCACATGGATGTGTGTAAAATATATACGATTTTAAACACAACCCGCCGCCGGCCCGTGGAGCCAGCCACAGGGGGGAATAACAAAAAAAAAAGAGGGGGGAAGAAAAAAAAAAAAGGAGAGAAAGAAGTTTGGATATGATGAGTGTTCCTCGCAGGCGTGGAATGTCACCCACATATCCTGGAGATTGTACTGGGGAGGTTTATGATGGTTTCCCATTGATTTGTTTCCCCGACGCAGCTGCCGACCTCTATTGAGGGACAAACATAATCAGCACTGACGCAAATTAGATGGTTATTCGTTTTGAAAATTGACAGAAAAACAATAAAAAAGATGAAATGCTCCCAAATCAATAGATATAATGAAATTCAAATAATCCGAGAGATGAGGTCTCCATGGCAACTGATAATGTGGAAAAGAAAACAATTTAATAAAGGACAGACACACTTTGAAAACAGATTGGGCAAAGGGAAGGCGGGGGGGCGAGGGAGCAAGGGGGGCCGTGGGCTGGGTGGCGGTGGGAGGGGGCGGCGGCGGTGGGGAGCCGGCAGCCGGCTGCCTCTCCGGTTGGTTGGCGGTGCCGCGGTGAAGGATCACTGTCCATCCCAAGGACGCTTGCCATAATTAAGAGAGGCTTTCGGTCCAGAAAGTGCAGATTCAGGTTTTAATACACAAAATTATTTCAGGAGCACTGAATCGGAAAGTCGTTTGTTATGACCTTCCTGAGAGGCCTGGAGCAGGGCATGTTGGAGGCGCGGCGGCTGAGCCAGCTGAGTTATGGCATATTTGTGTTTTTATAGTGCGGAGGGGAGGGGGGAAGGGGGGAAGAAGGTTAAACAGTATTTACAGCTCAGTTGTTTTCAGAAAGGAAAGAGAAATAGAGTTCATGAAAAGATGCGAGCGGAAGAGAGCGAGCGAGGGAGAGGCAGAGACCCCCCGCCCGGCACGCTCCCGCCGCGGGGACGCCGGCTCCAGCGGGACGCTCGCCGACGCGCTCCTTGCCTTGAGGTGTGGGGGGCACAGGGGCCGGGGGCGCACAGGGGCCGGGCTGGGGCGCGGGGCTGGCCCTGCCAGGGCCTCCCGGGACGCCCGTCTTCTCTCTCCCAGCTGCAGAATAAACCACTCCCGGCACGGGGCCGGGAAACCCGCGCGAGCGCTGCGCTCCTACGGCCGGCTCTCCCCGCGTGGGTGCTCGCCGAGCGCGCGGGGCTGAGCGGCGCTCGGTGCGCCGCGGGGAGCTGTGGCCACGCAGGCGTCGCGCTCGGACGGCCGCAGACCACGCAGGGCGTTCGTGGACGTTCGTGTGCCTTCCTTCGCACGCGGTTCCTGCGCTCGGAGCTTCCCGGGTCGCGCGTGCCGGAGTGCCGGGTTGCGTGTGCCGCTGCGCGCGGCGGTGCAGCCGCACGGCCACGTTGCAGGGCACGTGTGCGTCCCCTCCGACGGGTGCTCGCGGCCGGCGGGAGCGCGAGCACGTGGGTGGGCTCACGAGGACAGGGGGATAAGAAGATGAGCCCTGATGACCAGAAGAAAGCACAGCAAAAGGCAAGGCAGAATTAGCCGTGGTGTGAGACCGCGATAACGAACTTTTTCTGGTCCTCTGTTTCTTGGTGGTGCAACAAGCGTGCAGGCTCCCAGCTCCCGGCTCTGCTCCTGCCTTCCCACTGCAATTAGTTAGGGCTGGGGCTGAGCTTTAGGGTGCTGACAGGGGCCAGCTCGCCAGCAGCCTCCCGAATCCCCCTGCAGCTGCCTCCCGGCCACCCCAGGGTGCGCAGGGAGCCCCTGTCAGGAGGAGCTCGCTTAGCCCCTGCCCTCAGCTGATGCTGAGCTGCTCCCCGCGGCTTTGGGCTTGGGTAAAGTGACTCGTTACAGACACCAAGGGGAGCTGGTGATACTGGGGGTGATTCCCTTCCCAGGTTGTATCCCAGTTCTCTCCCAGGTCCTCTTTACTCCCCCAGCATCAGGTACTTGCAGCTAAGCCTGGCTGAGGCGTGTGCCATCCCCCAACGTGCCTGCACCACGTCATTAGTGCTGGGGCAGCACGGGCTACACGAAGACAGCAAAGAGAAGCCTCAGCAAGGTGGGGCTGGGGTCTCTGTTGTGGTGCTGAGCAAGGAAACTCCAGTTTTCCTCAAGCCTGCCCCAACAAACTCCTCCCCAGGCGGTGCCCAGAGGCCGGTACCAGCACTGGGACGTCACCAGTAAGTGAGGGAGAGCAGGGAAAGAAAACCCCTGGGGCTGAAGTGGATAGAAGGGAAACGCGAGCTGAGCTTAGCAGGGCGAGAGTGGTTTGCCAAAAGTCCTCCCTGAGCCTTCGCACATCACCAGCACGGGGTCCACCGCAGGAGCTCCCTGCGCCAGCCCCTGGGCTTTCTCCGTAGCTCCTTCTTGCTGGATCCCCCTCTTCCCCCTCGCTGCTTCCCTGCACCCCTTGCCCTTTTGGCAATCACAGGGGGCTCACGTCTCCCCTCCGAGTGGTCACAGTCATGGCCACGGAGAGGGGACGGCAGAGCCCGTGCTGGCATGGAGCTGCCCTGACACCCGGCCTGGCATCCCAGGCGGTTCTCTGGGGGCTGCAGGCAGCCTGCTGGGGCCGAGCCCCCACTCATCCCTCGCCCCTCTGCTGCTTTCCCCTCGGCTTTCTTCACAACCTGTGGGAAGATTGATGGTGGGCCTGCGATGTTAGCGGTTCGGCTTGATTTATAGAGTTACTTAGGCTGAGTGAGGCCACTTAGGATAGTAAACCTTTTAACTGGACTAAAAAAAATTAATAATAAATAAATAAGGCAAGGAGGAGAAACTGGACCAGCAAAGCTGATCCTCTTGGCTCAGTGTTACCTAAAGGACTCCGAGGACAGAAAGCTCCCAGGGAGCGTCCTCGTTGCTGCTGAGGACAGGTTTTGTGGCACCAAGAGCAGGAAACTCTCGAAACGTTTCAGCATTGACAGATGCACTGCGGGCTTGGCTACAAGACACTTCTGAAAGCGCGTCCAGCCGTCCCGCAGCGGTGCTGTCCCCCCGCCACCACGTGAATTGCAGCAGCACCGAGAGCTGGCAGCGAGGTGCTGGGCCCGCTGAGTTGGGCCAAAGCTCCGAAAGCTGCAGGGCTGCGGAGACCCGGCGGGACGGGGGCAGAAGGGGAAGGGACAGGCAGGGACAGGCAGGGACATGGCGCTGCTGTCGGTGCCCGGGGACGAGCGGCAGCACCGGCGCGGGCTCTCGGAGCTGGGGGCCGGTGAGATCAATGCGCATTCAGGCTGGGTTCTGCGATCTGCTGGGGAAGAGGTTGAGGCGCGCGTTCCTAAAGAGCTGCGAGCGAGGATTAGCCCCGTCTCTGCTCGCAGCTGAGCCGCTTTCCCCGCCAGCTGTGCCGAATGCCTGCGAAGAGCCGGGCGAGCGGCAGCAGAGCCAGAGGGCGGCGGGGAGCCGGCAGCCCCACCGAGCAGCCGTGGCGGGCGTCCGTCCTGCCCGCTGCGGGCTCTGCTCCCCTGCGGGCTCGGGAGCGCTTGAGCCGCAGCCCCTTGCACCACTGCAGCAGCGCCGGGGCTGCGCTCGGGCCAGCTCGCTCCTAGTGTGAGGTCTGTGCTGCCTTCCTCTCCCTGGCCAGTGATATATGGCATAAATTAGGCCTCTGAAGGGGGATACTGCATCCTTAAGAAGAAATATGTCCTCATTTTTCTTAAACACCGTTTGCACTGAGTGAAATGTTTAGAAGGGACGCTGAGGGATAACTTTATTTCTTACTAGGGAGTTCAGAGCCGTTCAGTTAAACCCATAAAACACTGGGAGTAGGGAAGCTGACAGCCTGCCCGTGCATTAGAAAAGCCATTACTCATCTGGGGGAAATTCGCCCCATGCTGGAGCCTGGCGTTACCGGTGGGGTGGTCCAGGGGAGGATGCGGGATCATCTCCCGCGGCCATCTCGGGGGTCAGTGGGATGCTCGGGGGTGGAAGAGGCTCGGTTAGTAGCGGTGCGGGAGTAGAGAGCTGCCAGGCAGACCTCAAAGCACCGGGTAAGCGTTGCGGGGTTCAGCCAGGTGGGTCATCGCCCCCATTCCTCCTCCTCTGCATGGGAAAACGAAGGCACAGAAGGCTGGGGAGACCTTCGGTGACACCGTGCCTGAAAACCAGGCTGGCAGCCAGGGCTCCTGGCTTTTAACCGCCTGCTTCAGCCTCTGAAATCGAATTCCCTTCCAGAGCAAGGAGCAAAAGCCAGGAGCCTGGACTGCAGGGTCCTCTTGCTGCAGGGTCCTCCTGCTGCAGGGCTTCCAGGAGTCCTGGCAACACCTTCACGGCTCCTGTGCTGAGCCCTTGCTTTCCCGTGGGATTTAGAAAATGGAAAGAAAAGGTATTGTAGGTGGCAGCAATGGCAATTCCTCCCGCGGCTGGTGTTGGGGCGCAGATGGGGCCGGGTGGGCTCCTCGCCGCTGCCCCCTGGTCACCCGGCCCTGTGGCAGGCACGGCATCAGCCACCGCGAGGGCGGTGACTTTCTGTTCGGTGCTTGATTTTGGAGGCCTGACACCAAAAGATTTAATATTTGTTTGAAATGAGAAACAGTTCTCAAATGAATTTGGAGAGCCTGGGAATTAATGTCAGCTCCCCCCCTCCACACACACACACACACACACACACACACACTCCCCTCCCCGTCGGCTCAGCCCCCCCTTTCAATTTCTGAAGCCTGCTGATTTGAATATTTATAAATATCAGTAAATTATTTATTGTAGCAATCTGCTGTGCCATTTCACCAATCGCCGTTAACACTTTAGGGCTCGCTCTCGAGGCGGACGCGGCTGCAGGGAGCGGGCACGGGGGGTGGCAGCGTGCTGGGGCCAGGGCTCACGTGGGCTGACACCAGCACAGCTCCGGCACTGGGAGGGTTTGCATCCACGTGGGGCACCAGAAGAGCTGGGGCAGGACGGGGACCTCTGAACTGGGGACACTGGGAGGGGACGAGGCTGGAAAGCCAGGCTCGTGCTGGTGGGGACGTTGCCCATTGGGGTGTGCCACTGGCTGTAGTGCCCTTGCAGGCTTTGGGGACTTGTCTCTGGCTCGGGAGAGCTCCAGCAGTGCTGGAGCTGCCATCCTGCCCCTGCCCGAGGACCCTCTGCCCTTGGTCACTGGTTTCTCTACTTCTCTTTGCCCCTTACCACAATTCTGGCTAAACGCTGCAGCTGAGCAGG
The DNA here is from genome assembly GCF_964211835.1 of Anser anser. NCBI lineage: Eukaryota > Metazoa > Chordata > Aves > Anseriformes > Anatidae > Anser > Anser anser. Next base: position 4,998,160 of record NC_139738.1, on the reverse strand, counting down.
TTGAGCCAAGGGGAGCAGGGCAGGCTTGCTGAGGGGAGCCGTGTCTGGCCTCCAGCCTTCTATGCCAGGCTCTGGAGTAGGAAATGGGGAGAAAAGGGGACTGATGCGTGGCTGGAGATGCCAGTGCTGCAGGCAGAAGGTTGGGCATGCTGAATGCATTCATACCGCACCGTGGCAGGCACAGGGCAGAGTCCCCAGCTTTTCCCCCCCAGCTGATGGCTGGGGTGTGCAGGGAGAGCCCTGACGGCTCGGGGGAGGCAGGGAGCACAGTTGGTAGGACTGCAGCGAGGACACCCTTACGGCTGTTGCACTTCTCCTCCCGTGGCTGCGTTCTCCTCCTGCTCCTGCCCAGAGCAGAGCCGGAGCCCGCCGGGTCCAGCTCCACACCCGGGGCTTTCCCCGGCTCCACGCCGCCGGTGCGCGGGTGGGCCCCGTGCGTGCAGGTCGTTAAAGAGCCTCTGCGAACTCCCCAAGGCCAGGCAGGAGAGACAGCATCCACTAACCCAAGGTCATTTCCTGAGCTAAAAGCAATAAAATGTTTTATTGATAAACCGGAGAGGGGAAAATACACACGCTGCATCCACTCCCACACGGCGTGGGCCAGGCCGGGGCTGCTGCTGCCTGTGCCCCGGCCCAGCCTGGGCTGGAGGGGAGGTGTTTGCCGCAGGGGCTGCACCTTCGGCTGCCTGCCCCGCTGGGATTTGGGGGCACAGGGCGTTATTTGTGGGACACGCGCCGGGCTCTGTCTGAGGGCCATGCCTCCTGCCCCGCCTGGGGCTCTCCAGTCAGGCTCGTACCACAGCGGTTAAAAAAGAAAAGGCCCCGCGCAGCGCAACGGCCCTCCTTCCCTCCCCCTCCCCGCCCCAAATAATGCCGTTAATAATTAATCGAATGAGAGCTTGCAGCTCCTGGAAAGCTGGCGCTGGGACCTCCCTCCTGAACGGAGCTGCTCAGCTGGGCTGAAAACTCTTCAATAAGAATATGAAAGCTCCATCTGTTCAACGCGCCCGGCCCTCTGAAGTGCCAGCGTGCCGGCCCTCCCCAGCCAGCGCCCCCATCCCATGGCACGGGCCCTCGCCCCTCCTGCCCTGCCCCTCCTCAGCCCCCGGCCCATCCAGGGGGGTCCCCAGCCCCCCCGGGCTCTGCCCACACCACCCAACCCTCTCCTCCACCCGTGCCAGCCTCTCGGTCCGCTGCCACGCGCCGGGGCCCTCTGTGCCCTCTGCGGGGGACACGGTTGTCCCCGAGCGCCAGGCCTTGTCCCCGAGGGACATTCACCAGCGTGGGGCAGCCGGTGCCTGCTGGCAGGGTGTGGGGCCGGCGGGGTACGCTGCCGGTGGCATTGTTTTCCGAGGAAGTGCTCAGTGTAAATAGAGCATGTGGGAGAGTTTGTCCCGGGCAGAGATGAAAAGTCCCCGTGACAGGCTCAGGTTATAAACGGCTTCCTCAGATTGATGCGAAATCAAAACATTTCTATTGGGAAGAAGAAAATGAAGGGGGATGTTTACTTAGCCGGGAATCTTTAAACAGTGCCGTGCAGACAGGGGGTGATGTGGGGGTGATGTGGGGTGGGGAGCGGGGCCGGGGCAGGGACCCCACGGCTCCAGGGTCCCTCTGCCTGGCAGCCCCGACCCCGGGCAGGCACAGGGTCCCCCTGCAGCACCCCTACCCCATGCCCACCACCTGGGCACAGATGCTCTAGTCCCTCCAGGGCCATCTCCAGCAGTTCCCTGCAAGCAGGGTTCCCCTTCTCCCTTTAAGTTTATCAGGCCAAAAGAGGGGAACAGAAATGCTGAGGTCGTGAATGTCCCTCCTGCTCCAGAGACAAAGAAATAGGGGATGGAAAGATAAAGCGATGCGTCTGGGCTTGCCGAGAGCTGGTTGCAAAGTTGGCAGAAGAAGCTGGGAGTTGTGATTCCCTGCGGTCATACGTGCACAGGTGGGATGGAGATATACACGGGATGGAGTCCTGCTGCCCCAGAGCACGTCCTGTCCCGGGAAGGTCTCTGGGAGGGCTGCTTTCATAGGTTAGGGGGAAGGGGAGTTTTCTGAGCTTGCTTTAGTTTTAACATAGGCTTTAGGAAAAGATGCCCGAAACGTTAAAGAAGAGCATCGCCGTCCTCAAAGAAACCCCACCTGGGGAGGAGAAGGGAGAGGGGGCAGGAGAGGTGCGGAGGGAAGGGCAGGAGCCGGGTGCCGGAGGGGCGAGGCCGGGGTGCAGGAGCAGCGGGGCCAGGAATGGAAGACAAGTTGCAGGCTCCCTGTAGCTGCTGCGTACGCAGCAAGTGCAGCCTCGGGAACGTCTGTTCCCCTCTTCCTTTGAATAAATATTTATATATTCATTTGCCGTCTGGTGCACGCACTTGGCTGCTCACCTCCAGACCAGAATAATGGGACCTGCCGTCGCCGCGGGGCGGGGGGCAGTGGGTTGCTGCGTGCCTCCCTCCCCGTCACCCCAGCTGCGAGCGGGGCTGATCCTCACCGGCTGTCGTGGGAACAGGGATGGGGAAGCACCGGGCAGGAACGGGGCCAGCGGCTGCCCCGACCCCGGCCACCTGCACCCAGCGAGGCTCGCTGGCCCCTCGCCGAGCCCCCCAGCACGAGCCCTCGGGGTCCTGGCCGGGCTCCAGCTGGAGCTCGCAGCAGCCTCCGCAGAGTCCCAACGTGGTACCCATGGCGCACGGGATCGGCCTGCGCTTTCTGCCCTAAATAGAGCGGGAATGTGATGGGAAGGGAAGGTGCCAACGCGCAGAGGCTTCGGCGGCGTTACGGGCGCCTGCCGGTGCCCATCTGTACGCGCGAGGGCTGCGTGCGGGGCGGGGGGATGTGTGAAAGGAGGCGCGTGGGAAGGTGTACGGGGGGGTGATTTGGGGAGAGGGGAGGCTTTAACCCGACCGTGTGTGGCTCCACGCTTGCTGCTGGTGCACGCACGTGGCTTGGGAGCAGCTCAGCTCCAGCTCCCGTTCCTGGAGGGGCAGGGATGCCCTCGGGGGAGGCAGGTGCTTTCCCTGCCTGAAAGCACGAGGGCATGGGGGGCTCGGTGTCAGGGGGGGAACACCATTGGAATGGGTAGGAGCACATTTTGCCTCGCTTTTTATGGGGGGCTGATAGGTTTGTTGGGGGGTGGGGAGGTATTTTCCTTGCAGTCCTTGACAGGGAAGCGTGTCTGAAGCTGTCAGGAGTTTACGCTAAGCAGCCACTCTCTGGCTCTTGGACAGCAGGTCTAAAGTTTCAGTCTGTTTGTATTGGGCTGTCATGTTATGGGATTAGGGGCTGTCACGATGGCTTCTGGATGCATTGTAGGGGGTCTGATTAATCTCGGTGCACTCCTGTGGAGCTGCACCTCCGGGCTGTGACAGGGAGGTGCCGGCTGAGTGGCCACGAGGGACTCCCCGTCTCGGTCCCGTGGGACAGGTCCCTCTTCCAGCCGGACACGCTGTCCGAGAGCACAGCCTGGGGACACGTCCAGCGATGTGCCCAGTGGGATGTGTGTCCCCAGCACTTCAGGGGTGCTCTTCCTGAGCCCGGGGACACAGAGTGGGGTCTGTGGTGGCACCGGGCGGGGAGGGCCCGGCTGCAAGGCCCGGCTCTTGCCTTGGGGCCTTTAACCCCTCCCAGTCTGCGTGCCTCTTGCGGGGACCGTAAATAAAAAGAGAAATGAGACAGCGCAGCTACTTTAGAATCAGGGTTTTGCTTTTATTTGTGATTGAGCCTTGCTAATTGTTGGTGCAATAATTATGCAAGTGACTCCGTGATAGGGACCATTTAGTTCAAGATTCTCCGTGACCTTGAAGTTAAGACCTTACCTTCTTCCTTTCTCCCCCCACTTTCTCTTACCCCTCCTTTACTAGCTGTCACATATGAATAAACTACATTAAAATAACAAACCCACACTAATTAGCTGATTGTGCTGGGAAGTGCGAGAGCAGAATTTCCTGTGTGTGTGAGAGCAGAGGGAGCAAAGGGGCCTGATCAACTGATGCCAGCCCCGGGCGATTTTCTCCCACTTGGCTGCCACACACCAGGCTGGGGCTGCAGCACGGGCACTTCCCAGTGCTCCCATCATCCCTACTGGTTCTCCCTGCTCAGTACTGGTTCTCTTCTCTGAGCCCATGAAGTGAGCTCCTCACCATCCCTAGGGTTAGACTGGGAGGCTGTTCCCTGCCCCAGGTGTTGGGGTGCAGTTGCTGCCTGGTGTCATTTGGGGGATGGAGACGGGGGCTTGAGGCAGGTGCTGTGGTTTGAAGGAGGCAGCACCATGTCCTCCAAGGCAGGCGTGATGGCTGGGCCGCACTACGCTCACCTGCCTGTGGTGTTGGGGGCCTTTTGGGCCCAGTTCAGTCCCAGCATAAACGCCTGCCTCTGCCTTGAGGCCGGCGGCCTCCGTTGGGACGGGCAGGTTGGGGGCTCGGCGCTTAGGAAGAGGTGGCAGTCCCACCCTTCACAGCACGGCCGCGGCCACGCGCGACGGCGCCGGGTTGGGAGCAGCCATTTGCTGCTTGGGTTCCGGATGTCCCGATCCCTCTAATGCCCTTCCTCGCTTCTTCCCCCTCTCTCTTTCCAGCTGAAAGAACTATATGCACTGACGCAACCTCAGGAAAACCCACAATGGCTGCCAAGCGCAAAGGCGGCCTGAAGCTAAATGCAATCTGTGCCAAGCTGAGCCGCCAGGTCGTCTTCGACCACGGGGGAGCCGAGCAGGCACGCGCGGACAAGGGGCCGCAGCGGGAGAGCAGCAACAAGGACCTGCCTCAGCCCGGGACCAAGGAGCCGGGGACTGAGTTTTCGGACGGACTCAGCCGCGTGCAGAAGATCGAGGAGGACAAGAGGAGGGAGGTGATCGAGAAGTGGGTGAACGGGGAGTACAACGAGGAGCCCTTGCTGGGGCGGGCCGAGGGCAAGGAGTGTAAGGGCGCCGAGAGCGCGGAGGTGCCCCCCGAAGGGGTTTACATGGTGCAGCCCAAGGGCTGCAGCGATGAGGAAGACAACGGGGACGAGGCGGACGCGCTGAGGGGCTCTCAGGATGGCGCCTTCCTGGACGACAGGGACTCCGACGGGACGGCCTCCAAGGACGATGCCTACCGGGCCTCCAGCGGCGAGGCGGCCTCCAAGCTGGGGGCAGGAACAGCCTCAGGTAAGCCCCCTGCCACCCACCCCTGCGCGGGGCAGCTCCTCGGCTGCGTGTTCTGGGGAAGAGGCTGAACTGCTGGGTACCTGCTGGCTGGAGGAGAGGGGTGGAGGATCCCGAATCCCCCAGCAGATGCCTGCCTCCCTGCTGCGTGTTTCCTCTTGGGACCGTGCCCAGTTTGCTCAGTGCCCTTCCTCAGCGGGGTGTGCGCAGGGTGGACGTGTCTGGGTGACTCTTCCCAGACTGTAGATCCCGTGGTAGAGTAGGTCTCCTTCCCTAGACTCCTTCATGCAATTCACATGGGGATAACTGCGTTGTGTGTTGTTTCCTGGTCATATTTTTCTGCATGGAAAAAATAAAATGAAATTGTGCCCTCATGGCAAATCCCTGGTGGATTCTGCAACGTGTTCACACGCACCCTGGCTGTACGGTGTGGGCAGGGTGTGTAAACACACTCGTGCCCACCGGTTGCGCCTTGCACAGCAGTGATTGACCCTGAGCCGAGAGCTGGCTGTGGGATCTGAGGGACGGAGGACACCTGAATTCATCCTGCATCTCGGCACGGTGCACGCTGCCGTGGGGCTGCCTGCAGAGCCGGGAGCCATCCTCACCAGCATTCCCATTTCTCCTGTCTTTATTGGACGGGGCCAGCGTTGCAGGATGTGACAGCCAGGGTGTGCCAGAGCAAACCCAGGGTGTCTGCACCCCCCTGTGCATGGACGCCGTGTCCTTAAATCCCTGGCAGTCAGGCAGTGCTGAGCCTCAGCTCTCACCCTGAGCTGCTCGGGGCTGTGCTACCATCAGCAAGTGTGGAGCAAGCTCCTATGTAGTGCTAACTTTCTTCTTCTCCTTCCTTCATCATCCCCTGGTTTTACCCAAATTCCCCTTTCTTGGCATCAAATAGCAGCCTGTAACAGAGACGTCCAGCACGCAGCCCCGGCTCCAGCACCGCCCGCTCTGGGCTGGATGCTGACTCGCGCGCGGTTGCCGGTTTTCCCCCAGGCTGTGTGCGCATTTCTTATTTTCAAATAGCTCCTGCTTTTTTTTTTCTGTGGCTCGTTCAAAAGCTGAAATCAGCAAGAGCTACCGGGGAAAGCCCCAGCTGAGTTTCTTGCTCATTTTCTGATACCCAGGTCCCCCCAGATTGATTTTTGGGGGCCATATGAACGCTAAGCCCCGGTAAAAGCTTAGGGCAGATTGAATGCTTGCTATTCGGGCAGAGCAGCTCCCTCCCCCTGATTTGTCACTCAGCTGGGTTGGAGCCGTAATTGAAAGATCTCCCCCTAATCTGCTCCACCTGCGCACACCCCTCCCCTGATCCCAGCACTTTGTGAATCCATCAAACTTTCCTCCTTTTGTGTGTGCCCGTGTTTTCCTCCTCCTGTTAATAATGCAGCCGAAACTCATCTCCGTCTGTCCGTTCCCCTTCTGGAGAGGCACATTCTCTAGTCTTCACGAGTTCAGTGGCAGCGCACATAATTATGCATATAAGATATAAACAGAGCTGTTTAATTATCCTTCGCCACATCAGTGACAGAGTAATTAACAAACATTGCAAGATCAATGAGGAAAAGTGTGACCTTCAGTTTCCTTTGATAGGAAAGCCCTTGTCGTTCCCAGACACAAGGTGATTGTGCCTGGACTCAGTTTTCAGTTTGTTTTAATTCCCTTTAGCCCGCATTTGCAGCTTTTCTTTGCCACGAAAACTAAAAGGAGGGGAACCTAGGCTGTAAAAATATGTTGTCAACCTGTGGAAAATGAAAAAGAAGAGGTCTCTTGTCAGGTAGGAGTTCTCAGTAAAATGCTTTTCTAGGGCTGTATTGTCAGGGGATTACACAAAAATGTGTAAGCAGTCATGGGGGGCTGGAGGCTCGTTTATATTTAGGGCAGGTAGTGGCAGGTGCAGGGTCAGGTTTACCCCATTTAGGTTTTGCCTGGCAAAGGGACGTGCTGCTAGGTCTTGAGCATGTGTTTCGAGAAGCCCGGTGCTAACGTCGATGGTGACATTTCCCTGGAAAGCACAGAGCGAAGCCTCTCTTGTGTTGGAGGGGACAAAGTTCTCCTCTTCAGAAGCTGTGCACCAGAAAATGGACTCGAAGCTGTTCACCACCAAGTCCCTTTGGTGTGACTGGGTGCAAGGTAAATTACTGCCACGGGGTTTGGGACTGCCTGCGCCCCAGAGGAGTTCTTTCCTGTGCCTTGGGGGGCGGTGGGAGGCTTCCGGGAGAGGAGCACAGCTCTGCCCACCCTCTCGGTGTGGCTTTGAGGGACTTGTGGCAGAACCCAGCTTTGAAGGCTCTGGGTGCCCGTTGCTCTCTGAGGACACAGAGCCGAGAGGGCTCAGCTGCATTTAAAGTTTGGCTTTTGCTGCTTTTGGTCAGCTTTTTTTGGGCAAAAAGCAGCAGCCATGCAGGAAACCAGATCCTGCATCTAGAGGGGCTTTCTTGGTCGGTTGGGGGGAGTGATCCTCGTCCTACTTGAAATAAGATGGGCTATAACCATGGAGAAGGTGCACATGTGGGGCCCCTGTTTCTTGTCCTGAGCCACCCATTGAAAACAAGGGACCGAGGAGTCAGTGCTGAGCCTTGCCTTATGTTCCTCCCTCCCGATCAGCTGGGAAAGCTGTTCAGGAGCTGCAAAGCTGGCGTCCATCAGGAGACGGGTGTCAGCCTCTGACCTGGACATGCAGATGCGTTTCCTCCTTCATTCACACACCTCTCCTGCTCCCTGACTGACCCGTGCTGCTGCACACACATTTATATATAGCATTCAGACTTCCCCGTGCAGGCTGTGACAGAGATCCCTTCCTACAACCCCTCGCTGCTGCACGCATACCCAGGAGATTTTCCTACACGATCCCATGCTCTTCTCTCTGCCCGTTACTCGCATACTGGGCTAAAGCAGTCACCGGGAGCTTCCCCCTGTGCAAGCTCGCAAAGTTTTCCTTTCTTTTCTTAGCCTGTTGGCTGCGTCCCTCAGAAGGGGAACGCTGGCCCTGCTCTCAGCAAGGAGGGCTTTCTCTCCAAAATTTCCTGGGGAGACTCCGCTTGGGAGAACACGCACGACGAGTGCCAGTTTCTCCAGCCCCCGAATTTCCACGTTTCCCCTCCCAAGCAGACTGCAGGACAGAGCCGGGATGCCCCATCCCCCAGGACCCAGACCTTGCTCTCCATTTGGGCTGTTTTGCTTTTCCTTCCATATATAGTGTGCTGCTGCAGGCTATTTTTAGCCCCCCCCTATTTTTTTTTTTTTTTTTTTGCTAGCTCCGGATCCTTTGTGATACGATAGCTGCTCCGAGACACGGGGATCTCTGCTCTTTGGCAATGCCCACAAATGGAGAGCGGCAGCGAGGGGAGAGGGAGCCCTTTTGTTATCACACAGAAGGGGAGAGAAAAAATGCGACGCAGGGGGAGGGCTGCGCACTTGGCGCAGGGATTTTGTTTCCCAGCCGCTGTCCTTCTGCCTCACTTCTGCCTGCCGGGGGTCCGGGGGGAGCTGTCTGTCGGTGACAGTGAGGGGTTGGCTGGGTCTCAGCCTCTTCGTGGTGAGCCCTTCCCTAGGTGCCTCCACCAGGAGAGCCTCTAGCCCTCTGGCTAGCCACCCTGCAAGCAAATGCGGGTTGTTGTGGCTTTAGGGGATGTGCTGGTGGCCTCGTGCTGGGTGAGTGAGGGTGTGCTCGCTGGGCAGGGGGAACTGGCCAGGGCTCCCTCTCAAACGGGGTGAGGAACCACAGAGCTCCCTGCAGCACCACTCATCAGGGAGGGCGTTGCAGTCAGGGGGCTGCAGTCACCCAGAGCCAAACTGGAGCAACGGAGGGGCAGAAAGCAAGCTGGTTTGGGGGATGAGGGGTTAAATCGAGGGTACTGAAACCCGAACTTATGCGTGGACCTTGTAAAGCTCAAAAAAAGACCTGAAAAATCATCTTCCTTTGTGGTTTTGGGTAGTGCATCTAGTTGTACTGTCTGAGGTCTAGCCACATGGGTACCAAAGATGCTTTCCAACACCAAATGTGCAGAAGAGAGAAATTTAGAAAGGAGCTGGTCTCCTACAGCATTTTGCTTTTCCCAGTATTAGAAGAAAATGCTAGGCTTCCTTGAATATCTTCTCTGGGTTTGTAAATCTGTGGGGCCTGAGCTGCACTGGGATCTGCAGAACCGACTGGAGATGTGGGACTGGGGAGGGTCCCAGCTACGTGCTGGGGCTTGTGTGCTGCACATCAGGAGAAAGAAGGGAAAGGGCTGGCTTGTTGCTCAAGGCAGCTGTTAAAGCCAGCAAAAATCACACCTGATAGTTGAATTTCCTTTCGGATCCCATCTGTGGTAGGCGTTCTCCCCTTGCAGTTTGGCCCAGGCTGGCTAGGGTTTTCTGTGCAGGGCTTGGAAGTCAGGAATTGGGAAGGAGGCTGGGGGATTTGTACAGGTCCAGAAAGAGGAAGAGCAGAACAGAGGACACAGATTTAACATAAACGGAGTCTTTTTGTAACACTTGTTAGACCCATCAGGGATTTCTTGGGATTAATCACCTTTATTGCTCATAGGGTTACACTAAGATGGAGGTGGAGAGGAGAGGAGAGGTAGAAAAGAGAACAACCTGAAAGCAAGACGGAATGGTTTAATTTCATTAAATCAAATGTGTGTGTGAAGGATAATTTCTATGGCTTTGGAAAAGTATTGACTCAGGAATGTGACTCTCATGGTTGTGCACGTTTCAGTGCCTGTTTCAGGCAGCCTCTTCCTCCGCATAGTCCCACAGACACAGGTTCATGCAAGCTGGTGGCTGCTGAGCTGTGGCTTTGCTCACTGACTGGGACTGGTGTGTGCAGAAGTGCTCGTGTAAATGCGTCCCAGGTTGTCAGATCCCAGCTCCTAGGGGTCCGTTCTCATGCTTTGGATCCATTGACCAGTTCTGTGGCTTGATGCTTTCCTTTTCAACCATGCTTCAAGTCAGCAGTGATTGGGTTTGAGCTCTGGACCCAGTGCCCAAACCTCCACCTGCTGCCGAGGCACCTGCTGGTGCTGGCCGTGGGAGCCTGCTTGCCCCTGGGAGCTCGAGGGAGGGAGTGGAAAAGATGACGAGGGAGGTTTGAAGGACTCCTGCACACAGTAAATCTTTGCTCTGCAGGAGAGAGCAAGAGGGAGAGGAGGAGGAGGAGGAGGAGGAACGCTGTGTCAGACTGAAGCCTAAATGAGTCCAAGCTGCCACGTCAGGGCGATCTTTATTTCCTCCTTTCCACTGATATTGGGTGACCTCCAGATGTGTGTTCTTCCCCTCCCGGTGGCCTGGGAGGCTGCTGGTGGAGCAGGGGAGGGAGGAGGAGACCGGAGGCAGGCAGTGTTGGCTCAGCCTCCCTGTGCCCCCCGGCAGAGCAGCCTTCCCTGCCCCATGCTGCAGGAACAGGCTGTCCCTCCCTCTGGAGCCCACATCAGGGGCTCCTGTCCCCAGCCCAAATCCTGGTGGGGAGAAGGCTTGGATACATTTTGCACCTGCATGGACTTCTTTTCCCTTTCCTTCTCTTACTGGAAGCTGTTCCTGGCTGCTCAGGATGCTGCCAGCGCGTTTCCTTTGCCTTTGCTGAACTGCTGCCCCTCGGGACATGGCAAGGAGCTCCCCAGTCATTGGGACTGAGAAGGAAGGGAGCAAGCTGGCTGAAAAGAAACCTCACAGAATGGCCGGGGAGGGGAAGGACTGCAACGGCTGTGGGGAACGACCCTGTCTTTGTCTTGCCTTCCCTTCCCCACTCCTTCCCCGCTCCTCAGTGCTGCTCAGGCACGTAGCCTTCGCCGCTCTGCCCCTGCCTTAATCCATCACCACCTCTGCCACTTCCCTTCTGCACCCCTCCTGCTGCACCCCACACATCGCTGTGCCCCGTGTCACGCCGGCTGCCCGGCCCCACCGCTCACGGCCCCGCTCCGTGGGCACCCCTGCCCCTGTCCTCCGCCAGCTCCGTCCATGTGCACCCGCACACAAGGACAGAACCGCACAAACCCCGGCGTATCGGCGTTGGTCTCACTTCCAGTAAAATTACTTTTTCTTCATATTAGGCCAAGGCAAGAGTGCAGAGACATTTATGAAACTTTGTTTAATGTACTGAAAAGCCATCGGCTAGAACATTTAGGAAATTGATTTTCCTGGCATTGATGAACTCTTTTTATTTTACCCCAGTATTAATTACTTTTTTTTTTTAAAACAAATTAATTTAAGAGTCGTAAAACCTAACAAGTGAGCCAAACGTCAGTAGATCATGTTCCCCTCTTCCCTTGCCCCCCCTCCCCGCTTCCAGTGCTGGTATAGGAGGAGAAGAAGAAAAATCAGCCCCTTGCGTGACTCTCTCCCTCTGGTTCTCTGTAGGGGAAGCTTCATCGCTGCGAGACTATGCCGCCACCACCATGAATGAGTTCCTGGGCATGTTCGGCTACGATGATCAGAACATGCGGGACGAGCTGGCCCGCAAGATCAGCTTCGACAAGCTGAACGCTGCTACCTCAGAGGCCACCGCCACCGCGGCCTCTCTCTCCGGCGAGGACGCCATGAGCAAACGAGCCCGCTTCTCCAAGTACGAGGAGTACATCCGCAAGCTCAAGGCTGGAGAGCAGCTCTCTTGGCCCATGCACTTGGCCAAATCTGAGGAGCTGGGCTCCAAGCTGGGCAAGGAAGGTTCCTCAGTGCTGTCGCAGCCCATCCGGGTGCCAGGTCCAGATGCCTCCCTGCTGACGGAGACCAAAGCCACCATCCTGCCGCTGCCCTCTCCAAGCAGTTCCCAGATGCAGGGCCTGATGTCGCGGGCCTCCAAATACGACTTCTTCATTCAGAAGCTGAAGACGGGTGAGAGCATCAGGCCACAGAACGGCAACACGTACAAGAAGGCCTCCAAGTACGACCTAGAAAACGTTAAGTACTTGCACCTCTTCAAGCCTGGAGAAGGAAGCCCAGATATGGGAGGAGCCATCGCCTTCAAGACAGGCAAGGTGGGCCGCCCGTCCAAGTACGACGTGAGGAACATTCAGAAGCTTACTCCAGTAAAAGCTCCGACACCCAGCCTGGCCCCTGCTCCCCTCGCCAGCACCCCCAGCAGCACGCCCGTGGCCGGCCCAGAGCAGTCCGTCTCATTGCCATTCAACACTCCTGAGTACCTGAAGTCAACTTTCTCCAAGACAGACTCCATCACAACTGGAACCGTCTCTACAGTAAAGTAAGTGTCCTCCCACTGTTCTTAGCTTCGTATTAGTGAGGGTTCGTGCCTAAAGCCTGTGTGTGGATCAGGGCCAAATTACGGCTGGTGTGGTGATAAATGCTGCACTGTTAATGAGCTGTTTCTGCTTGCTCCGTGTCTGTTCCTCTGTCAACCTTACATCTCCATTTGTCTCGTTTACACTGAGGCTGTGGCCTGCCTTCTGCAGTCACAGCCATGAATCCAGAGCCCACTAGCTCCTGGGGTTGTATGCTGAAAGGACAGATAAGGGGACGTGGTGCTGTCAGCACTCTGAGGTCGAGATCGTAACTGCTTCCTTCCTTCTTCCTCCAGTGCCCCAGGCAGCCAGCCATGGCTGTAGGAGAACCTGATCCTTGCTGCCATCTAACTCGATGGCAAAACTCTGCTGGCTGTTGGCAAGATAGGGCCTTTTGTGCATCCCAGACCACTGAAGACATTTTAGTGCCTAATTCCCATTAATTTTCATAGGAGTTAGGCATATACATACTTTTGTGGGACCAGGCCTGTGTCTTCTCAATTTGCTTGTTCCTTACACAAATAGAGGTGATTCAATTACCCCTCAGACTGGGCAAACTCATTAGCCTAATTACCACTAATAACCTCCTACACATACATTGCTGGCAATCTCTGCAGTGATGCTGTGGACTGAATGGAGATAGCCAAAGGCCTTGCCAAACCTTGGCTTCCTTTGTAGCTTGGCTTCCAGAGGTGGGAGCTGCAGGAAAGCTGGTGGTGTACCGAGGGGCACAGACACAACACCATGCTGCATTAATGCCGAGGGGCGGTGAGAGCACCGGGGCTGGTGGGGGTCCTGAAACCTGTGCTGCCTCCTGAAAAAGGGTCTAATTCTGCCTAATAGACCCTTCCGATCTTACAGTCCTCTGATTTATCCAAGTCAGGCTGCAAGCAGGGAGGGAGGCACTTGCCTGTTTTGTTCTGGTGGTTTGGATTTGCTTGTCCTTACTGTTGGGAGGACTTGGGCTGAATCCTCACGTGGCTGCTCTTGGCACTCAGGCAAGTGTGCATCGCCCCTCGCACATTTCCCACCCTCCCCGTGGAGCAGTCATCTCCCTGCCTCCTGCAGACAGGTGTGGGGGCTCCTTGGGTTGGGTTTGTGGCAGAGGGTAAAGGATTACTGCCGTTCGCATCTGGTCCCCGCTCAGGATGAACCTGGTACGTGCTCCAGATGGCAGGCAGCGACTGCTCTTACTAAAAACCACTGCTGTAAATATTCCTGTAGGCACAGTGCCTTGTTGTGATGGGTGACGTGGCCAGGGGCTCTGTGCCTGACGAGTCTCCAGGGTGCTCAGCTGCCGGCTGCGCCGCGGCCACCGTCGAGCTGTGCGCGGGGGCTGCGAGCCTCCGCTCGTCTGCCTCCGCGTTGCACTGGGATCCCAGTCTGATTTCCTTTCTCGTGCTCATTTCCTGCCGCCTGCGGATGGGGTTTGCAGCACCATGGTGATCCCTCCTCCCGTGCCACAGGACTGCCTTGGCTGGGGCATGGTGGTGGGGCTGGGGGGTGACCTGGGGGGCAGCCTGGCTGTCCCCGGTCCCCTCATCACACGTGGGAGCACAGGAGTGGCACTGATCCTTCTCCTTCAGGCCTGCCAGACACAGGGTTTTGAGCTAAAGGAAGGCAGCTCGTTAACTGTGCTGGTGGAGGAAGTGCTACCTGCTGTCTGGGACCTGCCTTCCCCTTCAGACCCCCCTGGGCCCAAAAACCTGGCAGGAATTACCCCTCCCTCTCGCACATACACTCATATCCCAGCCGTGGGTTGTAACTCTGCCATCTAATGCTACGAACATGCCCTGAGCTCATCTTACTCCAAGCAAACCTTGGGCAAAGGTGTCCTTGTTAAAGCAGGCTGCAGAGTTGTCATGAGCAGGAGCAGAGGGAGAGGAGGATGCAACTTCTGTCTGCTTCCTAACGGTGCCTAGTCACCCAAGCTCATCTGGCATTTGGGTGCTGTTTGGTTGTTTTCAGTGATTAAAGTACGTAAATGCCTCATCTGTGCAAATACGGGCGGTATCGCCGGGTGCTCAGGGAGGTCTTGGTCTTCCCGTGGCCATCCCAGGTTCGCATGTGGGTAGCCAGTTACCTCGATGTGTGAGAGTGAAACCAGGAGCGCGGCTGTGCCCTGTCCCTCCGCTAACCAGCTCTGCCCTGTGTGTTTCTCACTAGGAACGGATTACCCACTGACAAACCAGCCGTCAGCGAAGATGTAAATATTTACCAGAAGTATATTGCCAGGTAGGCAAAACTCTGGACTTTCTTGGGGAGAGGGCTGGAAGGACGAGGGTGGAGCGGTGGGGGGAGACAGGAGGTCTTGTCCATCTGGGCCAAGTGTTTAAACCAGCCCTTGGCACTTCCATTTCCCTCTGGCATCTGTGCTCGCTCTGTTCCCCTGCCTGGGAGAGCAGTAGCTGTGAGAGGTGTACAGGCATGCCAAGAGCATGCTCGGCTCCCCAGAGCTGTTAGACGTTGTGACAAATAGTGGAAAAATGTTTCCCTGCAGAAGCCCGTGATGTAAATGGGAGCGCCGTCTCCTAGCTGTCAGGCTGTGCCCGTTGCTGTGCCAGCTCCTGCCTCTTCCCCCTGCCATGTCCAGTGCCCACGGGAGGCAAGCAGAGAACATCTCGCCCCTGAGAACCCAGGCTGGGAGGAATCCACGAGTGAACTGGGTTTAGGCAGGTCTCGGCATCAGTGGGGGATATTTATCCCAGAATATTTCGTGGCTCCTTTATTTGAGAAACCCTCCGTTAGCAAGGTGCGGGCTGGGGCACCTCAGCTCAGCTCTGGACAAGGAATGAGCGATGCTGAGAGGGAGCCCAGGCTGCAGCGGTGCACAGAGTAATGCCGCCAGGGACAGAGGAGGTTATTGCACAACCCCTGCCTCTTTTGTCGCTCATCAGCCCCTGCTCCTGGCCTGCTGGATCCTCCCCTGCCACGGGTCTAGCCATGCAAGCCCCTTGTTTACCGAAAGACACCGGTAGGGAAACAAGCAAACCCTTCTCTCTAGAGATAAAACTGAAGGGTTTGCTCCCGTCAGCACTCGGGCACTTCCTAGCAAGCGGGGAGGGGAGCGTGCAGTGTGCTTCCCCACCTTGCTGGCATCTGCAGAAGCTCCCTGGGGGCAGCCAGCTGCTGGGGAGCTGCAAGGGAGGATTCGGCACGTGGGCAGGGGAAGCAGGAACGGACCCAAAGGCGATGCCCCTGCAGCCCTTTTGCCCAAACCCATGATGCAGGAGAAGGGGGCAGAAGCCCACATGGGAAGAGAGGACGTTTGCACACACATCGGCACCTCGCCGCCTCCTGGGAGGGTCTGGGAACGAGAGCAGGGCTCTGAGCCCAGCTCAGCGTGGGGCAGGAGCAGCAGCGCCCTTTTATTGCTGAGACGGAGCTCAGTTTTGCTCAGAGGTTGCAGGGGGAGAGGCGATGCCACTCTCTCTGTCCCCGGTTCCCCTCTGAAGCAGAGCCCTGTGTAAACGCGACCACATCCACGCCTCGGAGCGCTCTGCAAGCCCCTTCCCCGGGGTCAGGCAGGTAACCGAGGGAGGCTTCTGAGATAGCTCAGGGACACCACATCCTGCTCAGAAAGCTCCGCAAGCCGCCCGTTGGCAGCACAGCCACTTCCCTTCAATTTACACACAATTTTAAAAACAGTTTAAAGCCTTAAAATCAAGGGGGTGGGGGGGGAGAGAGACACGACACTGTATGTCTGCACTGCATAATTAGCTTAATGAGTTTGCCAAAGCCACTGCCAAAAGCTGCCCAGGGATAATCCATTCTCTCACACAACAAAACAAAACCTCTTACTTAGCTAGTTTGGGTTGGGTTGTTTTTTTGTGTTTTTTTTTTCCTCTATATTTATAATTAAAAAAAAAAAGACCACAGAAAAAATTATTATTATTATTATTAGTGCCTCAGCAGATGGTGCTTCTGGCAGCACTTGCTTAAATATTTATTTCTGTGTGGGTTTCCTCCCCCCCTTGTAATTGGGGTGGGTTTTTTTCTTCCTTCTTTCACATCATCGTTACAGGGTAATGAGTCTGTAAACACTCACTAAGCATGCTGACTTCTTTATTTATTATTTTTATTATTATTTATTTATCTTGGTTTTTTGTTCCAACTCTTGCCAGATCGAGACTAGTTCTTTCTGGCAAAAAAAAAAAAAAGTGAAGAGATTAAAGTAAGGGAAGGGGGAGGGAGTTGCACTTGTGAACAAGAATCTCTGTGCCTGTGCGCACAACTTAGGAGTCTGGATTTGCATAGCGGTGTGCTGAAATGGGCTGCGAGTTTGCAATCAGGTGTGTGTGCGCTTGTGCCTGCTCGTGTGCATGGAAATTGCGGGTACGTTCATGTAAACGAATCGGGGTGTCGATGTACCTCAGAGCACGGGCATGGAAATGGGCGCGTGTGTGTGCGTGTAAGCGAGTGTGTGCTGTGTGAGCTTTCCTGTTAGGGAAAAGCTAAACAGATGCTGTGCTTTAAAAATTAATAGCTTTGAACTGTTTCAAGTGTCAGAAGAAACAGAGGATAAATATAACCCTTTAGGAGCCTAGCCCTGCAGACTGGAGGAGCAGACTCGCCCCGTGGTGCTGTGCGTGCTGCTTCCCTCCTTCCCCAGGCGCTGAGTGTGGTCGAGCGCCCGCCGCTCCCTTCCTGCGCTGGGCGCCCCACAAACACAGCCACAACCACTCCCACCCATGCACACACACTCACACACACACACACACCCCTGCCGGGGCACGTGGCGGGCTGGGTAAGACTTTGAAGGGCTGGGGAGCTCGCTTAGCTGATGCCTTTGGAGCTGAGCCTGTGAGCGGCTCCTGTTAGGATGCTCCAAGTAACTCATCCCATCCAGGCAGATTGCTTTGGTGCCTGGCCCTTCTTCTGCTGCAGCTGGCATCTCTGCTGCGTTCGCATCCTCGCTTGGGATGCCCTTTTGGACAGCTCTGCCGGAGAGCTGCCTTTGCCAGCTCTCTCTCTTCCCCTCCTCCCTGCCTGGCCAGCACTCCCCACTCCTCCAGCCCTTTGCTCTCTCCTCCCCATCTCATCCCTGCAGCAGGGAGGAAGCTTTCCGCCGAGCAGTTCCTCGGCCTTTCCACGCTGCTGACACACAGCCCCGGAGCAGCAGGACTGGCTGCTTGGGTGCTGCTTCGTGTCCCGGTGACTCAAGCTGCTGCCCGTGCCCCGTGCGAGCCTCGCCGCTGCCCCGCCGCCGGCCGGGCTCGTTGCCTCCGCTCCCAGCTCCACACCTCTGTTTGCGCAGCCAGCGTTGCTGTTTGCCTTGTGGTTTGTTTCTTCTCCGCTGCCGGGGTTTGTTCCAGTTTCTCAGTCACCTGTTCTGGCGTGATCCCGATTTCCTGCAGTATTTCTTCTCCTTCCCCAGGGAAAGGCAAGTCTGCTCCTGGCATCTGTCCCCGTCTCCCTTTGTGAATGCTGAGGCAAAGAAGTCATTTAATTTTTTAGCATTGTCTATCTTTTCTGTCAATTAAGTCCCTTTTCCATCTCCAGGAGGCCCTGCTGTCTCCACAGTTGACCTCCTCTTCCTCACTGCACTTCGGGATGTATATTTAGTGCTGCTTTTCATCCCGGCTCCCTTTCCTGCCCTGCAGCTTAGTGCTACCCCTCCTTACAACGCTCCGCAATCTTCCCTGCTCCTGCCCCCTCCACCCATTGCCCCAGAACACCTTCACCCCCCTTTTTTTCCTTTTTTTCCCTCTCTCCTTCCTTATTTCTTTCCGATGCCCTTTATCATGTGCGCTCCCGGTGCGTTTAGCACAAAGTGACGTGAGGAACCTTTGAGCAGATGGCACTTTATCTCTGAATGTTTCCCCTCTGAGTCCCCTTCCCTCCGCTGCTTTTCCCTTTCAAGCTCTCCAGCTCCTCCAGGTTCCTCTGGAACACACACCAGAGATTACTGCACGGATCAGCCTGGCGCCGCACCACCCTTCCCACCAGTTACTGATCTGTCTGTCAGTCCAAGTGTCCGTTTGTCTGCAGATACCGTACGGCCTTTCTGCCTTTTTTTCCCACCCCGTATGCCAGGACTTCCCAGATTTGTTACCTGGAAGGCTGGGTGGCAGCGAACGGAGTGGGTGTGCTTTGCTGGCTGCTGCTGCTTGTGCCCTGCTCGTAATTGCATGTAACGCAGGCTGGAAGCCCTGTGGTTCTGCCCTGCAGTATCTTGTCGTGAGCAAACGCTGCATCCACATGGAAAATAATGATTAGCGGGACTGGTCAGCGCTGTTGTGCATGGGGAAGGACGCGCACACAGGTCTGCCTGCAGCGTTCGTTCTGGCCCCGCTGATCCATCTTCCCGTCCTTCCATTACTCTCTCCATCTTACTGGAAGAGCTCCTACATAATCTTGCCACGATTTTCCACTGCCTTTGTGGCTTACCCTCTGCTGCTTTGCAGCCTTCTCAGTAGCGTGACACCATATTGCAACTAGAAAAAAAAACACATCAAGGCATAACTTGTACAAACAAACGAATGCCTGAGCTTTTCTGAGGTCCTGCTGGATGTGCACATGCCTAGGGTCCGTATTTGACCAATGTTAATTTGTCTCCTCGTGGTGTGGGAAGTTTCTGAAACTCACTGCTGAGGCATCCAAACTAGAACTGTGTGGTATTTAGTTCAGGGAACCAACCGCACTTTCTTACTCTTCCCCAGGTAAGCGGCTTCTAAATAATGGAGGTGAATTTCAAAGTAAAGCACATGCAGCTCAGGGAAGTAAAAGCCCAGAAGGATCTTGCTCAGGAAACACCTTTTTAAGCAGTGACAAATAACAAAGGGAAGGTGAGAGGGATCACCATCCTCGGAGGTGGTAAAGTCGATGGGGTTTGATGACCTAAATATGTGGGATGAAGGAGTGGGACCTCCTTCATCTGTGCCGTGCTTACAGACACTGCTGTCAGGACACCGTTTCATTCTCTCTTCCTTTCTCCCTTCTGTGCTCTTCTCGTGCTCGCAGGTTCTCTGGCAGCCAGCACTGTGGACACATACACTGTGCATACCAGTACCGAGAACATTACCACTGCCTTGACCCAGAGTGCAACTACCAGGTAAGGGAACGGGAAGAGGGATCAGCACAGCTCCCCAAGTCCTGCCTCGGGAAGATTCGTGTCTTCCCGTGCTTCGTCCCACACGCACACATGCCTCATCGCTCTTTGTCTCTGAAAAGAGGGCAAGATATATTTTGAATTTGCTAGAATATAGATCAGCTCAAGTCAGTGGGAGCTACTCCAGATTTACATCAGCGAAACCAGGAGAATAAATTCTGCCTTGTTACAAATAGTGCCTGAAACCAGGGCATGCTGTTCTGGTAGTCTGCCTCTTCCCCTCCTGCTGCCCAAGCGAGGCTGTAGCAGCAGTAGCTGCAACAAAACACCCAATAAGACCAGCAGCAGGCCGGGATCTGTGGGGAGAGCGTGGGGGCAGGAGCATGTGCGATGCCGTAATTGCTGGGAGAAGTGCCAGGGCAGCGACGTCAAGGCAGCCGAGTCACGTGCCGTGTGTGTTTACCCTCCTCCCAGGTCTGTGAGCTCGCCTCTGCCACTTCTGTGGTCAGGCTGCGTGTGTGTAAGGGGGAATCCCAGAGTTCGCCTCTACCGTGCAGCAGACACAAGTCCTGCCCTACCCCAGGAGACCTTTTGGTCTCAAAGGAATGAGTCTGACCACAGCACGGGAAGTTGATCTGGCTCTGCCGAGCTCGACTGTGGGTTTCTATTGATCCAAGGAGGGTTTTTCTCTGGGATGCGTGTAGTGTCCAGCCAGCGCAGCGTTCGGTAACCGAGATGAGTCCGTCCCAACTGCGGCACGGATAGCTGTGCACCACGAAGAGAGAAACACAAAGAATGGAAAGAGAGAAAAAAACTATTATTATGATTGGCCTCATGATTATTTCCTAAGGAGTCTGGAAGCTGCTTGCAAAGGAGCTGTCTGGTCTCGCAGGGAATAAGGATTTAGGCTGCTTTTTAAAATGCAAATTATTTTATGGCTGAGATATATTTTATAATAAGTAACGCTCTGTAATAAGTGGGCACAAATTAACGATGATTGGCAATAGCAATCCTGTACGTACGCCCTGGGAAATCATACTTCCAGCCTCCGAGGGATTCCCGGTGAAATCTATATCCATCTATTCCCATGCCAATACCAACGAGATTGATCAGGATTGATATTATAGGAGGAAAGAGTGGAAGCGATAATCATTTGTTTCCTGTGAGGGAGACTAGAAAAGTTGTTAAACATTAGAATACAGGCCTTTTCAATTACTCCTCAAAATAAATGGATATTGATTTCTTTTAAAAAATCAGATTTACTTTCCCACCTTCTCTGTTAAATATTGATGTCTGTGGGAAGTAGAAATAAAAAGCTTCATTTTCAAGGCACTTAGCCTGCTCCGAGAGTGGGGTACCCCTTCATTACTTCAAGCAGGTAGACGGCGAAAGGGATCTTCTGGTCATCCAGATTTAGCTCTGAGCTCTGCTACCAGCTTTTCCTGTGACTGGAAGGAAGTTCTGTGCCTCTGTTCCCTAATACAGCCATCCCACCTTGCAGGGGTGGCAGACGACTGATAACGGGAAGGTGCTGTAAAAGAGCAGAGTGTTTTTCCCAGTGTTTTCTAGTCTGACATGAATGTGGCAGCCAGTGTCTTGCTAACCACTACAGAGAGGGATTTGGAAGCTGGGATTACTCTCTTGCAGGCTGTTTAGTTCACTGGCTTGCTTTCTAACTATAGCAGTTCTAGAGATAGTAGCAGCTAAAATTATGTTAGAAGAATTGCAGTCTTAAAGCTGCAGGGAGCATATTCTGGACATCACCCCAGTGTCATGTTTACTTAAAAGTTTTCATGTGCATACACTTTCCCTTTACCAAGAAAATACACGCACACAGTTTGTCTTTAATCTGACTCTCTTGGGGTGACCGCTGCTGAGCTTTAGACTCCCGGTACCATAAGTTTATTAACAACAACAACAAAAAAACCCTGCCCCCAGGATTACTCACCCACTCCCATCACGTGTGTCTCACTCTGTCTGTCTCTCTATCTCTCCAGAGATTCACTAGTAAACAGGATGTGATTCGGCATTACAACATGCACAAGAAACGTGATAATTCCCTCCAGCACGGCTTCATGCGCTTCAGCCCCTTGGATGACTGCAGCGTGTACTACCATGGCTGCCACCTGAACGGGAAAAGCACACACTACCACTGCATGCAGGTAATGGCTGCGCCGGGGACTCCGTGGTAGCACACAAAGTGAACAGAGAGCTGTTGTGCGAGCTGAGTCCTTTCTGGGTGGACTGAAAGGAGCCTCGCGTCCAGGCAGCCCAACCCTTCCTTGCTAGAGAGCAAAGGGGCGATGGAAATTGCTCTGAGCCTGTCCTGCTCGCCTCCGATTCAGGCTCCTCTCCGGAGAGGCTGTTCCCTCGCTGCACTTGTCCACTTCTACTTGGTTGTAGAAGCCTTGTGCATGCAGTGAGGCAAAGGGCTCGAGGTTTTCTTGCAGTCTTGGGCATCACTTGTTCAGGCAAGTCCCTTCTCTGAGATTTGGGGGCCTCTCTGCAGCAGCACTTTGCTGCCTCCACCAAATCTGGTCTGGCACTCCCTTAAAATCAGACTTTTCTGTGAAACATCTGCCCTTTAACATTGGGTTCATTTCCTCCATAATCGGTTTCTAAAGTAATTAAATTTTAATGTCACCTATCTAGGCTTGACACCCCTGGTTCTCCATCTCCTCTGCCAGTGGTACTGGAGTTTACTTTTCTGTAGTGTCAGCTGTGAGCTTTGATTCACAGCTGTGAGCCAGGCTCCAACAGCAGCGTGCCCGGAGCTGGGGCTGCTGCCCGGATGTAACTGTGACCCCTTTGCTGTTTTTAAACACGGACACACCAAATTGTTTAGGTCTTACCCTGATTGTGCCTTAGATTAGAGGGTTTGATATATGCTTGTTTCATTAAAATCATGGCCTAAACCATTGCTGTGAGAATGTTGCAAACTGAGAAGAATCAGGCAGTCCTTAGTAAAAGCTTTTCTAACTCCTGTCTCCCTTCCTGCCCGATCCCAGCAGTTTAAGACCCCAGTTACAGTCACAAGGCCTTAATCACATGCTTAAATGCTTTGCTGGGATAGACTTAAGCATATGTTTGACTTGAAGTCAGGTAAGCTCTCTGAAGTCAATGGGGTTTAAGCACATACTTAAACGTTAGGCATGCACTCAAGTACTGTCCTGAATAGGGGTTGGTTTAAGCATGTGCTTACAAGCTGTTGATAAATTGGGAACTTCATGTGACTTTCTCTTGAGGACATTTTCTGTTATTCTTCATAATATTCATTGCTCAGTTTCTTCAATCGACCAGGATGGGATTTGTTTAATTTTTTTTAGAGTACAAGGAACGTTTCACAGCTTTAAGTCACTCTGCCTTTGAATAGAGACCCTCTTTTCCACAACTATATATGGGTAATTCCATTCTGTGCCCACTGTCTTCCAGTAAAATAATGCCCATGTAAGCAGTGTCTTACAGGAAAGGTGTCCGAACATAAACTCCCAATTAAAGAAAATATTGCTTAAATGGCAGGATTTGTGCCATCCATCTCATGGGTTTTTTTTTCTTTATGTCCATAATTGGTGTGGATAAAATTCAGTTAGTTGTTTATATAAACTGACATTTTTTTAGGCTTTAGCACCAAGAGCTGCATTGCAAATTATTCCTAAGGAGGTTTTTGTTTAATTCTTTTTTTTAATGCCGTGCAGGGTCTGTCTTTTTTCAAGGTGTCAGTGCAGAGAGAGAGAGGCTCTTTTATATTGGAAATAGCTGGAGATCCTTTTTATTTTTTTTTCTGGGTATTTGTCATGGGTTTTGTTATTGCCTGTTTGAATCAACCTGGGCTGAACTGAGAGGTGGTGTTTTCGTTCTCTTCACTTCTGAGATGGTGCAGGCATTGGCACACGTTGTGCTAGAGAAGAAAAGGAAAAAAAAATCCTCCCTCAGCAGGGCTGAGGACGTTTTCAGATTCCAGTGTTTTTTTACTCAATATGGCAAAGTTGCCCGCTTTACCCAGAGGAAGGCAGGTTTTCAGCATTCCGTCTTCGTCACACCATTCCCATTTTGCTGCACGAGTTTAACATTATTGAAGTGGTAGTCTTGAACAGTGACAGGGAAAAAAAGCCACCAGTTTGCTAAGATCAGCTGAACATAGGGTTTGTGCTTTGCTCAAATGAAACCTGTATATTACAAGCTCAAAAGATTGGCCTCGTGTTGCACTACCCGGCCTTTCTTCCAGAAGGAAGGAAGATGTAAATAACTAATTCCTAGGCAATTTCACATCCCCCAAATAGATGCAAGTCCTACTCTGTTCCGTGTCGCTCCAAGATGACAAAAAGTAATGGCATCTGTCGGTCTGTTCTTTTCTCCTCAGGAGCAGGAACTCTGCTTCTTTTCTCCCCACACAGACACGATTATCTGTAGCTGGTCTTTTATCTCTTTGCATCCTCCCCTTTTTTCTGCCCGGAGAGTTGCTTTTGTTCGTGACTGCTCTATCAGTCTTTAAACTGGGAATTAAAGTGATGACTTAATACTCCTAGGAGAAATGTCCAAATGGAACTCTGAAATATGTGTGTGCTGCTCATATGTTTATTACTGCTGATGTTAATAAGATCATGGTATTAGAACACTATACTGATGACGCCCTGTTTTGCCTGGGGTAGGTGGGTTGTAACAAGGTCTACACAAGCACCTCGGACGTGATGACCCATGAGAACTTTCACAAGAAAAACACACAGCTCATCAATGACGGGTTTCAGCGGTTCCGTGCCACGGAGGACTGTGGCACTGTGGAATGCCAGTTCTACGGGCAGAAAACCACTCATTTTCACTGCAGGTGAGATAGCAGGAAAGGACAGGAATCCTGCCTCTGAGACGGAGGGTCTGTTTGCCTCCTGCCACGTCGTAAATTCAGGATTGTGCTCAGGGCCTCAGTCTACCCTGACTTGGCCTTCTCCATGCTGCTCTTGTGAGAGCTCATGCTCCGGGGCAGATGTGATTCCCAGGATTGTTGTTGTTTGCGGTGATCAGAGGAAATAAAGAAAACAGATCCGGGAATCGCTGGGGAAGGAGATCACAGTGCTCATCCCTGACAGTGTTCAACTCGGGGATGGGGGAGGGCACTAATACGCTGCTAATGGCACTTTCATGCTAGAGTTCATTCCAGCCAGCTCCTCCCTTTCAGGGCCAGACTCTGCCTTCTGTACACAAATGCTCTTCTATTGATTTCTCACATTCTCAGGAAGAGTGGGAAAGCACAGTTTGTATCTTAGTCCCCTTTAGCTGCTGTTTTGGTTGGAACTTGCAGTGGTGGGTTCTTGCAACCTCATGTTATCCTGGTTGTTTCTCAGTGTTGAGCTGGCTTCCAAGCTCTCAAGTGGCAGCATTTTTTGCTTGACTTGATGTCACAGGTTGGCCCACATAAAGCTCTTTAGCCCCTTTGTAGCCAGGGCCACTGTCTCATACTGGCCCCCAGTCCTTATCCCAGAGGGTGGCAGGTGACAGCAGTTGCGTTGTGCTCCTAGCCCGCACAGCCAACCACTCTCTCCTCCTCGATGCCCTTGCAGGCGACCTGGGTGTACCTTCACCTTCAAGAACAAGTGTGACATTGAGAAGCACAAGAGCTACCACATCAAAGATGATGCCTATGCCAAGGATGGCTTCAAGAAGTTCTACAAGTATGAGGAATGCAAGTATGAGGGCTGTGTCTACAGCAAGGCCACCAACCACTTCCACTGCATAAGGGCAGGCTGTGGCTTCACCTTCACCTCCACCAGCCAGATGACCTCCCATAAACGCAAGCACGAGCGCCGGCACATCCGGAGCTCGGGAGTGCTGGGCCTGCCTGCCTCTCTCCTGGGATCCAAGGATAATGAGCAAGAGGAGTCCAGTAACGATGATCTTATTGACTTCTCCGCTATGAGCTCCAAGAACTCCAGCCTGAGTGCCTCCCCCACCAGTCAACAGTCTTCCGTTTCTCTCATAGTCCCAGCTGCGCCCTCCTCTGCTGCCGAGCTTGCTTCCTCGCAGGCCAGCAAGCCTGCCAACAGCATGACACCAGCCACCAAGATCTCTGGCCTGCTCTCCCAGGCTCTTCCCAGCAATATTCCCTTGGCCCTGGCACTCTCCAACTCAGCACTTCCTGGAACAGCTGGATCCTTCTTCCCCATCATCCCCAGCCGGGTCTCCACGCCGCTTCCTGCCAGCTCAGCTAATCTGATGGCTGCTGGTTCGTCCGGCGCCAATCCAACATCATCTGCTCCTACAGATTCCTCATCCCAGGCCATCTCAGGATCTGGTGAGCCTTCGGCTACTTCTTCTCCGGCTCCAGCGGCATCCATAATGGAAAGGATCTCTGCTAGCAAGGGATTAATCTCTCCTATGATGGCCAGGCTGGCAGCAGCTGCACTCAAGCCCTCTGTGGCACTCGAAGCAGGTGAGTAACTCCCATCGGTTGTCCTGCTAGTGGGAGGAAAAAGAGTGCCTGATGATATGGAGAGGAGGGAATGAGAAGCCACCTGGTTGTCCAGGGGACTGGAGGTGGGGAAGGGGGTAATAAAGGAGCAGAAATGGGAGAATAAATTTGGTCGTGACCCTTGGAGCAAGTGAACCCTCGAAGGCAATCTCGGCACCTGGGAGTGCCTCCACAGCCTCTTGCTGATCTCAGCCAGCACCCAGTTGGCAGTGTGGGGTCGGGGGGGCTCTGCCTGGTGGCACCCCCAGCTCTGGGCTGCCCCGCAGCCGACACCACAAGCGCTGCCCGTGGGCCCTCCTGCCCGAGAGCAGGCGAGGAGGGAGCGGGACGAGGGCATGTGGTGAAAGAGGGAGGGGAACTTTCACATGCTTTTAAAATTATTATTTGAAAAATTGTTTCCTAAAGCAGAGAAAGGTCATTGAGGGAACGATTTTCCTTTATTTTTTAATAAAATGCCACTTGCTGGCTGAGAAGCAGCTCGCCGTCAGCTGTACTGCCGGAGGGTAAATTAATATTTTAGTCACTTGGGGATTGTGGAAGAAAGCTCCGCAGACATGTTCCTGTCAGCAACTTTTTTCCCCTCCTTTTTTCTTTGCTTTTCTTCTTCTTCTTTTTTTTTTTTTCTCTCTCTAATTTGTTTCCGAGTTCTTCCTCCTTTTCCCCTTTCCTTTAATTCGACTTTATACCTCACGGGCCTGGCACAAACCCCCCTGCCACGACGAAGAACCCCTCGTTTTGTGGGGGCAAGGTGGCGGCGAGGGGTCGGCGGCCGGCCAGGCCCGGTGGCTGTCACCTCCGATAGCCCCGGCCTGGGCAGATGGTGCTGCTGGGCAGGCGCAGTGGCAGGCCGCTGCCGTCGCTACAGCAACGCTGGGACTGGGGACGGGGACGGGGGCCTGACTAGCAGTCGAAAGCTGCCACATTGCCTCAGCATTAACGGAGTCTTTAATAAACGCTTAAGAGGCAGCCCCGCAAATTAGTTATGACAGTTTGTGCAGAGAATCAGGTCTCCCCCACGCTCCTTCCGCCCTTCTCCTTTAAAGGGCCCATAGCCTGGACAACTTTGACATAATTTTGCAATAATTATCACTTGAAGAATTTCCACGCTGGAGTGGACGTCAGAACCCATCATGTCATCTTGGCAATAAATGCTGACCAGCAATCCTGGCCCTTCCCTCCCCCCACACTTTTTCTGTGCTTTTTCCATTTACGCAGTTGTGCTAGTGGTCTAACTTCTGTATTTGCCACTGCAACCCCATCTTCGAGCTACCTTTTTCATTTTAATTTTTCCAACCTGATTTCGGTGCCTTTCTCGAGCAGGGAATGGACAGCCAGCAGCTCCCGGACGGTTCAATCCAGTGCAGGTGAAGCAGGAGCCGGTGGAGGCCATGGGGTCGTCCTCCGGCACCGGTCAGGAGTCCCTGCAGGAGCACAGCCTGGACCTGAGCGTCAAGGATCACGGGTGAGAGACGAGTGCAGGCAGGGGCGTTCAGGCCTGTCCAGCACCAAGAGCTGGCCTGGGTCTGGCACGTGCTAACCCGTAGCTGAGGGGATGGACCACAGAACAGCTGAGTTCGCTATCTCAAAGCCTCTGTCCCACTTGTCCAAAAGCTTTCCTGAGACTAGGAGTGCTTGGGGATTGTCCTGTGTGCAAAAACTGCAGCGGAACTGATACTGGGGATACCTGAGCCTGCTCCACTTTGACCCTTGTATACGTTCCTTGCCATACTTTACTTAAACAAGCCTTAGTTAAGGACCCCAGCACTTACAGTCAGCTAGAACTATTACTGATGCCTGTCAAATACTCAGGTTGCCTTTCAGCGTGCGTAGCTGTGGCCATAAGGTTTGTGGCCTTGCCTGCTCCCCTGGTTTTGCAGTGTAGTTTTGAAAGTTCAAATAGTTAGGAGAAAAAATACGGAGTGGGTTGTGAGTCAGCTGATAAAAGAGTGTGATGGTGTCGGCACTGGGGAAGAGGTCCGGATTGTTTAATAGCTGAAAGAACTGAATTCAGCAAACTTGCAACCCTCTTCCTTTCTGTCTTGGCTATCGCCAGTAAGAGTTTGACCTGCCCAAGGGAGGGTGGGCATCATTCTCTTCCTCCGGATGCAGCAGGTGAGGAGTGAGGCAGCTTGAAGGGAGAAGGATTAATCTCAGTGCTCACAGTCCCTGTGCACATCTTAACTAAACCCTGTTGGTTTGTGTGTTCCAGTAATGAATCAAATGGCCACACAGTCTCGGCAAATTCATCTCTTTTATCCTCGCTTATGAATAAGGTAAGAGCCATCCATCAAACGCCTTTCATTCCCCCCACCAAGAGAAATTAAAGCTGCGATGGCGGGGAGGGAGGGGGGAAGAGATGCGTTTGTTTTTTAATGTTTTGCCTCTAATAAGATGAGTTTGTACCATTTAAATTTTGAGACCATTTTTCATCGGGTATAATTTCAGAGCCACTGCTTACGAATTAATTTAATGAACTGGCTGAAGAAATATATTGCAGCCTCTGACACCTTTTTTTTCATCCTTTCTAGACAGAGGAGGGCTCCGAAAGATTTTTTTTTTCCCCATTTTTATTTCCAGAACCTGGCAACTTCTCTCGCTCTCTTTTTATAGTTACTCATTTTTTTTATTTACTTCAAACGTTTTCTTTCATTGGGGGAGGGGGAGGAGAATCATTTGTTTTTATGAAAGAGAATAAGAAAAAAATCAGAAGTTTTCGGCCGAAATCATCAATTTCTGCCTTTCTAGTGTGAGTAATGGTGTCCAACAGAGCCCACTTTACCATGTTATAGAATATTTATTTTAAATAATGCAGAGTTTCTTTTTCTTTACTTTTTCCTTAAATTATACATCATCTCAAATATATATTTCCCTTTCACATGATAAATTCTACTGTACCAAGATTAATTTTCCTGTTGTGTACAACTGCATTAGAGATCAGGGCCGCCTTTGAGCCATGCTTTAATATTCCACTGTGATAGGTTTTACAGGCATAACTATTGCCATCCCCTTGGCTCTGGGCGTTACATGCATCAAGGCCATATAACCCTCAAGAGAGGGCAAAGTGACTTTGTCGGGTAGTCTCTCGACTCCTTTCTCTGTTATTCCATCACTCTCCTTCACGTGTTTTTTCATTTCTAGTTTTATCCTTCTACCACTTCCCTTCTTCATTGGTTCTCTGTTACATTGGATTTCTGGTGTTCCCTTTTAAGCTTAATTTCTTACTCACTCCTGCATGCTATCCCTCTAGTGATTCCAAATACGCAGTTCTTTCTCTAGTGAGTAAATCTATTTAGTAAGTCTGCTATTGGAGATCCTGAGTCCTTCTGAAGGCCCCAGCTCAGGAAAATTCGTTTTCAATAGATGCTTCGCTTGAAAATCTCCAGTTGAGGCATATGTTTAGGAATAAACATTTGCTTGTGTGCAGCCCTGCATAAAGGTACAGCATAAAGGCAAGCACCACAGCATAAAGGTTCTTTGCATTATGCAAAATAAGTGCAGCGCAGGTATAAAACACACTTCTTCAGGTTTCTTCCTTCTTTAAAGTAGGAAGGGGATTAAATAATGACATAAAGCAGCAAAGAATAGAGCCCGCTGATTTGAAGGAGCCTGTTCCAAGACTAGAGGGTTGCAGACCCAAGCTCTGTGTGCTCAGGAAGACACCATGCTTGCTTCTTCATCTTCTTGCTGCACACAATTTCTGTTGGTAGAGAAAACCTTTATTATTTGCCTAGAAATAAAAAATAAAAAAAAATTAAAAAAAAGCTTTACAGAAAAAAAAAAAGAGCTGAATTTCTGGCTCCAGCCATAAAGAACTGCAGTCTCCACATAGCAGCAGGGGCTTTACCTTCAGGGGGCATTAAGAGAGGCTCAAACAGCCAGGGTTCCTGTAGCGTACTGCAGTTTATTTAGGGGGGCTGTCAGGCTTAATTAACTGATCTGTATAAAGGGCTTTGAGATCCTCCAGTGGGTGGAGTTTCAGTGCAAGTATTGGGCCTGATCCTGCGTTTTATACATGCTGTGCATTTCACTGTTGTTACTGGAGGTAAGTAACTATTGTCAGAGAGAGCAGCAAAGCAGGAACAGGCCTGGGGAACCGTGCATTTATTATGAAAGAAATTTTTCTCTCTAAGCACTCCTGAGTAACTTCCTTTTTCTGTTCTGCACATCCTGCACCTGGACCTCCAAACCTTCTCGGTGTAGAATTTATTTGAATCCTTTCAGTCGAGGCAAATTACGAGTCCACGTCCTGCTTTGTGGACAATATATCCATTTAACATACAAAGTGAAATAAGTCCTTCAGTGAAGTTAGTAAGAATTCCAAGGACTTAAGTGGGCACGTCTCCCTTCGCCTCAGTTTCCCAGTGTATTGAGTAGATGCTTCACTACTTCCCACAAGAGACACGAATACTAGATGGGCTTTGTGACAGCTGGGTGGAGGATGCCACAGAGTGAGGTGTTACTAAGCCTTGCTGATGCAGTTGAGGCAGCCCGTGCAGACTTCTTGGCTTCTCTCTTTGAAGAAACAGCTTTCCACAGGACCGTCCTGAGGGCGTCCAGACTGGCAGTGTCCACAGCTGCGTGCTGGGCTTGATGCAGTGTCTCTGTTCTTGTTCCAGATGTCCAAGACCAGTGCCAGCCTTGGCAACCTGCTGAACATTAAGGCAGAAGGCGATGGCAGCCAGGCTGGGGCTGGGGAGCCAACACAGTACTTGGGCAAGGCAGTGAAGGCACTTGTCCAGGAGAAGCTCTCTGAGCCATGGAAGATGTACCTGCGCCGGTAAGGAGGGCATGGAACTGGGAGTAGAGGAAAGGGAAACGGTTTCCTTTGCATAGTGTCTGGCTCATTGGTTCGTGTTTGAATGATGTTAAGTTCTCTTGAATTTAAAGGTCTGGTTGTGTCATATATGCTGATCACCTTCTGGAGTGCAGTTAGTCCTCAGTCCTGGCTGGCCGCAGGAGGTGTTAATGTCCTGTAAGAAATGACTGTCCACGTACAGTTGTTTTGCAATGGGAACACGAGGGCCAACCAGGAGCAGAGCTCTACACATCGCACTGTTTGCCTTGGCATACCTCAGGTTCCTCCTCTACGTTTCCCAGTCTGCAGGTCCTGGGGACCGAGTATAGCTCACTCTTAGCACTGAACCACTGCTAGGCCAGGTTTAGTTGTTACACACAGATCACAGAAGCCTTAAAATGTTGTGGAATTTCCTCTGATCATAGAAGTGGTGCACTGAAGCAAAACAAGGAGTCCAAGGGGGAATGGGAACTGCATGGTTTCTGCTGTTTTTGTTGTAGACAAGGAGGCTTGAAAGGAAAATGGAACAGATACAAAACTCACCCACACGCAGACACATGCACATACATGCCCAGACAGACACAGGCTTTGAGCATACACAGATACACCCCGGCAGACACATATGGGTTAGTGCTCTGACACAGATAGTTGCCTACAAATGCCTGTGGACACTTTGTAAATCACAGACTTTGATGGAAAAGACTAGAAGGTCTTTTAGTCCCTCTGCCCCTGGCTAGTGTGAGATCCTTCCCTGCAGTCCATTTGCAAACATTTTGTCCAGCCTAGTTTTAATTATGCCAAGCAGGGTGGCTGTTCTCTTGTCTCTAGGAGCATTATTCTACCTCATAATACATTTCACTGTCAGGATCTTTTTTCATAGTATGCTGCCTGAATTTCCCTTTTCATAATTTTGTTGCAGTTCTCCTAGTTATATACCCTTGAACCACAGCAGAAGTCTTCTCCACAATTGGAGTTCACGTCCTTCACCTCCTAGTCACAGGCTTCTAGCATATCATTTAACCAAGTTTATTTACTTCCTTTTATCTGACTTGGAAAATTAGTCTCTTCGGCCTGCTGATCACGTTGTTGCTGTTTGCAGAACTGGGCTGCCGTTCCTGCATCACCACACCAGAAGCTTTCTGCCCCATACATGCAGCTCGCAGTTGCACTACCGTCTTTTCATCTATACTGCCTTATGTATATGTATCATGTTTACCATCCACTGTTACACAGGATTGCTTGTAATGTTGCTCTCATGAGTCCTCTATGTATAAAAATACCCCCCGATGTATTAGCTGTTTTTTTCCAAATATGACTCTCCGAAGCTGAACCTTCCTCATGTCTTGCAAGGCCTCTCTCTGTGTTATTTCTCTCGTCTTGCATTGGTGTTGCCAACTCCTCCCAGTTTAGTATCTTCTGTGAATTTCATTAGCACGCTGTTTACTCCTTCTCCTAGATTACTAATGAAGATGTTAAATAAGCTCAGACCTAGCCAAAGTCATCCTTGCAGCATTCACGAGATACCTCCTCCCAGCTCGATACGTCGCTGTTTGTCATTAGCCTTTGTTTACGGTCCTTCAGCCAGTTTTCAATCCGTGTGGTAGCATTCACATCCAAGCCAATTTGAATTAATTCTAAGCATATGCAAGCAAGTCTGTATCAAAACGCTTTACTAAAATCCAAATATATTGCATCCCTTCATCCACTAATTTTGTAATTCTATCAAAAAAAGCAATTAAATTTGTCTGGCAAGATTTATTCTTTATAATCCTGATGCTGTTTATTGCTCATGGTTCCTTTATCCTCTAGATGTTTAATGATTTTCTCCTCCCTCTTAATATTTGTTCCATTACTTTACTGGAAGGAGAAGTTAAGACTAGAGGTATGATAATTGCCAAAGATCACTTGTCTTTTTTTTCGTTGTTGTTTTCTTTTCAAAGAATCAGTACCTAGATTTTTTATTTTTTTTCCCAGTTCCCCAGTATCTCCCTCTTCTCTATGGCTTAAAAAATAACAAATAGTAATGCAATCAGTTTGTGAGTTAATTTCCATTGCACTTCAGGACATGCATCATCCAGACTGGCTGACTTGTGCATATTTATATTTTCCAGCCAGTCTCTTTATCTGTTCTTCTAGAAGGTCTTCATTTCATCCCTAATTATCTGTCTTGTCTTTAGTTTCCCCGTCCAAAGAAAATTTTATAAGGCAGCCATTTTTGACTCATCACCTCCCTCCCATTTTTGTCAGGATTTCGAAGTACAAAATCTCCTGTTCCTGATAAAAACAACCCCTTTAACTTGCAGTAACTTGGTTTCTTATCTCTTCTCTTATCACACCTTTACTTTCCTTCATCTTCTCCCTGCAAGCCTTAACTGACTGCATGTTCTCTACACCCACTGGCCCTTTCATTCTCCAGTTCAAGATTATTTTTTTTCTTTTTCCTTTACCTTCAAATCGTTAGGAGGTCCCCTCGGGACCACGCAGGCTGCTGTTTGTTTCTTGCTTTCCTGCTCATCAGAGCAATTGTAGACTGTTGTACCTTAATTATGCAAGATTCCCCTGTTAAGTTTCAAATCCTTCCTGCCAATGCTTTTTACCTGATTTCTCGATTCCCTGTGATTCTGGAGTTTCCTGAAATCGTATGTACATTTGCTACTAAGGAGGAAGACTCTCAGCAGGGGATGAGCAGTGCTTACTTGTTTTTGTTCTCTTGACCATTTCCTCTGGCAAGAGGTATACTTTAGATGATGGCTTTTGCTCTGTTTTTTTGCATTGCAGCATCGTTTCTCGTGTACTTCAGGGACTGTGCTATGCTCTATTTATGCATATTAGGCTGTAATTGCTATATAGGTGATGCTTTGTCTCCCCCATCCATGTGCTAGCCTGTTATTTTAAGTGTGTGTTAGGGGGCGGAGGGGATTCTGGCTCTAGATTTCCATTAACCACGGTTGTTCCTTCCTTTTGGTACTCTCAGTAAATTCAAGCAGATTTACTAACCTTTGTTCATTCCTCAGAGCTCTGACTTTCATATACAGACACTCAGGAACATTAAAGTTTTTCACCTTTTGTTTCAGAGTAGTTCTGTATTTTGCTCCCACTAAAAGTGAATGGGAGTTCAATCACTCAGACTAAGTCCAGCTGGAGAGAAATTAGGTTCTCGTTCTGCATGTTCAGACCTATGTAACTGGCCATAATCAAGCAGCAATGCCAGAAGGAACATGAGAAAACAGGATGGTAGTAGAGCTGAAAAACAAAAAGAAATGTCTGTTCCACTACTACTTCCCTTCTGGGGCCTTCTGTAAGATGCCTGCTTGTCTGCTTTGGCCAGGTTTGGTACCAAGGACTTCTGCGACGCGCAGTGCGACTTTCTGCATAAGGTGCATTTCCACTGTGTCGTGGAAGAATGTGGTGCCCTCTTCAGCACCCTGGATGGAGCCATCAAGCATGCCAAGTGAGTAGGAAAGCCTTGGGAAACCTGGAGGAGACTCCACACTGCACACACTGCAGGAGGAGGGTCAGGACCAGGAATGTGGGCAGTCCTGAGGGCAGCCTCTGGGCACCCACCCATTTCCTGTGTGAATGTGCTCAGCTGACATGTTTGCAGAACACGATGTCCTCTTTAATTCTGTTTCACAGTAAATGTGCTCGGTTTGTGACAGGTGTCTCACGCGGTGCTGGCAAGGTTGAGAAGTGGGCATTTGTTTTTCCCTAGCCTGCCTGACAGACATTGTGGTCAAGGAGACAGACATTTCCCCCAGCACACAAATACACCATACAAAGAAATAAGAGAATATGAGAGGGAGGGGAACCTGTAACCCCAACCACTGTCACTGGATGCAGACTCTTTGTAGAGCAGCTTCCCATCACTGCAGTGTGGAAAGCATTTTATTTTTCCTTCTCTTGTCACAACAAATGTTTTTTAACAAGCTTCCCTAGCCCTTAGTTTATATGGCTTTGTTTAAGATTCTCATATCATATGGATGAGGATCTTGAAGCAAACTGTCGAGCCCAAGACCAACTTCCTCACCTTGTGACGTTCTGTGTTGTAAACCCTTGTCATTTCACATCATTTTGGAAAGCAGCAGTGGACAGTCCAGGGTTTGGTAGCCAGAACTAGATCATATGGCCTATATTACAGCAGTTGTGCAGCACGCTCAGAACTCCAGGTGACTCTTCGGTGAAGAATGAAGTTAAACCATGCTCCCACTGTTACAGTGAAGGGAGCGGCAAAGGAAGGGTGGGATACTGGAAGTTGTTGCTAATTT
Organism: Anser anser; assembly: GCF_964211835.1. NCBI lineage: Eukaryota > Metazoa > Chordata > Aves > Anseriformes > Anatidae > Anser > Anser anser. Next base: position 4,963,235 of record NC_139738.1, on the reverse strand, counting down.
CTAAGGAGCAATCTGCAGTTTAAACCCATGCCAAGTTCCTTTTAAAGGCAGTGGAAGATTTGCCCAAGTAAAGAATGAGTATGGCCTTCAGCAGCTGGCCACATGGCTGATTCTGAAGGGGTTTAAAGGGAAGGCGATATTGTAAAGTTTAAGACAGAAAGATCTGTTAGCCAGCTGGTCTCTGGGGCTGGAGGCCTGTGGTTCACTGCTACAAATGACTGGCTTCTCACAACAGCTATGGGAAGCTGCCCTCGAGTCATATTGACCTTGCTGTCTGAAGCCATGCTTGCACCGCTCTGATTTTAACACGTTATTGAACCTTTCTGTCTCCACCCTGCTTAATAAATTCCCTTTTCCTCACAAATTATCTAGGAGGAAAGCTTTCCACAAAGTGGGCAGAGTCCCTTTTAGGATTTCACCTCAGCTAGTTTGTTTGCAGACTACTGCCACATTCTCGTTGATGTTTAATCACGTTATATGCGATGGCCAAGAAGCTGTATCTAAATTATTCCACCTTTTCGCAGTTTTCACTTCCGAACTGAGGGCGGAGCTGTGAAAAGTAACTCTGAGTCTCCCTTCTCAACTACTACTGAGAGTAAGGCTTCACTGGCCCCTTCATCACCATCTGCTACATCTGCCACCATGGCGAGCGCTCCTGCCCTCGACGTGCCCACCCCGAGCCCGGCGACTGTGCCCTCTGCCCCCACGCTGCTAGCTTGGAAGCAGCTGGCTTCGACCATACCCCAGATGCCTCAGATCCCAGCATCAGTGCCTAACCTGGCAACTTCACCCTTGGCAACAACTTCCCTGGAGAACGCCAAGCCTCAGGTCAAACCCGGATTTCTCCAGTTCCAGGAGAAGTAAGTTGTTGTAGACACTGCTTGCCTCCTTTTTTCCTCTCCAACCTCGCAATCCCATTTACATTCACCCACTGAGAGGCCTTCTGCCTAGAAGGCACTCTGGGCTTTATCTTCCAGGAAAGTTACTTCTGTATACTCTAGAAAATACCCTCAGCTATCCTAGGGAAAAAACTGGATTTTCCAGTACAGCTGGGAGCACTTTTAGGTATGAGTTTAGAGGAGAAATAAACTTATTGACATAAAAAAAGGCTCAATGGAGCCTTTTTTATACCTCATGGGAGGTGAACAGAAATACACGCTCTTTGCAGTATTTTTGACACTGAAGGCTACAGAGGGAGCGTAGCATCTTTAAAGTTTTAAGGTAACTAACTGTAGATATTTACAGATGATTGATGAAAAAAAATTTGTGGATTTCTTTGGGATTTCTCCTCAAATAAGATCTGTGGCCTTTTCACACAAATGTCACTTGTAACACTGAGTAATACAGCTTCATTTTTTCATTGAAGAAGCCGGGGGGGTCAGGTAGTGGAGGAGACACAAGCGCTTGGACTCTGCCTTAAGCAGGACTGGAGCTCTCAGCAGCTTGAGGAACAGGGACCATTCCTCTCTCACCTCAGCTTTGTCAATTCTGCTGTTCTGGCTGAACTCTTCCACAAGTGTAGTCAGTCTCCTGACATTCCATGCATCTGGTTTTGTAGTGTTAGTTTACACGGTCATTCCCAAGGAGGTATGGCTGATAGACGGTAACATACGTTTCTCAAGTGGCTTTTTTTTTTTTTGTTTTGTTTTGTTTTTTTTTTTGTTTTGTTTTTTTAACTTTAAAGAAGTTTCACAGTGGGGCTGTGACGGTTGTTCTGTTTCTGGTATATCGAGAGGCAGAAGTTAGGTTGGTTACAGGAGGACACAGGAGACCACAATTACATTAGGCATTACAGCTTAGTTTTCAGGCTGGTAGAGTATCACTCTCTGGGCTGTACATTGGCAGATATTTGCCTGCTTTCAAATACGTGCATTAATTCTATTTCACATCTCTGAGTAGGTAGCATTGGGTACAGTGCTCGGGATCCAAGAGATCAGTGTTCAGCTACCTCTGATCTGTATGTGCAACCTTAAATCCATGGAATGGGTGGAGGGGGTAAGGTACCAAAACTGTTTAGCTGATTAAATAGACCACTGCAGGTCTTGTCTAATTAGGGGAAGCCCTGGCATCTTCCAGTGTGCATACCCAGGAGTTTCATTTCAGTTACACAAAACGGAGACAGTAGAAACAATCCGAATCACCACTAAGATAAGTACAGGCAGAAGGGGAGTACCAGCATCTAGCCAGACCTCGAGAGAGACCTTTAGATTGAAAGTGTGGCCCTCAAAGACTACAGATCCCACTATGCACTGCTGTTATTTTAACAATCTTAATCAAGACCGTGCACTAGCTTGCTAGCATTGCGGTAGGGTCGCCAGCATCAATTTTACTAAAGAGGAAGGTGGCTACGGGAAATCTGTAGACCATGTTTGGAACAGAGGCTTCAGCTGGGCTCCCCTTGAATTAAACGTTGGCAAAGAAACAAATGTATGAAATGAGTGAAGGTGATGATTGGGTTTTGGCTGTATTCCAGTGATCCCTGCCTGGCAACGGACTGCAAGTATGCCAACAAATTCCACTTCCACTGTCTCTTTGGGAACTGCAAGTATGTGTGCAAAACCTCTGGCAAAGCAGAATCCCACTGCCTGGACCACATCAACCCCAACAATAACTTGGTGAATGTGCGAGACCAGTTTGCTTACTATTCGCTGCAGTGTCTCTGTCCAAACCAGGTAAGAGTAATTCAAAAGCAGTGTCCTGGCCTGAGGATATGCATGGGAGAAGCATGGGCAAGAACAAGTAGACAACACAATAGGAAGTGAGGCCAAGAGGCTCAGTCCTGGTCTAATGACAGATCCACGGAAGGGCCTCAATTACTTGGTCTAGCAAAATGTTTGGTTTCCATCAAACTGAGAATCCCACTGCTTTTGTGTTTATTTGACTTGAGTGAAGAGAATGAGGAAACTCGAATGATCAAAGAGACTCAAGATGAAGTAGAATAAAAATTGGTGATGACTACTCGGAAAAGCCACCAGTTAGGGGGAAGTGATGGAATCTTAGCTGTGTGTTGGGGTCATTCATGTGTAGAATAGTGCAATGCAGAATAAGTGACCGGGAACAAGTTTGCATTGTGGCTTATGGAAGATGAAGTAGATATGATCCAGAGTATCAGTTCGGGCCTCTCTCAGAGGGAAACCATTAGTAGCAGGCAAATGAGAGTGTGTTTGTTTTAGATCTGCTTAAAGCAACCTGCCTTTTTGCTCCCTTCTAGCACTGTGAATTCAGGATGCGAGGGCATTACCACTGTCTTCGTCCTGGCTGCTACTTTGTGACTAACATCACCACCAAGCTGCCCTGGCATGTGAAAAAACATGAGAAGGCAGAAAGAAGGGCAGCCAATGGCTTCAAGTATTTTACCAAGCGAGAAGAGTGTGGCAGACTGGGTGAGTCTTCTCCACTCCCCTCACACCCCCCTCACTCTTCCCATGTAGTCTTTTCTACATCCTGGCTAAGAATACCATGAGCTAGAGCATGTGAGCTATGCTAGAGATGTATTTGGTCATTAAATCACTAAACAAGAAACAGACTAAAACAGAAATCTGCTCCTGATCTGCCTGAGTTGAAGCATGAGGGTTCCTTTTTTCTCAAATAAACCAAAGACCTTAAATGACTAGAAACTGTAGTATAGAGGATTTTTTATATATATATATATATATATATATATATATATATATATAGGCATACACCTATATATACTTACCTGGAGATACAGGTTCCCCGGTGGTATTGATCTGTCAAGGCAATTTTTTTTTTTTTTTTTTTTTTTTTTTTTGGCACTTCTCTGTCTTTGGGCCTAATGCCCGTCTTGGGCAGAGTTGAAGGATGCTCTTAGGAGGAAAAAAAAAAAAAAAAAAAAGCATATGGGAAATGTCTGTTCTGATGAGGCTCTTGTTCAAAGGTCCTTCTGCACTGACCTCCAGTTGCTGCTTCACCTGACTCCAGGCAGCTTCAGATTACTTTTTTTGTTGTTTTTTTGTAGCTGTTGCCAGGGCTGCATACTGAAAGCCAAAGGGTAAATAGCGTGAGACAGAGGTATGGAGACGGGCATTCAGTAAACTGCTCCTTCCTCTTCTGACCCTGTTCTCCACAGCCACTTGTGAGCAGCAGGGAGTCAGCGCTGTGCCTTGAGCCCAGCCCTCCACCAGCGCACGGCCGAAGGAAACACCTGCAGAGTGCACAGCCTCAGACCGTGGCATGCCCACTTGCCAAAACCATTAGCAGCACTGCAGCAGTTATTCAATCTAAGGGCCTCTAGTGTAAAGCTGGTAAAACAAACGTGCAGCAGCAGAGAGCAGAATGAGTTCCCAGGGAGGTATCCTTGAGCTGAATGAAGCCCATTGCTCTGCGCTGTGGGGGGGAGTCCCTAGGGAAAGCTCCAGCCGAGCGCCATCCTGACCTGCTGGCATTCACTACCTGGGAGTCACTTAGTTGCCTTGTGCCTTGCTGTTGTCACAGACCCAGCCTTCCCTATTGGTCCTGGCTTAAGGTTGAAACAAAAGAGAGTTCAGAATAACACTTTTCGTCCTTCTTGGCCATGCCATACTGCCTGCCCGATGCTGTTCTTTCTTGGGCATTGCAACCACCATAACCAGGGCCAAACTTTTCAGCTTTGCATGCATAAAAAAAATGTGTACTCAAATGGCAACTTGTTTGTGGTAACCAGGGTAATAAGTGTCAACACTCCAGTGCCAGTACTCACCTAGGGCTCATTTACACATGTCAGTAGATTCAGCAGTTGCTGTTATTTACTCAACTTTAGGTGTTTCAGGTGATAGCAGGGGCTAGACAAAGCAGGACAATGATATATGACACCCAGCCTACACGGCTGCCCTGGCAACGGGCGAGTCTTCACCTGCCCTTTGCTGATACCATTTCAATCCCGCCAGCACTGTTTGTTCTTCATCCCGAAGAACAGCGACGTGATGGGGAGGGCAAACGAGGTGGGGCTGTGGGGGAGTGGAATACCTAAACAAACAGCAACTTGGCTTGCACATAAAACGCTATCTGTGAGCTAAAGATGGGCTGGGTGATTCGGGAGCTGTTTGGCAGCGAGCTGTCTGCAGGCTGTGCATGTGTCAGCAGTGTTTATTTTGGGAGTGAAGGGGTACATGCATCCAGCGGGATGTACATATGCCTGTAGCTTGGGCTTGCCATGCATTAAACGTACGTTTTAACCAACACTGTGCATTTGCCTATGTAGAGACAGGCAGCACGACAGGCTGGGGTAGCTGGATGTGTTTGTGTGGGTGTCGATGGTTATACCAACGTGTAAACGCACGTCTACTTCTCTGTACAGCTCTCTCTTTTAGGTTAAGTATGCATATAGCAGGTGCAGAAGCACCGGCCTGCTTTAGGGGCTGTGTAAGTTTATTAACACACAGTGGATCAACAGATAGACTTTTATAGATACGTTTTTTGTGCCTGTAAGCATAGGTGGAGAGAGAGGGAGAGAGAGAGAGATATGTATGTAAGTAAAGGCAGATGGGTGTAGGGAGATGAATAAAACTGGGGCTGTCTGTAGCCCTGTACCTGAAAGTCTATAAGATGATGTACAGGGGATGACGGAGAACAGACACAACCTGACTGTTGATATTGCTTTTGCTGCAACAAGCCATTATTTATCAGCTATTGAATGCAGCATCTTAACAGCGTACGCAAACTCCCAGCATGCATGGCAGTGTCTGCCAGGAGCAGAATGTGTGAAGTGCTGTACACCAGGAACTATATAAATTGTTGTTTAGTAGCTGCCCCTCCCGCACTACAAATGTGGAGTGGCAATAAACACTTGCTGGCTCTTTCTGTCTGACCAGAGAGCATACACTGTCCAGAGCTGGGGCTTTTAAGAGACTGCTTTTCTGTTCTGAGAGCACAGTTAAAGGGAAGAAAGGAACTTTTCATTTCAAATGTAATTCTGAGCATGTATTTTCAATTGTAAATTCTGTGATAAAGTTAGAAGTCTTGGTTTTGTTCCCTTTGAAAAGGAAAAGGCACTAGCTCAGACTGGGGAGCATTAGGCACTACTAGACATAATGGCAACTTTCTTCATCTTTACATAAGGAGGGATGGGGCCAGTTCTGGCCCACTTTTTAAATCTATGTACCATGCAATCCTCTTTCACAGTTGCTCAGCAGGCAAAAAAATGTGGTTTCTATCATTCAGGACTGTTCCTGAAGAACCCATGACCATGGATAATCTCCAGTCTACCAAAAGTCCATATAGCAGCAGCCCTGTCCTGTCTCCAGACCATCTTCCCTACAGTCTTGCTCTCTCTTGGTACCTTTCCTGTACTACATACCTTGGCTTTGTGTCTGCAGGTTGCAAATACAACCAGGTGAACAGCCACTTCCACTGTATTCGAGAGGGCTGCCAGTTCTCCTTCCTGCTCAAGCACCAAATGACATCCCATGCCAGAAAGCACATGAGACGGATGCTGGGGAAGAATTTTGATCGTGTTCCTACTCAGGTGACTGGCTGGTTATTTATGTTGTAGCTTTGTATGTAGTGATAGTCCCTTTGGTTGCTGGCTGCAGAACTGCATTAATGCCAAGATGCTCATACCAAACTCCTAAGGACACGTCTGCACTGGGGGATGCACCTGGGATGTGTGCGTTCACCTAAGCTAGCTTCAGCTGGTTTGACTTCTGTCATATGAGGAGAGACGACATCAAAGCATTACTTAGTCTAAACAGCCTTTCCTCATGAGTTGTGGAGAAAAACATTTGAGAAGGATAACACTGAAATATTCATATTTATAACTTGCATGCGCTCCCTCCCCACGCTCTCAGTATACACCAATTGGCTTATTAAAATTAAAGTGCTTAGGATGTGGAAGAATTGAACATGCTGGTTAAAGCAAACATTTCCTGTTGCACATAAAGAATTATTTGCTGCTTCTAGAAACACAAGTTTCAAAATTTCTCTTCCTTTACTGATCTGGCGTTACACTGGGGCTCTCCTTGTCATCTCAGGAAGTAGCAGGGTAGTGCAGTCACTTTTGTCTAACACAACTGGGAGCAACTGCCAGATTAGCTTTTTCTGTTTCATGAATAAATTGAAGAGGTTCAACTGCAGCACTGACCTACTGCTCAGAATGGCAGCACTCCTGCAACCTCCTGTTTGTTCTTCTTACTCCTTGGCTGCATTAACTTCCACTGACTTAAGAGATGAAATGAGCTGCCTTTATTTAAACACCTGTGACTAATCTAACCCTAAGGACATCTGGTATATGAAAAGCAAAAGGTGCTATCTGTAGAAGCAAGATGGGAACCCTCTTTCATTCCACAAGACAGGAATGAGCGTTCCCTGTTAGTTATCAAGTACTGTCAAAAAGTTAATCGTTCCAGTCTACTGCTGTTGAAATTAATGAGTTCACACATGCCAAGGAACTGGTGTTACTGTTATGGCAGCTTTTGTTCTTAAAATTAAGTACTCAGGTACAAGAATCAAACTCAGATTTAACAAACAAATTTTCCTCCACTACAGAGCCCTAAACCTCCTGGTACACGCAGAGCAGAAAATGCTAGTTTTGACTTCCATCTCCTTCACTGGCAATCCCATGTCATGTTAGCAGTGGAAGAGTAGTAATTGTGGCCAAAGCAATCCCAAGAGTATACAGTGCACATCTTAATCTACTGCTGTGCTCAGCCCATGGAGCAGTCCAGCAAATAGCAAAAAGAGAATGAAACCACAAATCGGGGCATGTAGCAAAGCTAACAGATTGCTGTACTGCCACTGCCTGTCTGCATTTAACCATCCTAACTCTATTTTTTTCCCATTCCTGAGTGCTCGGTAGGCATTTAACGGTGTGTTTGGATATACATTGCTTCTGGGTACCTACTCAGACGTAACTATCCAGAGGAGACCATGCCAAGCCAGGCCACAGCAGCTGCACGTGAACAGAGCACAGCAGCAGACACACAGGTCACTGGTTTCAGTCTGTGATCCCCTGTCGCCGTGTCTCAGCATGCAGGCACTAGGGCAGGCATGTCAGTAGTCGTATTCCCAGTCTCTAAATGCAGCAGGACCTACACAGTAAGGTAGCAATGCCAAGATTAACACCTCCTGCTTTTGAATGCATCAGAATCCACACACCAGGATATTGGTGCCAAGATTAACACTCCCAGCCTCTGAGCGCATCACAATTCACATACCAGAATACATGTGCCAAGTTTAATGCTCTGAGCTCCCAGTGAAGGAAGATTCATGCTCCTAGCCACAGTGCCATGGGTTCCACTCACGAGCATGTTCCAGTTATCCCTCATGAGCAGTGGCAGAGGGAAATAAACATGCAGACAGATGGTTTTGGTCTTGGCATCGTGCTTTTGGTGTGAAAGTCCCCGTCCTGTTTTCTTGCTGCAGGTTATTGGCCACACTCCAAGAAATGAAAATCTCCCCCAGGTTGGCAGCATGGCACCCAGCCCAGCCTCATCAGGAACCCCAGCTTCCTTTCAGGGACCCCCGAGCATGATGGACACTGAAACAGATGAGTACATGGATTACACTGGCTGTAGCCCAGGGGGGATCTCCTCTGAATCTTCCAATATGGACCGCAGCTGCTCCAGCACTCCAGTGGGCAATGAGAGTACATCAGCAGGTAAGGAAGAAGGGGGGTGAAATGGATCGTCAGTTGCCTGCTCTCTTGGGAGATAAACTCATGAAGAGAGGCCAAAGGACAACTGCACCTTAAAATATAAACTGCACCAGCTTTATGGTAGTTCCTCTTACTAACTTAGCTCCCTCCATCTTTTTGGAGAAGAGATCCGTCAGAATGTGCACTTCAAGGGTCCATGAACTAACAGCATATCTTTCTTCTCCCCTGAAGAGAGGTTTTTATCCTCTGTCTTGGAGTGGATCTTTGAATAACTGATTTAAAAGGAAAAAAAAAAAGAGTTGCAGGGCTCTTCTGTCCCTGGCATTTCCCATTATCTTTTTGTATTTCTTTGTGCAGCATCTGAAGTCGGGCATTTTTTCTGATACTGTTGAGGTACAGAGAGGCTGTACAATAGCAAATATTATATACAGGAGGGAAAAAAAGACTACCGCATCTTCAGAAAGCAACATATAAAAGCAGCTCACTGAGCTCCCTGCCTCATGCCTCTTGTGCCACTTTGTCAAGTGTTGCACAGAGGAGACCTCCATCATTCTCCTCTTTTTTGCAGTAAGTTTCTGCCATTGTTTCCTGCTTGCAAGGATAATGGGTAGCCATCTCCCACTGCCCTGTGCTACAAAATTATCTCTTCAGTAGTGTGGTGTCTTTTATGAATTCTGTTATCATCTAGTGTTGATTCAGGGATCTCTTAGCTCTCCTTCCCAGCGTTAGGTGATACATTCTAGATAAACTGCCTCTCTGAGTTTGCTTTAATTTCAAATACGTTTTCCTACTCTGCCTTCCCACCCCAGACCGATGAAGGTTATCAGATAGCACCTCTAAACCACGTTACCTTCATACAAACACTGCTGGGTCACGACAGTGGGTGCCCCATGGCATCAAAGCTCCTCCAAAGAGTCCTGGTAGGACAGCACTTCGTAGCTCTCTCTCCCTTCTCAGCACAACATCCAGCCCAAGTCACACGTCCTAGGAAATGCGCCCCCACTGCTATCCAGGTAGTGAGCAAGTCCCCCTGCCCAAGGTGTAAGACAACCCTCACGGCTGTTAGTTGGTACAAGCTGGCACCAGATGAATGCACAAGGACCAAACAAGCAGGAATTTCTGCTTGAAAGCCTGTGGCTCTTCCCCCACACCACTACAGCCACCTTACCTTCTGCACAGACAAACCTCCTCTTCCTGATGCTGTCAGTTCCTCACCTTCCGTTTCTTCTCTGTTACAATTCTGTTTCATACATTTGTGAATGTATTTTCCATTTTCATCATATTGCTTCCGCTCCTGGGTTCTCATTTTGGTTCTTTTGTGTTTTTTGTTTTGTTTTGTTTTTGTTTGTTTTTGTTTTTCTTTTTTTCTGCTTTTTTTTTTCTCTCCACATTCTCCAGGCTGCCTGGTTCCTTCTACTGCTACTGCTGCTGCCGATGATGCTACCCACAATGTACCACAACCTCAGCCACCACCTCTGCCTCCATCTTTCTCACAAGCCCTGCTTAGGTCTCCCCTTCCCACCCTCCCCTATCTTTTTTCTCCATCTTGTCTCTCATACTCTCTGCTCAGTGCCACTCTTGGATCCAGCAGAGGCATTGTCATGCCTGCCGCCAGCACCACTGGGTTTTCGCCCATCATTGCCACTCCAACTCCAGTAAAAAGTGACGTTCCCTTAGTTCAGGATGCAGCAGGTAACACTTCTTTGCTTTCTCTCTTAGTGTCCTTTGCCCATCTCCTTCCCCACTCACCCTGCCCACGTTTTTCTCGGCACCTTTGGGTCAGTAAAAAAAGCCTGTGTCACTCTGTGCCTCACTTTACTTTATCCAAGGGCCCTTCCATGCCTACTCCAGTTCTCTGCTGATGCAGTAACCACAGCTAAAACCACAGCAAATCATTGTGAAAAATGTAGAGCAATTTCCATGAATTCCAAACCATGAGATAAATCTAACAAAATCCACAGTTAAAATTCACTTTTTGCCTCTTGGTAACAGCAGGGTGGCCACAAAGCAAACTTTTGCTCATGTAGCATTTATGGGACTTGGACTTCCAGCTTAGATCTTGTAGGCCACCCAGCTCAGTGCCTATCAGTCTGCTGCACACATCTCAGCAGGTAAATGTCTGACAAGGTACCCAGTTCCAGTATTTTTATAGCTCCTTTAAGCTTCACTGCCTCCTATTCATATATAAAGCCATAAAATTCAGAGCTGCTTTCCCCAGTGCAAGTAACAGAGGGAAGTACAGTCAGTGTCACTACCATGACATCATCAGACATCTCAGGCTGTTTCTCACACTCTGTTATTTGCATCTGCTCTTACAGCTGCAGAAAATACATCGAGAGTTTTAGTTTCAAGCTGCCATGTTTCCCATGTGTGACTAAGATCAGAGATGTCTCAGGCTGGGGATTCTCATTCCAGCTGGGAATGGTTTTTAGGGTGTGTCTCAGCTTTGGCTTCTTTTCCCAACTCCCAGCTCTTTTCTAGTTAATTAAGAGCATATTTGTGCTTAAAGTTCACACTAAAGAGGATTGTGGCAGCCTATAAATGTCCCAGTCATTCTTCCTGCTGGCTTTAGTGTGTGCATGTGTAGTAATGTACAAATCCAAGGCGAATGGTTGGGAGCATGGCTGGAAGACCAGCTCTGCTTGGAAGTTCAGAGGTTTTTGTCACATGACTTGACAGGAGAAGCATCCTTGCCCTGTCCAGAGAAATGTGTTCCAATGAACAAAATACACAAGAAACCTTTTTTTTGCCTTTTTTTTAACTGATTTGCATGTGACCTGAAACATCTTACCTTTGTGCTGTGCTTTCTTCTAATTACATATTTTTGAGTTTCTTTTCTTTTTACCTGTAGATCTTCATATAGTTTCCTGAATGTTTACATTAATATTAATTTTAAAGACAAGCTTATGGCATGCGCTTACCAATGAGGTTTGCTTGGGATTAAATCTGTTGAGGCTTGTAATCTTCAGCTGGGCGTTAGGGACTGAACACTGTCTAGTGGCTAATGAGTGTAGGAGGTTCTCTTCTTTCTTTTTCATACACTTGCTCTGAAACTTTGCCTGTATGAGAAAACAAAATTGGTTTAACTAAAGTTATAAATACATCTGTTTGAACTGTTGTAAGAGCTGGGCAGATAAACTGAGTTTAAAACGGGTCAAATCTAAATTCTACTTATTTTGCAGATAGTCTGTCTTTTTTCTAAAAATGTCTTATCTTGTGTTGCTGTCTGAAGGCAGGCAAGACTACCACCCATATTAATGATGAAAGACTTAGTGGTTTGGCTGTAATTTTTTTTAAATGAAGGAGTAAGGAGTTGATCTGGATAGCAGTGATTTGTGCAGGCAATGATCTGCCTGGAAGCAGAGAAGTGTATTTTACAATACGTTTGCAAGGAGGAGCAGGCAGTGGTCACAGATTGTATAGCTAAGAGCGTGCTAATATAAAACTGATAGTGATAGAAAGTTACTCTTCCACTGGTAGGCTGCCTAAATTAGCCTTAATATGCAGTTTCCACCAGCTTAAGAGTCAGTAAGATGGTCTCACCACAGATGCCCCAAACTGGCATCCCTACTCACAGCAGTAGGATCAGCTTGTCTGAGCACAAGTGCTGTGTAACGAATGGGGGTGGAAAATCTTTTGCTCTTTGCTCACCCCGCAATCTGTACAGCCCAGGCACGTGAACAACCCACTGTACGAGGAGATTAGCTTGCTGCTACCCTGTCCGTAGACTTACATCTATCAGTAGTGTCAGTTTAACTTTTGGAGGCTTCCTTGGATAATCGCCACCTTCGTTTAAAGGGTTGTCAACCGAAGGGCCAGATATGGCGAAAATAGTATCCATCACTTTTAATACCTGCTTATCAGCCAGAAAAAAATAATTCTACACCATTCAAACAAATGACTGTTTCTTCAGTCTCCTAGATGAGGATGCAAGCTGCTCTGGACTCTCAGGCCCCAGGCACTGCATGTCACAAATCATGCCTCTGTTTAAGAGGTTGGCAGTTTAAGCATGAAGATGGAGGGGAAAGCAAAAAAAAAAAAAAAAAAAGTATGTTTCAGTTGCAAGCTATAATTTCCAATTACACTCACAGTTCTGCACCTGGTGAGAAATTCTTCTTGCCTCCAACCTTGTCTGTGCTGCATGTTGATACTGGAGATTGTGGTTTGATTCTGGAAATAGCAGGGAGAGAAGAAAAAAAAAAGTTAACAGATATAATGAGGTCGAGTCCTTGATGTCAGCTGGATCCTAGGGGACGTGAGCACTAGCCAGTTATGCTGGCCCTGTGAATGAAACTGGAAGATAGATGAGGGCTCTTTATTTACTAGGGGCATCACGTGATTTTTGAGACCCAAGGGAAAGCTGTGGAACTGGTATTTTCTCTCAGAGTCCACTGGCTAGTGATGATGAGAATTAGCCCCATTGAACATCTGTCCATCTGTCTTTCTAAGTGCACTCATCGTAATATGTAGGCTCATTACAGTGAGGGATGTTGCAGACTCCTGGCCAAAGTCCATCCTATTTCTATAAATCCCCCCCTTGCACTTTCAATCACGCATGGGATCTTCCTTCACTTCCTGCTGTCCTTGGCAGTTGTAGTGTATTACAGTGTCCTGCTCACGAAGAGCCTGGATAGGGGAAAACACTACACACGTGCCAGTTTTTAGACTGCTTAGACTCATTCACCACTTGAACCCCAGTGAACTCCAGTAAAACACCTCAGTCCTTGGTCTGGAACAATGTAAACTCTTCGGCATTAAAGTCTGATTTAAGAGGAAAATAGGACTAGAGACAACTAAGAAGCAGGAGAAACAGAGAGTTGCAAAACAGAGAAGGAGCAGCTGGTACTTGGACAATACCAGGCTATACGAGAATGGCAGTTAGAGGCCAGGTGGGATGTGCTGGAAATTGAGGGAAGCGATGGGCAGCGGGCACCAGCCACCCGTGGGCCCAGAGCTGAGGCTTCCTTACAGCCCGCGAGATGAGCTGCTGGGTGGGAGCAGTTGCAGCTGTGCCTTGGCAGGTACAGAGCTTGCCAGGACGGTTAGGGGATGAGGAGAGCCCTGTCTGTCAGCAACGCCACTCTTCGCTTTTTCTCCTCAGGGAATACCATCACTATGCCAACTGCCTCGGGGGCCAAAAAGCGTTTTTGGATTATTGAGGACATGTCCCCGTTTGGCAAGCGCCGTAAGACTGCATCTTCACGCAAAATGCTGGATGAAGGGATGATGCTGGAGGGATTCCGGCGCTATGACCTCTACGAGGACTGCAAGGACTCCAGCTGCCAATTCTCTCTCAAGGTTACCCACTACCACTGCACGCGGGAGAACTGTGGCTACAAGTTCTGTGGCCGCACCCACATGTACAAGCACGCCCAGCACCACGATCGCGTTGACAACCTGGTATTGGATGACTTCAAGCGCTTCAAGTCTTCACTGAGTTGCAACTTCCCAGACTGTCAGTTCTCTGGCAATAGCACACACTTCCACTGTCTGCGCTGTGGCTTCCGCTGCACTGACAGCACCAAGGTGACAGCCCACCGCAAGCACCACGGCAAGCAGGACGTCATCAGCGCTGCTGGCTTCTGCCAGTTCAGCTCAAGCGTGGACTGCGAGGTGCCTGACTGCAAGTACAAACTCAAGTGCTCCCACTTCCACTGCACCTACCCTGGCTGCAAACACACGGTGGTGGGCATGTCCCAGATGGACTCGCACAAGCGCAAACACGAGAAGCAGGAGCGAGGGGAGCTGCCTGCCATCTCGCCCGGCCCCGAGGGCCTTGCCCACTCCACTCTCGAGTATGACATCCAGAACTCTTCCATCAACCTGGACAGTTCCCTCAACCTCAGCACTGACAACAACAGCTCCCTCTTCTTCCTGCAGAACGCGGCAGGCGTGGGCCTCAATGATTCCCTGGACCTCAGCAAGAAGCAGTCGGAAGCCACTGAGGGTCCGTCACCGAGCAGAGCCGGGACCACCCCTCAGGAGAGGGGGGCAGCGGCGTCTGGCTCCGGCGATGTGGAGGACGAGGATGACTCTTCCCAAGAGGATGAAGAGGATGACGAGGAGGAGATGAACGAAGAAGAGGAGGATGACGAAGAGGAGGATGATGATGACGACGATGAGGAGGATGATGAAGAGGAAGATCTGAACACAGATTCTGAAGAATCGCTGCCCGACCCTGAGGGCCTGGCCACTAAAGATGATGGGGAACCAGAGGAGGCTGCTTCTTCCACAGACCACGGCGATGCTTCCAGGCCACAGGGCGAGCCAGCCCCAGCCCTTACTCCAGCCTCAACTCCTGCTCCGGCTCCAGCTGCTGCCCCAGCCTCTACCATTGCTCCAGCAGCTTCTCCTTAATCTTAGAGACAACAGCAGCAGTGGTTTGGTTTTGCTCTTACACAGAATTACTAAGAGGACCCCATATGAGGCAAGAACAAAGATTGGGATGGCAAATGAAAAACAAACTCTGTGGCACACGCACGAGAGAGAGGAAGGAAGGAAACCCATAATCCACAGGCCCCATAAGAGACAGGTTCGCAGCGGGACTGGTGCTGCATCACTTTGTTCTGCACATCACAGAACA
Source organism: Anser anser (assembly GCF_964211835.1). Taxonomy (NCBI): domain Eukaryota; kingdom Metazoa; phylum Chordata; class Aves; order Anseriformes; family Anatidae; genus Anser; species Anser anser. The sequence continues at coordinate 4,948,062 of NC_139738.1, read as the reverse complement.
CGGGGGCAGGACGCAGCAAAAAAATACCCTTTTATACAGACACGGACCTCGAGGGTACCAGCTGCTTCTCCTTGCCCCCTGAATGGTGCGTTGGGCCTGCGCCCATCTGGGGACCCTTTGTTATAGGTGGGGTTCTATCCCCCCCATTTTTCTTTCTGGGTTTTATTTTTCCATGTTTTCAGTTGTACGATATTAATAATAATCTCCACTTCTTGGAGGGGGGTGGGTGGGAACAACAGGTAATGAATTTTAGAAATATATATTTGTGTGTGTGTCTCTTCTATATATATAATGTACACACACACACACATATATAACATGCAAGGAATTGGTGTCACAAAGACGACTAGCTCAGCTTTTGCCAGTGGGAAGGAGGGGGTGAGGGGTGCGCTCTCTCCCCCCCCCCCCCCTTTCTCCCTCTCTCTCTCTCCTTTCTCCAGCATTAAATGGATGGCATCAGACAGCAAGGGTGGGAGTGGGTATTTATTGTCACATAAATGAGGACGCATTAATGAATGAGCAGGGGTGGGAATGGGACACTCCTCTGTTCTTCCAGATCCTTTTTACTATTAATGATAATAATTTTGAATGCTATTTATATTGTAAAACTTTCTCTGTCTACAGCTGTAGGGCACCTCTCCCCATCCCTGCTGTTCTGCCTGTAGGGATTTAGCTGAAGTAACTCGGGAAGGGCGCAGCGGGCAGATAAAGGGTTTGTCACACTGGAGGACTGGGGTTAATCTCCCATCCAGTTCCATCTCATCCCAACCCCCAGGTGCCTCCCCTCTGTGGAGGGCGAGGCGTTTTTGTGGTGCTTCAGTATCCCCATCTCAGGAGGACTCGGTAGAGTCAGGAGGTTGTGAGCTGGCACGCTGTGCCACGGTGCGGCACAAGGAGCACCGTTCTCGCAGAAGAGCGTCCCAGCCGTTAAAGCAGCCTTGCAAATACTACTTGCTCGCTGACCCGCGCAGTCGCACGATGACAGGTATGTCCCCACCCCCAAGCCCTCCTCCCCGGCCTTTCATCGGGGACGGACAAGTCTGGCTTTCTGCATGGACTGAAATGTAGCTCTGGTGACTTCTGGGAGAAGGTGAAGGCACCACTGAGGAGGCAGGAGAAGGCAGGCAGATGTTCAGGGTCCCTCTGCGGGACGTTCTGCTCCGCCTGGGGTCTCCTTTGCTCAGCACTAAGTGGGGGCTGTTCTGCAGCACCTGCAGGGCTATTGGCCCAGGCATGGGGTTTGCAGCCACAAAACACGAGGCTGCCGCAACCTACGTGGCCCAGAGAGATGGGGGGAGATGCCAGCTGAGGCCAGGATGTAGTCCAGCTAAAAAATTAATGCATTTCTGGGTCCATGCTGATAAATTTTGCCAAGTAGGCCTAATAGCTTGGGCACTGCACGAGCAAATGGATTTACTATGTTGGGACCTGCCACCTCCAGAAGCTTGGGCTTTCCCCTGGTTACAGGCACTTCCCTGCTCTCTTTTCCTAGCCCAGTCTGGGAACACACACTACAGGAGGCTGCCCAGGACTCTGACAGGTGAGACAGTAGCTGTTTGACCCCAAATCCTCACCTGAGTCTGAGAAAGAGGGCTTGTCTATATAAACACAGGCTCCAGAAGGACTAGCTGTATGAATTAGTTCTGATAATAGCTATTTCAGTGCCAGTTTGTAAGTATACCAGCCTAGCAAAAGGTTCCTTGTGTCTGAAGTTTGTCCCCTTTTTTTTTTGTTTAAATCTAGTTATTTTTTTTCCAATGACATGCAGCCCCCCCCCCCCCCTCCAAGAGCACTTCGGCTCCAAGGGATCCCCGTAATTTGTTTCCACCCTGAACAGAAAAAGGCCTCAAGGAGTTTAGGTTGCCTTTTTTATTATTATTATTATTTCCCTAAGGAACTGGTGCAGATCAGGTCTGATTTATAAGCAAGCAGATCAGCTGTGTAAATGTGGGGACAGAATGCTCAGATAACGTTTCAAAAAGAAAGGCAAAAAAAAATTAAGAAGTTGTACAGTATTTTTCCTGTAAACGTTATTCCTATATATAGAACAAAAGAGAGACAACCCATGCCAGGGGGACGAGGGGGGGGGTCACCTGCCTTCTGGACAGCCCTTAGATATGGTTAATTGTGTGCAATTTTTATTCTCTTTTATTATTTTTTTTTCAATTTAGTGTTTGTTTGTAGGGGGTGGCAGGGGAGGGGGGCCTTAAGTCTACGTTTTGAGGCTGACTTCACACTCCTAGCACTGACCGGAGCTGCACGATTCCGAATTTTAACTTGAATTTTGTAGAGGTGAAACAAATGAAAACAAAACAAATGAAATATTGTTATTACTAGTTTGTAGTTTATTTAATACTTTGGAGTTCTTTTCCTCTATCAGTTATTTGTGTGGCTTTTATTTTTATAGGGTTTCATTTTTTTTTGTTTGTTTTTGTTTTGTTTGGTATATCCCCTGCCCTCAGTTGTGTGTTTTCTAGCACAACCCAATTCTTGAATATAATGAAGCTCTCGTTCCTGGGGCCGAGTGAGGGAACGAGGGCCTGGAATTTATAGAACTGGGATGGGGTAAAATTCCTAACTTTACCGGCATTTGCTGCAGGTTCTGTACTTGTACATTTTTCCCATATTCAACTACCCAGATACTAAGGTGATGGGCTCCAGGAGGAACCCTCAGACGTAACACACGCCCCATCTTGCCGAATAGCTGTTTTTACTCTGTACCGCTGAAACCACCCTGATGGATGTCACTGACTTCGGGGGGGGGCAGGACCGAGCGCACTGCCTTCAGCACCACATCCCGCAGGTGTCAGGTGAAACCCGCCCGTGAGCGCTGTCAGCAGGGCACGCAGGGCAGCCTGGTGGCAGTGCCAAGGCCGGGGCTCACTTTGGCCACTCGGTACCACTCAGGATAGAGGGGCTGCGTCCCTGCTGCCACCAGCTGGGAACCCGCACCTGGACACGGCCTCTGTACCTCTTCCCCAGGCCCATCTCACCAGTGGGCACGCAGTGCGTCACTGCGGGACGGTGGGAGGAAGCAGCGGTGTGTGGAGGAGAGGGGTAGAGGATCCCGGTAGCTGGAGCCGGACGACGTGCATCGTCCCAGAGGCAGCTTTAGGCAGGCGTGGTCAGCACCACCGGGCCAGGATCCGTGCTGACGCGGGGCCGTTCCGCACGTGCCAGAGGGGCCTGTGTTTATCTATGCACACCATTTTCTCCCCCAAGGCACCCTACTTCTCCCCGATGTCTCAGCCTTTCTCCCAATCCTTTATCACCTCCTCTCCAGGAGCTGGCACAGGGTATGAGATTTCTCTCCCAGCAGGCTACTGCTAAACTCGGCATCTGTGCGGGGCCGACCCCAGGCGGCCAGGTTCCCTGGCAGAGCCGTGGCCACGCTGCCCTCACAGAGCTGGCAGCGGGCTCATCCCACCCCCGGTGCACTTCTTGTCCTACCTTCTCCAAGCCTTGTTTCTGTAAAGCTCTTACTACGTCTATATTTGCAACAACAACAAAAAAGTCAAAGTTAAACCCGTCTTTTTATTCTGCCATGTTAAGGCTTTAATTCAGCAAAATTCTTAAGCACATGCTTTCTGAACCGGCAGAGATTTAAGCCCGTGCTTAAGTGCTTTTCTGAACAAAGGCCCCAACAGCACAAAGATCCCTATGACAGCAAGGTGGTTTTCACTTCAAGCTATCATATCAAGAGGACTGTTAATACAATGCTATTGAAATAAGTGCTTAAAAGAATGACCAGAGAAAGAGAGAGAGATTCAACGAACTGTATGAGGAGGGGGAAAGAGGAGAGAGGAAACGGAACTGTTCTGTCCAAAACAAAATGAAAAACAAACAAAATAAACCTTGAGATGGACCCTCCTGATTCTGCTACCATTCACTGCTGAAGAGCAAAAAAAATGAAATAAAATAAAAACTATTGACTAGATTGTTCATTCTAGCCACAAACTCAACTGGATTAAAGTCTGCGTGGAAGGAATTTTGTAAAGAAAAAAAAAAAGTAAAAAATTTTTTTCCAATGTAGCAAAAAAAAAACTTTAAAAAAAGAAAAAAAAAAGAAAAAAAGACAAAGAGGGAGAATTCTAGCCTTTTGTAATATCCATATTGCACACTAGGACTATAAGCCATTGCTAGCTCATTTTGAATTTTAAATGTGTAATTTTTTTGTTTTGTTGTTGTTTTATTTTTTTCTTTCCGTGGGGGAGGGGGGAAATAAATGCTTGAACCACCAATGCTCTTTTTAATGTTTTATAAATATGTATGTGTATATATATAAATATAAAAATAATATGTATGCACATATATATGTGTGTGTGTATATATCTATATGTATATACATATATATAGATATATAGATATATATATAGGTTTTGAGACAAAAATGCAGAAAGTGAAAAAAAAACACCCTAAACAGGATGGTGTGCTCTGATTTACTTGAATCTGGTCTCTTCAGCACCTGCGTTATTAAGAACTGAATATTTTTCCACTTGAATTTAGTGCTATTAGAAATTTAATATATGTGTTTTATTTATTTGATTTTTTTTTGCATGACTGATGCAAGGTTTGACATTTTCACTCAATAAAAACTGGAAAAAAAAACAACAAAGTTTCAAGTGATCGAGTTGTCTTCTTGATTGAGGAGGTGTTTTATTTTTTGGACAGCTAACAAGTCTTGGAGCAGTTCAGGTCTTTTAAGGCACCACGGTCCCAGTAATGTCCCTGCACCCATTTTAACAGCCACTGTTTTAGCACCAGCACTATTGGTGATAAGTGCAGAAAGAACAGGCTTCTCTTTTTACAGACTCTGGCTTCAAACTTTTTAAGCAGCCCTGCAGTTTTATTTGAAGTATTCATCAGGGCCCCTGATGGCAGCGATGCTAACACCTCTGTGATTTGCTAAACTGGGGCCTGAATTAGAGATGCAGCTGCTTGCATTTTGACTTTTCTCTTCCCACATTGGCCTGCAAACTCGAAGTGGTGAACTGGGATCCACAGTGGCACTGTGCCTGCTGTAACCCACTTGAAATGTTACAGTGACATTCAAAGCTCACTAAGTCAATACATGTTCGACTGTCACCCTAACAAAATAGAAGCGGAGCATGAATGAAACATCCTGTCTGCATGGAAGGGGTGGGACTGGTAACTCCACTAATAAACACTAAAATGCAATGCTGAAGCCGTATATTTTTATAGCACAAGAATACATAAATCTGTATGCCATACATCAGGATCTGAAAGAAAGCATTCCTACCTGACCACTCCATAGCTTCCTCCTGCTGCTGACACTTGTATGCGCCACGTTTGCAGAGTGAAGCAACTGCCACTGGAGATGTGAAAGTCTTTTCCAGGCAAGAGGGTGTCCTTACATCCACAGTGCGACACAGCACTGCCGTGGTGCAGCCGATCCAGCAGTTGTGAGCGCCGGCTGCAAAGAACAGTAGATTAGATAAAAGCCTGGACACTCGATGCTGCTTGTCCCCACCATTCTCTTACCTGAGACTCATGCCAGGCCTGGGCAGGGCCACACCAGCGGCAGCCCTGCTCTGAGCGAGGCAGACAGGGACAGGCAGCAGATGCCAGGATTGAGCTCCCGGGAGGTTCCGCACCACGGGCGGGCGTTCGGGTGTCTGCAGCCAGCCCCTCGGCCTCGATGGCAGCCTCTGGGGGGGCAGACCTGCACCGAGAAGCTGGCCTGGCGTGGAACGGGGCTCTGCTGCCTGCCCTGCACCATGGAGGTGGGGGGGCAAGGAGCAATGACAAAGGTCTTGTTTTACCCAAAGAAAGCCAAGAAACCCCCTCCTGCTTCGTTTGTCCCCCACCATTACAGCAGCTGGGTGCCTGCACCTCTGTCCTCCCTGCCACCGGACAGAGAGCCCAGGAGCAGCGAGCAGAGCTTGCCAAGCCTGACACACTGGCAGCAGCTGCCTCCTTATTAGCAGAGAGGATTAGACTCCTCTCTCTTTCAAAGCCCCCTGGTCGCTCTGCTGCAGCTCCCAGCCATCCTGTTTTCAGATGTCATTATCTGAACACGCTCTTAATCCGACCTTGGAGCACAGAGGTTTGTTCTCACTGGAGCTCTGCCCACAGCACACGGGATATTTACATCACTGCCTTTCCGGGGGGGCACGACACGACTCACGGTTTGAAAGCTCCTGCTGGAACTTGCCTGCTCTCTGTGGAGCTCTCACTGCACTCCGTAAAGGAATGACTAAGTCGTGGGAGAAGCAGCGAGTTGAACAAATCAAAGCCTCAACTACTGCGTTTGTTCCAAGCCCTCGCAACTGTGACAGTGCAGCTCTGCAGCTGCAGCTCTGCATCCAGCCCCTGTGCTTGGGGAGCCTCGGGCAGGGAAGGCAAAGTGGCAGCAGGCACCTGGCAATCTGCTTGTTTTGAAGTCTAGACAAAAACTGAGCGGTTGCTGCTGCTGTTATGCATTGATTACATCAAGCCTGTCCCTCTAACAGTGGTTTTGGAGTGCAGGACCCTACAGTTACACACACATCCACAAAACTACACTGCCCAATTTACACAAAGCACTGGATATTGCTTTTCAGCACACTACAGGTCTTGCGCAGCACCCACCAACACAGACACCCAGAGAGGGAATATCCCTTGGCACCAGCCCAAATATGCAGCTCAAGCAGAGGAGCCCTGCATTCTCCTTTCCAGATGATTCATAGACTTTAAACCAATACAGGCAGCAAAAGTTCAATTGCCTCAAAGAAACAGCATTCAAAGTATGCTAGGACACAGAATAGGAGAGCAGATGGTTCTCCTGCTGCTTCCCATCACCCTGGTTTTTAGATGTCATTAACCAAACGTGCCTAGTCCAGCTTAAGCACAGAAACCTGTCCTTGCTGGAGCCATACGGACCAATATGGACAGAAATAAAGACAACAGAATATGCCTGTTGGCCTAGAATAAGGGTAATGGCCATCCTGGTGCCTCAGTAAGATGATCATCACAATTTGTCCAACTACTTCTTACAGATAGTCTAGCAAGAGGGCAGCCAGCAGCAGGTGTGCAGAGCTGGTGCCCAGAGAAACCCCGCACAGCTTGCTCAGCTGAGCAGGGAATGCAGGAAAGCATGCCTGGCTGGGAGGATATTTACTCTGGTAGCACAATGCCTCCTACACCCCGGCAGAAGGAAATTTGGAATTCTGATGCTTACTGGTACGGAGGAAAGGCAGCTTTATGACGCACAACACATACTGGGCATAACTTGCAGCTTGCAAGGACCGAGGCTCAGCGCTGGCTTCCTGCGGCAGACTGACATTAAGAAAGGCTTGGAGACCTGCTAGGGAAATAGGGCAGTTAGACAAGCCCACCTTCATGCCTCTAGAGAATGAAATTCGGAAGGGAGGAGGATTTTAGCAGAGAAGGGCACTGGTAGAGTCCCTGGGTAGGAGTCTGCCCAGGGAGCCCATGGGAACCCCGCTTCAGGAAAGGGGAACTACAGCCCTGCTGCTGCAGCTTTAGAGAAACCTGCTGATGAGAAAATGGGACCTGCCCCTGCCCCTGATCAGGGGGCAGGACTGGAGGCTCCCTGCTCTCTTAGAAGACCAGCAAGAGTTATTCTAACACAGCCTCTTCCCTGTGACAGGACAAGAGGCCAGAAATGGACACTTTGACAAAACACAGACACAAAAGGGAAAAAAGAAAAAAAAAAAAAGAATTCACACAATGGAGAAGAAAAAAAGAATCGAGCCAACTTTTGGTACAGCCCATGTTGCTCAGGTATGGGAGCTAAGACAGAAAACAGCCATTAATAGATAACAAGTAGCTAATAGGTAAAAAAATGTCTTAAGACTTCAAGGAAAAATATATTTTCATTGGGCATAGTAATGCAAAGCACAAACCCTTTCCACGCAGTACGGTTCTGCACCAACAATCCCGCCACGTGGTGCACACAGACTGCATCAGCTGCTCGTGTCCTGGCTGAGATTTGCACTTCTGGGCTCTTGCACCCGGGCACAACCCCGTGCTCTCAGAGCCGCAGGTGCCTCCTTGAACGGCCATGGGAAGCCCTTCCACAGGGGAAGCTCTTGGGGAAAAGGGAGGAGAGGAGCCAAACAAATCTCTCCCTCTTCCCTCCCCCCCCACTTGCATTCCAGAGGACTGAAGCTTTAAAACTTGACAATAAACTCTCACATCATCTTCAATGGGAATGTGAACTTTAAAGACTTCTCTGAAAGTCAATGAGCCGCTCGTAGCTACTCCAAACAAAAAGCCTACAGGTAGCTGGGAAATTTTGAGTTTCACATATACACACATGCAAATGAATAAATGATTTCTGTCTTTCTCTACAAACCAAAGCTGAACTTGGCTTAATTTGACCAAACGGGGGAAGAGCAAGGGCATGCATGAACATATCTGCACACAAGACTTGCACGCTTAGAGCAGCGGGTACAGGTTTGCACAGTGCTTGTGTGGGGACGGGGGGTGTGCCAGTCTGGGTGAATGAAGCACACGCTAGCTTGTGAAGGACCTGCGTGGCTGCCATTTCTTGCACCTGCTATATTTTATGGGTATCTGTAAGCCAGCTGCTCTGTGGGTATGCGATGCCACACTTGCATGGCTTTTCATAAGCCTGCAATTTTTTTTTGGTCTCACATATTGTGGAGAGAGAAAACAACAGATTAGGGTGTCCACTTCTAGCAGAGTACACGGGAGGCCTTGCACACAACTTCAGTTCCACGGACATGACACGGGTAAGGATAGGCACGATGCATCTTTATATCAGTGCTGTAGACACCATAGCTCAAATCCAACTCTCGGGCAGTCAGCCCTGCTCTTCGGGTCTCTGCTGCCCTGAACCAAGCTCACCAGTACCTGCAAGCTGCCAGCACCTCACTCTGGAGGCAGCAGCCTCTCCCAAAGGGCTGGGGGCTGGCAAAGGGGGCAGAAAGGCACCGCTCAGCACCTGCAGCTCCAGCGAGTGGTGGAAGGGAGGACAAGTTCTTCGTGGTGGCCCTGGGGCAGGAGAGGGGCTCCTGGCATCCCTACCACGCATCCTCCCGCACACGTCCTCCCAGCAGACGGGAGTGGGGCCCCTCCAGCAGCAGGTCCCAGCCCCTTCCCGAGACGGGCAGGGTGCTCTGGGCCCAGGTCCTGCTCTTGTCCCTGAAGTGCCCCAGCCCCATCCTGATGAGGAGGGGTGACCGATGGAGGCGGCTTCCCTCCTTCCTTTTGCTCTTTTTTGGCAGGGAAACTTTTAAACAAACAAATGAAGAAACACTGAGGATTTAAGTAAACAGACAAAGATTTATCTGACAGGCAGACTAAGGAGCCTTTCCCTGCCCCCTTCCCTTCCCACAGGGCAGGGTGCTGCCTTGTGCTCTCATTACCCACAGCTTCTGCCCCGTGCCCTTGCTGTCACGAGCGGTCCCTGGGACTCTCCTGCGATCCTGAGGCCGCAGCCAAGCTCTGCTGAGATACCAGAGCCCTACAGCCCGCGACATCAGCGAGGATACAACAAAGCCATTTGATCTGTGGCCAAAGCAAGTCAGAGAGCCCCTCAGAGGGAACCAAGCTGGGTCATCCAGCCGCCAGGCACTGCCCCTGCGAGCCCCGTCCCGGCTGCGCCCAGGGGATGGAGGGGAAGCAGCTCTGGCCGGTGACCGGGCAGCAGCGTGTCCCCCTGCCTGTCCCCAAGGCTGTGATGGAGCCACCTGCGCAGAGAGGGCTCCCCGCAGCCAGCAGGGACCAGGGGCATGCACGGTGTTCCTCTACTGTACGCGAGGGATCGGGCTCTGCCTGAGGTTTTTAGAGCTGGGAACAAAAGGAGGCAAAACCCAGGTGTAACAGCGTGATGTTCCAGCTCCAGGCACCTAGCTCATTCTGGGGAATGGACACGACTGCAAGCCCCGACCTCCCTTTCACACCCAAAACTTGTGTCCACTGCAGTGGAAGAGTTGGTATTACTGCACGGCGAGGAATGGATACACAGATATAAGCAGGCAAACGGGCACAGCACCTGCTGTTCGTGCTGTCTGAGGGCAGGAAGCAAAGAGCAGGTCCTCCACGTCGGAAAGCTGCAGGAGTTTAGCACAGAGCCTTTTGTGCATGCACACGTCAGTTTAAACTGCTTTAACTAAAGTAAACTGTTCAAGGAGATGGAAGGATGTCCACCCCAAAACTTCCTCTAGTTTAATCAAATCATTACAGAAATTAATTTTAAAGAGGTGTTACTCTGGCTCCACACAGATAAAACCCCAGTACCAGTTATCTAAGTGGTGGGACAAAGTTGAAAGCAGCCGGTGTCTGAAGTGGTAGGGAGCAAAAGGGAAGAGCATCAGGCAACAGGAGACAGGCAGGCACGACGGAGGGCTGAAACACCAGCGGGGATGCTGTACGAACAGCCATGCCAAGCAGACAGAGTGACTGAGAGACAGACAAGCAAGCTGGCAAAGTGACAGACATGAAAAGAAAAATAGGCAACAAATGCACCAGCTGTACTTTTCGATGCTCTGAATCAGCCCTACCCAGCAATCACCTCCTCGCTCGGGAGACACAGTCCTAGAGAAAAGCAAGTATTTTATCCGAAACCAAAAAATGCAATGTAACTCCCCTCTCAGCCCCTCTTCGGGCATGTTCTTGCAGCTAGCATCACAAAAGATCTCTCATCATTTGCACAAATACAGAAGGAAAAAAAAAAAAAAAAAAAGGTTAAATCCTTCAGCAGATGCAGAAAAGAGGGACTTGGGGGGGGGGGGGGGAACAGGGGCATTCTTCTAAGATGCTCCATACTGTAAGTAACCCCTGAGCAGTCCTTGCAAAGCATTTGGGGAGATTTTTAGTCTGAAAGACACTTTACAAAAATAAATTGTAATTGAGTTTAATAATCTTCCCCTTTCCAGAAAGGGCCTGACAGATGCTGCCTAGTGCTCACTTCTGCCCCATTTCAAATATTTTTACCTTATTAGGATGAAATATATTATTTTTCTAATGAAAGGAGTTTTTTTTTTTTTTTCCAAAGAGCCGGTTTTCCCTTCGTCCAGCTGGTGCCTTTATTAGGTTAGTGCTTGCTCCCTTTTGGGGATGGGATTGTTTTTTTCCCTGAGCTGTGAGAGACCATGCCAGCCCCTCAATCTACAAGTGCGCAGCTCAGAGCTTCTGCTGCACAGCAAGTGAAGGACTTGGGCCCTGCCCTCCATCCTCCCTCTTCCCTGCTACCCTAGATTCACCTTAGGTACACTTCCACTATTTTATTTTATTTTTTATTTTTTTGACAGCGTAGGCTGTGGTAAGGGCCAGCCTCCCATCAGCATACCAGGTGGACACAGCTCAAGGGTGACCACAAAGGCTGACTCCCGAGGAAGCAGCATGGTCTGGGAGATAGGAGGATGAAAGGGAAAATGAAGGAAGCTGGACGCTCTCTCCTGCGCCCTCAGGTAAATCATTTCCTCCATTTCACCTCCCAGCAGTGTTTATTTACATTTTCTAACTCTGGAGGCCAAGCCCCTCTCTTCACTTGCACTTGTAGCGGGACAGAGCTCAAGTCCAGGCTGGAAGACTCACCTCGAGCTTCACACCAGCTTTTGGTGTGCTGGGTCACCCCCACAAACAATTTGTGCTGCACGTACGGCTCCACCACACGGAAGGGACCTTCCGAAGCTCCCTGTCACCAAAGCCTTGGGAAACACTTCATGTGCTCCACCACCTGCTGGGTGTGAAGGCTCTAGCCAAGCATGGAGACCCCAGCCTGAACACACAGGTTTGCAACAAAAAGTAACCCTGGCCCTGCTGTCCCGCCTTGGTTTCCCCCAAGCATCACGCTGCCCCACCAAGGCAGATTCTGTTTCTGTAAAAGGCACTGCAAATGTGAGCACCACGGCAGACACAGACCGGGTTTTGTCTCAGCCCTGCCCCAGGCAGCAGCCCAGCACGGTGCCTCCTACCAGCGCACACTGGGGGAGCCAGGGAGCCCTGCTGGCCACCCTGCCAGCAAATCCCACCGCAGGGTGAGGTGGCCACTGGAAACGCAGCCAGTTCCCTCAGCCTACCGAGGACAAAAGCAAGCGAGAACACAGTTATTAAAAAGCACTTACTTGCCAGAAGCTGCTGAGTCGCAACGTGCAAAGGCCAGGGGTAAAATGTCTGCCTCGAGGCCGGGGCAGCTGGTGGCGGGGCAGCACAGACCGCTCAGGACGGGGGAGCAGCTCCTCTCCCACAGCTGTGCAGCCCAGGCCATCAGCAGCTGGGGACATTGGGTGCAGCTGGGGACATTGGGTGCAGCTGGGCGGTGTGCTGCAGCCTGCACCCTGTGCACTGCGGGGCACAGCTGGTAACGGGCTGGGGCTTTTGTGTGAGCTGCAGGAGCTAGCATGAAATTTGGCTCCCAAAGTTTGCTTTTTCTGCAGCTTGTCTTTGTCACATCTCATTATTCACCAGCTGGTACTTTTTGTCATCGCGTGGGGAAACCGAGGCACGCTACAAGTAAAAGGCTCTGCAAAATGTCATGCAGCAAATTAGCAAGATCACGAGGGACCCTGCAATCCACCTCCTTTCTGATCCCAAACACTGTTAGGTAACACCCTGGCCTTGCAAAAGGCAATAAAAAAATTCTTCCTGCTTGTGACAAAGGTGCACATAGAGCTGATTTGTCACATCTAGGGGTGAGGAAGGTTGGACAAAGACCATCAGGAGTCATGTCTCTTTTAATCCTTTCACACTTTGTCACATTTTTTTGAGTTCCCCGTGTTTCTCTTGGAGCTATTGAAAAGGGAGCTTTTATATCCTTAAATTACTGGAAAGCACCAGCCTGACGTTAATTCCTCCAGGGGAGAGCACAGGCTCACAGGGTTTCACTGGAACGTGCCCAAATGACACTGTTCAGAGGGAGCTCCCTTCACCCACTTTCTGCCCTGTACCAAGAACCTACAGAAACCATGCTGCGAACCCACTGAACTTACCAACCTGAGTGCTGTCGTCTTCTGTGCCAAAGCCAAGGCTGGTTACACTAAAATGCAGTCCTTGAATTATCCAGGTGGTGAGTGACTGACTCCTGTGCTGTCTTGTTCTGCAGAAAAAGGGTTCGCTACCTGGTCATCTTTAGTTAATGTGATGTGACCTCAGTGCCTACTAGCTGGTGAGCTAAACAGCAGCTGATATAAGCTTGTTTCTAGCCCAAAAAAAAAGAAAAAAAATCACAAGTTAGCAGGCAGGTTACGTGGTTCATTGGGACCAAAACACTTGCCCTGAAACTCCTGCTATGCTGGAAAGAAAGGCAAGAAATTAGAGGCTGAAGAATAACACTCATGATTCCCAAAAATACCTACTGGCAAGAAGGTCTGGCTTCTTCCAAATTCCCTCCTGGTGGGCTGGATCTCTTCAACGAAGTACGCAAGACCCCATCAGCAGCCAGAGGCCCAGAGTCAGATTTTTTGAGCAATGGGCTACAAGGGAGCTTTCTGTGATTCATATCGGGTTGGGGCAAGGAAAAAACGTGACCTATGCAGCTGGTAAAGGTTGCAAGAAGCAAAAGCTAAGGGAGAGAAAAGGGCAGTTGAAGAAAACTGCCTTTTACTCTGCACCAGAAATCTTAAGGTAAATTAATTGAACACTGGGAACATGGAGGAAAGGGGGGAAAAATGAACCCGCAGGGATGCTTGTACTGTAAACCTCGTAAGTCACTCTGCAAGGCACATACCTCAGCAACATATTTTCCACATTTCACCAACTGCTGTTGTCCAGGCACTTTCTATTTTCAAAACCTTCTATGTATATAAAATGTACACAGGCAGGACAACACTTTTTCATTACATCCCTGCGTTCAGTCGTGTTTTCTTCTCACGAGGATTCTTGGCATGGAGAAATGAAAAGTGCCATCCCTTAATAAAAGCCTGTCCTTTTAAACACTCTCAAATTTGCCCTGTTTTAGCTAAACGTGACGTTCTTTGTGAACGTTAAACAGCGGAGAGAGAGACGGAGAGGGAGAGGGAGACACACACACACTCACTCACTCCTGGGGAAGATATTCGTCCATTTAAGGAATGAGAAATCATCACATTCAGCAGCAGGTCTAAATACAGTAATATGAAGGTCCCTTTCACTCCCCCTGAGCAGGAAAATGTCACTATGTACCAGACACCCAAATACTCAGGAATCAAGTAAATCCCTCATTTTTAAGGAGGGAGCCAAACACTTCTGTTGAACAACGATGGGGCTGCAGTAGCTACGAGCTGCTGTACGCCATTTCTTTCAATGGCTTCTGTGCCGACCTGGCAGGGTCAGACCAGTCATGGGATACGGCGCAGCATTCCCTGCCGGCAGATAAGCCTCGGGGCCATGGGATATCTCACACGCTGCCTTCAGCACCTCCTGCTGCCAGGGTGGAACGGAGCGCTGCGCTGCATTCTGCACCCTGCAGAGCCTCCTGCTGGGAGGACGGGGACCAGAGGAGCTGCATTTTACTCACCAGTGACACATCCATCATCTCACCCTCTGCAACAACGGAGGCAACCTAGAATTACGGTGGTGTTGGAGCTGTTTGTACTGTACTTTGTATTGCACTTCCACCATTCTCTACACTGCCTCCTGCTGACATAACCTAGGACTGGAGCAGTTAGAAAACAAACCAACCACAAATGTCCATCAGGAAACATTTTATACGGACTGAATTTCTGTAACCTCCCCTCTTCCCTCCCTTTACCACCCTGCATACATTATTTCTCCATATTTCTCCCCAAAAAAGAGCCACAGTAATCCAGTGACAGCCTGGTGTTAAATAGTGGTAACTCATATTTATTACAATTATATACAATCGTATTTTATATTTGAAATCTATACATGATCACACAGACGAGCACGCTTGCTTGGTGAGGACAGTGAGACTCAGTTGTTACAAGAATTGCTCCGCTAAGAGGCTCTGATGCAGTGAATAATATAATTGGACACCACCATTTTAACAGCCGAGAACACAATGCTGCAAATGAGAGGTTTTAAAGTTCACTGTTTTAATTTGTATATAGCCCCAATGGGGCAAAAAAAAAAAAAGGCTGGATTGGGCAAGAAGGGCCAGCGGTGTACCTCAGAGCTGGAATTGTTTTCTCTTCTGTAAAGACTGCCTTGCTGAAGCAGGTGCCTGTCACTGGGTAGGTGCAGGTCTCAACTGATCATTTAATATGGGTTTTCTCCTCATTTAGGGAGAAAAACAAGATAAGAACCATTGCAACAATTCAAAATTAACCAATTATTTCAGCATCTGATATCATCTCATTCAGGGCAGCTATAAATAAAATGTAAGATGTCAAAAACTGATGCGAGCTCCTTGTCTTTGGAGGAAGAAGGGTAGTAATTGGGATGAGTGGGGTCATCTTTTAAAGCCTTCTTTTACTGGGGAGCAATCAGTAACAAAGCCACCTGTTCTCATGCATTTTACTGTGGCCATGAAACCTGGACTTGGTCCCTAGCAAGAGGCCACTTTGAAGAGTGGAAGGGAGTGCGTGGGGTGGAAATAGTGTTCTTTGGACCCCACAAGAAATTTAGTGTTTTCAAATGCTAGGTAGTTTCAGGAATTTGAGGCTTGACGTAAGGCTTGGAAGAAGGTGGCTGAGACTGAGATCTGGTGAGAAATTCAGGATTAAAACGTTCTTTTTTGGTGACAGAATACCAATTAGTTTGAGAAATAAAATGGATATTTGGGGAAACAGTGAGAACTGCCTAGGGGATTATGTGGGGATTAAAGACTTGTGAAATCAAAGAGCTCGGGACAGAAAAGTTTCTGAAACTGAATGGAAGGACTCCAGGATACAGCAAAGAGGCTGACCACTTCAGGAGAGATGCTGGGAGTTTTTTTAGTAAGGGGACTTATGTAGTTGTGGGGCATGGTAAGGCGACTGGTCTTCCAGCCTAGGCAGTGACCCCAGCTCATGGGGAGAAGGTAGGTCTGGGAGGGAAGAAGAAGCCACTGCAACGCTGCACAGCCTTGTGGTGAAACAGGGCCCACCTTATTCACCGGGCAATCATGACCCTACTCAAGGTCAATCATGGAAGAATCACTGGAAGGGATGGTGGCACTCCACAAAATGGGAGAGGCACCGGGGACAGTGCAGGAGGCTAGGGAAGATGTACAGCAGCATCAGCAAAAGCCAGGGTGCTTTAGTCAATCTCGTTCTCATTGCTGGCCCCCTCAGGTCTTCGTAGCTTTTCCACTTGCTCATTAATCTGCCCATCCCCTCCTCTCCGGTCCTCAGTCTGGACACCCAGACATTCCTCCTCATCCACGTGGCTCACATCATCATCCTCATCGTCCTCTTCCTCCTCTTCATTCCTTTTGTTTTCCCTTTTCTCCTCCTCGCCCTGCACCTCCATCCGCACTTGGCTCTTGACATCGATCACCGCCTTGTTGCCTTCCTCGGTGCTCAGCAGATGGCAGCTGACCTTGGAACCCTCCGGGCTGTGGTTCTCCTTGACCGGTGAGGAGGTGGTGGACTCATTGCTGACGGGTGAGATGTCGCTGCTGCTGTTATGGTTGGCAACAGCAGGGTTGGAGGGTGAGCTTGGCTTCACTGGGATCTGCCATGACGGGATCTTAGGAGCCGAAGGGGAGGGAGGGAACTGCCTCCTTGGGGGAGAGAAGGGGGGGGGAAGAAAAGGAGAGAAAGGGGCTTTTATTAAAAACACTGAGGGGTTATCATTGGAGAGAACGGCATTTGTAATGGCGAAATCAGGTAAAGCAGGACTGAAACTTCAAGTCTCCTTTGTCATAAGTGAACAAGAACAAGGCCAGATCTTCAGCCAGAATCTCCAAGTGTTTTACAAGCACCCAATAATTGAGGCTACACACCAGTAATCTGAAGTACTGAAATGATCTTGTTCGGCCAATTTCACAGAGTAAGTTAGCACTCAGGAATGCTGCCTCTGGAAAGACATGAGTGGCCCTTTTAAAACAATCACTAATTAATTGGTAAGGAAAATTCCCACTGGAGCAAGAAGTCAGAGACATCAGCTCCTGGTACCTGAGCCAAGAAATTTCACCACCTGGCTCTTGCCTCCACTGTGATACACAGCTATTGCATGCTGGCTCATTACAATCCAGAGCCTATCTCCTAGTCCCAGCATGCACTTTACATGTTTGGGCCAGATCCTGGCTGTTGCAAACTGGTTCAGCTTCTCTGATTTGAATGGAGATGTACTGGCTTGCACCAGCTGAGAAGCTAGCTGCTCTGTCCTCAGCGAGTCCTCTCCAGGTGGGCTTTAAGGATTTGATAGTGCCAAGCTAATCCCAGCTCTGAAATGAGAACGTAAATACTAGGCTGGACAAATGTAAGTGCAGTGGGGAGCCCTGGTGCCCTCAGAAAGTGATCCATCATGAAGAATACAGCAAAAAGGCATGTCTGCTCTGGTACTCCCTACGCGTCCTTGCTTTTGTAACGTGGAAAGTGGGAGTATGAAGAGATATAGATCCCCCTCTGAAAAGGATGCTGTGTGACAGGGCGTTCTCATGCCACTCAGGTGAACTGGCAGTGCCATGGGCGAGAGCAGAGCAGACCAAAGCTGTCCGTTCTCCTACAGTGAGTCCTTGAACACAACACGGTCCATTTTCACAGACTGACCTAGGAACAGCAGTTGCTCTCACCTCCCTGTTCCCACAGCCACCACTAGTCACGGAAGAACTCTGCTGCTGATCTAACCTCCATCTCCTGCGAGTGCAATAAGCTAATGCCTGCATTATTCAACCAGTATCATAAATGCAATCAGCAAATTCAGCCTGGAGACTTTCTTGGCTCCAGTGTTGCTGCTGCCTCCTCACTGCAGAAACATTAGCCTTTTTGTTAAAAAAGCAACAGCAAAGTTTGCTCTCCCTAAAGCACCTACACCCCAGCATAAAAGAGTGATTTTTTCCTAATGGCAGACAGCTGTCCCCCTTGCCCACTCTGGAAAGCCACTTCTCATCTGCTGGTGGCCATCAGCAGATGGCAGAAAATGTACAAATGTAAAGATGGCCAAATGTACAAATCGAAGAGGGAACCCTCCTCAATAGAAAGACCAAGGGACAGGTAAGCCTCTTCGCTTCCTATTCATCCAGCCTGACAAGCAGAGGCCTAAGAAAGAAGACTGGGTCTGTAATCTCTGGGCAACCTTCCTGTTGCTGAAGAGATGTCGTTAACTAGTGCTCTCTCCCAGCAGTGATGCCACTATGACCCAACTTAACAGACAGTAACTTAGTATGTGTCCCCAGTCCTCCAAAGCTTTCTACTGTGACTGCTGGTGGGAACAGGAGGTGTGGCAAGAATTTAAAAGAATATTAAAGCCAATACACTCTTCAGACTTCTGAAAAGCATTCTTGCTGAAATTCAGAATATGTCTAGTCCAATCATAGATCGGTCTTTGAAGTCCATCTCTTAGGAAAGAGATGATTTGAGAAGACATAGTTGTGTGTGGAAGGAGGTAAGGGAGCCGTATCAGAGTGAAGGGATCAATAACTGAAAGGGTAAATAAACTCTTAAGTAGTGGTTTTAGAAAAAAAAGAATTCCTCAAAAACTGAGATCCCTCTCCCTAGGACTGTCCCACAGGCTGAGATTTCTATCACCTCATTTCAGACTTGTACAGTGTAAGATGTCTACATCTGAGCTAGCTAACGGAGAGAAAAAAACTCAGATAAAGTGCAATTCATCCTGGTTATGCCCTAACCATGAATGGGGCAGAGGAACTGTATCCACCAGTGGTTCTCTCTCTGTAACAGAATGTAGGTGGGTAGCTCACGTGTAGCCAACACCTCAAACTAGGTGAGAGGCATCCTCCCTGTGGTGAGTGGCAGAGAATTCCTCTATTGCAAACAAAAGGGAAAAATCTTATTAATTATTAATTGCCCAGAGCGCTCCGTGATTTAAGGCAAATTTGAAAAACATTCTGAGACCTGCAAATAGAAAGTGTAGCAGAGTGCAAAGTGGTATTATTAAAATAGCAATAACAGGATATAGAGCTAGTTCCTGTTGGAAACGTCTTTCCTCTCTATGACTAAGAGAATCCCAGAAAGCAACCCTTCCCCACACAACCATCTTCCATCAACATATTCGATCCATACCGGTTCAGGAGGAGTCCTTTTAATGAGTAGATCTCAGATTTCAGTTCATTAATATTCTGTGACTCCAGAATCCAGTTGGTGGAAGTTGTGGCCTATAACATGGAAAAGGAGATGTAAAGATCAAAGCATGAAGTGGGAGATAGCTCACAAATGACAATTTTTCTATCTTATCTTCCCTCTCCTCCCATCTGGGAATCTCAAGCTAACATACATAAGCTCTATCACTTAAAATCTCAGATCTGAGCAAAACGACTTCCACAATGAAAACGGACCTGGATGGATCCCCACAATGACCAGAAATAAAAATTGTTTCAAGGTGCTCAGACAATTCAAATATTTGCTTTCAGGTTAGAGGACTAATTAATCTTGTTTCCAACAACCATTGCTGAAGCATCTCAAGGGGACCTTTCTTTTTCCTTTAAAACGCAGCCAGCACTTGTGAGAATTCAGACAAAGCAAGCTCTGCACAGCATGTTTTCCTCCAATATGTCACACAGAGAAGAACACACAAAGACATAAACCAAATTATTTGCCATTGACCTATGGAATGATTTTTAGATAAGAACTAGGATCCTGAAAGGCAGTGGGAGTTGCACTGAATCAGGTCCTTTACTCTCTCCTGTGCCTGCAATTAGCTGAGGCATCAGATTCAAATATTATATATTAGCAACTGGTTTAAAACCACTCGCTCATTTCTCCTAAATCATGAAATAAAGTCGACTATCTGCATTCTGTGGTGTTTAGAGGTGGACTGATAAAGTGATGCTTGAAAGCTCCAAAAACTTTCCCCACTAGATCTGAACAATTAGAACTATGCTTGAGTTACCAGATTGTATCTCCAGGAAGCAGCTGGACTAGACACTGTCTCTCGGATATTTCAAAGCAATGAATGCAATTTGGTGGGGAAAGATAAGTAACTCTTGGAAGCCTGGTACAGCTGCTGTCAGCACTGCATCAGAATTGCTATGGGATATCAGGCAGAAATTAGAGTAAGGTAACAACTGAAGAGAACATGCTGCAGATAATACTTTTGGCAATTTTTCTTTTAACCCTTCTGGGAACTTGAGAAATGGGAACAGCACTCTGAAAGAGAGATCACAGCATGGTTATCCCATCCTATCACTGTAGCAGCTCCTGTAGCGATGGGCTGAGTGTGGGACCAAAAAAACCTCACATCTAGCACTTCCCATAGAAATTTCTTCTACAAGCCATTACGAATAAATCCATTCATGAGCATCTCTCCAGAGATACTCTTAGTAAATTCCCCGATGAAGGAAGCCAGGACTGGAATAACAAAAAACTCCTCCTTGCCAGCTCCTCCTAGACGTAGCCAGGATTGGTTGCTCCTACTCACTCCTCAACCAGACTTCAGCTAGTGCTGAACAGCCCTGAACACCTTCACAGCCAGCACTCCTCACAGGGACTTCTGGGCTGTGAACCCAGTGAGCCGGGAGAGGCTCAGCCTGTAGTAGCTGTGATATACACAGATGCGTTCCCCTGGGATTCACACTCCCAGCCCTCAGACAGCAAGAATCCAGGAGCCACTGTTCTGGCTCTCCAAGACCTTGAAAGCTACAGCAGCACATTAACAAGGGAGTGATTTCCACTCACTGGCCTGCAAAGGACTCAAATTTCCAAAACACATATGGTGCCAGATGCCTAGGATTTAGAAATAAAATCTGACATCTGGGGCTTTTTAGCCAGTCTCTTTAAAAAACAGTTGTAGAAAATTCAAGCCTTGAATTTTTATGTACGTTTTTTAATTACTTAAAGTCCCTCTTTTTAATTTTTTACAGCATGCCAGTAGGAGTTTGAAAAGCAGATATAAAAACTTACATTACAGCTGAGAAAACACAGCTTTTATTCTTTGGTTTGTGGGGTTGCCCAAGTTTTTCTTTGTACACATGAGGTTTAGATATCATAACAATGTGTGCTACCATTTCAGTGCAGGGGGTGGAGAGGGGGGAGGACAAACTTTAAGACTCTCTAAACCACCAAGACTCTTATGCCCTTTTCCCTTCTTAAAGCTCAACATGTGGCCTTAATCTTAACACTTACGACCTGAAAACAGTTTTCCAATTTCCGGACTGGCTCCAGGCCACCGACAGGCCACAGTTCCCAAGGAAAATTGAAGTGGAGTGTTGTGACCATAAACTGGCTTTCATGGTTGGGTTTACAGCTGTGCCACTGAGGGATTCCTACTGTACAGCGTGCACACCACATAGTCAGCTGTGGCCCACCAGTTACACACCATCAAAGGGTTTCTATGAGATTGAGGTATAGGTATGGGGAGAAGACAACCGCTCATGCTGCAGGTAGATCATAAGGCACGTGTAAGGGATTTAACAGTAGAAAGAAAATTCTCTCCCTGTATTAAGAGTACTGAAAGATGTCTGGAACCTGAATAATTCCAAATTTGTGAGTGAAAGGAAGACATCATCTCTTTGTGAGTGGTTCAAATCCATCCCGTCCCACATCTAACTAACACCTACTGCCTGACAGAATGCTTAGCTGCCAAGTACTTCAGAGACAAAAAGTACAAAGTCTCACTGCCAGAAAGAAAAACAATGTTGGTTAACAGTTGAAACACAGTTACCTGAAAACACAGGTAACTACACAAACCAGCCAAAACTGGTGGTTTTATTGCCAAGTTCAAGCCAGGAATCACGGGAAATGGGCCACTGTGAGTGCCTAATGTGATTGTGATGGGGCCACCTAGTACACTGAGATAACCAAAATTCTTGAAACAGGCAACCAAATAGTATGAATGTTCAGCCATTACCTGTTCTGGATCTGAGCAAGTGACTTACATACAGTATTTCAACTGTATGCTTGGCTGAACAGGAGTTAAGTCATTGTTTTGAATCAAAATACAAAGGTACAGGAGAAATATAAACATGTAAAATTACATATTTACAGAAAAAGACTGCACATCTGGCCTTTACACCTCTTTTGGTCACTGGACTAACAGGACGATTATTTCATTTCAATTGCATCTCAGAAGTTACAGAGCTGAGAACAGGTATAAGGCCTCAGACACAAATGCTGCATGCAAAGCCATATAATAAAGCCCTCTTAGAAGTCAGATATATGTCACTGGGTACCCAATTAATATCCAGGGCTTTAAACAGCCAGCCTATGGAAATGTCAAATGCAGAGAAACCAGTGGGGGATATGACAGAGATGAAGGCTGGATTGTGAACCTAATAAGGTGCTTTTCATGTGGACACGAAGCCATGCATCTTCTACAGATGGTGATGTTCTGAAGGTGAGGAGCTGGAGTTTGATACCTTAGAAGCAGCCAGTTCTTGGGTGAGCTCCTGAATTTTCTGTTGTTGCTGGATTAGCGATTCCTGGACAGCTGCTAAAGTCTTCTGTAACTGAGTCACTGTGAGGGAAAAAGCAGGAGAGTGTTAAACTGAGATACATGCACACACGTCCTTCCTGCTGTCTAGCTACAAAGATGCCTCTATTCCTACTATATCTAATTTATCTACGCCCGCCTGCTCGCTTTAATCCATATGATTTATCTGCACTATGGGTAATCTACCTGCACTGCATCTAACCTCCAGTATTTCTAGTTTATCTTTCCATTGTATAGATGTCTATAGAGCACAGTATATCCATCCAAAACCTCTCCCTTCTAATTATATTGGTTTATGATTTGTACATCTCCCTGAACTTATACAATGTTTGTATCATTTATCTACCTTGGGCCTCACACAGGCAAACTCTGGGGCTAACTCCAACCTGCAAAGAGGCTGGTCTCAGGATTGACCTTAAGGTATCACAAGAAATGAAAGATGCTTGTCTTCTCGCCCTCCACTAAAAAGTGTAATTAGCAGCCTCCTGCCCTGAACTCACCAGCTCCTTCACCCCCAATACGTTTACAAACACTGTTGAAAATCACGCTTTTCTTCCATCCCACCATATACTTTGTGTGTTTTCCCTTGTATTTCGAGAGAAAACCTAGTATTTCCCTCCTACACCCCAGCAAACACTGAAGATCAACTGTTGGACTCCAATTCCAGCTGCAAAAGAACTTTTTCTACTTTTGTACTTTATCCAAAGCTTCCAGGCAGTAAACAAGCTGATAAAATAAAATAAAATTAAAAGCTCTATTGGTGTGACAGGTAACAGCTAATCCAGACCATCATTAGGGCATCGGGTAATGAACAAGCACCCTATAGAGTCAATAACAGAGAAGGTGGCTAAGGTCAGGGAGGCACAGTAATTACAGACTTTCCTGACCCTGCCTTGGATTTTCAGATGGAAGGTGGGGGGAAAACACCACAAAAAAGCCCCTGAAAACATCAGAGAAGCAGAAATTAAAAATGAACTTTACAGCCCTCCGAAAGGCTGTCATTTTATTCCCCTTATTAATATTCTGAGGTTGGGAGCCTTTCCGTAAAAACATAATTAATTGAGGCCGCGCCGACAGTAAACAAGCAATTTCAAATTAAACCGAAATGACGGCGGCTTCATTTGCAAATGTGAACAGATTCTCAGAGCAGATAAATGAAGTCACCACATAAAGTGGTAGATGGAGGGAAAGAAGAGGGTGGGGGTCTTGGCAGAATGGAGGATGCAGGGAGAAGGGCTTTGAGGGGTGAATTGATGGAGTCATTAATCTTTACCTGTCTGTGTCACACTGCCACTCATCTCAGCAATGTTTGACTCAATCCTCTGAAGTTGTTTCCTATCTTCTTTGCCTCCCATGATGAGAGGGAGCAGGTATTTCTGCATGGAGGACATAAACTTTTTTTACAAAACAGGGATATGCAAAGTGGTCTCTCTAATCTTCCTCAAAGTCCACCACCCAAACCCCATCTTTTATCACATAGCCAGAGATTATTTATCCACACACCTGGCTGAGAAAATAAATTCCTCCTAAATTAGGTATTAAAAGAAGCTGCTGAAGAGAAGATGCAAGACCTCTGGTTATATTTTTGGGGGTGCTGAAAAACAGTTCCTAACTCTGTTTAAGGTTTCCTGGGACGGCTCTCACTCCAGAGAAACATCGATGACATATAGATGTCAGATTCAGATTTCAGATTTTCTGTTCTCAAACGTGAACACACTGATGTTGAACAATATTTGAGCTCCATCAACAAGAAAATAAATGCAGAAGTTGGGGGAAGAGGGGAAAGGCCCTGAAAAGGACAGAGGAAGCATAAGAGAGGGAATGAGAGTTGTTGTAAAATCTTGTGAACCCTGGTGTTAGGAGGGTTAGAGTTGCAGAGGGAAAAGCAGAGATCTGAAGAAACAGGGATCTGGAGAAAAAGGAAATGGAGCAGAGTTAGCGACAGTACAAGAGAACTACGGAATGAGAGCAAAAGAAAGGGAGAACCAAGCTACTACAGGAAGCAAGGCAGCTCCCTGACCCTGTACACAGCCATGAAATCTACATTATTCTGCCCCTGCAGAGGCTTGTCTTCATCTATTAGGTCCCAACTCTCCCCTAACAGCCATAGATCCTTCTGCAGCACTGCACACAGGAATTGTTTATGTACTCTAAGATGAACACGTCCAAGTGCAACATGGCAGGTGAAGAAGAGTGAGAGAAGGATGGTCTAGGATGTAGAAACAACTCTGATAGTGCCTATCAATTCTTCATCCTGGCTTTTGCTGCATGTACACACACTGTAGGGGCATACATACAGAACCATTTCGAGACGGAGCTGATTATCCAAACTGACATGTGTGGGACAGCACTCTTTTACACTTAATAGCATTGGTTTAAGATTTCACTGTCGCTGTACACAGCTCTTAGCCTCACAAAGCATATGTATGCACATATGTTTACACTCAGACATTCTGAAAACCAAATAGCTTTTGATGACTTTCATAAGCAGTTCTCTTTTAGTCCTTACAAAACACACATGGACAACTATGTCTTATCCTAGCATCCTATCTTGCATTTAGAAATCACTATTTGCAAACTCCCTCAAAATGCCACGGAGGGCAGAGGGAATTTATCAACTGTCTCCAAAGATTTCTTACTCCTATAAAAGAATATGGGTCTCTGTTAGGCACACAATATGTCTTATGAGGTTTGGATAGACAGCAGAGCAAGATCTGTAAACAAAGAATACAGCAGTGAGATGTATTAACAGCATCAGTGACATTACACCAAAAATTTTATGTAAATCATCAATATGTGTTAGAGATGTGTCATTTAGCAACAGCAATATGTTAAGGTTTGCAAGGCCCAGCAGCTGTTGTCTCCACATCTCTCTGGACACTGAGCAGCCTCACCATACTTTGCAAGAATGAAAAGATCAGTAAGGTTGGCATCACTGCTTTCATATAAAAAACAAGGGGATAACATAGTTTCAAAAGAGCCATCCTCTTAAGTCATGTAATTTCACTTGCATAGATGGAACAAGTTGTTAAATCTGGCCTCCCTCTCTTACCCTGAGACCCAGGAAATTAGCAACAGAATGGAACAAGAAAAGTAGTTTTAAAAAAGATGGTCAACACTTGATTTGTAAAATAGATTTTACTGCAAAAGGCAGTAGGATTATCTAATGTCACTTACCACAGTATTGGAAAGCACATCCAGAGTGAGAGAGTATGTTCAATCAGAGGAACATTGCTCAAGAAATAAGAAATAAGGTGTACTCTACAGTACACAAGCAAACATGCACTTGCTCTCCCTAGTTCTAAGCACACTGGAGTAGAACTATGGGATGTATGGTAGAGCTAGAAGTTAGCACCTTCTTTTCAGCCTTCTCATCAGTCAAAGAGGACTCATTGCTAATCCATGGTGCAGGATCAGCAGTGTACAAACCATTAGACTCTGGCTATGACAGTAATGCTGCTGGCCAATGCTGAGAAAATCCCTTTACTGACCTGTCCTCAGTTTCCCCAGTTTAAAAGAATATATACATACATGAATCAAATGACCTTGTTTCTGGCAGTTTGAGATCCACTGCCGAAAACTAGTTTTGTTTCCTTGCCATTTTTTGTCTCTTCATTTCCATGTGAAGTGTCTACATTTCTCACATATACCAATGGCAGTGTCAGTACAAGCTGAGATGATCCACCAACTTGGAAACAACGTGATCATTTGGATACAAGCAGAATAATATCGTTCTCTCAGAGTACAGAGTAAGGTGTTGGAGCAGTGAGGGAGACATTACCTTGTACAGCTGATGGAAGCCAAAGGCAATTCCTGCCATTATGATAGCCAAAGCCCCATAATCTCGCCATCTGGAGCCAGGTGGACCTAAAGGCCAAAATCAAGAAATAAGCATAGTCAGAACTGCAGGTGATAACATTTTCAACTGGTTTCCTGATATGCCCATTTTATCAGAGAAAAAAGCAATGAATAATGCCATTTCTGTTTCTTAGCTGGCATAGATTTAATGAACAGGGGGCATTTGGATGCTGGTAGCCCTTCAGGTACAGTGTACAGGATCCTGTCCTTAGGACACTGAAGCATCTATCCAGACCAGCATTGATACTGGCCTTGCTCAAGGTGTCAAAGGGAGACAAATCACATCAGCAACTAATAAAGTTCCATCAAGCTGTTTTTCTCTACTCTTTCCTTACAGAAGGCACTCCGCACTCACCCCAGACAACTACGGTGTTAAGTGCTAGCTAAGGTTAACTCATTACTTGAATACCGATTACTCTTCATAATTGTAATTCTTTTAAATAGGGACAAAACCAGAAACTCAAAAGAGTGCAGGAAAAAAAAAGAGGGAAGCGTTTAGAGGAAGAAGAGAAATCTATTAGGGCAATAAATGGGTTTATGAAGGCTGTGTCAGCAATTACAGACTGTTTCAATAAGGAACGATCCAGTGTCTTTCAAGCCTGAATTACAAATAGGGACCAAAGCACATACAAACAGCAAAGAAAAAATATGCAATTAAATATCTACAGAGAGAGAGGTAACGGAGAAGAGAAAGGATTGAGATATTTAACACACAATTCTGCACAGAGGCTTAGAGACTCAACAGAGCAGAGCAAAGATATGGCACAGTCTGCTCCTCCGAGCAGAATTAGAAGACACCTGTAGTTTTCCACCAGCTTTATCCTTCTACCTCCCTCGCAGTTCCCTTAGTGAATCTTGCACTGCCCCCGGTTTTCTGTAATAATAACGGGGATGCAGAGTGATCTTTCCTGAAGTTCAGTGGCAGGATGTGGGCAGAAGTGATGAGGGGGAGGCTGGTGTGCAGTTTCCAACCAGACAGACCCAAATCTACATGGGATCTACGATGTCTAGGAAATGCATTCTGTTCTCCAACGTTTCAACTCGGGCATAACTGGCCGAAATGCCTGGAAGCCTGTCTCCTTTCAGTTGGTTCACCTATTGTCAGTTTTCTTGTTGCAGAGGTCTCCCACAGGCATTTCATTGCAATAGTTATTCCTAATTCCAGCCCTCAGGCCCTACAGACAGACACTGACTCAAATACTGGCACCCCTAGCTTCTTGCTACATCTCAGGATACAGTTCCTCAGATGATCCGCTGGCTAGAAATACGAACGAATTAAAACAGCTCTGCCAGAACCCAGGAATAGTGTCACCAGCAGTATTTTGGGTTGCTGTGGTTGCAGCTTTGGAGCTTAGGCACATGATCAAATTATCATAACTTTTTAACTTAATGAGTTAAAACACGTCAGCTAAGCTGCGGTAACTGGCTGTGTACATGTCAGGATTGAAAATGATCCTTGGCTAGTCTTGCTGCAAACCCCAGTCCTCCACCCCACTTCCCCCTCCTTGCTCTGCTCCCACTGTCATTTCTGGTACCTGAATTCTCCTGGACGTCCAATTCTCTGCCTTGAACTTCAAGGATCTTTCTGTGACGCTGCAACTCATTCCAGGCTGAGCTGCCTATTGCAAAGGGTTAATTAATCTCAGAGGGTCGGTGGGTCCAGCTGTGGCCTGTCCATGGCAGCCCACGGCTGTCCCTCACTGTCCCCAGCCGTGACGACCTCTGAGCAGGATGGAGAGACACCTGTAGCACCCGGTCTGCTTTGCCCTTTCACCTCACTCATCTCTCCCTCCGTTCCTCTAATGCTGGAGCTAAGAACATTTTATTGCCCCCTGGTTTTCATTATTAATGAAAAGGGACCAGAATGATCTTTCCTAAAGTTCAGAGAGTCTATAAAGACAAGAAGCCGAAATGCCATTTTACTCGTTTTAGAGATGTGTGAAATAATTCTGTCTTGTGGCAAAAAAAAAAGTGAGGGGGGTGGAGAGGAAAACTGAGTGAGGGACACAGTAAAGGCTCTGCGCTGACCACATCAACATTACGATGTTATGAAGAATGTCACAGCTCTGCCTGAAATCTACATTCAATCTTCCTTTTTGTCTGTGGTGGAGGGAGGGCGAGAAGTTTCTCAGCTCACACTGACTTTGCATATCCCCAATTTCCCCACTCGTAAAATTGAAAAAATATTCAGAAGAAGTGAAAAAGCATTAATAGTCTAGATACTCCTGAGTTTAGGTACTGAAATCCTCCTGAAGGAGATCCGCTGCGTAATGGGGATATAACAAACATACAGAGACCCTCAAAATGCAGATAGAAGTGACGTTTTCTCCAGCTGTAAATCTTTTGTTTTTCTTCTTTTCTGTAAGTATATTTAATTCTCACAACAGCAACTGTAAATTGCACCTCCAGAGCAAATACTCACTATTTTTAAGATCCCCATCTGTCTCAGAATTAGGTTTCCTGATCTCAATTAATTAGGCCTCCTGCATCCAAGTAAGGTCATCACTAGCAGCCATCACTAGTACTCACATCTAAAACCATACAAACTGAGGCCAGAAAAGGTGATTTTTCAAGAGTAAACAGCAAACCCATGCTAAGGAGTTGGGGAAAAAATAAGGAGTCCAAATTCTAGTTACTGTTTTCAACTGTAGGAGAAAACAGGCTGTATTTTACAGCCTCCCACCTCATGAAGACACAGGGGTGGGAGAAGACGCATGGACACATGGAGAGAAGAAGATCCAAATGGCAAGAAGATGAGTCCTTGGAGTTCTGTTTTAAGCAGGTGTAAAATCTCTACAAAATACCATACGTGGAGACCATAAACCCCATGGGGAAGAGCACAGACAATACCTGGATGATAAGCATGCAGATTTGCACACCTAGCTCAGAAACTCCCCCGAGTTTGCATGTAATTACGAGGGTTAGAAAGGCAAAAAATATATACACATAAACCCAATTAATCATTTAAATATTTAAAGTCAGATTTTTGTCCTCACTGCTGGATTAGTATATTTCATAACGCCAACAGCAGACAGCCCTGTTTTTTTACTGGGGGTTCATTTTAGAGCATGTTTAAACTAGTCAGATTGAGTGATGCTTCCAGCAACTAATCGCATGTCAAATAAAAGATATTTTATGTAATAAATTACCGCTACAAGTAATTCAGATGTCATTTATCAGTTTTATTATCAGTCAGGCAAAGTCTTGTTTCTCTATATTAATCAAATTCAAGCTTTTTTTAAGCTTTTTTTTTTTTTTTTTAAGCAGTTTTGACACCTCTTGGCAAAAGTACAAACCATGGGGAAGGAATTACTCCTCCAGAACAGGGAGGAGAAATAGTAGAGATAATATTAAGCTAAAACACAGTGTCTAGAAACTTTAAAAACTTAATTATTTTCTCTTTCCCCCAAAAGTTACTTAAGCCAAACACAGGAGAAGTTCAGCATACAACAACTATGCTACTCTGAGGCTTACAAATACACTTCTTTAACTCTTTAAGAGTAAGAAAGCACTTACAGTGGTAACAGCTATTTCCAGCAAAAGATTTGAATATTAAGTAATACCTACACCATCAGTACAATTTCTGCAAAAGGAAGTATTTAAGTGGTATAAGTTATTTCCTGCAACTTTAAAAATGAGAACAGCCTCAGTCAACTACGGCAGGAGTTGATCAAGCAAATAAAATCAAAAGATGTGTGTAGGGCTTAGTGCTCTGACTCACAAGAGTGGACATCTTACACCAGAGTTGCTGGCAGGATCACCCACTCCTTTCCTGCTGAATGAACTCTTGAGATAGTTCTGAAGCCATCCCAAACTTCTGCACTCCTAACCCATAGTTTTAACAATTTTTAAACATGAAGCAGCAACACCTTGGTGTAAGGGAGACAGAGAGAAATTACATTTCACTAGCCACTACTTTTCAGCACAGCACCTCCTCAACCATTTCTTCTCTCCCTCCCCCCCCCCCCTTTTTTTTTTTTGCTCTGCTGACATAATTTTCTCTCTCTAGTCTTGTGGTTTAAAGGTGTCAAAACTAATCAAAAAACCAGTAACCGGAAGAAAAAAAAAATCAAACCCAAAGCGGTTTGGAGTCTTCAAGACTTAAACTCCAGCACATTAGATGCTGCTTCACAGGAAACTCAGAAGTCTTCTCTAGGAAAACCAAATGCAGCCAATAATCTCATCACTTCTTCCAGAGTAAGTTGTTTCCATCCACAAATCAACTTTTAGATTCAAGTGTCTACCTATCTCATTAGTCCTTTAGATATACTTTTGAACTTCAAACCTCGAAGCATTCCAACGCTAAAGTAATGAATACTCTGTAAGAATATAAGCATAACAGATAGACAGGAAACAGAGTATCTGTCTTATACATGACAACGCCTGACAAATCTGTGAAAGAAAAATTGACTTAGTAAACTGTCACAGAAACAACTGTCCTGGAGCAGATTTGGACCAATTCAGCAATATTCATTACAACAATACTAGCATCTGTACAACAATAACCTACAGCAAACCCAGCACCTGAAAAGAGCACTGAGCCACACCTATGAGGACTCTGATCAGGGCCTCTGCACAGTCTCATCCTTCAGCTCTAGAGAAATTCACATTTTCTTCTTGCAGTTCCGACGCCACAGAAAGCATTTAACAGGAAAACACCGAGATGGATCCATCATTAACAACACCAGTGCTACACCAGTCAAGGACCAGAATTGAGCACAGATGACATCTAATCAAAACAAATGTTTTGGTTAAACGAATACCACGTATATTTAGCTATTAATTCTTTTTATAGATTCATTTAAAGGTTAAATAGAAGGTCTACAAAGAATGGCTAGAGAGGGGAGGAACAATATCTAATCAACCTATTGCCACTGCTTCCCAGATGTTGTGGGCTGCTAAACAAGACTGGCTCACAGGCAAAAGCTTTTGGTTCAAATTACTTAAAAAGCACTAATCAGATCACAAAGCTAGAGCATACGTTTATAATCACAACCCCTAAAAAAGCTCAACTTTGGTGGTATTTTTCCTCACCTTTGGTTTCTGAGCATTACAGAATAATACTTCCACAATTCCCTTTGGAGCTGTTACTAGGAACTTTAAATATTAGTTAGGATTGTTAGCTAGTAACAAGAAATAGCGAGCCGGTGCTTTTAGGAAATCCAAAACAGTAAAAAGGAAAAAAAATGAAAAAGCTATAAGTGTTAACAACAATGACAGCGTTTTCCAGTTTGAATTGCACACTTCTTTCCTGCCTTACTTGTATTAGTGTTACACTATAAGAGAAAATTAACTCTTCCAGTATTTTGTTCTGACAAGAGTTTGCTGAACAACAAAGGGATGGCACTAACAGGGATCTAACACTGTTGCTTCAGCAGATTTTGCTTTTCTGGCATTTTCTGTGAACTACAGGAGAGCGGTATTAGCCCAGGAGGAAGAATTCAGTCCTGGAGTTCACCAGTACACCCAACACAACTCTAAAAAATATTCCAGTTCTGAACCCAACTCCAACACAAACGTTTCTCTTCCCAAACTGTGGCAAACCAGAGCATTTAAAATCTCAGAGAACAAGCCTAGCATTATTTCTAACAATAGCGAAACTATGTCATAAACTAATAAACACAGCCCAATGTAGACTGTTATACTGGTCAACGTCTGAGCTCGAACTGTGTAGGAACAATATCAAAATCCAATTCTTAATACTTGGCAGGTAAGTGAAGTGCTTTTCAAACTGCCAGACACACATGTGAGCTGAACAGCTTCTTTTGATGGATTTTTAATGGTGTGTACTTTGGTTTTTATTGTTTGGAGCTTAGATACTTTTTTGCGAGGTTTATTTTAAAATGCAAATATATATGTAAATTTTAAGTCTACACAGATTATGCTGGGACTTTAAAAATTCTCTGGCAGTGTATTTTGTATACAAAATCATACAATCTTATCCACACAGTCTACACAGGATTTCTGCTGTCACCCCTTACATCTTAAGACTGAAGACAGAAATCCTGTTAAAAATAAGCATCACTACTAACTGTTTATTATTATTTGTAACCTGACAGCACTCTTAAAACTCATCGTGCCAGACACATGGGAAGTCACAGACTAAGTCCTGAAGACATTATATTCCGGTTTGTTGTTTGTGCTGAAAACACACCTTTTTCAATTAACTGTTCAACATTAACTGATTGGTTGCTTGGCTAGTTAAGAAAATAAGTCCTCTAACTAAGATGCAAAACCTTGTGATGATGTGCTGCAGACAGTTTATTGAACAGACTCCATTGTTGTAATACCTAAAGATGTAATAACGTTGCACTTTTACATCACCTTTCATCCAAGAATCTATCATCTCTATCATACATTAATGATCTAAATATTAGAAAGCCCTATTGATGAAGGGAAGTATGACCCTTAGTTTTAGAAGGGAAAACTGGGTCCTACACTGGCTAAATGCTTTTTCAAGTCCTTACAGCAAGTCATAAGCTAATTTCTATTGACTATAACCCTTCATGCCAAGAGGTGTCATAGGCTAGTATTTATGATGCTTGTTCGTAGACCATGATCATTTGTATCAAATTTTCCTTGTGTAATATGGTCTTGTGGCTCCATCTTGTCACAGACATCAACAGCTACAGAGTACATTCAAAGTAACATTCGGTGTCTGATTCTGACAAAAGTTACGATATTATTGGAATTGAAATCTAGGATCTGGCACAGAAACGTGTGAAATTTTTGCAGAAATCACTGCAGAAAGCAATATGACCAGATGTTTTTCAAGGGGTTACTTACTGTACACCATGGGGTGAGCGGGCTGAGCTGGCACCAGCTGTGGAGAAGGACCTGGGGACTGCGGCTCATCGGTGCTGGTGCCCGACTGCTGGAAAGCCAGGTCAATTTCTTCGTCTGTCAGGCCTGGGGGAGCAGAGGAAATGAGATCAGTTTAGCACCTTTACCCACTTGATGCACGCATAATTAAATTCTCAAGCCAGGCAGAACCCTTTCAAGCTGCAAAGAATTTTGGCACCGACTTGAGCAGTACTGCCTCCCCAATTTTGGATTCACTGGAATCTCTCCCTCTCTCTTTCTCTGTTGCAATTTAACCTTAAGCGACAGAATATTAGCCTCAACGCTGCTTCCAAATGTGGCTCATTCAATTTCCTTAATTTATCCTTGAGTTTATTGCTGCTTTTGAAGTAGCTTTCTATTGCAATTCTCCATTCTTCCCCCGAAAAAAAGATACCATCAACTGCAAATGTGGCTCATTTTAATCTGTAATGGTGTAAAAAAAAAAAGAGGGGAAAAAACTAACAATAATGCATGAAAACAGACAGGGAAACAAAAAACTAATTATTGGGTTAGACGACTAATTAGTCTAGATCGTTTCCGAAGACGGGAATAATTTGCTTTATTTTATGACAAATGCAGAAATAAAAAGAAAAAATCAGGACTGACTGTGATTAGTATGAATGGGACACAGAATGCAAGGAGGAAATAAAACTATAACAAAACAGATCAAAACAAGGCCAAGCCCAAACTTTCAGCTTAGCATTGCCCCGGCCTACTGCTGCCTGATTAGATTGCCCTAGGGCAGCCTGTTTTTTATTTCACGCAGAGCTGTAGTCACACTGCACACATGGTACACGTTGGTGCAGTCCCTCCTGCCATCAGGAAATGCCAGGATGACCATCTGTAATTGGCCACAACATATGGAAAGGATTTGGACAACAAGGGGGAAAAGAAAAGCAGCTAAGGGATTCATGATGACCAGCATCTGTGAAGAAAGAAGCACAGCTGGATTATTTTTGCCAAGAGGAGAAAACATCCTCTAGAAAAAGAATTCGGTACTCAAATGGCAACCATGATGTGCGGCAGGAGAGCTGGGTATTATTTGTCTGTTATTCTCCTGCACAGAAGCAGATAGAAAGCCAGCGTCCCTGCTATGAGGAACATCTGAAGCGTTTCAGGACCTTCTACTATACATACAGTGCATATGCAAAAGCATTCAGAGCCTGGAAGTGTGGATGTGGATTTAAGGGATAAGATTTAGAAAAGAAGAGACAGACCGCTTGGTTCTCACACGGTTGGTGCAGGGATTGAGCACAGTGAAGAAAATGGTACGAGTGTGACAGCAGTGGGAGCAAACGGAGGAATACTTTCTCTCCAGCACCTCCACTCGAGGTCCATGAAGTACTGTTGGCAAATGAAATTTCTGAGCTTCAGCCTTTAAAACACTTAGCTCCTCAGCAACACTGGGAGATGCAATATAGAAAATGGCCAGGTTTCTGGGCATATTACCAAAGCTTCAAAATTATTTTTTTTCACGATCTTAAACTTTACTGCGTACTGGGGCTCTAGACAGAATAATCCATAGCACGAACAGTATTGCCAGGAATTAATATACAAGGTTGTCTCAGAACTGTTATTCACATAACACTGCACTAACACAGTGCTTCTGATCTGCTGAAGCCTTTATAACTGTTAGCACTTTTTTCCCCTGTTCTCGTGGGTTAACTACTGTTCTATCCACTGTGCAGTGCTGATACAGATGTGCAGAGAAGTTAGGTGATTTCTCTAACATCACAGAATATTGTCAGTGTCAGAAACTGTACCAGAAATCTGAAGTTCCTAACCCCTGGTCCTGCAGTCTGATGAAATCACCCCTTTACTTTTATTTGATGCATGCCTCAGACAGTAAGGAACCCAAACCACACAGAATAGAATGGACTTGCAGTGAAAGTAATAAAAGGCACATGAACGCATCAACTCAGCCTACTGTTCTAGTCACAAAAACAATATTTATGGTGTCTAATCCATGTTAAAAAGAGAAATCCTAATAAGAAAGAAGCTGTTTTAACCAGCTCCTAATTATCCAATATAGGAGAAAGCATAAACAGATGCCAACACTGCAGATCACTAGCAACTATGGAATTTCATAAAGATGGAGCCAGACACACAAGGCAATATCAGCTGCTGGCTGTAAATGTGGCTCCCACTAGAATGGGGGCATTTTGTTCTACTTCTAGGCAAAGATAGCAAATCTGAAAATATTTAACATTTGGGAATGTATGGAAGTTATGGGGGATCCTTTACTCATTCTACAAAAAGAGCAGGAAATAAAACTCACTGCTTCCCAACCATACTGCCCCCTTCGATTCTCACCCTACTTGAGAAAAAAACTAAAATCTTTCACAGATAAAACACACTCCTAGGATTATTCTGGTCTTGCCAACTACTGACACTCCAATATCACTGTTTCTATTAAAACCCTGCTACACGGTGAAAAAAAAAAGCCAATGTGAATAATAGAACAATGGGAAACCTTTCACATTTGAGTCCCCAGTATGAAGCCTGTGCAAAGTAGAATAAGTAAAAAATGTTATTACCTCCCTGGACTATTCTGCCTTGTGAAGTGGTCTTGTTTGTCGTACTAATGCCATCATAAAATAGAACATCACAACTACCTCCCTTCTTAATTATCACACAAGACTGGGAGCGCCATCACCTTGAAACACCTCCTTTTTATTCACCTGAACAAGATGTTTTTAAGGCCCTGTCATCTTGGCCTCCAAGCATCAAGGGAATAATCTCCCGGAGCTGATTCCTTAAGCATACATATGGAGTAAGTCTGCACTGCACCGAGGCATCTGTGGATTCAGAAATATACTCGTCTTCGTGGCTGTCATTTCTCACACCCACTAACAAAAATGTAAAAGATATTCTAAGACTGTCCTTGGGCATTTATAACTAACTCATCAAAATTCCCTTCGGATTTTATTTTTTTCAGATTCACCACCTATACACAGGTATGCATATGGTCTGAGTGAGTTTTCTATGCCCTAGATTATTCAACCTTGATGTATTAATTGCATGGAAAAGTGAGTATTTCTAAACCAGCTCAAAGAGTCATCTGTTCCAATACCTCGCCTTGCTATATTTTATCACAGTGCTATCACTGTATTACATGAAAAAGTATCCCTGTTCCACTCATTATATTAATCTAGTAGGAAGTTGGTAACCCCAAAATAATACCACTTCCCTTGGATGCAAAAGCAGTGCTATGAAAACTGGAGCTTTGTGTCTAATATAATCCTCTCTCAAATAGGTATGTCAAGAAAATGACCTCAGTTTAACAGAAGAATTGCTCTAAATCCATTTTCTCAACACTTTGGAAAACAAACGTTTTAGTTCTTCTAGAGTTTCAGCAAGATCAAGACCATGCAGAATGCAAAAGGTTAAAAGGAACAATAAAGGAAACTGCCAATTGTAAGTGAATTATATTTGGCTTTGAAAGCTGAGCCACGGCTATATTATAAAAGGCATCTCTTTGCGTTGTTTACCATCACCCTGACTAATGCAGACCTTTTTTTTTGTTTTAAATAATCTCATGCAAATTAGACACACACTTCCTTCCAGTTGATTGCTATCTGCAAGGAATAATCTAACCGCAGAGGGTACTGAGCAAGGACTGAGCTGAGGAGAAGGATGCAAGGAAGCTGTCTTCACAGCCCTACAGAATGCAAACCTATTCCCTTCCCCCAACCATCCATCTCATTTCTCTTCAGTGCCACAGCCTTAGCAAAGAATTAGTCATAATTTTCACAAAGCCTTAAAATTTCCTTTGCAGGCTTCGGGGTGTTGATTTGAATTATCCGGCACCCACGATTGTTTTGCATTCAAGGGTTCTTGCTGACCCTCTTTTGTGATTGTCACTGCTGCCACTCAATTTTCAGGGATCACTCAGCCTCTGTAAATTGTAGTCAAACAGAGAATCGGAGCGAGTCGGGGAATAAAATGGGTTGTCAGAAACATCTCTTGGTGCCTGCACCTTTGTTGTACAAAAAGCTCCTATGCCCTAGAACTTTTAAGACTTGACTGTCTGTTTAAGTCCTTTTACAATATCCACTGCTATTTAATTTCAGGGCCTCGTGTACATCAAAATATTTTCCTCTTATGACCACTCTGAAGCAGAGGAGTACTGCTGTCCGTACCTGCAGATGAGGAAGCGAGACATGGAGATATGAGGTGCGCTCCAAGGGCAGAACCAAACCTCTGACCCAGTCAGAAACTAAAACTCAGGAGACGTGAGCGACAACTCTTTTTCCCATCCGCTGAGCATATCTTTTCCTACATTATGTTCTCCCTTGCTGTGCTCAATCCAGTAACTCATGCAACATTTTTCCAAGCTGAAGGCAGCATTAGTTTTAAGGAGAAAACTTCTGGTTAGGAAGGCAGAAAGTATTCTGCCATAACAGAAAAAGGTGGTGGTAAGAATTAAGTTCCTTTTGTGCTTTTCCAGCTTTATTACAGCTCTGACAGCCTGCCCTGGAGCGATCATCACACCTACCCTTTTGCAGAGACAAGCAGGGTGGGTTTTCTGTTGTTGTTCACCCCACACATGCACACCCTTCCTATTCAGAAGAAAACAAAACAGATCTGGACAACTTGTTTAGCTACAACAAACTGCATGGCTGCACCAGGTTTGGGCAGAGAAGCACGTGACTAAAAGGAAGAGCTACTGTAGACATCCTGAAACGACATTACGCTCCTGTTCCTGGAAGCCACGGTGTCAACCCTGCTCAGAAAGAACACGGCCACATTTTAAAAGAATCATCATAAAAACCTTCTGGGATCTGATCCAGACTAATGATTCCACCTGTTCAGTCAGCTGCACGCAGTGCTGGGTGACTCGTTTTGTCAAATGTTAATCCTACGGTCTATTCTGTGCTCAGTTTAACACATTTCAAACGGGTCAAAAGGTACAGGCTCCTGCTCCATTTTCTTCCACATGTCCGTGTTCAGGGGGCTTTCACAAGGCCAATCCCAACCCAACCTTCTAATGAAACCGAAGGTCTCAAAAACATCACTGATTTTTTTTCTTACCCTTCATTTACACTGAGACACTTTATTTGAACGTAAACATCCTACTGCTGCACTTCCAGCTCAAACACTGGGGAAAGAAACCCAAACATCAAAGTGAGAATGAGTCGTCTCAATTGTCTGGCAGAAAAATGCAAACATAGAAATCATTTCAAAAGTTACTGAAAGGGCTTTGAATTCTTCCAGCTTTATTCATCTAGGGGACTGCTAATTCTGCAGTTCCAATTTTTAAGAAACATTATACGCTTATTATACTTACATTAAATACATCAGGGTGCCTAGGCAGCTTTTAGAACTGATAAAGGTGCTCTAACCTCAGCAACACTGCACTAAAATGAGGAAGGGAAACCTAACTGATGATACAATGCTAAGAATTACATTGAGCCAACCAGGAAAGAAAAGGTTAAAAACAAAAAAGTATTTTGGCATTACAAATATAAATAAATAAATAAGCCTGGCAGCAGTTTCTCTTCCTGGCCAGGCTTTTTGGAGTCTATAATAAAATGAAGTGTAATGGAGGAGAGGAGGGCAATGTCAGAGGGTGAGGGTTTGGGAGAGAGGTTGTTAAGTATCTCCCTCTCCTCAGCTGTGTTTACTCCATTTACAGGACCCCAGGTGATTGATAGACAAAAGAAAAGCAAGCAGATAGTAACCCCCCTCCGGGAGCATCAGTAAAGAGGATAACTCCCGACATCATCCAGAGCCCCAAACTCTCCTCAGGCCACTTGTAATTAAAAGGACAGAGCAAGATATGCAAACCAGAGAAAAAGTAAAAGAGGAATTTTTTTATTTATTATTAACATTTTGTTGGAACAGTAGAGTGCAATAAGGACTCTCAGAGCCGTTAAAAGTCGTCGGGTGACCTGCAGACCCCTATTTCCCAGAGCCTTGTATAAAATTGAATTTTTTAAACATAAATTACACGTAATGACGACACTGTAAAAACTAACAGTAATGGAAAGCTGTGCTGTATTTCATTAGCCTGTATTATTCCGTGCCACCTGATCCAGCCGGGCCTTGTTTATGAGTTAGTGTGTTAGCAGATGCCGATGGAAGCATTTGCTTCGACCTTGCTCTTCTCATTGGGGCATGAAATTACGACGGCAGCACCTTGATATTACAGCCATAAATACAGTAAACTGCAAATTTAAGCCAACGGCTCCTATTGTCTCCGAACATAAAGCTGATCGGTATTTATTTAAAAGGAGAACGAAAAAAAATATTATATATCACCTTGTTTATGGGTCCAGTCCCCCCCCTCCCCTAATCTGCCTTATTCACTTGGTTAAATACTAAACAAACAAACTAAATCCTCCCTATTTTCTACTGATTAAATATTCTCATGAAATGAGTATTGTCTTCAGAAAACTGGATCAAAGTATTTCCACTCTGAACAAGAAAGGGCAACCTGCTTGCTTAGCATGTTTTGGAATGGAAAAAACAGGAACAAGTACTACAACTTTTCTTCTCAGTTTTCTATATTTGAGAAGTTCAAAATATACAAAGTTGCTTCTGGTCACTCTTCCGTGTGTGTGTGTTACATGTATGTGAATGCACCCAAGAGAGAAATGTTTCCCTCCAGTTGTTTCTTATTTAAAAATATCTCCCCTGTTAATACTGTTTCAAATGGAGGAGGAAAGGTACAGAAAAAAAAATGCAGTAAGATTAATGGGAGGAAAAAAAGAATGCACAGGACTCCTCTGTGCAACAGAGAGCGGGAAGAATGCCTCATTTTCCTATGGGCATTTAGGGTAAATACCCCCGTTCACTGACGACATACCCACTAAAATTTATTAGGGGGAAAAAAATCAAACACAAAGGCAAAAGGACATTGTAATATCACAAAGCATATCACAGCATAAATCACAGCATTATAAGTCAGTGCAAAATGTATTTCACTGGTAGTTTCAAGGCAGGGAAGATACAGTTTCACTTGCAGTAAGAGAGGTCAGGTCTTCCTCTTCTAAGGTAGAGAAAGCTCTTTGCTCCTTGCTCATACGAAGTATGTTATCTGTGTTCCACACAGGAAAAAAGGAAGGGACACCTTATGTAAAAGCTCCCAGTACTACAGTACATATATTTCAGGGGCCAAAGCATCAAGAGGAGAGTATGAGGAACAACATGCAGGACAAAATCGCTGGATAATGGGACTCAGACCCAGGACTCCGAAATGCAGAAGTCCTATTAGATGCAGTACTATCACAGCCTTAACAGGATTTGGACGCCTCATTTTTGAATTAATCTACAATAAACCTTCAACTAGCAGACAGCGTAATTCAACAGGCACAATTTTTGCTTCACAGAAAGTTCAAACTACAAAACGGGCAGCCAGCAACATGACTCTAAATCAAAGAGGACATGTCCAGAAGTCCTCAGAAACCTGAACTGCAGGACCAGAAGTTTTGTTACACAGTCCGGTTAAATTCCTGTGTAACTAGGACATGCAAAAACACAGTGAAACTTCAGTCTTGGGTAGCTTCTTCCAAAGACTTGTCTATTACAGAGCCATTCTAGGAATACCACGATCAGCAAAAAAGACCGAAGAAAAGAGTCTTTCTGTAACATAAATAAAGATCTCTCCTTCTAAAAATA
Organism: Anser anser; assembly: GCF_964211835.1. NCBI lineage: Eukaryota > Metazoa > Chordata > Aves > Anseriformes > Anatidae > Anser > Anser anser. The sequence goes on along the minus strand of NC_139738.1, from coordinate 4,907,334 downwards.
GGGGGGAATTTCCTTTTATCATCATCTACAGGTCTCTTGCCTGCAGCCTTTCCTTTCTATCATCATACAAGCAGAAAAACAGTATCTGATAGAAAGCCTCTTTTGAGTGGACAGTGGTAGAAGATGTCCGCACCTGCCTGCGACACACTAGTGATGAAGAGGCAGCACATGGGGCTAAGTTGGAAGCCAATGCTCTAACAGGGGAATGCAGGACATCCAATTCAGCCAGCACATGATGTAAGAATACTAGGTGGAGAACAAAAACCTCTGCAAATTGTAAATGATTTTAAATGAATATCTACCTCAGGGTTTGAAGGCTTTGAAGACTCCATGCCAAGATGCCACTTCTAGGGTAATTTATCAGGAATGGACCATTACCAAAGCTCTGTCATTTGTTTAAAAGAAGCCTGCATAGGGCAGAAAATCCAGATAATGGAAGAGACGCTACTCTAGTAACCATAGTGCTGTCATAATTTGTTACCACAACTGACAACCTCCCTAGAAATAAAGCTATGCATTCAGAGAAAACAAACATTAGATACACCAAACAGGTAAGTTTCCAAGCATACCCCTGCCTGTGATCTGCAAATGCTTGCTGCTGTTCCTGCAGAGAAACAAGTCTCATGGTGATGGTTCCTGATCCTCATTACTGGTATATTATAATACTCCTTAAAGGCTCCAAAAGGCATTCACTGCACCAGGCACTGTGCAGAAACAGAGTAGAAGGCAGCCAGAACCAAAGCCTCAACAGTTCATGTGAATGAAAGACAGGCTGGAAGGAAGAACACTGCATGCATAAATGAGGCAATTTAACCACAGTACACAGCAGGTCTATGAAACTTCCCTTCTATTAAACTGAAAAACTACAACAAAAAAGCATTCTATAAATGTGAAAAGATATGTATTTCTTCTAAAGGTTCATTTCCAAAAGTAGAACAGTTTGGAAGACAGCACTTAACTTCAAAAACCTAGTAACCAGACTTTATTAACAAAACTTACCGCAGATTTTAAAAATAGCAATCTCAGAAAATGTTTGTGCTTCATATACATTTACTTTATGTGAAAGAAAAATATTTTGTTAAACAGCTTGTTGAGCAATAGTAACAAAACGATTGGCCTTTGGCTACTCTTTGATCTGTGATAATATCTTTCGGAGCTTTTTAAGGGGAAAGCAAGAGGTTGTCTTAAATTCGGGTAAGGTAAAACACTGGCAGTATAAGAGGTTTGGTTTTGATCTGCCTTCAAACTCCAATTTTAAACTGTATTTCCAACTCAAATGAAACAACTTGAACTAGCATGTCACAAGAATTCTGGCACTGAAGTAGAAGGAGCCAGCATGGAAGATCTGAAGGCAACCAGACAGCTGCAAACCCAACATCTTTGTTATCGCAGCAAAGAACCACCAAGCCTTTCAGGGGCACAAGACCAAGTATGGTCCCTATTAGATCTGACCTAGAAAACTGGCCCTAATGTGGAATAACTCCAGATTAGAAGCCACTGCTGATTTATTATTTCTAGAACAGACTGGTGTGAAATTCTAGAACCAGACTCTTTTTTTCCCCAACTCTGAGTTCAAAAGAAAGTAATTGTGTAAGAGAACAGCACGTTCAAGCCACCGCAAGGAATTCTTTAACCAGATTTGTCATGATATCCGAAGGATGACCTCATTTTATATAAAATAATGAGAAAATCTGTCCTGATGTACCATTCCCAGTTCTTTACATTACTCTGGAACTACTGATTGCCCCAAACACCCACTAACAAGTGCCTCTGCACATTTCTTACCTTAGACAATACCCATCAGAGTACCCTCTACAGACTAAGACGAACTGCAATGTAAAGAGCAACTTGCCTTGATGTTATTTACTTCCTCTTCTACTTTTAAAACTTTTAGCTTTAGAAAGGAACAGAACAAACCCATTAGTCTAGACTGATCACATGAAAAATCATACAGAGTGTATACTTAACGAACTTTTAGCTTTTGAAGAAGGAACAGAATGGCAACGCTGAATATGCAGCACAACAGTGCTGCTGTGCCCTCTGTCAGAAAGCATTGCTCTAAGGAGCACTGAGAACAGTACCTACAGCTGCACTTTCCTAAAAAAGTGGACAAACATATGGAAGTATGAATGAGAAAATATACGGAAATGTAACGAAACGAGTAGCCAAAAAGAAATGAGTAGCCACGAATGCAGAAATCTAAGTGCTTTTTCGGACAGACATTTTCTTCACAACTTCATAGAGTGACTTTGCTCCTGTAACCCAGTTTCTATGAAGTGGAATCGATGTTAGACACCTAGGAGTCAGGTATCACAGCACTGAGAAGATAAGCACAATTAAGAAAAATACATCTAAGTACTACATATTTGATTATTATGGCACAAACGTTTCAGGTAAATCCGGTTTGCATTTCCCCCAGAAAGACACAGACACTAGCACACTATTATAAAAAGACATGTCAGCAAGTATTCATTACAGATTATAAATCACCCTCGTTCTTCTTTCTTTTGTTTTAGAGAAATTTTTTTACATGCCATTAAAATATTGTTTGCTGAATGCTACTACAAAGCTAGCCACCTGTAAAATTAAAGGCTGATGCTGCCAATAAGTGTTGAAATACCTTCTGTTTAAAAGGCAAACCTACTTTGTAATTTTTAACACAACTGTATAAATATTTCTCCACCCACCCTTCACAATTTTGTTGGTTACACTGCGTCCATTTAGACAACAACCATCTATGTCATCATACAGGATGTTAATCTTGGGTGGAGAAGAAAGGAACAATAGCAAATGAACTTTTAAGAAACCAAGATTATACATTCGAGCAGGGACCTTCACGATAAAAGAAGAGTGAAGACAAAAAACATTAGGGGACAAGTCAACAAAACAGCAGAATAGTTTCAAACGCTCATTTTTCATCTTTTGGATTGTTTATTGTTATTTTTTTCTCCCCATGTGCCTTCAGCAGCTCCTCAGAGTTCTGGAGAAAATTAAAGGAGTCTGGATAAAACGCCCAAAGGACAACTAATGCTAACAATACTAAAAATAACGAGGTTAAGTGGTGGAAAAACTATGGTGACCACACACGGAGAACTGGAGTGGTAAGGTACAAAAGGAGTTTCATCATTGCTCCCTCAGGACATGCACAGAACATACTAACTGCTTCTAGTTCTCTAGGGTTCCGATTACCATGCCAAACACACCTCCAGAGTTTCCTTATTAGTATAATAAAAAGCCTCTACACATTTGGGTTCTATTCCCAGCCTTGCTATTGACCTTGGGTAGGTCACTTAACCTCCATCTGCCTCAGTTTCTACATTTGTAAAACAGGAATAATATTACACAACATCCTTTGTACAATGTTGGAGACTGACAGGACAATTATCATGTACAAAGCATAACTGATGCTTTTGAGAATCTACACATACATTATGTGCATTTGAGCTATGTAAGGCATTTGTAACTTATTCAAGTAACAAGTTTAGACTTTTTTTCTGCTTGCAGATCATCTTTGGTAACACTTCTGGATTTCCACCTCACATCAAACTACGCAAGTACCCGAATTTGTGCTTTGCTTTGGCTGGTTGCTAAAATACCTGGCGTTTCTCTGGTCTCCCTTTGTGCAAGCATTGCCCTCAAAATCCAGTCACTGGTGTTGAATGTTCAAAATAGGAATCTCAAAGTACATTTTTTGAAGACTGCTCTCTTCCAGTGTCTCACAAAAGTTCCAGCCCAGGAGTAAAACAGGAGTGGCTACACAGAATTCACACAGAAACTGGAGGGAAGATTAAGAAACATTTGTGGGCATGTTACTGCAATATAACACAAGTCAGATCAGTAGGTGAGGCAGCTGGAGCAGCTGAAAAGCTTGTGACTAGTATCAGCTCATACTCTGTGAGGATACCTGTGGGAGCTCCAGGGTCAGGGGATATCCCCTACACAAAGGAATCACCTCACAAATCAAAGGAGACTGAAGAAAAATGGGAAGATATGTCCTTCTGGGCACTACCTAAGAACGTGTCTCCTCTCCAGAATGCCAAAATGGGAATCAATATCATTACAAGGAGCTACTTACAGAGTCAGGGGTGAGCGATGAAGGGCCAAGGACACGCTTTGCAGATCCCTGTCTCTCCATCTAAATCTGCAAACTACGGCCCCAAGGCACCGGATTCAGGCCAGGCCCCACTGGCACGCTGCTGCAGGGGAAGGTGCTCTCTGAGGCGGCATTTAGGGGCAGATCTCTGCGCACAAGCTTGAGCCCTGGTCCCTGAGGGACGGCAGCCCCCGCGTTCCCCAGTGCCAGGCCAGAACAGCTGATTACCCTTCGCACCCACCACAGTAGATGAAGTTCATCAAAAGGGCTCCAATTTCCTCCCCAGTTTTCTTTTACTGCTACTCTTGCCTGTCTCAGGAGGCCTACCGTGAAATGAGCTCTCCCTTTCTGAGAGCACCTGGGGCCCGGACCCTGAATGTACCCGGACAACCGGGCAGGGGCAGATCGCGTTCGGACCGACGGGACAGGCGCCGGTGCCGCCACCGGCGGTATTCTCGGTACGCACAGCGCCAGCCCCAGCTTCTGGGCTGCACACACACACACGCACGCACTTGCTTTACCCGACACTGAACTCACACCTCACAAACAAATTATTTAACTACTCTATCCCCCAAGGAAGCCGGTGATCATTTCAAATGCAGCTCCCTGCTCGTCTCTCACATACACGCAACGGCCTGATAGGTTAAATGCTGCCGTTTAATTACAGTAATGGAAGCTGCTATTTTTTGGTTCCCTTGAATTCTCTCTCGCTCTCTTTTTTAAACACATACAGAGTCATCTTTTAAACATGTATTTTATATTTCTGAGTTTAACAGCTGCATTCTCCTGGTTACTTGAAGTGCAGGAGCAATGGTATTCTGACACTCTGCACCTCTGAGCAGCTTACCTTTTAAATAAAAAGAAGACAGGCTGGGGGAGACGCTGGAGGAAGGAGACATGCGAGTGTCGCAGAGGCCAGCCTGCCCCTCCATTTACTTGGATGGTTTGCATTGGTTTTGTTGAATACAACCAGCTCAACCCCCACGCCCCAAAGCAGCTGGGGCCTGGGGAGGATAAACATGGGAGTGTTTTGAGTAATTTTACTGAAAATGCAACATCAGTTCACCACACAGCGTAGCACAGCATGGTTATCTATCTGTAGGACTGGGAGTCAGGATTATCTCGGATCTAACTGTTCCTAATGCTTCTGACTCAGTTTCCCCCATCTAGAATGGGGATGGTAATTCCTCTGCTCCCCGCTAAAGTCTGGAGTTTGCAAATTGCTGGGAGAACATAAAGGTCTAACCAAGAAGAGAAAACGTAAATAGAAGGACATGAAATGAATCTTATCATCCTGCCATTCCACAAAAGGTTCTGCAAGGCTTAGTCAGTTAATATTTGTAGAGTACTTTGAATTTGCAAAGTGGTATACAAATATGAAATGCATATTTGTTAAATTCTTGAGCATGCTGCAAAACACTTGTTTTGTTTTGTTTTCTCTCCAGTGAATTCAGGGAGGGGGCTGCAGGTGGCCACAGACTAGAGGGCTTTATGCTTAGTTATTAATGAAGAAAGACATATAACGTGTATTACCTGGGTAGCACAAGATCTATTTGTGGATTTTACATTTTGTATTGCATGGCAATTGGAATAAATCTAGAAGCAAGGACTAAGTACTTCTAAGTAAAAACAAATCGTTACCTATGCTAAGGCCACAACTCTCCTAGAAAAATACCCATACTACACCTGTCCTCAACTTTATTTGTCCTCTAAATGTGAAAAGCTTATTTATTTGTTCCGTGGCAGCTGGCTCGCGATCAGCCAGCCACCCATGCAGAGATATTGCCCATCTTCATTCTCTGGTACAGATATCCACCGGTGTCTCTTAAGGATGGAATCTTAAAAGGTGAGGCAAGGCAGAGACAAAGACAAATTTAATTTTATCACCATAAAAAGGGACATTTCCACATGGGCAGCAAGGACATGAATATCATGTGTATGCGGGGGCAGGGGGGGGATTATAAACGCATTTTTGGCGAAATTCAATAAAGCTGATTCCACTGCATAAGGTCAGCAATTTACTTTTAAAAAATGATATGATTGCAACTTTTAATATAACCCATGTATTTGCTGCAAGATGCTCTAGAAGATTGTGTAATGTAACCACCCGACCTCTCCACAGGAGCAGAGATCACCCCATTTACCCTTTATTGTCTTGCTAAAAGCAATGCACATTTGCACAGTATGACAAAGTCAACAGCTTTTACTTAAGAGAGCCTCAGATTTCATTGAGAATGAATTCTCTGCTCTCCTCCTAGGGGAGTGGAGTCTCGCCTGGACTAGGCTCTATCGGAAAGAATGAACCAAAGACTAAATTTCCCTTTTAGCTAAGGAAAGAATGACGGCCCTCCAAATTAAAATTAAGAGAGAGCCGTGTGTAGCAGAAAAATAAATAATGGGATTTCATGTTCGTGGGCACCCAAGACATAGCTTTAAACAGGGTAGGAATGTTGTCTCAGAGAACCCAGAGAATTATCTCATACAGGAACTTATTTTATCTTTCCTAACAGGAAAGTATCATTAGGTCTGAGATGGATTTCAGCAGAAGAGCAACACAGATTAACCTAATTACACTCCTTGTTTTAGCCCCAAGAGAGAAGGCTGTCTCTTTAGACTTAGAAACCAGGTTCATCCACACAGCAGATCAGGAACTGAATTCCTTCACTTGCTCCAGGAAGACTGTGGGGAAACCCTGGGTTGCATGACCATGAAGAGAGAATTCTTTCTATAACAAAAATATTTTTATACAAACGAACACAGATTTCTTCAGCTGTCTCAAGGTGAAGCTTGCTTCAAAGGTCAAAGCTGCAGGGCTGGATTAGGATTGCACGCAATCTGCCCAAGCCGTGACATCCTGACATTCTCAGGTTTGCAGCTCTCCCCTCCCATACACAATCGATGGAAGTAAATTCTCTGCAAAGTGTGGCTCTCACTGCAGCAACTCTGAAAATCACACACGCTGCAGCATCAACAATTACAAAACAAGCATATCAAAGCAGTTTATAAACATAGTTAAGATAAATCTGACTATGTCGATGATGCGAAAGTGGTAATTAAACCCATTTTACAGATGGACAAGCTGAGAACAGGTAACTTGCCCAAAGCCAAGCAAGCAGTCGTATCTCAGATCTTCAACGTCTGTGCTTAGATTGCAGCTACAAAGGTGACTTTCCTTTGGTACTCTACATTTACTTTCACTTAAAAAACATGATAAAGAAATTCTTAAATTTACAGGACAGACTTAGCATGTGTGCTTTTTTTGCCCATCACTATGGTTAACAATTTCAGGACTCAGAATATAACTGACTATTTTAGCATCATCTTCCAGAATAGACTTCAACCCACTCTGCCGTAATCATATTGGTTTTTCAATGCTACCAGGAATGGAAGTATTATTTTGACAGTAAACAAGGCAGATATGACTCAAAACCCACTCACTGAGCAACAGGAGTTAATTTTGCAAAGCCATTTTTTAACGGCTCTTTTACATTACATAGTTACTGTCAGATAGCCAAGTGAAGAGATACCATTAAGCTCATGACATTCTAATTATTTCTTAAAATTAAGCCTACAACTAATATTTTGGAGCACACACAACTTCCCAGGAAGAAAAACAGTCTGTTCCAATTTATCAATAATTTTCAAGCTACAAAACCATAGCAAATGTGATTCTGGACTTTTCACTGGAATCACGGGGAATTTCTGTGGCCCAAGAGAGGCAGGAGATGTAGCACACTGCCCACCCAATGTATTCTAAATGAATCATCTCTCCTGTTCTGTGGAGTATATATCTAAATGGTTCGAGATCACTGTAGGTTGAGCCCAATGTGAGAGAGGGAGGATGTTACCGCTAATGTAACTTGTACTCTCTGTTACAGAACACGTAAATGTGCATTTAGAGGACATCAAATTTGAGAGTCTCTCCCTCAATGGCTTCTTCACAACGTCAGTAACATCAAAGGGGTGCCTCTTTTGTTGCACCTTCTCAATCTTTCACATAGAAACCAAAGAAAAAGTCACTGAGATCTCTACGTTTTCAATAATAAATAGCAGGGCTTGAATCAAAGCCCTTTAAAACAAACTTGCTTAAAGCAATATCCTGTGAAGAGTAGTAGGTCTGAAGTCTTCCCTACCTTTTTTCTTCTTGCTTTAAACAAAGCCAAGCAGGACTTTTTCCCCTCATGCTCAGCAACATACTAACAGAGTTCAGAGCCACAGTCTAGCAGATTCAAACTGAACTTGCAAGCACAACACAGCGCAAGACGACAAGCTTCTTGGAGCTACCCACTAACAACAGTGATGTATTGTCCTGCTGGTGCACTTGTCTAGAAGATTTTTTTAGTTCCAAGCAGAGCTAGTTAACAAATGTCCAGCACAGCATTTTTTCATAGAGAAAGCGTTCCTTCAAAAAACAAACAAAACAAAACCAAACAACAACAACAACAACAACAAACTGTTCTGGAGCAAAGTAATAATTTCATAACAATTCAAAATCTCTACTATTGTCAATTACAATATAAAATACCCCACCCTAATCAATAAAGAGTGATCTGATGGATCAATAATATTTCATTTGAAAAAGTGAGATTTTAAATGTTAAACCCAAGTTAATATAAAAACATTTAAAAACTAAGAATTTTCAGTGGGGTAGAAATGTATTGTTCAACCTAGTTTCTAGATACTATTGAGCTACAAAAAACAATTGTTATAAAACAATGAAACGTACACTGAGTACAATGCTCTTCTAAAATAAACTCATTTGTAAGCAAGTAGAGTTTCTATCAACACACAGATGCACACGTTTTCCTTAATCATCTGGCTACTCTAAACATTAACAGGTCGTCACATGGTTAGCTATGCCTAAAGTTATACCAGGTGTTTTTCTGCCCTCTCTCGAATCACTAGTGACTGGGACACATCAAAGATGAGATATGAACTGATTTCTCCACGTGGATAGGGACTAAATAGCTTCCTTTTTCCAAACTTCCTTCCAAATCTTGAGGCTTTCTATCCATTATAGAGATTTCCTTCCGAAAACCTTGACATCTCCAAAGAATTAGTGTACCTGATTTCCCGGGATGTCCTAAGGTCAATCATTTGATCCCATTTTGTTAACAGTGTTTCTGCAGGTCTCTTCTTGGCACACAAGCCAAGAAAATCTGTAGAGTTCATGACAAGTTCAGATAACACAAGCAATGGTAAAATTGATGGGGGAAAAGAGTCAGCATGATGAATAGGCTGGTGCTGAACAGCAGGTGACAGATATGTACACAGAAGACTGGCAGGAGAGAGAGACATCTCCTCTGCAGATGGATGGAGAATCTCAATCACTTTCAGGACAAAAAAAGAAGGCAACTAATGCAAAACACAGAACTGTGGCACTACTTTCTGGTTCATGGGCACATTTATTCTTCTGGATTATGAAACTCCAGTGGTGGAAGTCTTCCTCGTACGTTGAACATTATCAGCACTGGGTAAACGTAGCACAGTGCCGGTAACGGCTGTGACGACTGATGATGCTGATTGAGACAGGAACTGTTGGGAGTTTGTTAGCATTGAAAGCATTCATTCTCTGGGTCCCTAATGAGTTCCCTGAGGATACAACCAGATTTCCCCACTAAGGCAGGGTTGTATCGACCCAAAGCCTGGGGACGGGTGGCACCTAAAGAACAAACTGGTAGCAAGAACATGTGTAGGATATATTTTTCTTTAACTTAAGCAGAATATTGTAAGGTATATTTGCTGTCTTTCAAAGTCATAAACAGAGGCCTAAGCATCTTTAGTAATTAAATATCCCATAGTGCTTTTCAAGAATCTTAGTAAATTTTTTACTCGGTAATTACTTTCTCTATCCCTAAAGCTCCCCCTGCAAGATCACTTAGATAAAGTATTCTTCATTTCCTCTCCTAAAAAAGATGTAGTGATGTTAAACAGCCACTGTCCTCTACCTCAGAAGTGAAAGCTTTTCAGTGGAAAGCACAGCAAGATATTGATAACCCTATACACACCATCAAATGTGCTTGATGCAAATAGCTGCAAAGTTTCGGTGGTTAATGGGCACAATGTGCTCTAAGATTCTCAAATGAAAAGCATTATGAAAATGTAGAATGCACTTTGACTTTCCTTTAACCTGTACAAACATTTCCGTACATCTACACAAGCTGTTAGACGTACTCTGTGCTGCCTGAACACCTGTTCCAAACTCCTGTACTAATCGGAAAGCACACCCTGCCTGGTTCTAGCCGTGGAGTGGACTTTCAGCGCTCAAGTACTCTGTTCTAGACGCTTAATACACTAAGTGCATTCTTGCCATTTCTTTTTTGAATCAATACCTGAATTCCAGGTCTCACTTGCAGCTTTGCATGTGCAAGTGATGAGGTCTACCCAGGCACGAGCACAGACCGCTAATTAGACAGCTAGAGAACAAGTTACCCAATCTGCAAGTGCAAAACAAGACAAGTGCTCACTCACACTATCGGCTGTGCAGTGAAGCCAGGTCTTCGTTCCTTTTCTTCACCACCTCTTAAATCCGTATCCTGCCAGTATGTTTGAAGAGAAGGGCAAGTCACCTAGCATTCCTTGAATAGTTTACACTTCTGGCCTAATCACACATTCTTTTCTCAAAACTGGTCATTTCTAGAGAAGAATGAGGTTTGGAGGACCCTTGCAGTTGGCCCAAATACTCGACAGCACAGATTACCAACTATATTTTTTGCATGAATTGTCACTGGACTCTATCGGCTTGCATTGTATTTTCTGCTCTAGGAAAAGCTTTATAAAAACTGTTCGAGCTTCACTGAGACATGTTAAAGAATTAATTACAAAGTAAAGCTGAAGGAGAAAATTAATTTTGGAAACACAAGAGGTTACTTTTCTTTTCCTCCCTTTTCTGGAAGTGGGGGAGGAAAGTTATTTTCATCTTCATGCTGGGGGCAGAAGCTGGGAGCTGTCCAGTCGATAACCTGGCCATCAGAACAAGGTTTGTAATTAAAAGGTCAGTGACCTGGAAAGCTAGGGCCTCACTCTCCGGGCTTCTCAGTAATGACGGCGCTATTAAATTAAGACTGTTATGAAATCAATGCTAAAAAAGCTTTCATGGTAACGAGATTCCATTCAAGGACATGCAAACTGCCTCATGAAATGGACTTAAATTATAAAAAAGAAAAGTAATAAAAGAGGGTTAAATTGAAATCTGCTGAAGAATTTACTTCCTTTAAAGCCCTCCAGCAGTAGGCTGTGCCCCCTTCTCTCAGGTCCTCAAGGTGATCCACCTTGGTTTCTTTGGCAAAGAGGAAAAGACAGGGGTTTGACTTCCAAGAATGCAGACTACAGAAAGAAGAAGGAAATTCAGCTGGTTTTCTACTGGAGATTCTGGGGCTGATGGCATTTGTTTCCAGGGAGTCAAGTATCTTTGAGCTCTGGCTAGAAGGGGCATGTAAAATTAAATTATTTATTCATCTCTTCAGAAATCACCATAGCCTGACAGCTTGACACTGGCATAATTTTCTGGAACTCTGATGCACTGCAAAAAGCTGTGCGAGACCCAAAAGAAAACGTTGTGTAGTAACTCCCTTCCTATCAGCCGAAGTACTGAAACAGATTAATAGACAATGGATGGAAAAAGACAGAGACAACAATTCCAACAGCCTGCAGCACATCTCACCAAGCAAGAGTCTGATTGCTTTGGGAAGCATGTAGCCTGTTGTGTTTCATATATATATATATATCCATATATATATATATATATATTCATACACTCATACAAAGGACAAATCCAGGTACCAGCACCCCGAATAATGAAGCTCCATGTGCATTGTGCACTTCCACCCCAACTCTCTACCTTGCCAGAAGTTACAGATTCGGAGTACACAAAATTAACAAACCACATGAGTTACCGGATGGGTAGCTGAGCAGTACAGGACATCTGAGGCACAACAGTTAGATGACAGACACATTTCCACAAGGGTTTAAACCCCACATGTTGTCTAATTACTCCCAAGGCGCCGCTGATTCTGTGGCATGTCATCAGCAGAATCAGCGAGTTGGACAAAAAACAAACAGCATCTTTTTTTCCTTTCTTTTCTTTCAGATACTCTGAAGGGAAACAGCTGTTTTTCCCTTCATCTGAAGAAGTTCATGATAAAAAGGAGGAAATGTCATAAATTACACAAAATGCCAGTGTAAGCTTCAAAGAAAATGATAAATGATTCTAATAACTTCATGTTTCTCATTAATGCCTCTGTATTTGGGAGTTTAAAAGTGCTTAAGACAACACAGAAATCTCATCCAACTTTTGAAAGACCTTTTTACAAATTCAGGACACCCTCATTCTCCCAGCTGTCATCAACAGATTCATCCCAGGCTCCTGAGAGCAGTTCAGCAACCCCCTGACCTGTGAGTACCCAGGGAAGCCTCCTTTCTTTCAGCTGCTGCAACTCCTGTTTCACAGCCAGCCCCAGTCCAACTGATGATCCTGAAGTAACTTTCATCTCCTACTGAACTGAAATGTATTAAGAACCTCAGTTCCTATATTAAAGAGCATTAAAAGAAAATAAAACTTGATTGGCATTTTTAGGAAAGGGATGCTTATAAAAAAAAAGAGAAGAAAATTATAATTCACGGCGGAACCATCTCTGTAAGTCTCAGAGGTGAGATTGCAGGACCTGAAAGCTCACCCACAGGTAATGCTCCAGTTCTGTTCCTGTAGGCTACAACGGCTGTAGCTGGGATAGTGGGAGGCTGCTGCAGGGGCAGGGCACCTAGCCTTTTCCTTCGGCGTTCCCAGACACTGGCCTCTCTACTGCAGCAGCTTTCACCCAGACCCAGTGGGCAGTCAGAGACCTCTCCTGCAGGGTACCACAACAGTAACTACAAAAAGCACGTTCATACACGGCATACATGAGGTTCATACATGGTGTACCAGAGATATGAAAATTCATGGATTTGGCCCTCCACTGAAATTCTTCAGTGGTCCACAGGAAGGTCAAAGCTCTCCCTTCTACTGCAAGTTCTTCTGGAAGTAGCCTGGACTGAAGAAACCACAAGGGTATCTCTGTATCATTTCCTACGACGTTATTTTAATAGAAACTCTTGTAACTGAAATGGTTGCTGTACAGAAAATGCTTTTTTTTTTTTTGACCGACAGTGAGGACTTCTCTAGCAGACAACACAACTTTCTCTAAAATGGGGATAAACATGGTGATTGGGATGACAGTGACTGCGTATCGGAGCAAAGCAGGAACAGCCTACCAAACTGTATGATCCCCATTTACCCAGGACTGGATTTAGCCAGAACACCTAGGCTGCAGGAAAAATTGCCCCCATCTGCTACAGCACGTGCATACACTCTGCTCTCGAGTACTGGACAGAGCTCACGTTGTGAGCTCAGTGGTCAGATTCCATACGGCCGTATTTCCAAAGACAGCTGGGTACAGGCGCTACTGGACCCTGCTCCTTCCTATCTCCTACTGTTCAGTTTTCAAACAAATAATTAGCACAAAGGGAAGGAGGGCTAATTAACAAACAGGAACAAACAAACAGCTCTACCAAACCATTTCTGCTCTTTAGTAATTATTAGCCAAGTAATTCATAAGAAGTATTAGTCGGGCCACAGTTTCTCTCTGCCTCCATCTCCCCACCCTTCCTCTTCTCCCAGTCAGGGATTTATTAAAATTAAACAGATTAGATGGAGCTCCTGATACTAAAAACTGTTCAGCGAAGCCTGCGGTGGGGAAGTGCAGAGCAAACACCAGAGACATTTGTCTCTAAATTGCTCTAAATACCTTCTGCAAATGAAATTCTAACCCAGCTGTGTTGAGAGAGAAAATGAGGAATAACTGGTCATTGTCAGCACAGGAGAAGATCAGGCAGTTATAATATTGCACGATATACTGGGGGCTAAGGATCTCTCGGCAACAATAGATTTTGTATCAGGTTACCCCGGGTAATCAGCACAGCTTTTAGGCTCAGCTTTCCCTTGCTTCATTGCTTCGATGATAGAGTTGAAATCCCCAAGCTTTTATGATTAATTACTCCCCGTAGGTCCACATATTTCAAGGAAAAACTCATGGAGCACAGCGGCCAACAGGCTCCAAATTTTAATGCCATCCTGATGGCAGGGCAGGGCAAGCAACGTACCTAACTATGTGGCTGGAACACTCTAACTGGCGCTAGGACAAGCAGTGAGACGAGCGCATTAAAACTGATGTACCCATGTACTACTTGTCATGACAGCATTGCTAAAACACAAGACTGCGCCATTGCCTTCTAGGTCCTTTGCTATTCAAGATGAGCAGAGTGGTGTGTGTACTTAAACTCTCCTCATGACATTGGGTCTCAGGCATCTCAATAAACAGCTCATATCCTCAAACTTATTAATGTATTTCATAGGCTTCCCTACTTTTTAAAGCCCAAGATCTTTAGCTTTAGAATTTGATGTACTCTGAAGTACTCATGACTTCACTGTTTAAGTGGGTCACTCCCCTCTGAAGTTTGGAGTTTGTATTTTCAGTATCATTCCAAGTGCTTAAAGTGCTCCACAGCGCATGTAATTAACTCCAAGGTATGATTGTCCTTATTATTTACATCTTACATTAAAGATTTAAGCAATAGGGTCCTAGAAGGGTAGCATAATATGGAAGGCAGCATAATATGGAGTGAACTTCACCTGAAATGCACTCTAAGTTGTTGAACAAAACTTTACATTAAAGAAAAAAATAAACAAAAGGCAGTTCCTTTATAAATCAAAAAGTAAAATAAATTCTCAGTAGGCAATGCAAAAAGTATGTTCCACCTGTCTAAGACGATATAGGATTTGTCAGGATCTGTTCTTTCCCTGCTGTAGAAAAGAACTAAACTCAGTCAGTAATTTACCATTTCAGCCTGAAAGTCAGGTTGACCCCAAGCTTAACCTTACTCTGATCTTGTTTACTTTTACAAAGTCCTTCGCCCTTCATTCCTCTCCCTGGCTCTCTTCAGAAACAATCGACCTTTTCACCTAGAAGCTGGTCATTCTAAAGCCAACATCACGAAGACTAGAACTGGCCAACTATTCCACAACTCTAAACCGTCCTCCTCTCAGAAAATGTGCAATAATAGTTAACGTGAGAACTTCCAACGTGTCTTCTGTGTTCTACAATTCCACATCTGGTGCCAATATTGCTCTAGTCAGTATGGAAGAAAAGAGTGGTATTTCTTGAAAACCTTTTTTTTTTTTTTTTTCCCTCAGACAGACTACCTGCTTTGTTCTTAGAATCCAGTTTTCCATAGAAATACTTCTTGGCTTTAACCCTAACTCAAACTCCCTCATTATCACTGAGACCACAAACTTAAAGAGTCCATACCTTTCTTCTTCAGAAATGCTCTTCTGGTTGCAATAGGACTTTGGCGGACTCGTGGATTCTGTAAAAACTTCACTGCTGTCACAATCTGATGAGGGTAGGAGGAATCGAGAAACAGAAGAGAGAAAAAGATCCAAGTTAGGAATGGTCAAATTCCTATTTTACATTATGCATTTTGTACTGCAAAGAAGGCATCGAATCTAACACATGGAGACAGTCTGGAGCTGACACAGATCCAACTTTCAGAGATGGTTCAACAACCATCAGTGTTTGTGGCTAAACTGTAATCAGCAAATTATGGTATTTCAACCTAGAAGTTTCTGTTTGAATTGCTCTTTCAGCAGCTTGACCTGTACAAAAATCTCTATTAAGATTCTCAGAAGTTTCTGTCATTTACAGTGATCTTCTTACCGAAGTTGGCTCCTATAGTTGATGGCAACCTTAAGACATCTCATGTGATCTGCAACAGTAGACTCTTACTAGGAAGAATGATTCCTTTCTTTCTGACTTAAAGTTCCCTGCAAATTCTCAGAGATTAAGGCCTTTTCTGCCATCATTCCAACTTACTGTCAGCAATAAAAAAACCTCAGCTTGTCACGACTGGAAAAGAAGCAACTTCCCGTGTTGTGGATCACACAACAAAAATATCAAAAAAGTCACTTCTTATGACATAAGTGGGTTGGTGAGTGGTTACTTTATGTTCCGCTCTGGTAGAAATCACAGATCATTTTTGTCTAATGACCGACTTCCTCTACGTGCTTCTTTAAGGTGTCACAGCACTTAAAACAAACTCACTTATCCAAACAAAGGATAAAGTCTGGGATAACACTGAACGGCATCAGCAACAATGGCACCGGTTTTTCACATTAGGATTTAGTGCCAGTGACAGGTATTTCCTTTTTTTGTTCGTGTAGCAGGTCAACTTTCCACATACCCTCCTATATTGTTATACACATTGTTACATGCTGCTGCACTGGTGAAAAACAGCTGATTCGATTTACTTCTGTACAAAGGCATCTGTTCTGATTGTGGCATCGGGGGGAACAATCTGCCTAAAGCTAACAGCATGTAGGAGATGGACACATCTATGCGAACTACTGGAAGAGATGACTTCCTTCCTCTCTAGTTAAAAATAACCATGCATAAACAGGGAAGAGGTTTTTCCCCCCAAACAGAGGCCTGTGCCTTCTAAAATGGCGGCATACAGTAGGCCCATGTTAGGTAGCTCTTGAAGAGTTTTACTTAAAACACTTTCCGAAATTCAGTCCCGAAAAGGTTTTCAAAAATTTTCACAGCAGAAAAAGAAAGACAAAATAGCATCACTATTGAAATCACCAAGTTTCATTTTGTGTTTGAATCAAAGCCTTCGAATATGCATTTCTGGTCAGAGAGCAAAGTTCTGATGGGTTTAATGGCACTTTCAATGTACTCCTCGGTGCATTCCATCAATGTTTTTTTTTTTTTTTTTTTTAAATTGCATCTCTTATTTCTTTAAATACATTAATCAGGCTAGTGTAGGCAAAACGGATCCATTGGACAATGCAATAAACATGAATTATCATCTATCCAACACACATAATGGCTTAAAAATACATAATAGCAGGTGTAGTTTAAATGATTAGTTATTACACCTGTGGTGGGTCTGATTCAATTGGGGAAAATCATCTTTAATAGGTTAAAAGGTTTAGATCACCAGGCTTCCCTTAAAGTGGCTGTAGAGAGGGTATGATGGAGTACGCTGTCATTACTAATTCATTTAAGAAAAACATGGGGGATACAGCAAAGAACAGCATAAACGAGCGAATCCAATTTAAACATCAGGTAAAGCAGAAAACACCTTTTAAAAAAGCATGATAAATGAATTTGGAAGAGAGATGAAATTGACATATTTATTTTAACGGGAATTTGACAAAGTCCCGGCACACTTCGAAGTTGGGAGGATAAAATGAAGGGGGTATTTTTCATTCTTTTCCTTTTCTTATTTTCCTTCATTTTTTTTCTTAAGTTTACATTCAGTAATTTTAAACCATAAAATACTACAGCAAAATACCCCACATAAAGTACATTTTGGTCTCATTTATGTGCACTTGATCTCTCTCCGGCTGAAACGCAGGTGACAGGCAAATCACATATTTAAACAGTGCTGATATTGCTACACCAGATGCAGAAATATGAAGCACACAAACTAATAACTTTAAGGTAATATGCTGAATAAGAAAGATGCCCAAACGAGCAGACCACCAGATATGCGAACATATCAAAACCACTTTCCCTCTAACAATAATTACTTGTTTGTTTCTTCAGGAACTCCTCAACACTCCCTCCCACATTTAGTGAGCGAGAGACACAGACACAAAAGGCCTGCAGACCTGAAATCCTGCAAGCTCTCATATTTAATTATCACTTTTTAAGCATAAAAAAAGCCTGTAAGAAATAAACAGTATTTTTCATTGTGCTATTTTAATCACAACCCTTTTAACGTTTTATTGATTCTAACTCTTTATTAAAACTTATTTTTGCCTTGCAAAAATGTAAACATTTCAGTAGTAAAATTCACTCCAAAATAAACTTCTATTTTATCTCTTCCCTGCATCATTTCCTGCATTATTCACAAAGTTTTTAATCTTAAAACAAAATAAAATTACAGGCAATAACAAACTTCATAAAAAAAAAGAACATTTACTCCTCTTTCGAATAATCCCACATTTTTCATATTTGTGTTTGCATTTTCTCTTGTAGGCTGAGCTGAAACTTCTTCATTTCTGTAATTCATCTTGTATACGTGAGGCCAATCTTGTATACTTACGAACCAATTTTGGCCATGTCAAAACGCCAATATTTTCAACAAACATACCCAAGAACGCTCCTACCTTCTATGGATCATTTTCTTTGCACAAACAAGGGCAACTGCAGTCCGTAATTTAAAAAACAGAAAAAGAAAAAGGAGTGGGGGAAGATGAGAAGAAGACTTTGCAATCCTATGTATAGCTGAAAAAAATCATGCAGCAAATAGCACTCTGACTCAGCTGGTAACATTGTTCTGTACTATTTCTGTTGCATTTGTAACACTTCTCCAAATTTTTCTAGTATTAGGACACTGCCAAATAATGTGCATTGTATCACTACTCCGATTCTTAGATTGCCAGCACACATTGGCCAGCAAACTAGTTTTATCTAGCGGATCAGTTACATATTTCTCTTCATGAAAGACAACGTATTTGGGGTTTAAAAACAAGTTAATTCCATAAACTTGCTATCCCACCAGCGCTTCCCCTGCAGTGACATGGCAGGCAAAGACGTATTTCTGGGTGGTGGTGGGTGGGATCCCGCGGCAGATCTTGTCCTCCAGTTTGATTTTAGAAGATGAATGCTACTATTCATGGATTATATTTGCGTCTGGCCAAATTACATAAATTCAGGCCAAATATTCTGTTTCAATGTCAAAGATATAAAATGGAGACAAGAACTTTATTGCAGATGTTGTGGGAGTGCAGCAGGCTGGTGAAATTCTGGGCCAAAGCACGGCACTTTGACGTTACAGCCAAGGTCCCTCATTTCTAATTTCCCTCCCTTTTGTGTTAATGGGGAAGGTAAAGCCAGCCTTATTTCTTATTATGCTCAAGACTGCAGGAAAGCAGTCTAAGCTACTTTATCAGTTACTAGCATTAGAAAAAATAAACCTTCAGATTTAAAATGCAGTGCCAAATGCCCACTTTCTAACATTTCAAAAAAAAAAAAAAAAGAAAGAAAAGAAAGAAAACAAAACCACCCTCCATCACTAAAAGCTCTACAGAATTTGGTAAAAGAGGTCCACATGGAGAAGAGAAGCAAAAGCCACTGGGAGTGCAGCCAGTAAGAGCTCTAATAGATTTCCTAATACTGGGAACCCTCTGTAGGTTATTACTAAACAGCATTTGTTGATAGACTGAGACTTTGAGATGACCTGTGATGTAAAGGTTGGGTCTGAATTATACGTTGCAAGG
Organism: Anser anser; assembly: GCF_964211835.1. Classification (NCBI taxonomy): domain Eukaryota; kingdom Metazoa; phylum Chordata; class Aves; order Anseriformes; family Anatidae; genus Anser; species Anser anser. The sequence continues at coordinate 4,887,919 of NC_139738.1, read as the reverse complement.
GCTGGTATTTTGTCTTTCTGAGTGGATCTGTATCTGTTTAAATGCAACACTTCTTTTCATTAAGCAGAGGCGGCACAGGCCATGAACTATGCACAGACAGTTTACATTACATGTGCGGAAGCAATCAACACTGGCAATATACATGACGTATGTAAAAGAAGTTGGAATTAATTTTTTTCCCAGTGTATTAAAAAATAATAATATGGCAGTATCAACAAACACTCAACCTATTTCAGCCAGAGCAGAAGGCCACAGCTATAGGGCAAATGGAACTGATCAATATATTAGCCTACAGCAACACCCCCTCAGTGTACGGCTGTATGTTCGCAAGGCTCAGAAGATTAAATTGTCTGTGAAAGGTTTCTGCACTCCTACTCCAAAGGAGATACCCAGAAGCCTGTTAACAAGCATCAGGCTAAAGCCAACTTACGTTTTAACAAGGGCTGACTTAAAAGCTTGGCACTGCGACGAACACGAGAACCCCTTCTAGGAGAAACACTGCGTTTTGGTAAGAAAGCAGTGCTCTGTCAGGACTAACTTGACAAATATGGTTAGTGGTGGCACACGGAAATAGTTGCAAAGCAGCTGTTAATCAGGGAAACACATCATAGAACGCTGATGCTAGCACTCGTGAAAAAATGCAAGGGGCTAATTATGAAGCCATATATCTCACTAAAGAGGCGCTGCGCCTCGCGATTGCAGGCAGAGCGCTCGGAGCCGGGGTCCTGGGACACCTCGCAGCGCTAGCGCCAGCGTGCTCCTCCCGGCCAAGCCTCGTCCCAACCCACCGGCCTGGGCCCCCGAATGCCCAAGTGATGCTTCCCAGAAACAGCAGGTCAGGCAGGGGAGGCAAAACAGGAGCTTCAAAGCTCCTAGGATTTCACTGAAATCTTTGTGAAAAGGGACAGAATCAGGAATTCATTTCTGTTGTGAGAGGATGTTGAAAAACGACAGTTTGGTAGATCTCAGTCTTGTGCAGAGAAAAGTTTTTAAATGAAAAAAAAAAAAAAAAGCCCTCATGTAAAGCAGAGCAAAGAAAAAATGAATACAATTTAAAGCAAGATTCACAGGAGTCAGAACCAGAAAAGAACAAAGGCAAGGAAGGAACAGGCTTCAAACCGTACCTGAAATTAAGAACCCAGAACTACAAGAATACAGCAACCAAAAAAGGGCAATAATAACTAAAAAAGAAAAATCCCAGGTGCCCAGAAACTCTGACAGTTGCATGAATGAAACCTAACTCGAAATCACGAGTGTAACAGCAAGCAGACAAAAGGCAGGGAAAACAAATTCCAGCCGTGAATTCACCACCCAATTTTCACTAAGCCTTGAAAGAAAGAGGTTCCCGAAAGCGAACCCGAACGTGAGCTGGGGGCAGGTGAATTTCCATCCAGCAGCGAGGAGGCAGCGGGCGGCAGGAGGAATAACCTTGGGCTGGCGAGCGGGTGGTAGCGCGGAGCCAGGACTCCCCCTAGCCGAGGCGGGCGCGGGCGGCGGTGCTGAGAGGCAGGCTTCAGCGGCGGAGCCCAAATTAAGTGTTTTCACTCAGTGGAAATGAAATGTTTTGCAAGATGAAACAGAAAGAAAATTGAGGTTTTAGGTAATTACTAGTTGGCATTTACATATCACAGGCTGGTTCAACACCTATTCATTTTCCTCTTTTATTTTCAATTTTTTAAAATTGCTCATTAAAATGAACACATGACAGGGACGGGGGGAAAAATTACTCTTCCTCTTTTTCCCGAGGACTACAAAATCCAGATCTACTTTAAATACATTTATCTATAATTATCACATACAAAAAAGCCTTACTTAATTTACATTAATAGGGTGACCAAAAAAAAAAAAAAAAAATTTGATAAAAGCCAGAGAAAAATCCCAAGCTGAGCTGTCTTGGTGTCATCTTGTTGTGCCTACTTGGTTCCAGGGACAGCCCCCGCGCAGCCGAGACCCCTGCACTCCCTGCGCGTGCGGGAGCGAGCGGGAAGGCAGGCGCTGCAAAGCCCCCGCTGCACGCTGCCGCCCCGATCCCATCCCTCCCGCCCCGCAGGTTAGCTCCCGGGGCACGCTTTCAGCTGCTTTCTTTCCCTTCAACGCACTTTCCCCCCGTTTCCTCTGCTATTCTCGCTCCGAAGGAGTGACTCCATGTAGTCCCCGTTCTCGGATTCTTTGTTCCAGGAGCCACTTCACGTTTCCTCCAGCTGTTCAGAAAGGCATGACCTTTCCACCTTCTTTATTCACACAGAACCAGTCTTTCCTCACATAACCTCATCATTTCCAGGGATCCCGATCTGCAGCTTGAATGAGCCTCACAGTCTCTCCCAGCTCTGTGGCCTCTCCGTCCAGATTCCCATTGTTCGGTTAAATATTTCCCATGCGTACCCCTTAATTTTCCTGCACCCTCCAGCTTTTTTAATTTTAACCTTGTGAAAGTCTTATTTAACCCCACGCTGCATTCCAGGATACAATTTGTATGAAAAATGCTATATAAAATAAAGTTTTATTGTATCATATGTTAAGGACATAAAACATCCCTGATAGAAGTGTACAGGAGCTGACATGATAGACTAATATATTTTAAGGTCTATTGTGTAAATATGTATTTAGGGAATTCTAAAGCATGGTATTATTGACCCAAGTCTCTCTTAAAACACAATGATATATGGAGTGAAAGCCCTTATGAAAAGTAGCAACTTCGTCTGTGTAGTAGTCACCTTTCAAAGTGAAATATCTCTGCCATCTTCAGTTTCTTCTGATTCAATTTAAAACATAGTGGACATCCTGATAAAATTCCTCTCTTTTTATCAGAAATAATGCTCATTCAGGTAATACTTCCATGCATAAAACTGAAGAGAACAAGAAACCTTTGCCCATGCTTTAAAAGAAATGTACAATAACTATATTTATACACAGAGAGAATGTGCTCTGTATTCTTTTAATTCCGAAAGGAATACAGCTCCAAATGAGACATTGTAACACCAGGCTTAAGGTCACACAAACTGTTACAGGCAAGTGATAAATGCTGGAAAAACACCTTGCAGGAAGTATTAGCAGAACAGCAAACCTAATCTTAAGCTGAAAATGCAGCCATAATACATTTTAAGCAAGAAGTAGCACAAACCTTTTTTCTAGAGTTCAAACACTCAATTTTTTTCACTGAAAAGGAAAGATATAATCTCACTTTCGGAGGGAAACTTTTTAAAAATCCCCTTTTTGTACTTCTGCCTAAACTTAAGTTGCAAGCTTCCTCCAGCCACCAGAACCACCAAAGAAGGTATTACAGCAAGATGAACGGGATGGAGGGGAGGGAAGATAATGCCTGCAATCCAACTGGCAGCAAATTATTTGAAGTTCTGTTTATATAAAAATGGCAATAACCTCAGTGCTGAATGCACGGGATCATTGCGTATAATATATGGACTAGAGAGGCAGTGTCTCGTGCAAGTAGGTAAGGCATACAGCTTCCAAGTGTGCCTGAAGCCAGCGTGCCGTGATCAGGTCAACAAACTGATTCAACGGGACCTAAGAAAGATGCCAGAGAGATGACAAAAGGATAAAACTGACTAAAGAGAATCTGATTTTTAAACTTTTCAGGGCAATACCCAATTTATACATCTCATTTCTCCCTTCTTATAGAAGGAAGCTTAGGGATCATTGAGGCTCTGTGCTGTAAAATTAATGCAAGTGTCAAGTTGTTGAGCTGAATCATTCCAAAGGAATGCAATGACTCAGTGTCCAAGATGCTCACTACAGCAGAACCGTGAGATCATTCTGTGGCTCCACAACTAAAAAAATAAATAAAAAAAGCATGTATCTTCAGGGAGCAGATGGGCAGCATCTCCAGCTCTTACCTTTCCCACTGCTCTCCCCCTGTTGCCATTCCTGAAGAGCTCACAACAGCTATTGAAAGAAATCTTTTACCCTATTATCTTCACACATGCACAAAGTCAAAAAACAATGAACCAGTAACTTACTACATCTTCATTCTTTCAGCTGCAGGACGGAAAAGGACTGCTGGAGCTTCATTCACATGCTAGGGAGCTAGAAGATGACTCAAGAATAGGAAGTCTGTGTCACATCTAACAATTGTGCCTGAGTACTTAAAATGGCTATTGAATGGTAGTCTCCAGAAGGCGACATCAATCAAAGACAAGCACCAGGACGGGATCGTTGCTCAGACTTACATGGATCCTTCTAATTCCACAGCTGAGAGACTGGCAAGTACTAGGTTTAGATTATGACGGTTTAGATTTAATGCAAAAGAACTGGAAGTAGATCCCATCTGTGGAAGATGCTGGTAAAGATGTTTCAGACTGACATAACTCAAATGGACACGAAAAATCAGCAAGCTACTATTCCTTGAACCTGCTATTTCTAGCACCCCATTTAATAGCTCCACAGGAAATGCAGCTTAGAAACAGAGCGTCTTCCCTCCTGCAACAAAACCCCAAACTATTAGGAGAGAAGTCAGGGGGCTGTGCTGGCATTATATGGAAGATCCTAAAGCCAGAATACATAAGGAGATGCAGGAGGAAACTACTTGGTTTCTGGCGAACCTAGCAAACAAAAGGTTTCATGTTGGAAAGATTAAAGAAGCTGGAAATTGTGACAGGTGCACAATAAATCATGCAAACCACAGTAGTTGAGAAGTAATAGCAAAAGAAGAAGGGCTTGGAATACTTGAAGACCTTAATGTAAATTTAATATTTTACTTAGAGCTCTTTGGGACAAGAATAGTCGTTTTACTCTATATTTGCAGAGTGCCTGGTGCTGGTCTGCAACTGGCCTCCTAGACACTTATTACAACACAAATAATAAAGACTGAGCAGACCATGCACTTTGTTCCTGCTGTTAATTGCCCCATTAAGGGAAAAAATAAGTAAGGGGCAAGAAATCTGATTGGCCAGAGCTGCCTAGTCTATAGGGATTGCAAGTGTAATAATTTTATAGATTTGAAAGCAGCTGCGTCCCTTGTCTTTGTCCAGTTCTCAACAGAAGGAAGCACACATCACAACATTTCTCCTTCGTTTGTAGGCACTTGCATGAGCAGTTTCAAAACTGAGCTGCCCTGGCAACTCAGGATGCTTCCTCTAGAAAAGGAGTGAAACACAATATAAGGGCAAACACGGAGAACATTTCCACTGTAGCTGCCCACGCCATTAATATTCTACAAACAATGAGTCCATTTTGCTTTCCCATGGAGTCAATCTGGCATTTTTCATGGATATGTTACATTCTCTGTTTAAAGAAATAACGCATATAGGTGTCAGGAAAAATTCAGAATGCTCTTGAACCTACACAGGAGATTGCATGCACCAAAAAATCGAGGGTACTGATCACCAACTCCTATCTCTTGAAACACTTGAGTAAGATCCCACCATCCTAAACTAAATTAAAATGTCCAAGGGAATTGGTTCTAGAGACAATTATTCTTAAACCAGGGTGCTCCTGCCTAATTTCTACACAGAAATTTGGGTCCAAAGCAAGAAGGTTTACAAAATCAGAGAAGCTTCAAAATTGTGCTTCTACTGGTTTTTGTTTTCCTTAAACCTTGGCACAGCCAGCACATGTCAGGGACTATCATAATTATACTCTTTATGTGCTGAAAAATTAATAAACAATTACTCACTTCAGGAAAAAAGAAAGCAGCCTTTTCCTTGACAAATGCTGCAGAGAGCATCAGCAATCTCTCTGAAATCTGGGTCCACACCACAGCAAGGGATTAGCACCAATGTAGGAACAGGCACTGCTGCTACCGAGAGCTGGCACAGCTGAAAGCTCGACTCGGCAGCACTGCAAACACTGTGCTCAGTACTGCACCCGTCCGTAGCAGCCTCCTGTCTTTGTAACGGAAGAAAGAAGACTCAGTCTTTACTTCTGCTTTGGCCCAAGTCAGGCTGTTCAATCAATTTCTGTTTCCACAAAGTCCAAAATGGGAGGAAGTGTTTGAAATGCACCAGTTTGAATCCTGCCAGGCCAAAAAGAGCTTGTGTGTTGTGGTTGCGGCTGGAAACGGAGGGTTACACTGCAGCAGCTTCCCTGTGGTAGGAATTGATACTCACCTTCCCAGGAAATCAGGAGAATGGTAAAAAACAAAACAAAACAAAAAACCATCACCATGCTTCCCTGAACAAATGGGTGAGACAGCAAGTGTCTGGGATGCTGATAAATTCTTACTGAAATTTATTTGCAGTCCAAATCCTGACTAAAATCTGCATTCAACTAGTTCTTCCCTAAAAGACTAGGGAGTTCCACAGTAAGTTCCTTCCAAAACCAGAGGGATCTCAGGTGCACTTACACTGAAAGGCTTCCAATTTTCTTTAAAATAGTAAATAAAATTAAATAATTTCCACATATCCTTTTTTAAGCAGACCCATGCTACTCAGTCTTCTCCCCACCTTAAATCAATGGTAACCCAATTCAAATGCCTTACAGCTCTGTCTGAGAACTAGTGGAGAGATCAACGCTTTTTATCTTAAGGATTATGGATCGCTACTTGGCTGACTAACGCACCCAACAGCCCATTAGAAATGCCACAAAAGGCTCCCTGTTTCTCCTTCCACCCCTCAGATTTCAGAGAGCAGCACATAAAACTTCACCCCTCCATGTTGTAGTTCTTAGCTTGCCTGCCTTGTTTCATACTCTAAACATACCAAGATTTATTAACCTTTACAGTAAAAACAAATAAAATAATGATGAAGTAAAAACGCAGTGATGTAAGGGCTGCAGCTAGCACCGTTTATCTGTGGAAATCCAATTAGTGCTCAAGTGGCAGAGATACCTGGAAAAGTGCTCACAATCAAATCAAAAAATGATACAAAAACATTAACCTGATGGCTAAAAACTCCACATTTAAACATTTAAAGTAATAAAGGCGCTTTTATTGAGTATTTTCTATATTTCATTAGGTTCCAAATTGACGAGGAGCCCTAGAGATGCATTTCCTGGGCTTTTGGATCCTTCGACCAAATGCTTGACTTTGTTGTTGTTGTTGTAAAACAAAAAAAGCACAAGCGTTTCTTGCTAGAATGGCAACCTTCTTTCTGCAGCAGCAACCACAGGAACAATTGCATGTGCAGGAAATGCTGGGGAGCCTACGAAGATATTCTTAGATCTCACACATTCATTCTGTGCTCACCATGACACGAGCAGAAATGTCGTTTGAACTACTTTTCCATTTAAGAGTGTCTGGATTTACCTTTACCGCTATTGCTGCGCTCTACCAGAAGTTCTTCTCTCAAAACCATTACATCATGGCCCTTTGCTGGAAAACCGATCACGCTGATGAGACGGTTGTCAAAAAGGCAAGTAGCTCCTATCCACCTTGGTGGTCTCGAAAGACAAGAGAGGGACTGAACAAATGGTGAGATTAGTCAAGCCCCTAGTCGTAGTGCCCTCTAACTAGCTCTCTTCTACAAGATGTACAGAAAAAGCACGCAGTACAATGTCCATGCTCCATCTGAGGCTTTATCTTTCTGGATACTATGACTCTGCTGCTTTTTGTCACCATTAAATTCACTTATTTTTTTTTAAGAGAATCAGGAGAGAGTCACTGTCAATGAACAGAAGACTAAACTTCTGAGTAACAATTTTCTTCATCTCTCTAAAACCACAGAGTGTGAGATAACACTTGGTAAGTCTGGAAGCATCTCATCGAACCTTACCCATTGGTTTGCTTACAGCAAAAATGTCACACTTGCTTCCGGTATTAATTCATGCATGCTGCTCTTAAACTTCATACAGAGGAGTTGAATATACATTCAGAACAGGCTGCATTAAATGCAAAATATAATGTACTGAAATTCCATTCCAATGTGAATTTATTTAGTCAAAAGAAGCAAAGTTCCTAAAAATACACAGAAAGTACAAAAAAATTGAAAAGGGCTCCTTTCTTTCAGCTATTGCAGGATTGCTGCCTCCTACTTATTTTTTGTATTTTGTCTATCTATTTTTAAAAGTCCCCAAGTCTTTACTACCTTTCTAGGGAGAAGATTTCATTACAGATCACTGTCAGAATTTTTACCTAATGTTAACCCTTATGATCCTTTTCCTTAATATGAATCCACTATTCAAAAATAAAGAATTAATATCATATGAACAGCTTGGATTGTAAGTACCAGGTACCGGAAAAGTAGTTATTTCCTGACTTTGCTGTTTCACTGGGCTGCTACTCACTCTCACATGTTCATAACTGACTGGCCCTATGTGTGGTATTCTCTTTCTGCAGCAAATATTCATGAATTACCTTTCAGATGCCTAAGAGTACAGCCTGTCTTCAGGGAGCAATTTCTATGTCTCTTTAACTTTTGTGTTTGGTGTGTAGCAAATTATAAAGAGGAATGTGATACCTGGAATTTGCAGACTGAAATGTAAAATGCTTAAAATAAAAAAAATAAGGGAAAAAAAAAACACTATACCAAACAGATTCAACGCAGCAACATTTAGATTCCCCTCCTCTCCTTCCCCTGTGATCAACTGGGATGAGTACTGGGTAAGAATCAGTGGTGAGAGACCTCCTGCTCCTGTTTGGAGTATAAAGAGTCCTGTTTTATTATTCTGCATTTGCATGTGGCAGCAAATGTGTAAATGTTTTAATAATACAAAAAATCCCAATAGAGTGGAGGAGGAGGATATGAAATAAAGAAATACAAGGACATTTACTTTCTTGAGAGTGAGACAGAAAGGGAAAGAGAGAAAAAAGATGACATGATAAGGGACAAAGCAAGCTTTCTGGGGTGTATCTGGAAAAAACTAGAAGAGAAATCATTAGGAAGTCCATAGTGCATCTACAGTGATACAGTGCGGATCAATTCATTTAACACTGCCCTGTACATTTACAGAAAAGTACTTTTGATATAATAAAGGCTCATAAACACAAAGAAATTGGGTTAGACCTGTTTCGAATTCCTGCCAAACAATGGTTCAGAAAAATGAAGCTCTATTTTAATTAGCTCGACTCAAGAGTGATTTGATAACAGCAGATGCTGTCTGGATGCTTTCAGCTTGATGGGCTCCACATACATGAACTTAAGAGTGGCTTTGATGCAATTAGACCTGTCTCTCTCCTTTAACATGTGTTAGGCTCTGGAACCAATGGCCTGTGTGTATGTAACATCTTGAACTAGGAGGACACTGACACTCTTCCTCATTCTTCTCCAAATGTGTGGAGCTACAGCAAAGAAGAGGTGGCTTACCTGGGGCTTGCCCATGCCATTTCAACAGCTTGACGATAGAAAAGAAAGGGCACAAACACCTTACCCACAGTGTAATGTTAAGATCTGTTTCTACCATAAACCACATTTCCTTGCACGTAATTTTTACAGTCATGGTTAGTTCCTTCTCTATCAACTGCTGCTTCGGCTTACGTCATTTTCTGCAAAAAATGGAGGGACTCACCAATTCCATACATCCCTTTCAGTCCTGTATTACTAGAAGATGCTTCACACTAATGCACCGCACCCTAACAGCCACAGTACACTTCTCCCACCTCCTGCCCACCATTTTCTTTCAGAGCCAACTTCTTCCACTCCTGGGAACATCTGTGCGCTGACATCTCCGGGAACCCTTCGCCTTTCTGAAGTGATCTAACTACCTCGCTCTGTAGCCATAAAGCACAGACATTTGCTAAAGGACACATGCAACATAGGAGCTGCTTCAGTGCGTCGGGGACAAGGCTAATAGAAGGTCTTGATTTGTTAATTATCTGTCTGTTTGTCACAGCTGGGCTGTAAGGAGCGGGTGGGGGAGAATCTTTCTGCTCAGCTCTATCTTTCTCTAAATGCTGAATTAGGCTGTCAAAACCTTCATCCCACCACAAGAGGCTGTGAAAAGAGGAGCCAGGCGATCCTTTTCTTCCTTCTTCTCCCAGCAGGATATGCTGTTTCAGATGTCCTACCCTCCCACCACGTCTCTGGAAATGTATACGGCATATATAAAGTGACCTTCACACCATCGCACCGTGCCCAGTTTAGTCAAGGGACATTAGCAGACCTGAGCACGATAAATCAGAGAGGAAATCCCAGTGCCAGGAGAGCAAGCAGGAGGCATTTATTCTGCAAGGAGTCCTAAAGTTGCTACCTGCTTGAATCAGCAGTTTCAGAGCAGGGTTTTGGAAGGCAGAAGGCTTGGCCCCTGTGAGAGCAGACAGCCAGATATACATGGAGCGATAAAGGGGTGGGGTAGCGGCAAGATTCTTCTTTCTTCTTACAGCTCTGCCCCATGTAATCCTCTAAGTAGGAGCAAAAGTTCAGGCTGTGAAATGGGATAACGCATGGAATACCCCCATGGAGACAAAGCTAGAAAAGCAGAATACGGCTGTGATATAGCAGTATTTACTAAAAATGCTTACGCCTCTGAAATCCAGTTAAATGTGGCCGTTAAGCCATGAGAGCCTAGGGAGATCCCCACCCACTCCTCCGTTTTCCCTGCAGGCCACGTCCAGAGCATCCCATCACTCAAGTCCTCTCCTCAACAGGCCCTGGATTATGAAAAATCCCCTGCAGGAGCTTCCCACATGCAAGAGACACACCCCTTTCCTACCACCAGCGATGCTTCGCCTTTGAGGTGTGGGAGGCTCAAAATTTATTCCAGGTACACAGGGGTGCTGCCTGCTTGGGATGGGAAAATTGGGAGCACTCAGCTCTGGCTTTATGCAGGTGATCAGATGCTGTAAAGTCACCTGAGCTGGGGAAAAAAATGACCAGAAGCATTCCCCTAGTCCATTGCAACATAAACGGAGGTGCCTCAAGTTAACGTTTGTTTATTTTACTCTTACAACAGCCAAGGAGCACACGCAGTCAGGACACAAGTCAAACTCTCAAAGCTATTTTCTTCTGCGGACTATCTTCAATAATTTGATAAAACTGCTGCTTTTCTTCTTTTGAGCTTGGGTCCCTTAGAATCAGCGTTCCAATTTCTAGCGTGATCCACCTAGCGGTACACAGCAAGTCAGCTGGGAGGGTAGGATAAGAGCTATGGTCTCCTAGCCTCATTATTTAGTCCTGGGCACTAAAACAAACGACACTTTTCTGCACAGACAAATCCTACATTCCCCAAACGGGGACTGCCGAGAACTCCACTGGGGACGAAACAACTGTCTTTATCTTTCATCAGGTAAAGTTAATAGATCCATTTCGGGGAACATTTGCAGAGCTTGTCCCTTGAAAATGAAATTTGCTCAAGCACTGCTTCTCAAACTTTCTGCACGCTTGACTCCCTTCTGCACTCCTCTGTCCTGGTGGCTCATCCCACATTCCTCAGCTGAAACAGCAGCAAGTTCCTTCTGGAAAACGAGAGTTACTGGAATAAATGCTAACTCTTGGAACTAGGAGAAACAGAACTCCCGATAGCAATTAAAAGTAGAAAGCTGTTTACTGGCTAGTAACTTTGTGACTTCCTTTGAAGCCTTTTGCATCCCTTTGGGGGTCATAACCTAAGTTTGAGAAACACTGCTTTAAGGAACTTAACTATAAAGAGGAGCAGGTGATGACATAGCATTGTTCCCCACCCTACACCTACATAAGAGTTTAGAAGCAATTTCCCAGCAGGTCCTGGTGGCTTCAGCCCCTTTGCCTTCAAAAGCTCTGCCCTACAGTGATACAGACTCATGGGTGCTGAGATGATGCTTGAGATAAAGACCCGGTAGCATCATCGATAATACAACCAATGCAGCAGTCAGCATTAATTATTCCAAACCACTTACAGGGGCAAGGCCTGTGTCTCTTAAAACATCTGTCTCTCAATCTTCTGGTCTTTAATAAAACCACCCTCCCAGCCATAGGGTGTAACTGGAATTGTACGTACGCATGTGCATGCAAAAACAGAAATGCATAAGGAGAGATTCAGGTCCTCATTAAAAAATGGAATAAATAAGAATTCACCAAGGAATTCTGCCAGAGTCTGATTTCCAGATCTGGTTTTGCTGCATTCTTGCCCACAGCCTGCAGAGTTCTGGGTGCCTCCCTATCCTTCTCCAGCTGCACAGTCCTCTTCAAATTCAGACTTCTTGCACCTATAATTACTAGGTGCCCTGTGCCAGGCTCCTTTAATTAACCAACCCAACTCTTCCCCCTTTGGGATCAGACTAAGCTCTTTTTTATTAGTTCCATCATTTCAGTATCTAGGTTAGCCGAAGTTATCTAAGCAGGAGAACTTCTACCACTTCGTGAGTGGGACTGAGGGGTGCAAATGACCTCCAAAGCACCTGTCCTCTTCCCTGCAGAAGAGACAGAGAAAGCAAGGCAATGAACCAAGGGGATATGGCACGAGGGGCTGCTGCAACACCTTTCAAACCTAATTACATCAGCAAAAATGAAACAGCTCAAAAACCTCAGGAAAACGCCTGGCATGAGGGGGACCCTGGTGGGCCAGTTAGATGCTGCGACAGTGCTGGCTGCTTCAGCCTGCAGACGAGCAGAGAGACGAGAACAGAATTCCCTTACTTGTTATTACACTGGAGCCAACCTTGTGATTTTCAGGGCTCCAAGAAAGCGACGAGCATTCCTGGAGAGCTCTACTACTTCCCCAAGCCTCCCGCTCCCGAGCTGACACTGCTGTACCAGCAGCTGGGATGGAGGCTGAATAACAGGTCCATGCAAAGCCCTGGAAGAACAGGATCCCCATTTCACTCTTTGTACTCCAGACTCCATATTCCTGTCTCTCAGGAGAACTGGTAGATCAGAGCCCAGATACCATCCACAGTTGTTCTCCTTACCCTGCGTAGTACCGTGCCTTGCGACTTCTTGCAGGCAGTTTCTTTAGCGATTGTTGGGATTTTACCTCGAGCCAAGACGCTCATTGAAGCTGCTACACCTAATTCACAGTCAAAGAGCAGCACACATGCAAAAGAGAAATGACAAAATGCACACTGGCCTTCTCTGGACCATGGGATATTCTGCACGTGTGTTCACGCACAAGGAGGAGAGAATGGGAAGTGAAAAGCAAAAGAGCTAGCTAACGTCCTGGGATTTCACAGGACAGGCGGTCACTCTAGTTGCACAGCTTGACTTCCCCAGAGAGTTTTCTCAAGGAGAAACCAGCCATCGATCCTGGGACACACAACTTCCAGGACCGTTCCTTATCTCAGAACAGCTTCTGCCACGAATTCCTGCATGCGCTTTAATGTTTAAATTATTAAATGCATTAATGTATTTACATTATTCAAGTCTTATGTGCATTTTTCTAAGATAATTTATGTATAAGAGTTTGAATGTCCATGACTGTTAATGTCTACAACCCTTCCTGTTCATTATTGATTCTGGAAGGAAAAAAAAAAAGGCAGTGTTTTAATGCCTTATTTTTAATGTATTAAGAGTCTGAATAAGTGCATTCTCTTTTTTCTTTTGTAATTTCATAATTTAAGTAGTGCATTTATTAAACTGACACAGTATGAATTGTGGTGAAGTCTGGCACAGGTCCATGCTGCCAACGCAGCCCAACCGACCATCGCGCTACTCTGCAAATCAAGTACAAGCTCAGCTCCTCTTACGCCAGCTTTTACTCCCTACCTGAAATCAGAAGGGACACAGAGTACAAAGAACTCTTACGAAAATATATTTTCTTTGCTATGTACATGTTTTTTTCTTTCCATTTTAAGTCAGTGAAAGTTTTCATATTGTATTGCTGAATTGTTTTATTGCAAATCTGTTTTGTCAATGAGCTCTTACACAAGCACCACAGTTAAAAAATTGTATTTCTCCAGTACCTTTTAAGCCAAATAGCTCCAAAGCTCTTCAAAAATCCACACTAAACAACTTCGTTGTTTCTACACCATAATTGTGCACACCATAAAAACATTTTTTCCTACAGTTAACAATCTGCCCATAGCTTTATGTCCACAGACAAATTACACGCAGGAACCAGGTCACCTCCGCTGACGAGCAGCAGACACTCCTGAAGCAGAACACAACCACCATCCAGCAGTGGCTGGCCATCTTGCACGCCAGTTTGGGACAAGAATGCTATAATAGGCAACAGAAACTAAAAAAATAATCATCTAACGCACAACAGAGCTACCTCCGCTCACTCCACCCACACGTCAGTGGTGTTGCACGGACATGCACTTTACATATAAATTATGTGTAAATGCCTCAGATGTTTATAGCCCAAAATACTACTTCCAAAGTCCAGCATTTATTGCCAGACAAATCCACTGCTAGCTGAGCCAACGCAGAGCAACAGTGACACCCGATGGCTTTTCAGCCTAACCTTCGGCCACGCGTTCCCTAGGAGAGGAATCCAGGGGCTCCGTCTCCTCTCTCCTGATAGCCCCAGCTCACATCACCTATCAGGCCAACTCATCAAGAAGCTGAACTGCCGAGAGATAAAACTTGCCGTACGTAGGCACTGTATGTAATTAGGAGTGTGTGCATAAGTTTCACAGTACATTCTGCATAATTACAGCCTTGCCTGGCACAGTTGCCAGTGCGAGCATGAACACACACGCACACACATAATGTATGCACAATATTGTGCATATGGACTTGGGAAAAGAGAGAGAACAGCGAAAGTTGCTGGCTGTTGTTTTAAGAGCTGACTCTGCCATTTCTAAGGTTAAGTTTGTGTTTTTTTGCTACTCATTACCATTCTTTAACTGTTACAATTTATATCAGCATATAATGTTAAATAATTACAGGGAGCGGAGCTCACTCTAGCGAGGATATAAACGCGCTGTGGGATTCTACAGATTTAAACAAATAACACTCACAGCAGGGGGTGAGCAGATGAATTAGCATTAATATCCTGCCTGGGAGATCCCAGTGCTGTGCTATGGCTTAAATACAGATCTTTTCTGTAACAGTCAATATGACAGCTACTAGCAATACAGCCCGGCACATTCACTAGTCAATATAGCAGCTGCAGTGAAAAGAATGCCCTTGTAATAATCCATACAGCAGCCAGTTAAAATAAATAACTTCCCTTTAACAGTCTATATAGCAGCCAACTGCATTAAAACCTTCCCTTTTAAGGTCTATACAACAGGCAGCTAAATGGAAAAATTGGCATCCTTCTTGGCAGCTTCAGAGGGAAGTCAAGCATCGAATGGACTGGACTGAGCTCTCCTCTCCTCTCCTGGGGGGTGAGGGGGGTCCCTGCCACGCCATGCTGGCGAGGAGTCCTGCAGCGCTGCTAGCCCAGCTCGGCGGTGAGTCCTGGGAGATGGTTTAAGTCCCAAAGCCAACACTTTCCTGTCTTTCACAAGCATTACATTCACTTTAAGAAATAAAGACCAAACCTTCTTCTTTCCCGATCAGAATAAAGGATCGGGTAGACAGCTGCTGGCCAGGAGTAGCCAAATGTTCTCAGAGCAGTGGCAATGGGGCTTTGCCCAGCACTTCCACCATCAGAAAGATGCCCCACCACAGACTACGAGCAGAACCCAAACTTGAACCCTCCATTTTAAATCAGCCCCTGTTTTTTTGTTTTGTTTTGTTTTGTTTTTTTAACTCTCTAACAAGAAGCAACAGGCTGAGGTGGGCTAGGAGCATACCTCCCTTGGACGATACCCCAGCACTTCATTTTGCAATAGCAATTGCAAAAGATCATAATATAAATCATGGCAATAAACAGTTGCAAAGCATTCAAACCTGCAAACTGAACTGGAGAAAAATCTATGACCACAATAAATTCTGTCATAAGGCAGAATACAGTTTTTATATTTGTATAAAAACACAGTTTTTATAACTAGGGTCATATTCTGTTCTCGTGTATACAGACTTTGTACTTATGTAACTCCATTCGTCTGTGATGGAGTGGCTGTAGATTTTCACTGCGAGTTAACTGACTTCCACAACAAACCTGCAGAATTTTGACAAATTAAAACAACACTTCTTGGGGCAGATTAGAAAGTAAAACACCCAAAAAAACAACCATAAAGCACTTAATATTAAGCTTATAATTTACAAACTGTTGTACAAGCAGTAATAAATCACTAGAAAGTAGAATGTGTACATATTTTCACATTTTCCATACTGCTAACAGATTTTATTGATAGGGAAATCTGCCACTAAAATACTACATTTGCTGGTTTCCTATAAAAGAAAGAAGATGGATGAAAATTTTGTTAGAAATTGGAATGATAAAGCAGGAATGGCATTTATTCTTTAAAACTCCACAAATGAAAAACATCTGTCTGCTTTCCTTTTGAGAAACCTGTCCCTTTGGGTATATATTAAAAAACAAAAACATAAACCAGGGGCCTACAATCCCACCAGATGTTTGGCACCTGGAGCTTTTTCAAGTAATTGATCAAGAAAATGAATATTTTTTTTCAGGTAACAGGAAAAAAAAAGCTCTAAAATCTTTCACGCTGTCAATGCTCTAATTCATTTTATCTCAGACTTTAAGGGAAGACTGCAGCTACAAACACATTCCAGCTTATAGCCTCCCAAATTAAAAATAAATACACACCACCCCTACTCCAGAAGTCAGGGTTTGAAGCTTTGACCATATTTTGCAAAATGACAGTTATTAAAAACAACAAACATGCATCGCAGTGAGTCATCTGGTTTCCAACTTCTGAGTCAAAAGGGGCTGATTCCACACAAACTGAAACCTGGCTCTCCGACTACTTGCATGTTTAACGATTTGTATCTCTGCACCACAGCTTCAGAACAGGATGTGGAAGAAAAGAATGAAAAGGAGATGGGAGAAAGGGGAGGGGAGGGGAAGAGAAGAAACACTTCTTTACTGGTCCCAGTGTCATTGCAAATAAAGACCACGTCAAGATTTAAACCATAATAATGGAAAGGCTATAAAGGTCCCTGCTATAATGTTTCCTCTGATATTCCCTTTCATAAATGCTCTCTTTATGTTGCATGCTTTGCAATAATACATGTAATGTTTGTGAACTAGCCCCGCTGGGGAAGCTGTATCATATGAAGCTTCACAGAACACAACATTAGAAGCCAGACAATTCATTTCCCAGTCCCCCAGCCTTTGTCAGCTCCACCTATCTTCTTGAAACGAATGCAGCCAACGTGAGGAGACAAGTCATCTAAAGCAACCTCCAGATCTGTTTCGCTGGAAACGGATCTGTATGTTCTCACTCCTGGACACGCAGTACGGAGCTACCTCTGCTCCCAACGCAATACCTTCCTGGGCTGGGCTAAAAGCCTCTTCCCAGACCCAACATGTAGGAGCAGGAACCCTGAACTCGTTCACAGCTGTGCCAATCGGATCGATAGCATCCTGAGCTTCCTCTTGGCAGAGACCGCGAGGAACATCAGTGCCAAGAGTATCTGAAGCACAGATCCCTGCCAGCACCAGTGCCGTGAGCCTCCTGACGGCAGTGCTTAAACACATGCACCAGGGTAGTGGCTGCAACACCTCTTCCAGAGCGTGTGTGCATAGCAAGACCCCTTCGTTCAGGTGGAACCCTGCACCCACGGGGCTCCACTCTGCCTTACCAGCAGGAAGAAGGACCAGCCGCAGCCCGAGGCCTCTGCAGGCCCGGCAGAAGCACAGGGAAGACCTCTTTAAGAATTTAGGGTCAGAACAGAATCCCGTGTGGCTTTAACAGTGAAATCCCAAGTGACCTGAAACAACCACTCTGAAACACACCAGTGCTTGGGGCGCTGACCACTGGAGTGAGACCCAAATTCATCTTTCTGAGGCTGTGGCAACCTGATGTTGAGAAAGGGGTTGTCAAGAATACAGCGTCAAGGGGGAGGGGGGGCTCATCTCAGTCTTGACTGTAATTCTCAATCACCGCACAGAAAGTATTTATATCCTGTTGGCAGCGTGTGTAACCAATGCGACTCTTCGTGTCAGAGCTGTCAATTACAGCCCTGACTTATGAGGAAAGATTAAATGAGCTAAATATGTAGAGCTTGGCTAAGAGACCGGGATGGGGGTGGGGAGAGGAGAAATGATGTGATAACTGTCTGCAAACATCTGAAGGGTGCAGATGCTTAAGGAGGAAAGGAATCACTTGGGGTGGCACACAAACAGGAGAAGCAAGCTGGAGGGGAGACACAGGAAACTCTCGCTGTATGGCAGGGAAGCTCCATCCCAGGAAGGCATGCTGAGCTGCAGAACTGCATCCCAAGGAGTACCATCAGTCAGGCCGCTCAGAATACTTGGCCAAACGCTAGGAGCTGGCAGCAGAGGACAATCCTGCTCTGACCAAAAGATAGAACAGAACATAAAAAAGCAGGGCACACTGTGAGTGTGGCTGGTGATACGAAGTTATCCCTCTTGCTTCCCTCCAGCTGTAAAAGCCTCTTACTAAAGAGCTATTTATATTTTCATTGCTCCTTTTCCAGAAATGCATTTGTCAAAGTAGCCATGGTGTGTTACAGGATCACAACTGGGAAGAAGACATGGTCTGTACAATCATAACAGGGAAAAGAGCTACATACACACACACACAAAACAAACAAAACCCCAAACGATGAAGATGTTTGGAAGGATTTGCAATTGAAGTGACCTCCAGAGAAATACAAGAAATGTGAGCAACTGGGAAAGTCTTCTCCAACGAGCTGCTTAGGAACTCCCAATCTGCGAACTCTACCGACTCTCAACTTTCTAGTTTTGCAAACCTCACTTCTGAAGGTGTTGGCATCAGAAGTATCTGAAGGATGTATTCCCGCGCATCAAAGCTGGGGAAAGTTCTTTCAAGTTCCTGAATAATTCATTCTGCCTTTTGTGCCTCGGCTACCATACTGTAACGTGATGAAGATGCAATGTATCCTGTGCTCTGAGGCACTACAAAGACGCTGTAGATATTGCAATTTTTTCTTACATCGTGATCTCCCAGGTAAAAGTAAGAGAATGCCAAGAAATTAAGAAAGTTATTACATGTAAGCAGTTATAATCTCATGAAAGTCACTAGCTGTGACAAGACTAACTCTTTGATTGCAGTAACAACAACACAGACAGCAGCTGGATAAGGGCAAGAAGAGTCCAACTGCTCAGTGGTATTAGAGGAGAGGAATTAAGAATCTCTGGCAACACTCTCCAGGTTAGGAATTTAATAACATGGAGTCAAGAGGCACTCTAAAGAACAAGTCTCCTACATAAAGTTATTTCAAGAAGCTAAAAAGGCAGACACTCCTGTGAAGTTCTTAAGCTGGTCCCTCCTCTCCCTAAGCAGAAAGAACCGTGGGCAATTGCTGCCCTCTACAAGTTGTTTTGCACATAGCATATTTTCCACACACATGTAGCTGAAGTGATACTATTATCTCACCTTGATCCCCGTAACCCATCATTACCAAAGCACACACAGTGCAGGCGCCTCCTTGCTGTGTGCCGCCACCTGTTTGAAATTAAAAGGCACCCTTCCCAACAGCTGGGGTGCACACAACAAAGTGCTCCCAATCCTTCTGAGCAGGCAAAGAGCCGGGCTGCCAACGAACACAGAGCAACCAGCTGGCAGCAAAGCAGACCGTGATCTATAAAAAGTTCCTTGTAGGTGTAGCGTGTTTATGCCTCCGAAACATCCTGTGAGCATAAACAGAGAAATGAAATTCATTTTTCTCAAAGGTAAATAGCAAGCAATGTTAAATATTTTCTAAGTGGGTGCCAACATTTTTTTTTTCCAACGTCACAAATCACCAGAGCTCCCGTTCTGCCTTCGGTGAGAGCTGGGATCTCCGGAAGCCAAACCATACCTAACGTTAAAGGGATTGCAACCTAACTCCCAGTACATTAATTTCCTCGCATGTTTTGTAACGAGCAACTTTGCCTGTAAGGAAAAGCTTTGCCAGAGCATTACGACTATTTCAAAAACATCGTAAAAGTCTTCTGAGCAGTAACAGTGGTTTATCTGAAAAGTAAGTGAGAATTGCTTTCAGAACTTTTTTCTGCACGAGTACATAGAACAACACTATTAGTAATCAAAAACGAGCGTACCTACCTAGATGTTATGATGCTTCACCCACTGGCTCTAAATTGTTGTTTAACCTGTAAGCTCTCAGAGACATCCAAAGCCATTATTACATTTTGTACAGGCTGATAGGGCCTTAACCTGCTTTGGCCTGTAACTACTGCAAGTTTCTAGCTTTCATTCGTTAGCATATAATGCTACAGCAGCAATTATATCCCAAACGATTATATTCCATCCTCTTTTAAAATTGGTATTTACAGGAATTCCAAGGAAACTTTCCCACTGACCTCAGACTGGCAATTTAACTCGATGTGGCAGTGCTCCTTTAACTATGCTCTGTAAGTCAATTCGCATCCGCGTGTTTTGCACGTATAATGTATTTCTCTAAATCGACAGAGCAAAAGAGAGTACATTTTGCATGAACAACAAAAGAAGTCAGTGAATACTCGGTAGTGAGACCAAAAAAAGGGAAAAAAAGGAAGAAAACAAAAACCTCCAAGCTATGAAAAGGTCAAATACACCAGAGGTGTGCTTCACCAATATCAGAATTCGCTTTGCAGCAGACCACGGCATGTTGTGTAGGGCAGTCACACACCTCTGGCTCCCTGCTCCTGGCCCTGTAAAACTGAAATCCGCACAGCGATTGCCTTCCACAGCCTGATGGAATTATTGTCCAGCACTGGAAATCCACAGCAACACGTTCAGGAACTCCCAAACAAACGGAAGCATTATCACACCATTAGGGTTACTGCCTGCACAGGAGGTCACAAAGCTGATAGTCTCTCTCTCTCTCCTGCTGACAGTGGTAAATTATCCTGACTAATGTTTCGCTGGGGGCTATAAGTTAGTTGCCTACTGACTCTGGCTGTCTGGAAATCCCCTCTGGATAGATTTACTTTTAGAGAATTATTCAGTGTAGGCCCCCACTCTGAACAAACCCATCGTGGCAGACAGAAAATTTGTACAGTAAACAGGTATAAATCTTGTGTTAAACAATAAAGGGTGGGAAAATGGAAAGCAGAAGTGTGATAAGGATTGTCCCTCCAGAACACTCCTGTCCCTCAGATCATCTCCGAAAACAAAAATCTTTCCAAAAAAAATAAAAAATTACTTTTTCTACAGATCTAGACAAGGATCTGTAAAGTTTAAAATAAAGCATAAGGAATACACTGTATCTCTAGTGGAGGAGTGTGTTCCAGAAATCCAGGTATGAGTTTTGCAGTGAAAATACTTTTCATTTCAAGGAATCTCAGGCAGACAAAAATCTTTTTTTAAAAGAATTAATCCTTGACTTGTTTTCTGTAGGGTTTGCTAGGGCAGGAAGATAGCATCTATTATAAGAAGGAGAGCAATATGAATTCACAATGTGCTCAGTGATTTGTTCATCAAAAATGGATTCTGAATCCCCTTATTAGTTCTCTCATACCTTGTGGCACAGTTCTGCAACCTTTCCTCATTCCCACTCATCATTTTGTTCACGTGGCTAAAGACAACAGCATTGTTAGTGTTAGGCTCCTGCAACTTGTGCTTACACCAGTCAGAGCTTAAAATCTCAATTGTAAAGCTCCTTCCTCAGAACTCGAAATGAAATTCTCTTTAACCATAGTCTACTGAAGAGGAAGCTTAACAGAACAGATAAAGGTTAAAAGGAGGCGATGAAGCAGAGGAACTGACCATTCTACTGTCATTGCATGCACCAAATCCAGGCAGCTGAGAAAGTACATGAGGAAACTTCATCTCTGTCCAGTTTCAATGTCGAAAGTTTTCTCCACCACAAACACACATCACATTTTTTACTGGTTTACTTCCAAGGAAACAGAGAAACGGAACACAGAAACTGCAGAGGAACTAAAATTGCCCGTAACCAAGCCACAGCATCACGGCTTCAGTTTGGGATCACAGCTGATGGGTCAGGGAACCAGATACAAATACCAAAAGTGTTCACTATGGGCAAGAGACTACATCAACTACCACGAAGCTGTGCCTACATATAAGCTATGGCTATAGCAATGTCAAGTCCCCTTTCTACTCTTCTTTTTATCTCTCCCCATTATTCCTTAACCACCAGAAAAGTAGTCAAAAGAGAAAAACTGTGAACTAAAGAAGCAGCTGAGTGAAGTATGCCGCAATCACTTAAAAAAGCATACTACAAATGCAAGGCTGGAGCCTCTTCAAAGACATGCAAGGGGCAGAATGCAACCCCTGAAATAGCAATGACCTCATTTACCAGGCCAAAAGCCCAGGTCTCTGGGCTCCACAGCTTTATTCACACTTAAGCCACCAACTTGCTGGGTGAACCTGGCTAAACAGTTAACCAGAACATCTCAATTAGCTTTTCTAAAGCATGGAAACAACACGGACACATTCCCTAAATATGGTAACTAAGGGCTATAGTATATAGCCTGTGATGTTTGCACAAAAGGTGCTATTAAAAGTATTTTGGCCATTACCATGAGCCTTAAAAATTTGAAAATCAGCTTAACAAAGCGTTGGAAAAAGCCATGAGGGCTCCAGCACATACCAACAAATTCTACACTAATTGCTGTAGAGACAGCAGTAATTCTTGTTGCCTTGTACCTTTTGACTGCCTGTAAAAAAAAGGGAATAAAATGTCCACATTTCAGTGCTAACTGCTATCATCTGCAATAAGAAACAGAAAGAAACAGCACATGCTAAAAATAAAAGTTAAATAATTCTACAAAAGAGAATACCCCGCTCTTTACAACATGATCCAGGGATTTTGTAACTCAGTAAGAAAGCAAGAGAGTGATTTACATTTGCAACCAGTATTTTTATATTTACTAGTACTTCTTCCAGCACCAGCAGGGGAAGGAGTATGTTTTGTGGCAGAAAAAAAAAAAATAGCAGCATGTGGGAAGACCTCACTTATGAGCTCCGTTCCCTTAGTTTTTTCTCACAGCCCAGCCTTGTGTTAGGGTCTTTCAGATGCACTGCCTTCGTAGCTGTAATTTGGACTGCAGTAGATTGGGCAAAAACCAAAGGCCAACAGCAAACATATTCAAGCTATTGAAAGCACCTCAAAAGCAGCACAGTAGGTCTAACGAGCTACAAGACCTTGCTAGGGAGAGTCAAAACAAGCTAAAAAGAAGCAGAAAAGACTAAGTAATCAGCCTAAAGAGAAGAGAGAGAAATGAGATGAAAGAAACAAAGATTTGAGAAGAAAAGGGGATTTCCTAATGTTTTAACCTCACGGAAAGGGGCTTTGTCCCCTATCGTTACATCTTTTACACATCCCAGGACTTTGCTGTGAGTAGCTGCAAAAAGACAAACCGATTCCAGTGCCACAAGTGCTCAGAGGATTATCGGAGGTGGCCGCACATACAAAAGCTGGGGAGAGCAGAAAGGGATGCAGCACCGCTCACTGATAAGCTGCACTCAAGGAGAAGCTGATCCTGCACTGACGATGACAAACGTGGCTGTAAACAGCAGCGGAGCGAGATGCTGACACCCTGCTAACACAAGGTTACACTTCCCACTACGGAGCTACACGGCAAATTTTAATGGGCCAAGACCGACAGCTAGGGAAATGAGTGTCCGCTCTCTGCTGCAAAAATTATTGCTGCTCCCATCCCCCTCCAACCCATTCTCCACTGTCAGTGCTGTAACACAATGACCTCTCATTAGGGAGTATTTTTCAGTTGGGACAGTTTATTGTAAGGACACCGGATAACTCAAGGGATTAATGGCACAGACGTGGAGCCCCTTATCTCCATTTCGGTAGTTTGGAACAGCGCACACCACAAGGGAGCTGCAAGAAGAGCTGTTAGGGGTGTGACAGGAATCTGTAGGGCTCTATTCTGGAGGCCTCAGTAGGGCAAGAAACCACAGCGAGGTACGGTCTGAGCACACAAAACGCTGGACACAAGAGGACGTGTCGGATCGCACCTGGTTACGTGATCTTGGAGAACACCGAAGTCTTCCTGCAAACAACCAGAAGTCATTGCTTCTCCTGGATTCCCCCTGCGAGCTGCATGCTTTGGGGGCACAGAGCACACAGAAGAGCGTGACCAAGCACAGAGCAGAAGGTACTCAGCACCGTGCAGGATACAGTACCCACTGCAATCACAAATGCGATACAAAACCAGCTTGAGCCTACCACGACATGTGCTGACACAGCGTAAGATGCTTTAATTTCCTTGCTGTCTCACACTTGGGCATAACACCACCGACATGTTCAACGCACATCCCGACCCTACAAAGCCCCAAGTACCGCCAGCCACCAATTAAGTCAAAAAAGGCAGAAGGGGTACAGAACAGAACTTGGTCCTGAGACTCCTTTCCCCTCCTCCTGAAACCCTATATTCCTCCTCAACTGCTTAACACCAGATCCAAAGTCAGCGACGACCTGCCTGAGCGCATGGCCCTTCCACATGGAGCCACTTGCTGGACTCGCGCCATAGTTTGTTCTGGCGTTTCCGTAAACATTTTTTATGACATGGCGCCATGTGCCTACAAGTCCTCTTCGTGGACCCAGATCTGCTGCCTGCGTTAGAAGGCGGCGTGCATGATCCTGGCTACAGAGAAGCCACAGCAGTGTGGTGGGAAGGTCATCTGGCTCGCAGACCTGAACCGCTCCTTTAATAAGGCTTCTACAGATACTCAGCTGGAAGCAATAATGGCTCCTAAGCAAACGTGACAGAGGCTGTGAGAGCTTAATATAAAAGACAAATAATGAAAAAATAAGGAGAAAGACTCCACCTTTCAAAAGGCCCTAATTAGTTCACATGCAAGACTCACCATTGTGAGAGGAAAGTTTACTTTGGAGTTCTTTACATTTATAAATATTTGTACATGTCTACAAATATATATCTACACAGAAAGATACACAGCTGCTATGTGCTTCCTCTGAGCAATTCTTCAGTTGCATATACAGTAAGAAATTAATTAAATCCATGGTAATGCCGGAATCTGCCTTGAGAAGGAGAACTCACAGTTGACCAACACAGGCTGTGATGATGTGCTGCCAGCTATGAGCTTCCTAAGTGGGAGCACCAAAACCATCAAATCCATCACAAAGCTGGCGTGCTACCATTGTCAGTAACAGCTTCAGGTAAACTCACACGTAGACGTCTATGCAATTAAGAGATCACACGGCGTTACTAGGCTACTAGGATTTTCACTGCAGAGCTTAACAGAATTCATGAGCAGCCCTCTCATTAAATGCTTTTTACTGACCCTTCCCAGTTCATAGTCTTTACTCACATCTCCCTCCCTTAAAAATCATCTCCTGGGTTCTCCAGATAAGAGTTACAAGGTAAAAATATGTTGATGTAACTGGTGCCATGCCATTATGGAAAGTACTCGAGTCTTCTCACTGTAAACAGCTTGTATTCACCATCACCACAAACTGAAATCCAGAGAACGAGGGGACGATATGTTTAGGACAATAAGAAGGGCTAACATTTTTGGCAACGTTTTGACTGAGTTATAGAGAGCTGAAGAAGAAGGGGAAAAAAAAGAAAAAGAAGGTTGTAAAATAAATTAATGCGGCTCAGGAGACTGGTGGCTCACTTCCCAGGCTGCGTCACCATCAAAAAAAAATTCTCTTAGTTATCCTCATACAAAAAAAATCCCAGAGCTCTTTCCAAAACAGTTCTAGAGTCAAAACATTGGATCACATGCACTGCCAGCTGCAAGACACTTCTAAGCTAACTGAGTGTATCTGAAAATAAAGACAACTTGAGTGAGGTCTCTGAGCAGAAGTTATTAGACAACAGCCCTAGGAATCTCAGTTCAAATTATGCCGCACAGGTCCTTCTTCATGCTCTTTACTAAATAAGCACTAATCAAGAGCGTGCACTGCACACATTTAGGACAGATGGTCCCTGCTCAAGGACACCTCAGAGGCCTGGGTGCCCCGTGTCTGACCTGCTGGAAAGGCAGGAGCTACAGGTCAGAATTCAGAGGCCAGCAGCACGGCGACATCAGGCAGCTTACACCTCGTTCACAAAACCAACTCCTCAGAAAAGCAAAACAATGCATGCAAAGTGATGCAGCAAATACAAGTCATGTATATTATATTATTAGCAAGAAATTATTTACTGCTTCTAGAAGAACTCACCAGTGGCTCCCGAGATGCTGCAGTTTCAGTCGCAGGGCAGGAGCCAGTCTGTAAAACAAAAAAGAAGAGTGAGGTTACATTGCCACCTGATGGACGCGAGTAGAAACGCTCGTCTGTAAAGGCTACACATTTGGGAAGACACTCGTTTCTGCTATCTGTAGCAGTTCTGTGATGCGCTGAAGACAAAAATCCCTGGATCACAGAGATAATTAGTCCCAGCAGTCCCCATTTAAACCAACAGAACTCAGAGAACGGGCAGAACTTGCTCTAGGGAGCCAGCAGCTAAGAGCCAGAGGCCACTGATAGATGTCACAACAGAAATGTTCACCCCAACTCAACCTCTGTAACGGCGCAGTGAATGAGCACACCATCAAACTTGGACTCCCTCTGCTAAACTCCTGGTTGCAACACTTGCCACGCTGCAGGGCACAGACAGGACATTTTCATCACACATGAAATGAGGATAACAACTTGTTTGTCTCTAGGAAACCTGATCAGCACCTGATGTCTGCTAAGAACTTTGAGATACTAAAAGGCAGAAAGATACTAAAACAGAAGCAGCCCGAAGTATTGCTATTGGAGTGGATGCAAAGGTACCTTGCTCTAACTCCAGGGTTCTTTGTCTGCTCTATAGAGGGACTAAACCTAACTTGACGCTGAGCATCTCCCATTTCCATGACCCAGTAATGCACCCTTTGTTTTCTGCACTATTCCAGATTTCAAAGCAATTACGATTTAGCTACAGCTCCCAGCACCTCAGCAACACCAGTGACATCCTCGTTTCCCACACAGAGGTAAAAGACATAGTTTTAGGGCAAATGCTGAACACTTCCCCTTGCACACTAGGAAGGGGTGATACACAGTAGGAAAGTGAAGCAATCTGATTTAGGCAGGACAGCCAGTCAAAGGTGGGCCTAGACTTAAAATTCAGGAGCTTCCACTCTCCTGGTGTAACGTTTTAGCTGAGTCCCACGTTTTGTGGAATTATTCCCTGGGCTTTTCTGCAGTGCTGAAAAAAAGCAAAGTTTGATCCCTGTATACCTAAAATAAATTGTCTCTTCCAAGGTACAGATACTTGAGTTTTATCATAAACTAACCTTACCTTGGTCAATCATCTACTTTCTAATGGGATTCACATGATGTTAAGATGGTCTAACCTATACTGCTTTCACTGTGTTTTTATCTTGGTAGAGCTGACACATACAGGTTACCTCAATGGTAAAAAATGCAATTTTACTGGTAAAGAAGACATGTTTTAGGCTCGCTTACAGAAAAGAGATCCTATTCATGGAGTACAATGAAAGCTAAAACTTTTGAGCGATACCATAAAAGTCCTTAAGCGACTTTTTGTCCTCCAATTGCATTCATCACTTTTATGCAACACACCACACCTCCAAAGCAGCTCAAGATTTTTTTCCCCCCATCTACAGAATACTCAAAAAATATAGATAGAAGTATGTATTGCCACAAGAGGGTGCCAGTAACCCAAACATATTGCAGCTCAGCTAATTCCAGATACATATGCATCATTCCCAGGGCCCAGCTAGATGTCACAGCCAGGCAGCGATTCTCTCGAGAGGCCCTTATCTTCATTTCTGTGAGTCCACTCAATATCTCCTAAAATTTCAGCCACCATCAATTCATTTAATATAACCACTGCAAATATCAGCTTATCAGCTTCAACGCCATACTGGAAGTCCCACTGCCTGCTGTAGAGGAGGCAACGTTGTGTGATAACAAGAAAAGGGCACTTCTCTCTTCAGGCTTGTCACTGGCTTCCTATTTTTATATGCACGGTGCATCTGCTTTCAAATCTTTTATAGCTGGATGAAAAAAAATAACGAATAGTCTCAAGCTCGCTCCACCGCTCCAAAAATGTGGAAAACATATGAGAATCAAAACTAGAATATGGCTTGCAGGTTTTATTAGTAAGTTAGTTGAGCCTCTTTAGGTTGTGGATAAACTTCTTTGGTACACATGCTCTACTTTGTTTCTTTAGTCATATCCCAGGACTAACACAGGTATCTTCCTACGGCGAATACTCCGAAATATTTGTGCCTGATTAACAGCACACTGAGGTTAAGGAAAAGATTCTCATCAAATTCAGTTAGTACAGGGTCAGAGCTGCTGAGACAAGGCAGCCAAAGTGTAGCACATAAAATTCCTGTTAAATACTTCAAAAAACTACTGAGAGCTGGTAACTACTATTTCCATGGAATTACTCCATCAAGATACCCGTGTTGAGTTTTCTATGAATATGCATATTTTGCTATCTGTAGCGTGTTTCAAGGAAAATTCAAAGCATTTTAACTACTTAAGCTGACTTTGCAAAGAATTGTGAGGAGCAAACAGCGAAGTCGCAAAGCCACAAAGAAAGAAACCATTTCCCTGCACTGCCCACCACAGAATTCACACCTCAGAAATTCACATCCTCAGAAAGTTCCCAGAGCCTCCAATGCACAAGAGCTTGTATGTTCTGCCCCAAGGAGCTGCCGTAGTGTTTATGGACTGTCACACACAATATTTAGCCAACCTGGGACACTGCCCAAAGAGCGTCTGGAATGAAGGCAGGTTACTGTGAGAAAACGTGTATTATGTGGATGGGTAAGAGTCTTGATCCTTAAAACACATACTCAGAAATTCTGGTGCGTGTGTAAGCAGCCTGTTGACATATTTGATTAGTCGGCTAACTTATGGCACAACACTTTAAATGGGATCTGCATTTTCCTTCCAGCAAGACTTCCAAGCACAGCACATACTGTAACAGCGAAGGAAGCTTCTTGTAAGGCAGGAGTCAGCAGCCCTCTGGAACATGGTGGCTCTGGCACAAGTCAGGGAAGAATCCATCCATTCCATGTGCAAGCTGCTCATTAGCCTGTATTTAACGCAACAATGGATATCCAGTCCAGAGACCTAATATCCTATATCACAAACCATCTTTTAAGATGAACACAGCAGAGAATCCTGAGGCTAAACACTTGAGCAAGAGGGAAGGAAAAATCCCCTATATATTGGCTAACAATGCAACCTGAGAAGTCTCTGGAGCAAGAAATCAGGCATCTTTCAACATCTTTGTTGATAATCTTTAATTAATCTCCTTACACGAAGACAAAATGCAGCTAGATGGCAGACTCAGCCCAAGGTGTGCATAATGAAGCTTCAGAAAGCAAACAATTAAGATTTGGGCCTTTGTATTCCTCTTGCTTCCCCACTAAATGACAAGTAAGAGCATCAACAAGCATAGAAGGTGTTAGAACACCAACGCATTCCGTTCACGTTGTCACCTCTCCTTTCTCAGTCTCTCACGTGACATTTACATGCAGTCTGTCTACAGCAAAGAGAGCCTTGCAATGTTATGAAACAAACAGAACAATTCCACACACGGAATCCACTCTTCCCTGCCTCAACGGCTGCACTACCGTTTTGGTACCAAGTCCAATTCAAGCCATTGACTGTAACAACTTGAGGCCTTTTATGACTCACACCAACTCGCCACATGCTGACTTCCAGGCTACCGGATTCCTCCTTCTGCGCATAATTAGATGGATAATTAAGTATCATTTTGTGTCCCAAACTAAACAGCTTTGAAAGTTTAGACACAGTTATCTAAACCAAGTGCTAAATAACACACACACAAAAAAAAAAAAAAAGCTTTCTCTAACACTGGGATTCAAAGTTACATGCAATACCGAGGAACTGGGCTGCTGGCTGGCTGAGCCAACAAAACTCTCCAAATATACTGTCAAGGTACTCAGCACCAAAGAAATATTGATAGCCAGGAAAAACCAGTAACTGGTTACTCTGTTCACAGGCCATACTCTCCTCTTGCTCTTCCCTTACTTTTATTATTACGAAGAGTCACAGGGAGATGGGCTCTCTTCTTTTGTTTCTTTTCAGCAAAGACATTGTTAAAAGACCTACGGAACACGATTTCTAACCAAAATGAATTATTTTTAAATCTCTGGTAGAAATGTTTATTGCCTTTGGAATATAATTCCATGTCAATGATCTCATTTGAGCTACAACACCACCCCCCACAACGCTTGAAGCAATATATTAATTGATGAGAATGAGAAAATGAAACTAAGTAAAACAGACAGTAAGCCAAAAGATATCTGACACTCCCTTTGCAGCATCTAAACTAACTAGATTTGTAACAGAAAATGACACGAGCCAAACATAAACATGTTGAGCAAATCGCTGCTACTACTCATAGCCTTATGTTGAATGCCTGATAATAAATAAACAAGTATCTTCAGTGGTGGAAAGTAAATATTTCCTTTAAGTTCTTTAAACATTTAGAGTGCAATAAGGACAACTTTTTGCATACCAGTGTCAAAATTGCAGTGGCCGCTTAAGAGTAGCGGCATTTACATTCTGATAGACTCATAAAAGACACTGTCATTATTCTGTTTTATTCCAAAACTGTGCCCTTAGTAATTCATCTCCTGGGCAATATACCCTTTACTTGCAGATTACACCCCTTTTTTCTAGCCAAACTTGCAAGATTCTCTCAAATCCTACCCAAGTCGACAGAATTTGAGAGTACTGAACAGTTCTCACCACAGATCTGGAGCAGCCTTGGTGAGCTGTGTCTCACACGAGCACACAACGTGGGGAAGGAAGAATTCAACAGAGAATCAGGGCTGCTCCTGGCATGTGGGAAGGGGCGCCGACAGGCATGGCCACCCTTCAGCCAAACGTGGCTGTTTCCTCCCACACCTGAAGCAAGGCAAATGTGCGCCTTAATCCAGCTCTGCCGCTAACTAAGTCCTGACAGGCCAGGAGCCAAACGGGGCACAAATAATTGGCTCTTGCTGGAGAATCCAGTGGTTTTGCATACAATGTGACACATTCCAGCAAGGATGCGGTTAATTGACCATTTCCCCCTACGGTGGCTTCAGATTGTCTCCCTCCTCAGAGCTGCCAGACACAAATGTCTCTGTGGTGAAAAGTTCCTTTCCACCAGCCTGTATCCAAAATGCAAACAAGCCTTGAGGTAAAGCAACACTAAAGAACTATAAAACAAAAACGGAAAGGGTGCAATGGGAGGATACTGAATCCAAACTCATGAGAACCCTAAAGTTTCTCAGCAGTCACATTTGCCCATTAACCAGGTTTCTTTATCTAAACCTGCAGCCAGCTGCCTCATGGACTGCCCAGTGGCTCACAGATCTGTCTTGGGTTGTTTCAGGTTTTCTCCTGCTGAAGGCATTCGCTCCGAGCACGAGGAATGGATTGCAGTGCCTGCACCTCTAGCTGCTGTTGATGAAAGAACACAGCCAAAGCAAAACTGCCCAGCAAGCCTACCGCCAGTTTGGCAAGAGGGCCTTTCACAACCTGGGAGATTTGTACTGATTAGTCAGAGCACATGCTTTATGTAACGTATTGCTATCGCAGTTTAGTTCAACATTGGTTCCTACAAACTCAACCAGTCCCAAATAAAAGTATCAGCAGAGAGGTGCGTAGCGTTTAAGTCAAATCAGGATAGATTTGAGCGATTGCACAAGAAAGCGTAGCAGACTTCGCTCTGTTTTCCTCCCTCCTGCTGAACAGCCAGACCTTTCATCTCCCGCCTGCTGCAGAACAAGGCCCTGCTGCAGCCACCTCAGGGGTGATTTTACAGATTTCCACAGGTGCCACACGTTCAGGAGTCTGTCAGGGATACTGGTGGGATGGGGAAGGCGCCAGGTCACTAAACTGGGGTCAGCTGAGTTTGCAGCGGGCCCGAAGTTACACTGGGCCATCAGCAAGCCAGCACAGCTGGTTGGAAACCCATGCTCCCATTTCCCTCTGATTCCCCCTTCACTTCAGGTCCTAATTTATAGAATCATGATATTCTCAGTGTGTTTCTTGAGCACGCACCCGTGCCAGCGAACCCACATCTCCTTCACCCTCCACACTCGGTTTGTGACAAGGTTTGCGCTGCATCTGTCACTGCGCTGCCCTTTTATGCAGGGATCTCGGAGACTCAAAGATCTTCTGAACCTGGAGGTGTCTTCCGGCCTTTTTATGACTCTGTGACTCTGAGACCTTCCCCTCTCGCCGTTTCAAGGCAGAACCACAACCATTTCACCCAACTAGCGCTGCCCACCTCCAACCCAGCTGCCCCCCGAGCTGCCTGCTTTCCCTGCCCGTGTTTTGGGGGGATTTTGGTGGGTTTTTTTTCCCCCCTTTTCCCTATCCAGACGCCGTTCCCCACACAGCCCGCGGGGGGGGGTCGGCGCCTCCTCAGCAGCGACCGTTGGGGGGGGGGGGGGGGAGGAGGGCGCCGGGGTCGCGTGAAGGGGGGGGGGGCGGCGAGGCCCGGGGCCCTGCCCACGATCGTTCCCCGGCGGCAGCGCCCAGGCCCCGGCCCCGGCCCGCCCCCGGGCGGCGGAGCGCAGCGGGCAGAGAGCGCCGGCCCCGCGTACCTGGCTGGGCTGCTCCGCTTGCTCCGAGGAGGCCATCTTGCCAGGCCCGGCTAATCCATCCCCGCCCAGCCGGCGGCACAGCCCGCCCCGCCGCCAGGCGGAACTACACGTCCCGGCGTGCCCAGGGACCGTGAGGGAGGGGAGCCCGGCCATGGCGGCGCGGCCGAAGCGCTGCCTGGTGCGGCGGGGCGGCGGGCGAAGGCAGCACGGCCTGGCCGCCTCCTGCCTGCGGGAGCTGCGCCAGAAAGGTGAGGGGGCAGCGGCGGGGCCGCTCCTCAGGTGGCGGGGACGCCCCCGGGGCGCTGCCCGGCCCGGCGGTGAGGTAACGGGGCTGCGCGTCCCCGTGGTTGTCACGCAAAATGTTTTCTTTTTGGGGTTTTCTTTCTTCTCTCCCTCAGCCAGCGGCGTCCTGGCCATCGATAAAGCCGCGGAGCCCATCACCATCGTGCTGGCGGAAGACGGCACCATCGTGGACGATGAGGATTACTTCAGGTGCCTGCCCCCCAACACCAAGTTCGTGGCGCTGGCTAAGGACGAGAAGTGGGGCGGGAGGAGCCCAGGTACCGGGGGCACGGGGCGGGGGTGTGGGGTGCGCTCCCCGAGCTGCAAGTGCTCCTAATACTAGTTCAGGAACGGGACCAGCAATTGGTTTAAACTGGAACGTAGGAGGTTCTGCTTAAATATGAGACAAAACTTTTTTATGGTGAGGGTGACAGAGCACTGGAACAGGCTGCCCGGGGGGGTGTGGAGTCTCCTTCTCTAGAGACTTTCAAAACCCGCCTGGATGCATTCCTGTGTGACCTGATCTAGGTGTTCCTGCTCCGGCAGGGGGATTGGACTAGCTGATCTTTCAAGGTCCCTTCCCATCCCTAACATGCTGTGATTCTGAGAAGTGGGAGTAACTGACCTCACTCTGCCGTTTTGACGCCGGTCAAAATACCCTAAACAGTGTCACACAGCTTCCACCACAAAGTCATGACTCTTTCGTCTGTATTGGTTACTTGTGTTTCCATCTTTTCGCGGATGACCCGTGTCAGATGGCGGAACAACCTGGCTCTCAGATGTGGATGAAGTGGACAGTGCTGCAGAGAAGTGGAAGCAGCTGGCCAGGCAGCTGAAGGATGACCTGTCTAATATCATCCTGATGTCTGAAGAAGACCTCCAGGTAG
Organism: Anser anser; assembly: GCF_964211835.1. Classification (NCBI taxonomy): domain Eukaryota; kingdom Metazoa; phylum Chordata; class Aves; order Anseriformes; family Anatidae; genus Anser; species Anser anser. The sequence goes on along the minus strand of NC_139738.1, from coordinate 4,854,430 downwards.
ACAGGGGAAGACTAATTGTTGTTCATGGCATTGCCCCGCATCCGTTTATTGCAGTAGATGGCACAGAACAGAATAAGCACATGAGATCTCAAAGTTTAATTCAGCTGTTGTTTTTTTGGCTGTGGTGCTAGAGTGAAATTTCTCCTTGGGGAATACTTGTCTCACTGGCAGTGCATGTGTTTGAGGAGGGTGCTCTTCATCACTGATTGTCCTTCACAGCATGTCTAATTCTGGCCGTGGGAGAGTGAAAAAGTAAGTTTGGGCCAAATGGCAACTGAGGTGGGCTCTTTTCATAGAAAATAGACACCTGTGTAAAGGCTCAGAAGGGAGGGTTGAGCAGCATGCCAAATTTGTCTTCTCCGAGGGAGGGTGAAGAGCTGCTGACAGCTTGCAGAGCTCGTTGCTTCAAGTATTTGAGTGCCTAACACCCTGTGTGCGGTGAGGCATGGTGATAACAGCCTCCTGGTGCTTTCCTGCAACATGCAGCTTCCCAAGTGCCAGCCTGTTGGATTTCTTTTGTGTGTTCCCATGCACACTTAAGAATTAGTGCTTTGATTGCCAGAAATTGTCAGGATGTCTGTTAAAAATGCACAGTTCTACACCTCCCTGAAGACCTTTTGGCTGCTGGTAAAGAACGTGGGGTGGTGGAGTACCACTGCAGCCTCTCAGAACCAGGCTGACTTGCTGTGACACGAAAACCTTGTGAAACTTGCTAGGTTTCATGAAGGTGGAGGCTCTGTCATTCAGGAAGCTTGCTGTTTGTACTGCAGTTGGTGTAATGGAATAAGTTAACAGGAGCACTCTTATTTTTTTCAAGGTGCTTATTGATGTACCGCATTCAGACCTGGCAGAGGAACTTGCCCAAAGTCAAACCAAAATCCAAGCATTGCAGAACACCCTGCAGCAGGTGCTGGACAGACGAGAAGAAGAACGCCAGTCAAAGCAGCTCCTGGAACTCTACCTAGAGGCCTTGAAAAACGAAGGCAGTATCTTAAGCAAAGTAGCAGGTAGGCAGCATTAGGATGCTAAAGAATGAGATTTTCAGAGAAGCCTGAAATAGTTGAATAGAACAAATAAGGGGGAGGGAAAGAGTGGAGTGAGCCACTTGCTTAGCAGCTATTAATGTGGCTGATGTATTAAGTTGGTGTAGTGTAAGAATTCTCTGAATGGGAGAGATTAGGAGTCCTTTCGCTGCTTTGTCACATTTCTCACAACGCCTGAAAGTAGAATATTGGGGGAGAAAGCATAAATCATGTGGTAATCCTTAACAGAAGAGATTTCCTAAGTTAGAGGCTGCATCTAGATAAGACGTATACCTTACTAATCTCAAAAACAACAGTGCAGTCTGAGTTACTTTTCCTGTCCTGTGTCTGTCACGGGTTGTAATGATTTTGCTGCCACTTTTCAGAGTCTGAGACTGTGCCAGGAAAGGAGATGGATGTGGTTGACACAGGTACCAGCAGTCCTGGCACTTCAGCCAAAACAGCACTCAGCGACCACCTCCTTGCTGTTCTGAAAGGGAAACCTGCCCCAGAGCTCTGCTTGGACAGTCAAGATCTAGAGGTGGGTGAGGATCATATAACCGTACTCTGGCAAATCTTTCCTCTCTGGAGAAAGGGGTGATGGGGGAAGCTGTCCCTGCCTCTGGACGCTCTACTGTCAATATGTCTCAGTCTCAAAGTGCCGAAATTTAGCCCATTTCTCTTCTTCAGTAACACTGCCTCCTGCTTCCCTGTTACATGCAGCTGATACTCCTCCAAGTACTCTAGGACATACTCTGAAAAGCCACAGAAAAAACTGTGGTTTTGATCTCTGCCAAATCTTGATAGCATAGGCAGGCAGTGCTTCAGCTGTATTACCAGCAAGTCTTTTGGGTGCAGATACATCTAGCTGTATTTGTGTGCATCCCAAGGCAAAATAAAAACCTTCTTATTTTGGAAAATAGTGTAAATAAACCCTTAGCTTTGAAAGGAAAGTCTAGGTAAACTAACGATTAGGAAGTGTTCTGATACTATGAATCTTAGTTTCTACAGAAGTGAAAAGCAACTGCTTTAACTGCTTTCTGTTTGCTTCAACATCTGAATATGGTTTCAAATTCTAAGTACCGGTAGAAATAAAAATACACTAACCTATGAGATTGAAATATGTAAGCTAGAAGCATCTTCAATACCAAACTGGCGTTATTAAGTAGGTGTCTAATTACTCCTGATCTTAGTGTGGGCAGAGGGGGTAGTGGTGTTAGAGCATCAGTGGAGAAGACTCTTACAAATCTGTCTCATTACAGCTGGTCGTGAAAGAAGACACGCAAGCCCTTGCTGCAGCTCTAAGCTGGGACAAGCAGAAAGCTGAAGCTCTACAGCAAGCCTGCGATCAGGAGCTCTCCAAGCGCCTACAGCAAGTGCAGACTTTGCATTCCCTGAGGAGCACATCAAAGGGCAAGAAAACGCTACCTTGGGGAGACTGGCTTAGTTCAAAACGTAAAAAATAAGACTGTTGTTCTGCCTCAAGTGCCAAGGGAATGCAAGTGGGGTGTGCTGTTGGTGTTTTTTTTTTCAAATTGCAATCAATGTAAACACGATACGTCCTGGCAGCCATAGTTTGCTGGTCATACCATGGTCTGGCTGTAGACAACTAAAATCTGGACATTGTCCTGAGGCTTAAACTCCTGTGATGACTCAAATCATGTGTAACCAAAGGGATTTAGACTTTTTGCAGAATACTGGAACAGTGGAATTACTAAACACAGCATGTAAGAGTTCAGCTTTGAATAGCTGGTTGGGAGCCAGAAAATTCCATCTGATGATGCTGGATTTAGCTTCTGGAGCCTCAGGCAGTTTGGTTACCTTATCTTGCCACCATTTTCAGTTTAAAGGAAGAAATTTATCTACCTCGTGGACATTAACAAATAGGAAGAAGGCATTCTGAGGATTGCTCATTGAACACAGCGTGCTTTTTCTTTGGAGGGGTTTGTTGTGATTTGGCCTATTAAAGTCGTCATGTGGTTTTTCCAGCTGCTGTCTGGCCTTAAGCTCCAGCCTGGCATCTAGGAACTTGAACTTCTCTCTAATTTCACCAGTTAAAGTAAAAGCAAAACCTCTTAATTTCTGTGGCTTTTTTTCTCTGTAAGGAACTCCTGCCTCGAGTGCAGTGTAAGCACTAATTTGTAAAACAGCAAAAGTGGAAATGCTTGTTTTGAAAGGCTGTGGGACAGAAGACTTGTATTTGGCCTGTCTGTATTCCTATTCTAATCATTGGTATGGTATCATAACACCTCAGTATTAACCTGCTTATTTTTAAATTGGTTAGTCTTTTTCTAACGTCATTAAAACCTTTTTACTATACTGTTGGACTAGTTTTGATATTCCTGCTGGTGGCTATGATTAAAGAATGTGCCAATATGTACACTATTACTTTAAGGACAGAGGAAGAACTTAAATACAAAAGTATTCCACATTTAACCTGTCTGAAGATGATATTTAGGTATAGGTGTGAACATGGTGCCAGGTGAGAGTTTTGGTGTAATCTTTTCTTCTCCTGTGAGAATGTAAAATGTATACAAAAGCAGCTGAAAGGTGAGCTGAAACTTCTGGGAAAGTTTTTGTAGGTATAAATACTTCCTAGTATCATGCAAAATTCACTGATTTAACATAACCCTAAGCCTTTAACATAACCTTAAGTGGCACAGGATGCCGTCTGGTGAGTATTGCTACAGCAGGCACTCCATATAGATACTTAAGCTGAATTAACCGCACTCAAAGTGAGACTTGCAGTGTAACTAAAATATTCTTATCAGTTTAGTACGTCTGTGCAGGTAAGCAAAAAATACTTCAAGTAACTTCTGAAGATGCTACCCCCTGAGATCTGGCTGGAATTAGGGGGTAAGCTTGCAGTCAACTTTTTGGACAATCTGTTTTGCTTGGGCAAGTGATTACTTCTTACAGTATATGCTTCTGGCTTGTAACATCGTAGGCCACGGCAGGTAAAAGGGGTTCCTGCTGCTTTAAATAGCTACTTATTGCAAGCTTTTTATATTCGAGGCTTTCTGAAAGAGCATGTATGGCTGTCCATTAACAATTTTTGAAGCATGCTGTATTGCACTCAAAGCTAATTATACTGGCTACCCATTGAAACTGAGTGCGCCGAGCAGATTAGCTGTCAGCAGGCTTTTTCTGTGAGCTTATTTCTCTGCCTGTGATTACCACTCTTCCCCTTTTAAACCCTTTTTTCAGTCTTGCTCAAAGCTTCAGTGCTTTGCTTTTTTCAAGCTCAGCAATGGAAATCCTACTGCTCATGCTGTACAAGAGGTAAGGGGTTTTACCTATCGCTTTTCCATATACTGAAATAACAGCGTAATTACTTCAATCCTACATGTATTACAAACATTTTAACTATTTCAGGAAAACACTGAGATGGGAGTCACAAAGACCGTGCTGATACTTCTCGTAGAATGCAGCGATGGTCCTTCCAATCTAGCCTTAAGAAAAAAGAGGGCTTTCATTTCTGCTCTTTTTTCTGTTACCAAGGTTAAAGCTCTTCAGATGCCTGTAAATTACTAAATGCTGCAGTTCTTACACTACAGAATTCAAATTATCAACTAGATGTAGCACAGTATAATCTTAACTGTTACTCTTAATTGTTCTGTTCTACTAACAACAACAAAAAAACAGATTGTCATAAGCTGCTGGGAGCTGCAGTTAAACTCTATCCTAAAGCTGAGCTGGAGTAATCTTGAGTATAATCTACAAGGAGCACATACGTAGTACTTAGCTCTCTTTAAAACTCTATTATAGTCAACATCCTTCAAATGTCTCCGTGACAAATGAGAAGCGATTAGCTAATAGGCTAACAGACTCCAGTGCTATATCTCATCCTCTAATTTCTATGAAAAATCCTTTTATAATAGTCAAGTTTATGTACTGCTTCTTGGATCTCTTTCAATGGTGCAATCAATCAAACAAAGCTGAAAACTCCTAAAACATCTCCATTAATGGGATTTTTAAACCTAACAGTTCAATTATCCTTATAAATTGATTTTTTTTTTAGGGTAGACTTTATTATAGATCTTTAGATCATTATATTCTGAAAATCAGCTCAGAGCTAGAATTTCCTGTTAGTGATAACAAAGAGCATCTGCCAGATCTCGTGTTTCCACAGCAAACAATCACAAAGCTTTCCAGTAAATAATCTCTAGCTTTCAGCCAGCACCTTCTGCATTCTGTGGTGTAATACGTGTACGTGTTTGGACAGGAAGTGACAGATTTCAGACAAGGACTACAGAACTGTCTCCTTTAGAGACAGAACAGTGGGTAAGAGCAAAAACAATACTGGGTTATTCTTTGCTTATCTTGCATGTGCAAGTCAGGAGAAAAAAATGCTCTGTAATCTAATCTGAAATTACTTCTATGTTTTGTAGACATTAAAATTGTTTGATTCATTTCAGCTGCACAGATTCTTTAGCTTTGCAAGAATTAGCATTTCCTTGATCTTGTAATATTTAAGAAGTTTTAACTTTAGAACAGGTTGACTGTGCTGCACATGATTCACAAGTATGGATATTTTATAGATGTTCAAGAGGGAGGGATGCAGCACAGAAGGTCTAAAACACTGCCAGAAGATCTGGGGAAAGCTAGGGTGGCTGCCATTTATCTCCTATCATGGTAAAATTTTTGAGTATCAAAGTCTTGACTTGGTCTTCATCATTTATACATCCAACTAGACGAACGTACCTTGTAACTGATTCCTTCCTCAGAGGGGGATTTGCCATGAACGAGTAGCAAAGCTATACCTGGAAGTTTTCCAGGGCTATTAGAACTGTCCTGTTATCCTGTAACTTTTTTACCCTGGTGTAGTATTTAAGGGCGGAGTCCTACTGAAATTAGAACCTGATAGTTTCAAACATGTTTTTGGGGAACTGCCCTAAGCTGCCTCCTTCAGGACAGAACAACTGGCTTCAAGGAAGTATTTGTCTCATGGGTCAAGAGCTGAGCAAGGGAAAACCAGCATTCAAGTCTTTTTGTCTCTTACTGCACATTTTAGACTATCCTAGGCAAGCATCCTCTTGCTCGATAAACTTTCTCATACCATAGTTTTTTAAGCAGCCTTCTCCTCCTTTTATTTCGCTATATCTAGTACCTTATGTCTTAAGGCTGGACTAGATGATCTTTGAGGTCTTTTCCAACCTGAATGATTCTATGATTCTTAAAATCTGCTTCTATGGAATTAACATACGTTAAGTCTGTATCAGGCCAGCAGAGGGCAATGGTGATATATTTCTGAACACCACTGGGGGGGCATATTCCATAAAATTCAGAAGTGTCATGCAACCAATTGAAATTGCATACCAACAATATCACAGTAGAAAAATTACACACAATATGCTTTAATTGTCAAGAGAACAAGCGATATGCCTAATAAAAAGAAAATATAATACCTAAAAAAACAGAAGTGGAAATGAGGAAGAGATCAATTAGTAGAAAAACTAAGTTGTTGCATGGAGGGAGTTGCACATACTGAGGCCCTACGCTCAGTGGGAATGCTTTGCTTTAAACTCTTTCAGTAAAGGATTTTCTTTTAAATAACAGTAAGATAGTGTTTAATGAGCAATCCAGGCATTTTGGCTGCATACATTGCTGAATTCTGACAGCCCTTTCAGTTTTGGAACAAAAAATACAACTAATCATGTTCACCTAAAAAAGTAAAGACTTGTTACTGTTGCTAACCTGCAAGGGCAATCGCTGGTACGCTAACTTTGGTCTTCTAGGACAGTATGAGAAAACGACCAGAGAAGTTACTTGAAAGGTAAATCATGCCATGTTGGAATCTTCACTTTCAGACACCGGTGCTTCTTGTTCCTCAGAAGTTCTCCTTCCCTTAGCTGCACTGGACTTCTTTTTCTTCTTCTCCTTTTGCTCCATGTTATTTGATGTGAGCTCTTCACTCTTCTGTGTGATATACTTTAGCTGAGAACAATAAACTAATCAGTAATCTAACGAAGAACTTTGTTCATGTATCTTAAGATAAACTAAATGGGCAAACTCCTATTACAAAAAAATAAGAAAGTCACCCCTAAAAAACTGACATGTATCAACCAGTTTTAATTTTTGCACAAAGCCCTCAGTCTCAGCTGGATATCCTCAGACACTGCAGTGCCCTAGCAAAACTAAGATTTACAAATCTATCTTGCATCCATCACTAGAACTAAGACAGCAACATTAGCAGTTACTTGGAGTTTGCCGAGACATAATCAGAGTATTGAAACATTGTAAGATTCCTCTGCACCTGCTAGACATGATGCACAATAGTTAAGAACACAAAATTCAGCTCCAGCGCTTATTATGCCTTCTCACAGTAGGTTCATGTTGCATATTTCAAATCACACAGACAGAAGGGGACAAAACACAAAAAATTAAAATTAGCATTCAAAGTATTCTTCAAATGAGGTGTATTCATTTACACAGACATTCTATTTTTGAAAAGAAGCATCTGTTTATACTGTAGAATCTTGAAAAACCTTGACAAGCAAAGGTAAGCCTCCTGGATTCTACAGCATACTGAACATAATTTTAGCAGTTACCAATTATTAGATACTGACAAGAGCATCCTCCTTGTGAAGATACTGTCTTCTTCTTCATGTAAGCATTCACACGTATGCCTTAAAACAAGTCAATTTAAGTCCACCAAAGTTTATATAGGTTGGCACATAAGAGAATACAATAATGTGAATAATCCCTAAATTAATGTTAGGAGACTCAGCAAATCGACATGGATGCAAGCTGTTCCTGACCTTAGGCTAAAATAAAGGAATACAACATCAGCAAAAAAAAAATAGTGTTTCTTTGTTGTATTTTCGTACTTGAAACCTCAGCAGCTCTGATGCAACCAGAACATTGTTGCTTGAACTGCAGTCAGATCTGTATTCCCACAGTGAAGTGTAGCATCATGAAGAAAAAAAAAAATTAAATCATTGAATCATGCCTATCCATCATCTATAAATAATTTGAATTGCTTAAGCAACAGTCGCTTCATCATTTATACACTCCATTCAGATGCTCTTTGGAATTAATCAATTGGTTTAAGAAGAGTGTTGTGAGACAGAAAATACAGTGAATCTCACCAAAGAATTGCTCCTTCTAGCCAAAAGCTTCACATCTTCTGAATTGACTGTGCTTCGTTTTGCATGCCTGCATATAATTAAAAAACACCCCTTGATGTGTTTGCCAACACCAGTTGTAAAAGGTCATAGAGCATGTAATACAGACTCTGAACTAATGCAGCTTAATAGGGACCCGGTAACCAACAATGACAACTTTTCCAGCTACAACATAGAAAATCCTTTTTTCAAGTGTGCATGTGTACATCTAAATACACTTATGTGTAGAAACAGTAGAATTTAGCAAAGAGAATATCAGGCACTGCTGCTTGCTCTTACTTCCTAGTAGGCTACTGAGGTGGTTTTGACTCAGAGCACCAAACAGATTCCTTAAAACATTCCCTTACCACCTTGGAGCAACTAGATGAACCACAGGCATGGTAGCAAGCATCTGTCACTCCCAAACCATCCAGCACCGCTACACATCAATGAATGTGACAATTTTCTGTGGCCATTAGTCTTAACAATCACTTGTACCACATAAATTAGCTTCCAAGATGAGGAAGAAGCTGTAGCAGCATATCTATTTCCTAACTTCACAGCCACTATTTAATCAGTCAACAGAGCCCTTTAAATCTTGAATTACAAGACACATTTTAAAGATTATGCAGTTATTTGAGCTGCTTTTGCAGTGATCAGGTGTCCTACTACCTACCTGGCAAACATTTCGAGGTCTCTTGCAAAGTTTTCTGGAGAAAAAACAGACACCATGGATTTTAAAATGCTGTCTCTGATTAGGAAGAGATACATAATACAGAAAAAACAAAGGTGCAGCTGCAAATTGTCAATGTAAGTTATAAGAAGTAATCATAACTTGTTCTTGTGTGTCACTGCTGCAGGTGGCCCATAAAAATATTTCGCTTACGTTTAAATGCTTTTTTGTAGGTCTGAAAAACAGAACTACAACTTCTTGCACTTCTAAAATCGTGACGCAAGAAGTGACACATCCGTGACACCTAGTTTAACGGCTGTTTCTTTTAAAGCACCCGATCTCCAGCCAGTGCCGGTGGCCAGGTAATTAGGACACAAACGTGGTACCACACTGCCTGAAGGTGATCTCCGCGATGGCCGCGACGGCCTGCTTGCTGAACTGCACGCCCTTGTCCTCAGCGACGTCCTGGCACAGGCAGCCGGCCGTGTAGTGAACCGCAGCCCGCAGCCTCTGAAAGGTCAGACTGACAGGTCAGTTCCCCGCAGGCCGACAGCCGATCTCTCGCGGAAATTACAAATTCTGTCACAAGAAAGCGGCTGTGCAGCCACACAGCCCCAGCCCGCCGCGACACCCCCTCTGCCCCTCAGTGCCCCACACGCTCCCGCCCCGGCTCCATCTTGTCCCGGCGAGGCCCCCTCCGGCCGCGCTGGGGCCGGTCCTGTTTCCAGAGGAGGGGGCAGCGGGGGAAAGCGGCGGTGGAAAAGGAGGAAGAGGAGGAGGCGGCGGAGGCAGCCCAGGCCTCACCGTACCTGGGTGAGCAGCACCCGCTGCTCGTCGCCCGCCTCCTCCATCGCCGGCCCGGGCGCGGTTTCCCGCCCAGCGCGGAGGCGGGGCCGCGCCGCCGCCATGTCGGGCCCCTCCCGGCCGCTGAGGGGAGCCCCAGCCCCAGCCGCCCCTCGTCCCTCTGCTGTAACGCCCTGACACAGCTGTTGCTACGGTTCACCACAGAAAATTATAATACCAAGGACCTACACCGCACACGTTAGGGCAAACTACTAAAATGTTCACAATGCTTCAATTATGGCTACTGCCTGCAGTGTCACCCAGGTGTTCCATGGCACCTCTTCACTTTACAACAAAATCTGCAAAGAGTTGCTTTAAATTGAAGCCTATCTTTTGTTAATCATACTGATATTCCACTAGTAACTGTTAAGTAGCTGTCTCAATACAGTAAACAGCTCACAGCACAAAATTTAATGCCTGATAGGTTCTGTGAAATAAAGGTACAAGTACCCAGGTGAAGTTTCAGTAATCTAAAGCTGAGGGCTTTGAAGGAAGAGGGTATCAAGTAAACAGAGACAATTTTGCATGCTACCACAGGTACTTTTAATTGGAGCAGGGAGGAGGAAGCAAAAAAAAGGAGGGAGGTTTGGTGAAGATGGCAGCTAAGCCATCAGTTTTAAGCTAGGAACATAAAGATAGCATGAACTAGGAACAGCAGCTGGACAGAGAATTGCTTGGTGACAGGAATACCAGTCTTGACACCCTTGATTTGTATTGGATTTTCTCAGTGACCCATCCCACCCTACACCCTTGCACAGAAAGCAAACACAGCTCACTGTGCAGTACTGTATGCAGGTGAACACCCAGGAATCAATGTTTAAGAACCAAACTACTGCCTGTTACAAATAAGCAATCAGAGAAAAAAGCCCTTTACCTCCCTGGAATCTTGTGTAGCGTTACTGTGCTCACTGTCTGCCACTCTCCACTTTAGCAATTATTGAAATGCAGGCTTCTCTATCTCAATTCCTATGTGTTTATGCACTATAATACAATAAAAATATTAGCACATTAAAATGTATTCTATGAAACACTGCACAAAAACATTTTAGCCAGTTTTGGCCAACAGCAGAGGAAAGAAAATATCTCAATACATTTATAAGCAGGTTTATTTAGCTCTCTTATATGATATATGAAATATATCCACAGTTATTACAAAAGTGTGCAAACACAAGTTCTAGCACAGTACAGTAAAAAGGGGTGTTCAAGGAGGTACATCTGAGATCTACAGTATCTTGTCTTCAAAGGAAATATTTCCATTAGACATTGTAGGCAGAAGAAGACACATTTCCTCCATGGCCTGTCCAGTTAGTATGGATAAATACACCTGGCTTCGATAATAATTCATATGTATGTGCACCAAAGTAATCACGCTGAGCCTAGAAAAAGAACACACACAAAGTAAAAAGACACATGAATATCACAGTCATACGAGTACTAGGAATTGCACTTATTGAGACTTGAGTATATGAATTCAAGAAATAAGATCCAACTCTGATATTGTAACATTCATACTTACTTTCTCATTATTAAGTAAAACTACAATGAAACATTTATTAATACTATAATTTTGTTCTGCATACTAACCTAAAAGACAAGCACATACATCCAAAAGTCCAAAGATGTATACTTTTTTTTACATAGCATTTTGATCCAACGGCATTGTAATGGAACAAACTCTCCTTTGGAAAAGAGGTATTGTCTGTGTTTAATTGAGTGCCCCTTTAATCAATTATCATTTATGTAGTACATGATAAAAATTACATTTAACTTTTAACCTTTGATCAAGAACAGACGCTACTTCTGGAAGAAACAAAGGAAAGTTGGCAAGAGAAAGTAGCCTTAAGCTGTCCTTTGGTGACATGCAACCATATATATGGATAAAAGGGGTTAGGGTACTTCATCAGGGAAGACCACCAAGGACGCCCAAAGAAAGGAAGGGCCTGACAGGAACCAAGAAGAAAGACGCCACATACTTATACAACTCAGGTAGATTAGAATGAATATGTATTAGATTGATAGAATACACACAAATTTAATATATAAATGTAACAAAGATGACAGCATTGGGTGCAATCTCTCTCCTGGCTGTGTGAGAATTGGCTTATGGCACACCAGGTAAAGGATACGGTTTTTTAAACAACAGTATCATTATCTCTAGTTCACAGACAGAATGCTAACACATGCTGGGCACTCTCATACCACTACCTCTGACATTCTATGACCAGACATATTATAGTATTTTTCTGTCTTGAATTTCAGGTTTCAAAGAATTATACTAGGCAATCTATGTCTATATTTTTACAATGGCGGAGTATGAGGCACTGCCATCATGGTCCTTAGATCAGTACTTAAATAGCAACACAGTGATATTTCAGTAGATAGATGATATACCACACTATTTCAGGCACCTACCTGAACCAGGTTAGCTGGTAGCATTTCATGTCTGTATCCATCATAAAAAGAAAGTGCTGTAGTGAAGCAGGGCATAGGAATACCAATCTGGACTCCAGTACTGATTACACGTCGCCAGGAGTCCTGGAGGAGGGGAGAGAATATTAATAAAAAAACAACTTTTCAGTGCTTGCTCAAATGTATATGCAGGCACACAAACTATTCTAGTATAATAGCACATGCTATTTCACATCATATAAAATCTACATCTGAGCAAATGCAGTGGTAGATTCCTGATTTTACATAAAGAAGGTCAATCCAAAATAAAAGCAAGTGAGACAGAGTTAGCAAACAGGAAAATAAAAGTGCAGGTATATACTTCATATGCTGTCAAACAACTCAAACAATGATGCTGTTCTTTTGCATAAATATCATCTGTGCATCCCAAAAGCATGAACACAGTTGCAAAAATACCGAACAAACATTGAGACATTTTCAGGACATCTAATCGAGCACACACAGTACAACAACCCACACAAGGGCATAAGAGGTCAGCACATTGCTTCATACAAACACGTGGATAATCATTATTTTATCTGTATATCTGATTTAGTAACCTGCATGGAATATTCAGATTCAATAAAAAGAATTATTAATGATAATATATGACTGCTTTGTTTGCCAGATAATCTGGTTTTAGTTCTGCCTGTCATCTCCTGTCCGAGTCAGAACACTGTTTGGACAGACCTAAATCTAATGAATAGCGGGTCTGGAACACTGTTATTTTTGTGCTACCACAAGCAACAGTAACAGATCAGAGCTTTATACTTTGTACCACTAAAATCCAAGTGCATAGTATGAGCAAGATACATGGCAGACAAGAGAATGTTCATACAGGCTAGACTTTTTTTTCCTGACATTGTGGTTCTACTGAGTTGATATATTCCAGCTTAAGGTTCTTCCGTAATGGTAAAATGGAAACCTTTAGTTTCTAATGGGAGCTTAGCTAGTGTTCAAGAGAAGAACCACGACACAAGGACTGTATGTTCATTTGGTTCTGCATTATCTTGATGTTCACAGCATAAATATACATTGCAACATTATGTAAGACCTTGGTTTGCAGCTTGATATATCTGAATGATAATTAATAAAGTGATGCAAAAGCTTTTCTTTGTTTAGAACTAACATCTTCCAACTTTTTGGTGAATCAGAGGCAAGAGGCATTTGTAGGTATTTTTGAAGGACAGGTCACTAACCCTGGTGTCTGGCAAAATTCTAATTTGGATCTCAGTATAGCCCACTTCTTCATAGTAACTTGCTTGTGCAATTTCAGCCAGCTCCAATTATACAGTTTACTTCCCATCCTGATATTGTAAGACTAGTATGGTCTATTGAAAAAGAATGCCTTGAAACCATAATGATTAATTCTTGCTCACGTGTGTACAGATGCACAAACACAGTTGTAAATAGCTTAAGGATTGGTTAGAGATCTTTGCGATTAAGGATGCTACTTAAATAGGATTCAAAGATGTTCTTTTTACCTTTTCATTTTTCAGTGTGGATATACTTGTGAAAGAAACAAGCTGAAGAAGTTATACTGCTGTTTTTATGCTTTTTCTTCCTTGGAAACTCACCTGACATTTTTCAACAGCAGTCTTAAAGAAATCATCCAACAGCAAATTCTGGAGCTCAGGGTTTCGATCAAAAGCATCTTTGATTTTTCCCAGGAACACACTAGGCAGAAACATGTAAAGCAGGAATCAAATTTCGTATCTTTCTACAGTGGCCCAGAATCCAAAAATTACAGTGCCAAGATTTGACTCAGACAGACTGATTCCAAACATCAGGAAAGATGAAAACAAAACAAAGATCAACAGTGGCTAAGCCACCAGAAAATTGGTGTCATCTGGTAATCTCTAATGCTGACTAGAGAAACCTGGTGTTTTATCAGCTGATTAACTCCATGGATTTCCCAAGAAGATTTCCAGGCTTCTCAGTTTAGCGCTGCATAAAGAAAATTGCCTTCTCTTCTCCCCTCAGTAACTAAATTACAATTCATCCCAATTACCTTCTGATGATGCAGCCTCCCCTCCACATCAATGCAATGCCACCGTAATTCAGTGTCCAACCAAATTCTTTGGCTGCTTGTCGCAGCAGCATGAAGCCTTGGGCATACGAGATAATCTTGGATGCATACAGGGCCTAAAAAAACCCACAACATATATTCAAAGAGAACTTCCACAAAATTGAACAAGAAACTTTACGATTGACATGCTCTATTTAGTCCACATTTTGCTCTGCAGACACCACTACGCAACCCAAAATGGGATGGCTGAAAGCAGGCAACACCTGTCATGAAAGGCAAACATAAGAGCTTCTCACCAAGGTTTACCGCATCCAAAACTTGCTTTGATCTGCAGCTTTAACAGAGTACTCTGCAAAGCGCAATGACTCACCTTGCGTATGTCCTCCAGAAAGGCTTTCTTGTCCCCACTAAATTGAGTCACTTTAGGCCCTTTCAGCAGCTTGCTGGCCTGTACTCTCTCATCCTTGAGGGAAGACAGGCACCGTGCAAACACAGCTTCACCTTTACCCAGGGAAGGAAAGAGCAGACAATTAGCAAGATCAGCATCACCGGTAAGGTCTACTTGAGATACCTGTCCTAATGCACAGTCGAAGTGCCTCTGTATGATGAGCCACTGCTCAGTCAAATGAGAAGAGAAGTGTACAAATTAATTATTTCAGCTGCGTTACTGAGGGGCCAAACTGCCAGCCACCACAACCACTGGGTAAATACCATCTGATACAGCTTTGAAATGATAAAGGAAAAAAACAAAGTTATCCAAATGAAAATTTAACCTCAGGAACCAGCACCAGCTCTTAGGTTTTAGCTGTTTTAATACTCCTCCCTAACCACAGAAAGCAGATAGTCTTGCACAGCAGTGCAAGGCTTGTTGACTTCACTAATTCTTCTAACATACCTTGAAGATAAAAAGCTGTTGCATAAATGCCAGCTCACATCAAAACACTAAATGTGCTTTGAAATACACACACACAAAGTAACCATAACTAGAATCAACAGTAAATCAGCAGGTTTGAACAAAGAAGTTAACTTATATGAGGAAATAAACTTAACAAATTTGGTAGGCCCACAACACTAGTTTCCAGAAACCCACAAGACAGTTTTACAACATCATTAAGCAGGTTATTAAACATCATTTGCCAGGACTAAGGAGTTATCCAAGCTGTATCTTCAGCTGCTAAAGAATAAGCCTGAATGCCAATCTCTTGATCTGATTCCTAATCATGCTGCTTTAAGTTGTACTTATTTGCAATTGAAAACAGGGTTGGCAAATGAAAAAAAAAAAAAAGCTTCTTTTCCAGTGTCTGATAGAAGGAAAGTAATTAAGGTTTTTATAGCTTTCATACTGAACTTTCTTTCTTCCTTTTAAGTGAGCTGTAAATTAAAAAAAAAAAAGGTGAATGTGTCATGAGTCACATTTTCACAGGATTCTGGACCCTCCCAGCAGCAGGATTAACAGACCATATCAAAATCAGAGCTGGCTCCTCTCCATTTCTGCAAAAACTTCCTTCTGCAGCTGGGGAGAAGAAGGAGGGGGGGGAAAATCAGGAAAAAGCAGAGGCAGCATGACGCTGCTTTTACAAGGAGAAGTCTGCAAGTCATGTTTATGCAATAAAACCACACGCACAGCAACTGCCCTAAGAATGGCCATGTTTGCACAAGGGCTATTACACATACTTCCTTATCTACCGATCATTACCTAACAGTGCTACCCTGGCATTGCAGAGGACTCATCAAGGAGTGTGTCCTCCACCCTTAATCTTTGCAGGAACCCTAAAGTAGGGAATATTAATAGCACAAGTGAAAATCTTTGTTTTTCAAGCCTACAACTGAAAGACTATAGCTGTAGTAAAATACTAAAACTATTTACAAAGCTTGTTTTGTAAAAATACGTTGCTGCAATGCAGCCACATTTCTGTCATAGCTATCCCCACAGTTACTCTCTTTAGCACACTGAATACAGTTTACCTTGTCTTGTAATACAGCAGGACTTGGGAAGGGAAAAGGGGGTAGAGAAGGCGTGAACAATAAAGCCAGTTTGAGAGCAAAGAATCTTTGGAGTCATTATCGTACTTACTCAAAGGGAAAGTCCACATGGGACCTGTGCTAAGAGCACTCTGAACATGTTGCAAATCTATTACAACTCAGGTGTCACAACTCTGAGGCCAGGCTGGATAAAAGGGCAGGTAACTACTAGGTATGGATGTGGACAGGTAAATTCTCACACACTTTAGGGATACAATCTAAAGTAATTACAAAATACATTCCTATCATCTTAGTTTGGCTTTCAGTGAGTGGCTGTATTAGCCACAAAACAAAACCCAGCACCATTCCACAGTGTATAAACAAACACCACAACCAACTGCCATGATGGAAAAACAGCAGTCACCATCACAGGGTAGCAGTTTGCCACTGTAAAAATATGTCTGTGCTCCTCAACCCATACCATGGTCCAGCCGTTGTGTTTTTGTCTAGTTACAGTGAAACACAGAAAAAGGAGAAGGAAATGCTTAAATAGATATCTGAAAAAGAAGTACTTATCGAGCAGTGTGCAAGCAACGAGGTTTGGGGTTTCCCTCCCTGCCTTTTTTTTTTTATAAAAAAAAAAAAACAAAAAACTTTCAAGGCTATGATGGGCTTGGGAGCAGGAGATAAAGCAGAGGATGACTGAGAGGAATGCTGCCTCAATAATCTAGCATGACACTGAGTTACATTCACCTGTCACTAAGTAATCACCAGCACTGCAAAGATACCACGTACAACGGTGCAGTAACAGTACTACAGACATTTGAGAAACCAGGTGAAAACAAGCTCAGCAAAGAAGAACAGAGTTAACAGCAGTCAAGAGTAGAAAGACTGCAACAGCCTCTTCTGTGGGCCAAGCCCTAGTACGGGCTCATTTCTGAGATCACTGTGAATTACGTGCTCCTTAGTGTGATGTGCTGTGTGCAGGTAGGAGAGACAAGGCTGGATCAAAGAACTGGTTACCTATGAGTGTGACAGGGACTCCGTACTCCAGGGCAGAAATTGCTGTCCACTTCCCCGTGCCCTTTTGTCCTGCACTGTCCTTGATCTTTGGGAGGAGGTACTTGCCATCACTGTCTTTGAATTTGAGAATATTGGCAGTGATTTCTATCAGGAAAGAGTCCAGCTCCGTCTTATTCCATTCCTGAAATACCTGGAAGTGAAGAAAAAGTATATGTAGACATACATATATACACACCAATTTACTATATATCTAACATATATATCTACTGATTTACTAATATATCTATACATATAGATACATATGTATTCTTACAGTGTTCATCTTATCTCAGTTACTGGTTATTGGTATCTTGCCACAGCTACCAATGATTTCTGCACCACTGAAACAGCACTGCTCAGAAGCCCTGCACTGGAAGGACACCCCAGAAACACAGCTGCAGGGCATCCATTTCCAAATGGAAAGGCAGAAGCAGAGCTGGTCCTGTTAGCTATCGCCACAGGCACTGAGGGCTGGAAGCAGAACTGGTCTTTCAAGATACAACACACTTATCAACTTGCTTCAGGCAAGATTTGTTTGGTTGATTATAAAGCTCAGTCTTGTACTAGCTTTTTTTTCTGGCATGAAGTTGCTTTCTGGGGAGAAATCAGCTGTAGAATGGGAGAGTTCAGATAATTTCTATAAACATTGAGGTGTAAGTGCTTCCTGCCCCCTACCTCATTTTGAAGCTCACCTGTCCTTGGCACAAAGCGTGTCAGAAATATTCATTTCACTTAATTACAGCAGCTTTAAGCTGCCCCTATCAACAGCAGACACCAAGCCTCAAGGGAAGACACTAAAATCTACAAATTACCTTCGACATCTCATCATGCTCCATGCCCACCACATCTTTCATCAGGTGGTAGGCCTCACAGATCAGCTGCATGTCTCCATATTCAATCCCGTTGTGCACCATCTTCACAAAGTGTCCAGCACCCTCATCCCCTACCTGTCAGGAAACATAAAAAAAAGAAATTAAAAATGCCATCAGAAACACTGCTGTCACCATGTCCACTTTAATACCTACCTGTGGATTCCTTCTGCCTAAGAAAGCTTTATCAGCTAGGTACTAACTGAAAATGCTATGAGTCTAACCACTTTGATTCACTTTGCTTCCCCGCCTCACAACCCAGCCATAAAACTTTGTTCTTCCACTGTATTGGATAAGTTATCAGAGTTCAGTTCAGAGTAAATCTGAATTGAATGCAGTCAGCCAGAAATATCAACGTAGCACAGTGGCTAGCTTTATTAGCATTTTATGCATTAGCTTCAGCAACCAAGCTGCCTACACAAGGTAAGGTCAGTATCAAATAAATATTTACCCAGTCACAACAAGGTTCCCCAGATCCCACTTTAGCAGCAATGCTTTGGAATATGGTCTTGATATGGGGCCTGTGGGGAGAAATAATATGGCTCAACAGATAAGCAGAGGACACAAACACCACAAAAGAAAATCCATCAGTATGATGCATCCTTCTGGAAGGATGGGGTGAGGGCATGCTGGCAGGCTGACATATACAACACACAGCAATGTCAAAAAAAGTATGCTTTTCCCAGAACTAGACACTGCAAGAAACGGGGACAGCCCATGTCATACACTTAAAGCACTGTGCAGACAAGCTTAGTGTACCTAAAAGAGTCCAAATATCACTTTCTCCATTTTACAGATGGGGAAACCAAGGCAGGTTATGATACAGGCTCATACTCGGAGAGGATCAGTGGCAGAGCTGAAGCAAAGCCAAATTCTGCTCAATAGCTACAAGAAAAATCCAGGGTGATCTGGAGGAGGAGAGGAAGGAGGGAATAAACTCCATGAATGCAAGTCAGGATACAGTAACTTGCACTACTTCAGTAACTAGGAGCTTCTGCGACCATCAGGCTCCCCATCGCATGGTAAATTTCCAAGCCAGCAAGAGAGCATTACAGAACGCCAAGTCTGAAGCAAGCTAAAGTGACCACTGGGAAAGGAGCATGGGTGGCACATGGGCTGCAGGCGCAATGAAAGAGGGGGGGCAAAGTTCAGGCAAGGGTGGCAAATAGAAGCTGTCTTCATAGAGCTTTTTATAGCAAAAAGAAGACCAGGCAGCAGAGATAACTGTTACGTTGTCGCTGGCTTTGTGCCGTCAAATTTGGACAGGCTGTTACTGGTGTGAAATGCTAAAGCAAAGGAAGGGACAGGGACTTGAGATTCTAAAGCACAAGTAAAGCCTGGAAAACCCCTTTTATTTCTACCTTTGCAGAGAAAATGGGCAATCAGGGATAAAGTCAAATATGAACATCACTGGTAAGTTAACTTGGGTACAAAACAGGAGGGGAGCAAGGCAGAAATTTGAAAAAAAAAAAAAAAAGACAATAAACATGTAGTGAAGCCTCCCTTAACGATGCATGTCAATACAGTGATGTATGCTGCTGCCCATGTTACGGCTAACAGCTTTCCTAGTGCACAGGGCCCCAAACGAAAAATCGTAATAAAGAAATAGGGATTTTGCTTAAACTAATAAAAAAAAAAAAGTACTTTCTCCTCTTTCACACATTTCTACCTCTAGATTTCTGTCGGTATTACTTTTGCCTGTGATTCCCTGAAATAAAAACCTGACCTAGTTTTTCCTGCTATGAAAATCCTCACTGGTGGATGACCCCAGATATGTTGAGAAATCTTGAGCCTTGAGGAAGTAAGCTGGCAACATATCTTGTTCTCTCCACACCCATGTCCCTCCTCTTTTCCTCCCTCAGCTTTTAACATGAACAGAAGATGATTATTGCAGGCCAGACTGAAGAATATACAAGCTCATGCTTACCAGGCTTCTTTGGCTCCTCCCGGCATGAGTGAGGGACCATATCGGGCACCCTCCTCTCCACCACTCACACCGCTTCCAACAAATAAGATGCCCTTTTTCATCAGCTCCTTACAACGTCTCTGGAACAAAAAGAGGAGCAACATTAATTAATTTCTTTTAATGCCAGAGCCTTATAAACAAAGGTTAGCAAATCAGATCTAAATTAGGTTTTCAACTCTGCTTTGAACATGCTAGCAGACAACTTCAGAGAAAGCTTGTACGACAAAGTGAACGTTAGGAAACTTCCTGTTGCTTTGACATGGATCCTTGCAAAAGAGACGTGCCGAGAGAACAAATTCCTTGTAACCACCAGAGAAAAGAGCACCGTATCGAGGCTGGAAAAGGCTCACAAGTAAGTGCCAGGTGATACATGCTGTGTGCAAAGACGTGGGGGAGGCAGATTAGGCCCAAGTTGCTGAGTTCATTATGCAGCAAAGGTGCAATTCTGGACAACTACATGGGAAGCTAATTCCTCTTGAGTGGGAGAGAAACACAGGCTGAGATCTGTAAGCGGAGCTGCAAGCTCTCCAAGTATTAAACCTCATTTAATACCTGTTTTTAACTCTGGCTTGGCCAAGTCACTTATCAAAAAACAGGAACGCGAAAGCAGAAGGGCTAATACCAGTATCCCCTCTAAGATTCAGAAGTACCAATTTGTGTGCAACACTTTCATGTAATCATCCCAGACAGGCTAACGTAATTTCAACAGTTACAGCCTGCTCATATGTAGGCCTTTAAAAATACAAAAAAAAAAAAAAAAAAAGCATTCAACAACCAGATCATTGCTGCTTTCATTACCAAGACAGTCAAACCAGCAGTTCTGTCTTACTGGATCTTCCCACAGTCATGCAGAAGAGAGCAATAACAATACAAATAACAATAACAAATGCAATACTGTCCGTACTACTTCAGAACCTGTATTTCAGGACCTTGTCAGCTCCTAGCACACAAGACCAATTCAATAAATATCCTTAGATTTTCAATTCTTCCTGAAAGCTCCTTAAGACTGTAACAAGACTTTTTCTAAGAGCCTTCACTCTTCAGAAGATGTCAGTAAAATATCCTTTGATAATTTGGGAAACTTAAAATAAGAAATATATTTGTAAAACAGTCCCTATCTACTGCAACAACTGATTTTTAATACACTGCATGATCTAGTTCTGCACAGAACTCAGCTTGGCCTTTCCTGAGGGGAGATGACTGACTGTTCTCACAATCAAAGAGAAAGAATCACGGGAAGTGTATTTTATTCACCCACTTTGGGCAGAAAGCAGGCTTACCGTGGTATCTCTGTACTCAGAATTCCCACCATCAATTATGATGTCTCCAGTCTCCAGCAAAGGCACCTGCCAAAAATAAATCAGCATTTTGTGTTTTTTTTTGCCTAGACTCAAAAATTTATTACTGACAAATAACTGAAATCTTCCAGAGGAAGCTTCTCTAAGAAACAGAGGGAAATCACAGTTAGAAAGAAGGTTTGCCTCACCAGTTTATTGATGAAGTCATCCACCGCACTTCCAGCCTTCACCAGCAAGATGATGCGCCGGGGCTTCTTCAGCTTCGAGACCATCTCCTCCAGGCTGTGGGCGCCGATCACTTTGGTTCCTTTGGCCTCGTTCGCCAGAAAGTCATCCACTTTGGAAACCGTCCTGTTAAAAGCGCAGACCTGGAAGAACGCATTAATAACGTGTCAATAAAAGCGTGTTAATAAAAGCTGCCAGCTGAACAGCTACTTTAGCTCAGGCTACAAATTACACAAGTAAGGCCTGATGCCGTGTGCTCTCCCGCTTCCACCTGAAGGCACCGAGCAGGGCCGAGCCTCTAACTTGCAGCGTGTCTCTGCAAGCACCTCGGGAGCCCATTGCTAAGAGCCAAGCCTAAAGCACGCTTCAGCGAAAAAGGTGCTGATGCGTAAGCCATGCATCAGGTGGCTGGCTCAGCACGGGCACGCAGGGCTGCTTTTCGCTGGAAACGGGACAAAGGACAGCCGGGGTGATAATTACGAGGGAAAACCAGCACCCAGCGGGCTACCACAGGGGAAATAAGGGCTGCGCGCCCGGGTGCGGCCAGGCAGCGCTTCCCTCGGCTCACCACAAAGCCGTGGTCGTCCATGTTCAGGATCAGGTTCTGGCCCATCACGGCCAGGCCGATCAGGGCGATGTCGGCTCTGCGGAGGGGGAGGAGGAGAAATGTCAGCGAGTCGCCGCCAGCAGCGCCCACAGGGAGCGCCCACCGGGAGCACCCACGCCCTGACCCGGCCGGCAGCCAGCCCGGCCCCCCCTGCCCCCACAGCCCCCTCAGGACCCTCTCAGCCCCCCTCGGCCCCCTCAGGACCCCCCCGGGACCCGGTGCCCCCCCCCCCGCCCTCACTCGGCCATGGCGGCGGCGGCGGCGCTCGGGTCCCGGTGCGCGGCTCCCCCCTCCCGCCTCGCTCCCTCAGCGGCACCCAAGGGGCGGGGCGAGGGCAGAGCGCGCCCATTGGGTCCCGCCGCCAGGCCCCGCCCCACTGCCCATGGGCTGAGGGTTCGGGAGGGAGGGCGGCGCCCCGCCCCTTAAAGGGCCAGGCCCGTCTCCCTTAAAGGGCCAGGCCCCCATTAAAGGGCCAGCAGAGCTGTGGGAGGGGGCAGCGCGGTGGCAATAAACCGGGGTTTAGAAGGGCACAGGCGGGCCCGAGGTGCAGGGGAAGGCCAGGCTGGCTGCCACCAGCCGCTAAGAGGGGGCCCCCTAGGGCAAAACCCATGCCAGGGCCACATCGGATTTGCACTTGGACCAGGCGCTGTTGAAAACCGCACGTTTGGGCAGCAAACACCGACCCCAGGGGCTTGGGGGTGGCTGGGGGCTGTGCTCTTTCCTCTCATTAAGGAGCAGTAATTATCTAACCGCTGTTGGGAAATTGGCCGCAGTTGTAGTCAGCGCCTCATACACCGGCCAGGAGGAGTCCTAGCCCTGGGGGTGCCACAGCACGAGGACTGGGAGTAGCTCGGGGGAAGCAGCACCACAGCAAATCTGTGTTTTAAACACAAGGTCGACCTCCCAGAAAGGACTTCCCAGGACAGCAACCCTTAGGTAGGGGCACTGGGTGAAAGAAAGTGCTTCAGTGGAGGAGCGAGCTGCTTCCCTGAAGCAAGGGCAACCAGAAAAAGCCAATGGGCTTCTTACGTGCCTGGCTCACAACTCGGGTGGGTCAGCAAGAAGAAAGCAAGACATCCGTGAGGGCTTTCCAGAGAAAGAGCAGATGCTGGCAGCAGCCTGGTGAAAGCATTTTGCCATCACGAGGCTGTTTTACAGCTGCAGTTACCCCAGAGATGGTGGCCCATTCCTGTGGGGCTCAGATGCTTGGGGAAGGCCATGTCCAGTCTCCTCCCTGGGGCTAGAGACACACAGGGAGTCCCTGGCACATTGTGGTTGTCCCCAGAGCTGGGACCTCACTCTGGTGGCTTGATTTCACGCATTTCCTGTCATTCTTAGCAGTCACCCCCAGACAAGCGAGTTCAGCATTGGCAGCACTACTACAACCTTATTTTATCTGTCAGTCAAAAAACATTTTTGAAATCATCTAAAAGCGACTTAGAAATGCTGTGGAACATACCAAAGGGAAGAGGATAACAAAGGATAAGGAGAACCTCTCATCCTTCTCAAGAACAGCTGAGACAAATCTCTTTCCACAAAAGCATAAGCTTGCTCAGGACAGATTTTTAAAACAATACAAGAAACTAGTAATGAAATCCTAATAAAAGGAGCACACGTTATACCTGCTAATGCACTTGGTTGTACCTTTATTGTTTCACCTCGTTCACTAACAGTTCAGTGGTGCAAGGTTACCATACACAGTTAGATAATATCTGCATTGCACACCTAAGGCTATACAGCAAATGGATCAGAATTAGTACAAATACATGAACTATATTTACATTTTGTATACTCAAGCTCCAAACATCAGATATTTACAAAATAAAATATGAAAATGAAAATCTGAAATTAATGTACAGTGTTGCTGATGCACTCCTTCGCTGGGATGAAATCAGTTTGCAAAGACATTTGTTCAAGAAGGCCACTTATACAGTGTATACCTTGTATACCTTGTGTACAGAGAGGTTAAACAGGGAAATGGGAACTGCAAGAAGAAAAAGGATGTGTTTCAGTGCAACAGCATGTCTAATGTCCAAAGTCAAGAACGTTAGTCAACTGCACGTGAAGTATGAACAAGCAGAGTGGAAAATTAAGAACTGATCCTGGGAAGTGCTGATCGTCCAAGACTCCCTCTGCTTCTACTCCTTGGATTCAGTGTGAGCAAGAGGTAGCTCAGTACTGCTCAGGATCGGGCCATAACTTGGCAACATTAAGAATTCAAGTTTTGACCTCCACACCCTCAGTTTTCTGAATACACGTCTGCTCCTGTTAATTTAAAAACTGTTCCAATTGACATTGGACACGACCATCTGGTTAGTGTTGGACTAGTTTAGATTTCAAATACTTAGAACGCATAAATGGCCTTCTGAACAAAAAAATCTCAGTCCTGTTCTTGAACACCTGATGTTTTTAAACAAGGAAGCACAAAATTAATACATTCCTGCTACATATAGTATAGTTCAGACCACATATTGGGGTTATTAACCTCAATGGAGAGATGCAACGCGCACGTTAGAGACCCATTTTGAAGTACATTCAGCAAACCGTTCCAGAGCAGCATTAGTATCCTTCCTTCGAGCAGCAGGTTAACAACTGCATGTTCAACAAAAACACCACCACAGTATAAACTAACACAAACTGAGGCTGTGTAAGTGTACCAGAAAGATGCAGAGGCAGTATTAGTTGATGGGAGAGTACCAATGGGTGTTGTTCCAAAGCTAATCCTTTCTTATCTAAGGTGCAATTAATTACAGATGTATAAATATACAATACATTACATAAAATTAAATCCCTGTAAATTAGATAACAAGCAGCAAAAGGTTAAGTCTTTGCTTTGAAATACCTTGCTAATCAGTAATAAGGACTATTACACACTGGCAAGAAAAAAAACATCTCCGTGGTTTGGAAATAATATTACCTTCCCTTCTGCATCCCACAATATAGGAATCTTCTTTTAAAAAGTACTTAAAGTGCATTTCTAAAATACAGTATAGAAGGTTTAGTTCAGTTTTAAAAATATCCAAGAAGCTCCATCAAACATCATAGGGTTTTCATTGGACCAAAAGATAATTTTCTTCTCCCATTCACTGATGAACATAAAAAAAAAAACAACTGTGGCACAACTTCACTCTCAACTCTCTCTAAGAAATGCCTATCAAGTTTGCTACGAGTGTTTATGCTCAATGGGCTGGCAGGCCCACAGCACAATGCCTTGCCTCTAGTGGCTGGTCCTGAGAGCTGTCTGACTCCAGGACATCATAAGCATAACCAAGAGAGGGTTTTTTAATGTCAAGAGAAGGCAGCTTAGCATATTTTTCCCTTCTAAACAAACATTTTTAACTTGTCAGGCTAAATCAAAAAAGCTTTGAAGTGAATGGAAATCCACTTTTTTTTTTGGCTTTGCTCTCCTTTAGAAGAAAATTTGGATTTCAGTCATCAAGTTTTAAGTAGGGAAACCAATGTCTCAGTACATACTGAAAAACCGAGTGCCTTTACATCAGACACAGTAATAGTAATGCCCACTTGAACTTCATGTGAAAATTGATTTTGTCATAGATTATGCAGCTTTAAGAGATACTGGTGTTTAAAAACAGCATCTTGTTCTTCTGATGACCTGTTATCCATACAGACATCAAGTCACCAGAAGCTGCTTGGAGTCTTTAGATATAAGACACTTATGTAACACAGCTGTAACATTTCCAGCTCTGTATAAAGTAAGCATCCATCTCTTCCTGTTTTCAAAGGAAGATCCCTTAATCGTGTTTCTATTTAATGCTTATTTCTCCATGGTTCCTTTTCTGGTTTATCCAAAGCAAAGACTTAGCAAACTAGCTTTCTTCTAGTAAAAAAAAAAAAAAAAAAAAAAGATAAAAATTAAAATTTTTATCTCTCAGTGCGTCACATAATACCACCACTTAAACTGCTAGCCCTCCTCAGACTGGTTCCACTTTTATTATATACAGTGGTGGTGGTGGCAGCAACAACTCAGTGCTTAAAATTAACCTAATTCATTCTTAAAACATCTTGAGATCGGCTTAGCTCCAGCCTGGGGAGCCCACTCCCAGCTCTAGTGGTCTTACTTATCCACACACTGGAAGTGCAGAGCGCCCATTGCATAACAAAGAACTATCATCACTGTAATAAGAGTCACATACAATTAAACAAGACAAAAAACAGAAGGAAAAAACAACTCTATTATGCTCCTGGGTCCCCAGGACATACACTCACTCTGGGTTCCAGTTCTGAAATAAATCTGAGGTCCATAGGAGACAAGATGAGCACATGATTTAGCTTGAGTACTATCTTGAAATACATAAGGATATGTCCTAGCAAGTGTCAGACTCCATCTCCCTGCTCCTTTTTCCAACCATCCTTTCAAGAGGTCCCATTATGCATTGCACTTTATCAAATGAAAAACTAATAAAGCTAAAAAAAAAAAAAAAAAAAAAAGCGCTGAGCTGATGACAGTCCCACGTATACTTTTGGCCACAGAACTTCCAAGGCATGGCGAGACCTGGCGATGAGTGACCTGAATCAAAATGACCTTCCTGAGCTGGAGTCACAAAACTATTTTTTCTCCTAGATGTGCCTACTGTAATGGTGGAACAAAACCCTTTTATCTCTCCCCAAGAGACAGGAACCTCAGGACTGAATTCCCGCATGTTCCTCCAGGATCACAGCTAGCCCAATCAGTGCCCAAGGTAAGTCAAGAAAGTACAGCGTAGCAGTCTGAAACACAGTAAAAGAAAACAAAGAAAAGCCCCCAACCTCCCTGAAAACCTAAGAAAAATGAGCTCACTTCTCAGGAAGGAAACTCATTTTGCCTTCCTTTCTTGGGGCAAGGAGCAAAACTTTGCCCACAAGGAGAACTTCCATTGTAGGTCAAGAACTACCACCACGCAGCTGATCTCCAAGAAGCCAGATATTACACCCCACTGACCAAGACCAGAATCTACTTGATCTGTCCTCCAGGAAGGATTATTTCTGAAATTAAAAGTAAGTGTTGGGGGGGGGGGGGGGGGTTAGCTGATGAGAATTGCAGCAGGTAGATTAAGAGACATTCAACAGTTATTCCAAACGGAAGTGGAAGTGTCCTGCTGTTCCCTGAAGAATACTGCAAGTGCAAGGTCCAGAAAGCATTTTGTAGGCAGAGGGTACTTTGCCCCATGGACAGACAGGATGTCAGCTGAATATTACAGGTAGGGGATGCATGCATAAAGCAGGCATTTCAGAATAATGCCAAAGAACTGTCTTTCCTAGCAAACCAATTACAACTGGAAATCTCTTCCAGGAGAGGTGATGACTGCCGCTACAGTAACTCCAAAGTCAGAGCTAAAAGCAGAAAGGGGAGATATTGCCCTCCTGTGGTGATCTCCTGAAAACGCTCCAGGGAATGACCACACTGGTTCCTCACCTTCAACACACTTCACCTGTGTCAAATCCGAGGCTGAGCACCTAAAACTTTAGAGAACATATCTAATATTTCAGCGACAAGCCATTCATTATTCCTCCAGTTCTGTCTGCTCAGCTCACAGACGAGTACTGTTAATGTTTCAGGGGAAGAGTTAAAGCCAAGTACTGCTCACCTGCATCCCCACAGCAAAAGTTTAAAGGTAGATCACTGTAGCCAGCCCCTCTTGATTTGTTCCCTACCTTCTTCCAGTTTATGTCTTAGTCTGTTGGATCTGGGGAACTCAAAACCTTGCACCAAGTCCAAAATCCAGTCTGCCCAGATAGATTTATCCAACATCAGCTTTCAACAGAGTTTAAATCAGAGGCTGGATCCAGAAAGCCTGAGGAGCTATTGCAGTTCCTGGCCGGGTATTGTCTACATAGAAGGGATAATCTTGCCCTGGCATTAGCACTTTGCCCTGAGGGAACTGATGACTATTGCCAAGTCACAAATTGAATGAAAAACCTGCAGAGCTCCGGACAGACAACAATGGACAGTGGGACAGACACTAAAAGGTCAGTTGGAACGGGAAAACAATTGTTATAAGAATTTTTTTCTTCTTTAGAGCCGTGCATAATCACTTTTTTTCTTTTCCATTTTTTGTTTGGCCACATGCTACCAGTAGGATTCTCCGCACGAGTGAAAAGAAACAAGGTAGTGTTAGAATATCTAGAAAATGTGATGGAGTTGGGAAGGTAGGGGATGTTAAGCCACAGGATTACATACAAGAGAAACTGTCAAGAATCACAAAGAGAAAATGAGAGGTAACACTTTATCTATCAGAAGGCGAGTTAGGGAGAACAGATGAGAACATTACATGGACTCAGTACTTCAGCTGGCCCGTGCGTCTTCGAGCCAGTTTTGACCTGCACAAGAAAGAAGTAAAAAAGCATTTGTTGAATTCTGGAAGTTTATTTTAATTCCCTCCCTAGACTTTCTCCACCTTTTTTTGCTACCCTTTCATATAGTCCTTGCTTACTCCACACATTTAGAAAGTAAAACATATCAAGGGCTATAATCTGAAAGACATCTCATTCTTCTGCTGTGCTCCTTTGGAAGGATGACTGGTTCTTTTAAGGACTGCACTGTTAAGAAACATTTGACACTGTACAGCAATAGCTTAGTTTCTAATTCTTTCTTTCTTTTTACTGAAATTAAAAGCTACAGTAGTGAGACCTCTCCAGCAAGCAGGGGATGTCAGTGACTTGTACTAAAAGAGAAGGCTTCTGGAGAAGGTCAAAAAAGGAAGGAAACAAGATTTTCTGCTTTAGTCCGCAATAAAGCGAATGAAAAAGCAGTCCAGAACCACCTGCATATAGGTATTAAGAAATTTTATAGATTTGTAAAATATGAAATTTACAAGAAGCTTGAAAGACATTTTGTGGCTTCCAAACGTTTCATTGCATGATGCATACCACACATGTCCAAACTGTATACACATGTTAAGAGTGTCACAAGCCAAAGCAACAGCCACTGCATTTCTTGAAATACAGGACTTTTTAACTTTTTGTTCCCCACCCCCCTGGCTTCCCTTCAGGAAAACCATTTTGTCAAATTCTTCGTAATAAGATTAAATTCTGTGACAAACTATCTGCTTACTTTATGACTTTCTCACTATCTTTATGCTCCGCAGCCTGTCTGCTCAGGAACTGCCTCTTACCTTATCGTGCCAGCAAGAAGTGGGTTGAAGGCGTATAACCAGTCGTTCATGTCTTTGTCATTGATGGCCTGGAGCAGGACCCCACGATGCTTTGTGCACACACCAAAGGTGTTGGGTGTCTGGAATATTGAGGATAATTTAAAATAACTAAGTCTACAGGCACAGAAGTTAATGCATAATCCCTCCCTCAGGAAGAATGTGCAATGTCCAATCTCTAAGAAGAGATAAGGTCTTTCCATTAAGTTTCACTGATCATTTCCAGGATGTTACTAGTCAGACAAATGGAACATCACCTCCACAATACAGTTTTAATTCAAGCAAGAGTGTGGACTTTAAGGGCAGCTGAAATGGACAAGTAAAGTAAGTTTGATTCTTTGCAGAATGCTTGCATGTGGTTTTTTTAAAAAACAAAACAATAAACAAGGTCATTTTAGCAATACTTGCTCATTAAAAGCAAACACAATCCAGCACAGCAGTTAGTTTCAGTCTCCTGTAGAATTACACCCAAATCATAAGAAAGCCTGAACAAATTAGGAACACATTGAAGGCAGAGTCACCAGATGCCAGATAAATCTCCAAACAACCGCATGTCCCTCAGACCAGAGATGACACAGGATGTTATGGATGCACTACTAACTTTAATGCTCCTGCTCTGCAGATAAACAAACAATTGCTCTGAGACTCACCTTCACCATTGCCTGCTGATCCTCACTGTATTCCACCTGAGCTGTGGATAAGTTTATGATCCCTCTTTCCACGGGATCTTTGTCACTGTTGTAAATAAAAACATAGGGACGGCGGACCACCACAAAGTGCTTGGCCCAAGAGCTGGAGAGTGGTTCCTTGAAGTGGAGGTATCCTTTCTTTGAGACCACAGAGCTGGAAAAACAAAAACAAAAAGCCACAGATAAATATCAATACATTTTCCCCTAAAGAAGGCAGCTACTGAGTACTCCTATTAACTACAAAGCACTGTACAGAACTTGGTCCTTAATATGTTTTGTCCACAACAACATCAGCAAGCTGAATTTTGTCTTCAATAACTATGTAAAAGTCTCACAGGAAAAAGGAACCACAGAGATCTCTACTTCAGTGATTTTTAGCCATGGTTTTGATAATAAAAACCAGTACTTATAAGTAACTAGAAATCTTGTTCATTAAGTAGATGCAGGGAATGAATGCTGCAGAGATCAAATATCAACACAACTCTCACCAGTCCAGCTTCCAGCCTACATCACTGACCACTGTGTAGTCCTGCTATCAACTGTTTAATTTACCTTCCTCAAATGGGGAAAGAAAACTAGAACTCTCAGAAACCCTTGTGACAGCACTTAAGAAGCCATGATGACACTACAGTAGAAACATACCCTGGTCTGATTTCCTCAATATCAGGAACAAGATTTAGGAATTCATTCTTTCCAGCTCTGGCAAGATAGGAACTTTCTACTGCAGGAATTATCTGGAACTGTTCCATCTCATGACAGGGACTCGAGGCACGAGAATTTGCTTCTGGAGTCCTTTAAAAAAATGGAGAGAGAAAAATAAATCAGAACAAAAGAACTGAATGTGGCACTTTAATTTAAAGTGCACCTACAATCTAGACTTTTATAAGTTTCATCCTCCAGTACAAGTTTTTTTGTATAATATTGCAAGCCATTTGTAAAATATTGAATATCATTTCCCTCAAAATCTTTGAATAAAACTTGAGGCTCCGTTGTAAGGAGATAAATACTAACTGCTAGTAAGTTTTTTCCCACTACTTCTCTCATTTCTCTTGCCAAATACAGTCACAACACAGAAACATTTCTTACTACGGTTTGATGTATACTTAGTACTCCTCTCAGGGATGTTAAACAGGGAAAGTACAAATTATATCTTTCACTAAGTAGTTATTCCTAATTTCATCAAAAATATCTTCTACAGATACAGCTGAGAAAAATAAATGACGAGATCATTTGCTAAACTGTTATTCTGGGTTGTTGTTTGTAGGTCTTTTAAACAAACACCTGAAAAAGACAACTTAGGGACTCTTGATTGCTAAAGAAGTGCTGGTCCCTAGAACAACACACACAGATTGTTCAGTTTTTTATCCCTTGTGCTGAAAGAAAAGTACAAAACAAGGGGAAAAATCATTGTGTGGAGTGACTGGAAAAGATAAGGAGAAGGTCTACATAAAGAAAACTACAGAAAATAAAGAAAAAGAAGGGGAAAAATTCAGAAAATATAGCAAAGATAGCCTTAAGCGCACTATATGCACTAAGGATTATTTTTTCTATTCATATCCTAAACTTACTTCTGATCAATTGAATTGCATCTTGAATCCACCAGCGAAGGACAGGTAGATGAAGGTGTGAGGGTAGCACTGCTGAAGCTTGACACTGATGGGTCCCGCCCAATCGGAGAAATATCAGACAACTACAAGGACAAATACACAGAAAAATATTAGAGGTTTTTTTTTGGTATTCAGTCCTGGCTAGAATGTGTCAATTCTGCATGCAGAAGGCTTGGATAACAGAAAAGTATTTCTATCAGTCATTTCCCTACTCAGTTTTACAATTTTTGCCTATCTATCTATGGGTGAAAATACAATGGCACTTCTGTGCATGCAGCTTGTTATTAATGTCCTACACTCCTGATTATTCACACCTTGATTTCCTCAACAGAATATTGGATTATCTGGTTTGCCATGTAGTATTACCCGTGTCTACTGTCAATATTTTTAAGACCTGAATTATCTTTTTGCATAGGGAAAATGAATAACCTCCAGTCTGCTGTTAAACTAGAAGCTACACCACCACTGTCCAAGTTCATACCATTTCTAATTCCTTCAATAGTCTTTGGAACCCAATGCTGAATAGCCAAATGCTTCCAACAGACTGAAATTAAAGATAATTAATACAAAGTGTTTTGTCTCTTCATAGTATCAACAGTTTCCATAAACTACAAATATACTGCTATTGTACTACAAATACGATGTATTGTATCAGATGAATTCTTTACCTTACAATCACTGATGCTGTTGTACACCTGGTTAAATTCCCGATTGAAAGTGTGAGTAAGAAGCTGAAGACACTGAGAGGAAAAGAAGAAACAAAGAAAAGGATTTTACTTGAAGATTTTTAGGGAAATTAGAACACAAGGCAATTAGCCAAACATACTTGGCAGCTCATGAAAGAACATGCAAATTCTAAACTGCTGTGAAAAAAAAAAAAAACAGAAGAGGGGAATAACCACTTCCCTTGATTAAATTTTAAAGTTTCATTTACAGAACAACTAAGGAAGAGGGATGAGATGCAGCCATAACCGCGCAGACATGGTCACCTGCACTGTCTGGTAAGAATGGCTGATTTTTGCTGTAGAGCATATTAAACTGAAACTCATGCAACACTGGATATTCACCACCTTACATGACAAGCTCATCATTAATCCATAATCAATTCATAACTCAATTTAGACCCCCACTGCTTTTCTTATATTATACCTTGGTGGCCAGCTCTTTCTCCCGATCCACCAGGCTCTCAATATCTGTGGAGTCATAGCCACTGCTCTCACTGGGCGTCACAGCACTCTCAAATGTTGTGGTGGAAATCTGGGAGGAAATGCTAGTGGAGGTGCTCAGAGTTCCACTGCTCAGACTGGGAGACAACGAGTCACTCAGAGACTTGGGGATGCTGTCACCAAGCTTTTCACGAAGCAGAAGGAAGTGCCGTGTTTTTTCCACCTAGTAAGGAAAGAAAGCAATATCATTTGCTCCAGGGTGTTCCCTAGTTGACAAGCACTTCATTCACAGGCATTCTCGTAAGATTCATACAAGTAAACACTTGGTCCCAAGAAAAAAAGTCTCCAAAAAAGTCTCCTATAGCACTAGAAGTTAAATCTACTTTTGTTGAACACAGCGAGATTTCAAGCTGAAGATTTTACTCAGCAGCTAGCCACATTCTATCCTCTCTGTTGGAGAACCTATTTAAATCTCAGCTCCCATTTGGGAACTCGTTCAGCTCAGAAGGTCAGACAGTAGCCACACTAAACGCAACCTCAAGTGTACAGTTGTCTTTTTGCTTTCACTTCCTGTAGCTACTTACCTCATGCAGCAGTTCCAGTTTCTCCAATTCCCACTGATGCTCTAGAATGAGACTGTCACCGCGGGGCCTCCAACCTGCCAGGTTCTCTTCTCCACGCACATATGCCACAGATGTATCTAGGACTTTCCTCCTCCTTCTCTGCATTCCTGAGCAGACAAAAAAAAACATCATACATGTTAAAATAAGCCAGGAGGGAACCACCAAGAAACACTTATCAATTAGCAATCTGCAAAGAATCAACTCTTCTGCTGTTTGGCTGGAAATATACAAAGCAATAAATTCTCTAACAGCAATCACACATCCTAAAGAGGTTTCATTTATTTCAGCTTTGTTTCATTTGCGTATTTTCTATTCACTGCCATAGAACACAAATTCCTGTTCAGTCTAATTCAGTATAAGAGCTTTGATTCCTAGGTACTAGAAGAAAATACACTGATTCAATTTGAACTACATTCCTTCCAAGTTATCAAGCTAGCCTCAAATAACAGCAATATCTAAAATGTGGTCTTCAAAAGACCACACAAAAATTATATCATTGCAAAACCAAGTCCCAGCTGTCTTAGTTACAGTGAGCAATGTATTATGCTCCGTAAGTCTACGACCCAAGAACATGCTAAGTTTCATATTACTGGGAATGTCAGGAAAATGCGAAGTTTTCTGCGAATCCTTGGTTCATCAATGATAAGCACAGACACAGGTCAAAAGTAAAAGCCTGTGTAAGTTTTTATTTTTAAATGGAGTAGCAATGTTTCATTGCTCCTATGAAATGCAGAAACTGCTCCCCATCAAAAAAAAAAAAGAAGTATTTACTCCATCCTATGAAATTTTCTGCAATATCTCAGTTTACAGCATCTTTAATGCAAGCACACCTGGTTACTGCTTACCTGGACTTCCTGTGTCTGACATTTTGCATAAACTTAGTTCATAGATCCCAGTTACTCGATTACTGCTCACAAAAAGCCAGAGGGAAAAAAAAAGGAAAAAAATTATCTTCAGAGATAAAGTACATTAGCTTTAGTTTTGTGGCCCCCCAATTAGAAGTACAGTTATTAGCGAGAACTATCTGAATTCTAATCTTGGCTTAAAATAGCCACACACTGCAAGATCTCTAAAAATGGCATTTCCCTCAAGGTGTTTTTTTCTCCATTAAAAGCTGCTGCTGCAGCAGCAGCTTTCAGCTTGGCATCAGGGTCAACTACATGCAGGCTCGACAAATGGGATCTCTAGTCCTAGCTGTTCAGAGAGAAGGCCAAAAAAGGGGTCATTAAAGAGATAAACCGTGAGTTTCACTGACATGCAAGCAAGACAAAAATGTTCAAAACCAGACTGGAGATCTATAACTAGGTCATTTCAAAGAAGAAAAAGAAAACCAAGCTATGTTCTCCCCATACCCTCCCCAAGACATCAAACGTTGGATACCAAAACTGCCAACTGAACTTACGAGTCTGGAGATTTGGAGTAGCCACTGCCAAAAAGATTGCGCAGCGATCGTGGCGGGGAGATCTTGGCATCTCGTGAGTAAAAGACCATGCAAACATCCTTTGTTATAACAGCAGGTTGAATGCAATGATCAAGCTAAGAGAAGAAACAGTAAAGAATGACTGCCTGAAGATATTTATGCCAAGTTAATTACCTTCCTTCTTTTAGTGGGACAGCTTTTTGAAATCTGTTCTTGTTTGGGTCTTCGGTGGGCTTTTTGGTATGTGTTTGTGAAAGATTGTTAAAGATTGTTAAATGCCTCTTCTGCGTAAAATAATGACACCCCCCAGAACAACGGTGTATTGCACACAAAGCCAAGAGCTAAGCCAGTGTCTGCAACACTGGTAGGACTTATATCATAACAGTCACCAAATTCAAAAAGATTTTCAGATAGATAAAATGAGGCACAGAAAGGTAAGGAGATCCATTTTTTTTCACTTCAAATTTGTTGTGAGGCAGTAATGCCTTGACTTAAAGGTATTAATTGAGAATAAGTTTTTCCACCCTGTTCTCAGAAAATTAATAGTCTTTCACTGCCTTCAGGATTCGAAAATCCCTTAGTCCAGCAGGTGTCCATCTCAGGTACACACAGTCTGCTGTCTCCAGTAGTTCTGTCTGAGTCACAAGCAGAAAAAACAACACAGGATTCTAACCTCCAGGTAAGCAGAAAGGGTCATATATATCTTCTCTCCATATGGCGTCACTCGATTGAGGAGAAGGGAATTATGCAAGGAGCTATCCCAAACTGCTTCAAACCGATAGAAAGTCCTGGAAAAAAAGCACAGCAAAAGCTCAACAGCTGGTTCCTCTGCAAGCCTCTCATCGGTCAGTGCAAAGCACATCTTCCTTGACATCACCCAGTATGATTGTTACTGACCACAGTGGCTCACATAACTAATTAGAGAGTTATCTCTTCTTTCCCAAGATTGATTACTTCTACTACAAATAGTTTGGCATAAGAAACCATTGCCTGTTTTTAAAAAAAAAGACTTACATGAAAGAGAAAAGAAGGAACACAGGAGAACAAAAGCTATCATAACATCACAGGGAAATCAGCACTAATAGACAGTGTTTCTAAAACAAACAGAGCTTCTCTCTAATGCTTTAGGTACAATTCAGCCCAGATGAACCTTCTTTTTATTATTATATTTATTTTAAAAAACAACTCATTCTACATCATATTCTAGGACTGGCATTTAGCAACAGAAGAGATCCCTTTAATAGCTATTCATATAAAAATAGCTTCTGACAGCAATCAGAATGATTGATAGGTACGGGTAAGTCCTATATTCAAGTAATAAAGATTTCTTTCTACTTCCCTACTAGCTTCAAGTGAAAACTTGCAGACCTAACACAAGCTTTTGTACGAAATTTCTTCAGTTTGGTAGATGGAAAGAAAGGAACTAAAGCCTCCCCCCGTTCTACCTCAGCGATCAAGAATGTCCATCTGTTCAAATAAGTGAGAGGGAGCATCACTCAAAGCACATCTAAGCCATCATGTCTATAGTCAGAATTATACTATTTCCTCTCTAACAGGCACTTAGGGAAACAAGCTCTCTCCTTTCTCACAAGTAGAGACTTGATTTCACATACGCTCCTTTGGAAGAGAGTCCGATACCCTTGTCATTCTGGGATACAGCTTGCTTTTCAGGTGTTTACACTAGTAAAAGAGGCACTAATTCTTCATCACCTCCGTATGATTTCCCTTCCAAACTCCCTTGCCATTCAGGTTTTCCATCCCATTTTGAATATAAATGAAACAGTACTCAAAGTAAGGAAGTGTTTCATGTATATTTAAAAACAAAACAAAACAAGTTACATATCTAAGGAGCTTCTGTGCTAATACTCAAGGGCAGCTCAGTACAACAGAAAATGAAACCAAAGACAAATGACAAAAAGCAGTGCGGGGTTGGAACAACCTAAAAGCGCACACATCAGAAATGAGTTCTGATCTCAAAGAGTTCCCAAAATCCTGTTTTCCTAACACTGGTTACACTGCTTCAAGCTAATAAATACACTGAGACACCATGAACTGTGCAGTCTAGTAATATAGTCTGAGAATATTACTAAATACCGCTTGCAGTATGTGTTTTAGTGTTTGAAGTAGTATCTAAATGCCTTGCTTCTATTAAAAATGCTCCAGAGAAACACATTCCAAAGGCTAAGTAATAGGAAACTTGAAAAGCCCTATAATGCAATAATCCCCACTTGAGTTAGATTAGGCAAACAACACAGGTTGCCTTCTAACCCTTTGCAAATCTGTGTGTAGTGCTCATGATTTTAGCTTTCATCATAGCTTAATTCTGAAAGCAATTTTTAAAAACCTTTTAGCAGGCTCCAGATCTATATTCTGGGCAGAAGAAAAGCCTGGTTCTCCAGAAATGGCAAAGCCAGGGTACTCAGCCCCTGAGCCAGCTCTGCACTTTGGGCTGAACACAGCTTCTCATGGAGAGAACACGTGCGTAAACGTTCGACAGTGAGAACAAAAGGCTCCTCTAAGCAAAATGGTGCTTTTTGGATCAACACCAAGTTGAAGGCAAACACAGCTTTGAGACGGTTACTCTACTAGAGTTTGTCTAGCCAGAAAGTTAAATATACACAGGCCTGCCCGTCCAAACCAGAACTTGCTAGAATAGTTAGAGAGGGAGACAAAAAAGCAGCAGTGAACAAACCTCTTTCAGTATAGCAAATAATGCAAGGAGGAAAATGGAGTACCGAACAAAGGACAGAAAACAGGAGAAACAGGTTAAGGGCACACATTTACAGTTAGAACTGATTTTTAATGGTTTTTAGTGTTAGGAAAAAGTGGTTAACTGAAAGCACTGAAAACTTAAGTCTTCTCTTTTTCAAACAGGCAGAACAGAGAAAGCAGAGAGCAAATTGTCCCAGGCTGTGCAGCCAGCATGCTTGGCTGTGATCCACAGGAACACCTGGAAGATGAAAGAGGAATCCAGTCTGAGCAGCTACTAAACGCCTTGCTTCCCTGCCAACTGGTAAACTGTGTAGCAGCAACCACACGGTTAAACTTCCGATGCAAATCCAGCCCAAGAATGGAGGCTGAATGCCAGTCACATGGCAGCCACAGCTTTTTGTTCAGCGCAATTGCAAGCTGGAATTTCAAGTAACTTAATCATTCAGTCCTTGCCTTGGTACTTCCAACATGGCAAACGTTACAGTCAGAGACTGTAAGAAATTCCAAATCTAGTTCTGATACAGAACAAAGGAAGAAAATAGCAAGGACTATGAATAGGAACTACACTCAGATGGCACATTCCGAGGATCAGAAAGACTGAATGAGGGAAGCTATCTGTTGTATGTGAAGGAAAATTTATTCGCACGTGTTCCCCGCTGAATTTTACCTGACAAGGCAGGAGATTTACTACTTCTAGAAGAGCTAAGAGGCGTGCTAACAAAATTCAGTAAAAGCTATAAGGGAAATGGCAGCAATAGAAGCAGGACATAAAGCATTCTGTTTTCAAGAACCTTTATGTGCAGAGGAAGCAAACAGAAAATACCTAGGCATATCCTTATCAAGAAAGAGCCTGTAAAAACACAGAAAGAGCTTCAGTTAGTGCAGCCAAAAGCAGAACAAAGAAGCAACAGCTGAGAGGAACAGAACAAACAGACAAAGAAAAACACCACCACAGCCACAAAACAAGTCTGCAGACAATAGGCAAACATCAGACATCCCTGATCAGAGCTTCAGTCCCACTCCACTGCCCTGCCACGCACCCATCCCTCTACTTAAACTTCGGCATTTTGGTAATAAGACTGTCAACGGCTTCACTTCGCTCGCCCTCATCCTTCGTGCAAGCAGCCCTCCCAGTAGAAAGCTACAGAGCTGCAGGAATTTATTGAAGTTGCTGGCATACAGAAGGTATAGGACTTCCCAACTACCTAACAGCATCAGACTGGAAACCAGCAACAGTCCCCTTAAGTTCCAGTGCTACTGAACCATTAGTTCAAAAACACTAGAAATAAAATATCCACATTGTGTGGGAGGCAAGGAATAGCTGCTGAAAATACCATCACCATGTGTGTTCACAGACACTAGGTGGCAGGAAGACATTCAGTTAGTAGGAGCAGCATCCTGAATCCTCCTCTAATACTGCAGTGATATTTTGAAGCCCAAGCCTCTAAAAGAGAAGGAAGTTAGAAGCCATTTCAGTGCCGAGAATGACACCGCCTCCAGAATTCAGCAGTTGCAGACCCAGAACAACCCTGTTCCCCTCTGGGAACACACAGAGTTCAATTTCAGAGATACTCCTGCTTTGCACCAGCTGAACAGAGCCACGAAGTGGTCAAGTGACTTGGCTGATGTCAAGAGCAGGGGGAGGCTCTGCTGGCAATGCAGAACTCTGCCTCGCTGCCCTTTGTTGCAGACACTGAAGCAAAACAATGCAGTCTGACTGATCTTCACAGCAATGCACCCTAATGAGGAGATAGCTGCAGCCAAAAACCTCTCAGAGAGGGGCCCTGCTGTTGCCCCAGCGATTGCAGTTACACGGAGCAGACACCTCCTTATCAGAACTAGTGTCAATTTGTGATATATCTAAATAAATCCACAAATTATGACATTTAATTCACAAAGTGTGCTCTTGCTTAAACTGTCACATGCTTGTTACAGGAATAATACAGGTATGGATACATCCATAAATATATCCCCCTGATATGGCCCTTCTACTTCAATGCTTTATTCTAGAAACAAACCTTGATGTCAGTTTAAAATTTCTGGCTTCAATTCTCAGTCTCCCTCAAACCATTCCTTTCCTTCTTCCCTTTATAGTCCTTACAAATGGAAAGCCATCCAAATGCATCATAAAAAAAAAATCTTCCATGCAGTTCAATGGACTTCAGCTTTATCAAGAAACTATGGTACCCCTCATTCTCTGTATGCCCATCTCCACAGAATTCTACATTTGATTATTAGCAACACTGCTAGCTTTCCAAACACCCTGCCAACACCTTGCTCTGCTTAAAAGAGTAGCCATTTTATTCACTTACCTACTGGAGCTGTGAGATGACTTCAGGTATTTTGCAGAGATAATATTCAAAGACAGAATAGCATCCACAGCAGCTTCATCTACCTCTGCTTTGTTTCTTATACGTCCTAATAGGGGTAGGAGGAGGGAAATCAATAAAATTTTGAAATATGGAATTTATTTTCCAAATATCTTTTCAGACTACATGATTAAACAAGCAGCTCTAAGTGGAAATGGCAAAACTTAAGTTTTTCCTCTAGATAATTTTCAAAATCTAACTCCTCCCACATCCAATACTCATGAAGACAGCAGAATAAGACCTAAAGAGACATTTTTATTCTTCATAAAGCAACTCACAAAGCAGAATACACTCACCAACAACCAGCTCTCGTACATCTTTCCAGTGCAACTCGTTGCCCTTCTCATGGATAATGGTGACTGTGATTCTACGCTGGATTCCCTGGTAGAGTTCAAAACCAAAAATTCATACTGGGGAAGTAGTTCCACCCCCCACACACTGTCATCATCTATTTTGCACTTATACAATAAATACGGAGCAAATAAGCCATTTAAATTATCCTGTAACTGTGAACAAAAACCTTTGTGTGTCTGGGCCCTAAAATTAACTGAACAGAGGAACGGTATGTTCTCATATGTAACAAATTACACTTCTTGCCTCTACTCCACAAAGACAAAGGCTTTTCACCTAAAATAGCCCTGAAATCATTGGCACGATACATACAGTCCCTGGGGGTATAGCAGACTCAACTACAAAAACATTAAGCAGATATTCAGATAATGTATGCTTAAGCACTTCTAAGTATATACAATAAAAAGTATATATAGCAAAAGAATTATATGTACTGAAGAAATGTAAGAAAAGTTAATACAAACCAGCAACTATTCATGCAGATATACTCCCTCTTTTTCACATACATCTATATGTATAGTCAAAATACAAAAAAAACCTCTGCAACAGCTAGGAAGGAGGTAGAGTAGCAGAAATAAACACCTCATCTGAACAAGAAAAAATCCCCAGGTGTTGGTCTCAATAGTTTCCACTCTTCCAAGCAAAGATGTCAATTACCCAGAAAGAAAGTGCTTCATGCATAACTGCTTCAAAAGGAAGTTGAAAGATGTTTGCCTGTATTGTGGATTTACATTCGTAATGGGATTACAGAGGACAGAACTACTCTGGGTTGGACTGGAAGTAACTGATGAGGACACTGGTAAATCCAGAAGTAACACCTGCTCCTTTTTTTGTTGGCCGTGGTTTGTTTTATTAAGGAAATAATTGGAATATGACCATTATTCCCAAGGTACAAGAGTTGTTCCTATCCTCATAAGAAAAAGAGGAAATGCTTGTCACAAGCAAAGTCCCTGAAAAGGAACTGGGAATTTGAGAGTAGAGAAAAAACATAAACAGTATTTAAGCAGGATTATCTTTAGAATATAGCTAAAGACAAATTATTATTAAGGATTATTACAGTAGCATTTTTGATTAACTACAAAGATTTAAAATGCACGGAGACAGTTATTGTACAGAACCATCTTATAGCCAGCCACATGTAGTGAGAAAGAACCAGGTTGAAATAACAAAGTTGAGTCCTCATGCTCTTTCAGTGATCCTGGTACAGAAATTTGAGAATGTGGGGGGCACAAATTTGGTCTCAAGGGTTCCTGCTTTTCAAAAGGCTTTCATCTTTCATGATTGAGACAAACTCATAAGCAGAGGAAACAGCAATATACTAGGGGCCAAACATATTCTCCACGTAGCTCAAAGCTAACAGACTAAATACAGACTGAAAGATGACTGACCCTACAGCTATCATTAGACAGCTGTGTGGGAAAGGACAAGACATGAGATGCAAAATCCCATCATTAGCACTCTAATCCCCACAGAGATGAATCTTGCTGTTCTACAGCCTTCATTAGTACCTGGTGAAGCAGGAATGTCCCCTGACAAGGCAGGCCTCCAGTGTGGTCCACAATAGCAGGAATATACCTGTGTGAGAGACAGAAATCAGCAGGCAGGAAAGATACACTAGCAAAGCAACATTACTCTATTGTGCTGCCAAAGTTTACCTCTCCATATAATATCTAAAGAAATAAGGGTGTTTCTACTAGCTCTCAGAACGGACACTTTATCTGACCACAGTATCAAGTTAAATATAGAAGTCTCACATACCAATCTCAGAATCGTCTAGGTTGGAAAAGACCTTCAAGATCATCAAGTCCAACCATCAACTTGCCCTGCTGAGTCCCATGTCCATGTGTCTCAAATATCTCCAGGGATGAGGACTCCGCCACTTCCCTGGGCAGCCCATTCCAGTGCTTAACCACCCACCCTCTCTGTATGAAGCAATTCTCCACAATGTCCAACCTAAACTTCTCTGGTGCAATTTGAGACTGTTTCCTCTCACGCAATCTTCTGGAAAACTCTGTGGAACTCACTTCTCAACACAATCCCTAAAGAACTTTCAGGGGAAAACCTTCTGCATAGCTGAGGTGAGTAAAACATGGGTCTGCTAGAAAATTTCTACAGTATAGACTAGTGACACGAAGAATTTAAACTCATGGCCTAAACATTGAATATATGTTCCCTACACCTGTTCAGCTGGCGTGCAGGGGCTTCCAGAATGGAGACAGAACTTCAAATGTTAAAGAATGGCATTCTGTCTCTTCAGTCCTTTCCAAAGGGGATGATAAATGCCAGCAGAATTTATATCCCCTAATTACAAACTAGTAAGAGAGGAGGCTGACATAAGCCAGGCTACCTTCAGATGATTGCTGAACATCAACCTTGTCTGAACGGAACAAAGGGTAACTGATCCCATAAACCACTGTACTTAAAACACGATCATCTTAAAACGATGAATATTGGACTTACTCCCCTGTTGGCTCCAATTCGCTGATCTCAAACCAGACAAGGAGGTCATACTTGCTCACACTCTGGCCCAAGCTGGGTTTGCTCATAGTATTTAGCTTTGTAGCTGGCACTTAAAGAAAGAAAAAAGAATGGTTTATCAAGACTGAACGAAGATACCCTAGGGCTCACAGAAACGTGTCATTTCATTGATTCCATGTATTCTATGTACATGTGCAGATCACATCTTGTCCCCTGAAAATAACGTTGCTCACAGCACTATTCCTTAAAGTATTGGCATCAAATAAGGTTGTTTAAATAAGAAAACAAATGTAGTGGAAAAAAAGAATTTGCAAAAATAAGAAAAAAAAACTCTAGATCCACACAGTCTCCTCAGATATCCACCACCTACTTTATGGTTTAGCAGTTTGAGATTTGAATTGCTTAAATTAGTTCACCTGTAACATTTTTTTCACCCAGAACATACATTTTCCCTTCCCTACATAAGAAAATAAATTAAGAACTTCAGAATTTGGTCTTCACTTTTTCGCGCTGCAAAATGCCAGTCTCCTTTACCAGTTTAGATAAGAAAGTGTGCACAGAAAGAGGCTGAGTAAGACTTATTCCAGATCTGTAATCCTGTCAAAGTATGTTTCTGGGCTCCTTATGTTTTGGTATTAGTGATTTCTACTGGCCAGATCCCCTCAAATTCCTTTCATACTAATGTAGGGATAATTCACTTGGAAAAATTTCTACTAATAGGATAACTGAAATTCTAGAAATAACCTGATATTCCTTCATGCATACCTACATCACACCTCTTGCCATTACAAGATTTCTCCTCTTTCTTCACTCATTTCATTTTTGTAAATGGGAATATTTTAAGAGCTTGGTTCCTGTGTACTCTGACATATTTTTGTACATCTGCAATTGATTCTCCGTTTTTTTTCTCCTCTCACATCCTGCCTGCATTGCTGTTATTGAGCCAAATGATTATTCTCCCTTCTAGCCTCTCAAGCCCCATTCTTCCCTTGCTCAGGTTTTCTTTAGGTTCTGCTACCTTCATGCCTTTGTACATCCCTTAATGGGAAATTAAGTCATGGTGGAAACTGCACTGGAAGAACTTCACAGTCCCCAATTAAGAGAAGATCCATACAGATGCGTTTGCATAGTCACTTTTTAAAAATAAAATGTGAATTCTATTTCTTTTCAGGGTAAAAGAAAAGCCACCTCAGAGGAACAGACTTTACAAGAATTAATCATGTACAGCTCTCCAGCTCCATCATGCTAGGTAGCAAGCCCATCATGCTAGGTAGCAAGCTCTCATCATTTGCTCTTCCCATTGATCACTCTGGGTAATCACTCTCTTATACCCATCGTAATACCAAAACAACGCTTGCAGCTGCACATGAACTCATGACAGCTGAACTGAGTATTGTTGAGAATAGGAAAAATCAAAACACGTCACTCAAGTTAAGTTTACTGCTACATGGAGAAACTCAAAAGCACCAGAAGAGGAAAAAATAAAACAGAAAGACATTTAATTAAACTTGCAAGCTGGTTCTGGATGTTCTCATAGACTTGCTCTGGCAAGACCAGTGTGGGTTTGTTTGTTTTCCTTTTTTCCCCTCTAAAACAGAATGCAAATGTAAACAATGTACAGCACTGTACATGTCAAGTTAATGACAAAAAGATAAGCAAAAGGAAAGCCTATATAGAACAAAGCAGAACGTCTCCTCTACACCTAGCTGTTTTCTCATATGTAGCATCTCCCAGTATCTCAGAACTATTTACAGAAGACAAGAAAACAAAGGTTCAGGAAGCTTTGGGAAACAGATTCATGGCCAGAGAAAAGTCTGTGATACTTGCACACTGGAGTTTATTCACTCTCTATATTGTTTTCTCTAGAACAGCCATAAACAAAAACA
Source organism: Anser anser (assembly GCF_964211835.1). Taxonomy (NCBI): domain Eukaryota; kingdom Metazoa; phylum Chordata; class Aves; order Anseriformes; family Anatidae; genus Anser; species Anser anser. The sequence goes on along the minus strand of NC_139738.1, from coordinate 4,809,871 downwards.
TGGTGTCACCATTCTGTGACTGCAGCCACAGAAGTTCTAGTCCCAAGACTACTACAAGATAAAAATAAGGAAAAAGGAATCTTGAAACCTCGAAGCATGTTTCAAAACTACTTCTACATCTACCATAGATCAAATTTGGCTACTAACCATCTCGTTTAGGAGCCCGCTCGCTCTGACAGTTGGGAACAGGCAGAAAGAGAAAAGGTGGCAGCTGGTCAGCCCCATCTTGGAAAGCAGCCACAGCAGAGGATGCAAGCACGTTGGCATGCTCAGATAGTGTGTTCAGCACATGCACGTTTACATAGCCAGACATAAGATACCTAATCAGCTCAATTTTTCTTTCATGGTCTGCAAAGTGAATGAAACACACAAAAAAAGGGATGGTAGAGATGGCAGGTGAGGAAAAAAGAGGAGGAGGATATAAAAGGGTGAAACGGGAGAAAAAAACATAAAAGTTCAGCATGCATTGTTAAAATTAAGCAAAGAAAAACACGGATAATTTCAACAAGGCTGGCTCACTGAACAAGAATGTTACAGAGCAGAAAGATGGAGTGGTTAATGAATAAGCAAATTTCCAGTCAAGTGCTTAGTATGCACATGAAGAGTCATAGCCAGAACTCATGGAATATGGATAACACCTGAGGAAAAGAATTCTACCCTTTAATGAACCAAGAAGCACTTGCTGCAAGAGGCGGTTGAACACAAGGAAAGAAAGACAGCCCAAGATGGTTCCAATGCCCTTTGCAATGTTCACTTCATCTCATTTCTCGGTGTCCTGAATGACTTCAGAATATACTGTGACCTTTGTTTTCCATGGCAAACAAATGTGACAGAGAATCAAAGACCTGTTCTCACCTGGCTTTGAGAGTGGCATAGGGGGAGGAAAGAATCTTCGGGAAGGTTGTGGAGGGCTATGGAGAAATGAAGAGAGTTATCTTTACAGAGGCAGCCAAGTGAAGACATATACAAACACATACATACATATACGTACGCTCTGATACATGTCTCTAAAAGACCCTTACAGTCGCATGAAGACAGGTAAATATCACCTGTCTCCATAACAACTGGACTAAGCACACTTCTCTAATAGACATTTTTTCTGTTCTAACTAAATTAATCCTAGTCATCAGTGAAAAATATTTATCTACACTTTCCAACTGCTCCATCCCCATCTCGTACTAAAAATTTAAGTGGGTAACAGGCATTTCCCAAAATATCTTCAGGAAAGAAAGCACGTCTCAGCAGACATTTCCTCTTAAAACCAAGACATGCTTCCTCTTTGCAGCTGCTGCTTTCAGTAGAATGGCTAGCCAGAACAAGTAATCCAAACAACAGCCTCTTCCCTTAAGCTGTTGAGGAGGACTAGGGGGTCCTTTCCCCAGTTCAAAGGCTCAGCAACTTTGTCACCAGTACTTCCTAAACACGTAACACGTTCAGAGCCTTTTGTTTTCCCCTTAATCTTGTCTCTCTTTTGTAATCACACCTTCATGCATCAGGCCACAGAACACTGCATCTTGCAGAGTGAGAGGATTTATTTATCCAGAACTCACTGGGATCACCACTCAACACTTCTGTACAATATTCTACTGCCAGTGTTTACAGGGTGGATGCAGCTGTATTGACAAAGCAGCTTTCCACGTTTGAAATAGTAAAACAATCCCATCACTCATTAACAAACCACACTACACTGGGTAAATAGACCTCTGCCAGCACTCTCACACCAGTCAGGAAGCCCACTCATGAGGGTGTGGCTGGATAATTTCAGGACTATGAAAAAGAGGTGCCTGAACTGCAGAGCTAACCTGAGTGTGATCACAGAGGCTTTATGCCAGAACAGTGTGCAATACCTATTGAGATCCTGTCCTTGAAGATGGAGAGGGTGCTGCTGATAGTGTCCAAAGACTTCAAATACGATAGGCTTCGTTTTGATGTACTCCACAAATGATTCTGTCACTTCCACAGCAATCTATTAGGCAAGTAAAAAAAAAAAAAAATGAAACAAGCAAGAACAAAATCTTGAAAGTGCCAATTTTAAATTTTAGGAGCCTACATTTTTCCTACTGTTTAGAGCAACTCGCAGTAAATGCGATTGTATTCCATTTTGGTTTAAGCACTAATTCTACCCTCTATTAAAGGAAAAAAAATAAATTATTATATTGAGTCTCTCAAGTAGCAGAAGAGGGAGCTACATATAACTAAAGGATTCCACAGTTCATAATGAGAGATTTACTCAGTTCATTTGATATCATAAGCACTGCTATTCACATATATTTTATTTCCTGAACTCTTGACTATTTTCATTGAACACCCTGGAATGGGAACAGGGAATTCAAAGGCAAGAAATAGATGTGAAACAGAAGAGTTAAATCTTCGACACAGAATCATCCTGTGTTTTGTCCTCCATGGGGGATTACATCATCCATCTGATCACTCCTCCTATTGTCTATTCTTAGTAATTCCCCTTGTTCCCCTTTCCTACACATCTCTCATGTGGTTAACAGGAAGGATACACACAACTTCCCAGTGCTAAAACAATCACTTACTATTCAGCTGAAGTTTTACTTACATTCTGAACATGGTAAAACCCAAGGGGAGTCCCACGACCATTGTTTTTGAGAGGTTCAGTTGAGAAGGCTTCATCGTGCCGATGTAAAAAGCTTTTTAAAAGAGACAAACAACAGTTTAGTGGAGACTGTTGTGCTGTGAACCCAATACCAAAAGTAAACCTATAAATTTATTCTGCCAGAGGTTTACAGGGAGTTGCATGATGGCCTAAAGCTAGGCCTTTGGGACCAAAACTCCCATTTTGGCTTTATGACACCCAATTTTCATTCTCTTTCCTAAGAAACTAAGCCAAACAACACTTCACTTGAGAGCTACTGATACTGAACTTTATTCCTCAACACCATGCTACCACAGAGCAGGTACTGTTTGTAACAGGAGTTCTGATAACTGACAGCATGTTTTTCTCTGTTGTACCACACTACCATTGATTTGAAAAGCTCTCAATCAGACCCTCCACTAGCCACTATTATTTGCACCATCTATTAAACCATACAATGCCTAATGCAAATAAATAGGAACAAATTCTTACTTGAACTGGCAGAAAATATCTGCATATTCGGGAAGGATGCCGCTGGCTTGTAGCACTGTCACACGGAAGGTAAACACACTACCCAGTTTCAAGTGATTACCAATTTCTTCAGTGAATCCTTCCATGGTCATCTTTCCATCCAGTAAAGTGGCTGACTTCAGGTCTTAAAGAGAAATAAACCACATTAGGTCAGGTTTTTGTTTTTTTAAAATATTCCTCAGGCAACCATTTAGTCCCATCACACATTCTTATTCTTTGAGCTGAAATTATTTTTTGATTATAAAACAAGCTCCAAGTACTTGGAAACAATTTTTCTGCATAGATCTTCAAATACAGAATTCCAGCATTTACCATCAGCAATGAATTGTTAACAACCTCTCCATATCATATTCTTGAAGGATACTCCAAACCCCTTTTTATCACAGATTGAAAGTGTCCTAGATTTCCCTTAAATTCTCCAAAATTACTACATATTGCTTGCTTACCTAGCTCATTCATTCTGTTGATCTCCTCTGGAGGAGTGATAACCTCTGAATTCTGCCCCTGCCCTTCCACAATTCTTAATTCTTCCAATGACAGTCCAGATCGAGTCATTGCAACCGAAGAAAAATCACTCTGAAAAGCGAGGTGAAGTTGCATTTAACAGACTCTTGCAGTTTGTTGTTTTCCCATGCCGTTCTTCCCCTACATTACTTACTCTTTATTTAGAAGCCCAACTACCGTGCTCAGAGAAACCTGATTAAATTTTAAGACTTCTTACCTTATCAAAATATTCATTGTCAAATGAAATTTTAGCTGTGCCAGACTGTCGAATACCAGATCCATAATCTGGAGCTTCTTCATCAGCTAAAAGCATTAAATAGAAGGAAAGACCAGTCAACTGATTTGAGTTAGTGCTGGAAAAAATCGTGGCAAAATTCCACCCAGCATGTACTCTTGGGTGTGGGAAACCAAGACAAGCCATGAAGTTTCATCATGAATATACTTAACTTTATAGAGAATTTTGAATGCAAAACAACTTCAATACTAATTTTGATTATTTATTTACTTCTCAATGTTACACCTGAAATGAATTAACTTACATAATACAATGGCCCTCATGGAAATGTATGCTTACATTGATTTAAATTACCATCTAAAATTCTCTGGCCATAAACTAAGCAGCCACACTAGCCAAGTTCCTCAACTACATGATGCAAATTTTAAAGGTGTTTTTGTGCATACAATCTGCCTGTTTTAATCTCTACCCTCATACTCTCTTTGTGGAGAGTACCAGGAAGAAGGCCTAGTGAAACACCACCTATATTTTTCCAAAGTAAATGCATGCTTCCAGGATTTAGAATGCCTTTTGAAACTTCACTTTGGTACAAAATAAAGCTGTGGCCATTTTTCAAGAGATGTCCCCAGTTTAATTTCTAATACTCATAGTGTACTCCTCATTATCATCCATTTATGTGGATGACAACACCAAGGAGACCAAACTAAACTAGAAACAAGACTGTTGTACACATTAAAATAGATTTTATTTCACTTGCTGTTTTAGTCCCTGCCAGACTGATTTTTACACATCTTCAGAGCCTGAGATTTCATTATATGTTCCCATGGAGAGTGAAACTTCCAGGGTTACCATACTTAAATAAAGAATGTTGGCAGATAGCCATTGCCGAAAAGGACAAACTACAGGAATTATCTGTGGTCTCACCAGCATTGATGAAACACTGCTAACTACCAAGAGTAAAATTCAGCTACCTGACTTCATATTGGAAAAGAAGTAAAAAGTTAGCAGTTGACTAGTAGACAGACTTAGGCTCTGGCATGAATACAAGGCAGTTCAAAACTGGATGCAGCATTTACCATTCTCATATATCTACCCTGCTCTTTTGAAAGTTGATCGTTCTTGGTGATAATATGTTAAAGCAGCTTGTAAGTCTCCACGCATTTTAGTGGGGCAACGAAGTGGAAAATTGCTGATTTCTGTTTATTCTGTGCCAAAAAAACTGGACAGTTCCTGGACCAAAAACAGGAACTTCTCCACGTGCTATTCAGTCAGAGAATGACAGAGCACCTTTGTGCTCATCACTTAAATGAGTGGTTTGAGAAGAACAAGCATATGGTACATTTTACATTCTGCAAGTCACCACAACTACCAGGCTTGCACATACCCTTGTGCACTGTTCATACTGTGCACCAGAAGGAGAACCATTGCTTTATTTTTTGCTGTTTTAAAAAGCGGCATTGCATTAGTCACCAGGTATAAGCTTAAGGGGTTCCCACCGTCATGTTCAAAGCTTCTGGTCAGCATCATTATTTCAATATTTATCCACACTTGGTCCACATGATTACACCAATGAAAAAATTTCAAGAGCAACTTAATGATAAAGAACGAGTGTTCTTTGAAACACCGAAACTATTGAGGTTTGAGTATAACAGAATAGTTTTTGTTTGTTTGTATGTTTTTTAAAGCTGCAGCTATACAAAGTGTACCAAAGAGTTGCAATGCAAGGCTGAGCACCTCACCTGCTATAGCTTGCACTGCCACTCGCAGAAATCCTCGCACCTCTCCCTTCTCGCTAACAACAGCTACTCGGTGAATAAGAGGCACTGGGTACAGAAGATTGCTCAGGTATACAAATGCTCTGGTAATAGGAAGGAAAGAAAACAAACAGCATTAGGCTATCATCTGCAGAACCAGACTGTAGCATTTGGCTGGCTAATGGGACATTCAAATCTTCAGACAGTCTACTTCACTCCATCTGCTAAACCTGCACTGTGGTCTTGTATTCACATTGCCCATGCGGGGCTCTTCACCAGTGCCTAAGCTAAGTGAAGCCATGAAATGCTCTAAATCATGGTAAATTGGAGACACAGGGCTTGTATTAGTGAGTTACAAAACATATGAAGGACACAATTTAAGGCGATGGCTTTATAAAAGGTAATTTTAGATCTACTACAGTTGTAAACAGAGCTGTTAACAAGATGGTAGAAGTCTACTAAGGAACTACTGAATGTAAAGAATTATTTCACAAAGAATTATTTCAGTTTTCTACCCCCAAGCATGGTTTAAAATGATAAAAGGGAATTGATATACTGTGTTTGCACAGCCTCAAGTATTTTACCGAACATATAAAAACACTCTACGAAACAGCCGTTTGACTGTTCTCTCTTCCACATGTTTGATAACTCTGCACACAGAGGAATCAAAATTTCCCAATAAATCATAAATCATCTAGGTTTCTTGGAAGATTCACAGAGTGTACAGATAGCGGAGGACAGTCCTCACAAATAAATACCTTTATAAGTATTACATTTATTTCTCTAAAAAAGGAACAAAAAAAGACCACAAGAGTACTCTCAAACACTCATTTAGAAATTACAGTTTACAATAATGAAAAACAGCATTTAGGGCCAGCACTGGATGATCCTGCTGAACGTTAATTTTTAAAATTATGTATAATTACAAGCAGGGTCTATTTTGGAACAGTTAACAAGCTTTATTGCATATATTTTAATTATAAGTTAGACTAACAGTGTTAAATTATTTTAAGTTTCTGCAATGAATTGCAGTTTTTAAAATGCTACACTTCCGTATGATTATAGCTTCAGGAAAACCTGAAATGTTGAGAAGTCTAATGAGTCTGGTAAAAGATGGTTCTCAACACGGGGAAGAAAGGAAGCCTTCATTTAAGGGAGCTGTTTCAGAGTCCAGAAGAACGCTGAGATGGACAGAAGTTTAACCAATAGCTTTACCAGTCATTAAAGTAAAACTAATTATGTAGGAAATTATTACGAATGTATGCATATTAAATTACACTGAAACATTGGTAATTTGTTTAACTGGATTTTCTTCTTGCAGTCCTTTTTATTAGTTTTTATTATTAAGTGTAATTAATTCCTCAGATTTATAAGTTTTGTTGTTTAATATTCACAGGGAAAGTCCTGCCTGACAAAACAGAACTGAGAGCTCAAAATGTTCACTGCCTGTCTGGTGCCATCAGCTGCAGAATTTGTTCCACAAACACAGAATTTTCCAAACTCAATTCCTTGTGACATATAGCTAAGAACCAAAGTTATAAAAGGTTAAGCGTTCCTCCATGGGTTCACATGCCCATTCCCAGGATGAATTGTTTTGAACTGATAAAGAAGTCAAACAGGTGTCAATTGTGAACCAAAGAGACAAAAATAATGCTACTAAAAAACAAAGTGGTGACAAAATGCAATAGAAAAGAGAACGATTAATGAAGCTATAAAAGTAACAGGGAAAAAAAAGCATACAATGACGAAAAAACAACTGCAACTTAACACTTGACTAAGATTAGGATCTAATTCCTTTTCAGTCTGCTCCAAAGTGAGGTAAACACTGACAAAGCAGGGGAAGGGAGAAGGTAAGTTTAAAGTAACAAAATAGGAAGTTTGGTGGGTTTTTTTTCTCCTCTAAGGAAATATTTTCAGCTTTGAAATTTCAGGCAGTTCTCATTTTGGGAAAGAAGTGTCCCACCATGCAAAATAAAACATCCTCCCACAGTACCAGCCTGGAATTGTTCACTTGGACTATGCTCATTAGGAAAAACACATGGACTTCGGAAATCACATTGCAAGCTAGGGAAAAACGTTTGTTCTCCCTACAGAAAGGCCTTAGTGTCAATATGTATACAAGTAAGAGACAGTTTCACTAAGTAATAGAAGCAGTCAGTACAGCCTTCTTACTCCAAAGCCAAACCACTAGAAAGTGAAAATATTAACTGCATGAAAATATATTTTATGTGTGTGGCTAAAGTTCTGAACTTGCTATCCAACACATGAGAGCCAAAGCATTCAGCTTTATTAGCCACTGCAATTTTGTCACTTCAACAAAAATCACAATCCCAAAGAAAAAAACAGTATTTCTTAACTTCTTTCCATTCAGTCACCCAGCTCACTGCAATTATTTTGACTTGGAGGAAGAAAAGCACGTAATGTAAAAAGTGTTAAATTTCCCATTTGGCGAAAATAATGTTGAATATCTTGCGTAGAATGAAGAGCCGTAGTACGTTTGCTGTACGGATGGAAAGAGCTGTTTAATGGTGTGATACTGCCTTCTGCTGCCATTCCATCTGCTTCATTACAAGACCATGTTAAATTAGGAGGGAATGAAGTATTAAGGTTCTCCTTCTCCTCTTCCCCGCATCTGGGAGGACTTCCCAAACATGCCCTATGCAAGTGTCCCCCTGCACCTTAGCCCAGCAGACTGAAAGAGGGGGAGCCGTATTAGCAGAAAGATTGGTGAGGTAAAATGGCATACTCACAACAAAAACTAGAAATGAAATTTAACAAACACAAATATTTGGAAAAATCAAAACAAAACCAACAGAATTCACTCAAAATGACAACATTTTTAAATGAACAAAACAATAAAATGTCCCATAATCCTCTCCCACCTCCCTTAAAAACATAAGTGTTTGATACGTCACGCCATTAAAAAGAATCAGCCTTAAAAGACATCCCAGCATGCCAGAAGAGATGGCTAAAGGGACCAGCTCTTTTTTTCCCCCTTTCTTCTTTCTTTAATAAGTATAGCACAAATAAAAGGCCAGCACAGCACAGGAAAAAAATTAATAAAAATACTGTGATGCCCATGGAGTTGGATAACTGCGCGATCAATCTCTTATCCTCATTCTCTCCTTCATGACCTGGACTCATTATTGCTGATACGAAGAAAAATAAGTGATCTTATTTTTGTTCCACACACTCCAAAAAATGTAAAACAGTGTACAGTTAATTAAAAGCACTCAAGAACGCTGATTTTGTTATGGATTGAATATTACCTTGCGCTCAAGACACTATCTATGTAGATAAGACATCTCCTCTGATACTCTAAGACACATTGTTCAGAAGTAGAATTGTCATACTGTAGGACTCTGAAGAATCAAAATAGTTTCTGCTCACTGCTGTTAAACAGCTCTCTGCTGACAGAGGCAGCGTGCTAGGAAAACGTGGAATTCAACCAACAAATGGGGAAGAAGTCACTCAGCTCTCTTCAGAGATAATACGAACTAAGTTTCACTCCTCAAGACAACTTACAACCCAAGCAGAGCTCTTTAATACGTGCAGCTCACACGGGTCAGGACAGTTTCCTGAGCTGCTGCAGCTCCACACGTCTGCCTAAGGAGACAGAGCTCAAAATTCCCTTTAATGCATGGAAAGGGGAAGCAAGCTGTGTAACTGCCAGGAAGCACAACTGCTCTCACTGGACGCTGCGTTTGCTCAGCTTGCGTTGTGCTTCCTGAAGAGTCTGTAAAATGAAGATGAATAGTTCAACTTTTTCCCAAGCACTGAGGGCCCTGCTCTGACAGAATGTGCACAACAGGCAAACGCCCAGGCTGCCAGCACTGCCACAAGAAAGCAGCCTAGTCTTTGCGATCAGTGCAGTGTGCTTTCACTAGCTCACAACCACTACCAAGCCAGATAAAATGGCTTCCCCAAAATGACTCTTGGCCTGAAAGAATTAAATTTTATTAAAAACATTATCAGACACTGCATATAAGAGCAGAAACTCGCAGAGACAGAAGAGGACTATTGTAGTTTCTTGCATCTTTAGTAACTGTAGTTTGTTTTGAAAACAAGGTAAAGGAAATTCCCAGCTTAAATCACAAATGATACCGCTGAACTCATCTGAAAGCTGTTTTTTTGTTGATGTTCTTTTCAAAAGAACAAACTCAGGCCCCCATTTTTACAAATAGCTGTTAGGGAATCCCATTGTTTCTTCTCCATAGCACACTTGAGTTGCCAGCATTTGAGGAAACTGCACTTGTCTGATCAGGATGTCCTCCCTGCTTACAGTCACAGAAAGTTAAGCTCTGATTATCTTGTTTCAGAAATTCAAGCTCAGTGCATGTGGAACGCACTAATAAGCACCAATGGCCAGTGAATTTTAATGATGATAACCTTTTGCTACATAATGCAATACTACTCAGAGTCATACATAAACTGAGAATCAAATAATTTCAAAGCATACTCCTCCTTATCCAGAAAGGGCCATTCTCCTTTCTCTACATGCCATCTTTTCTCTTCCCACACAGATGGGAAGTTGATGTTAGCTGAGGTTTCCAAAGATGGATATATTGGAATGGACTTAAAGACTTTCCACTGTATTCTTAGACTCTTCTACAGAAGAAAATTAGATACTGCAATACTATCTACAAGATCTTGCAATGGCTAAGTTGAGCATTGCTATAGATAAGGCTTAAATACAGTACACAAGCAAAATCACGTGTTCTATATTGTGACGGACTTCTATAACTAGAAGTGGATTTAATCACACTGTCGCATCTAAGATTATTTTCTCAATTATTACTTAGGCCTTCCTGGCCTTTTAAATCCTAGCGTTAAACTATATTAATTCTCTTGCAATGCCGATTTATGTATATGGCTATTTTGGCTGGCTTAATAGACATTCAGTGCAACACAGAGCTAAGACACTGCAGCCTACAGCAAGAGCTGGTCCCTTTTGGCCATTCTCACAGTAACCTCACCAACCTTCCCACTAAAATGAACCAAGGGGATCGGTCGTAAAACGGGTCGTGCCCATCATTGAAGAGGTCTGATCCCTCCTCGGTTCCAGCGTCGGAGCCGGTATCATCCACAAAGGCCTCATCATCAAAGTCCTCCATCTCATCCTGCTGTTCATCAGCCAGTTCAGTGATGTCAGAGTCAGCCGTGGAGAAAGTGGGGGAGGGCGTGCGATCAGCAAGACGCTCATTCACGCAGCCATGGAAAATGGGGGAGCTAGATATCAGTTAACGGAATACCGATTAAAACAGGGAGGGGAAAGAAAAATGCTTCATTTAACAGCCGTCTGTCGCCATCAGCACAGAGCCAACCTGAACAACAAGCAAAGCCTTCAAACCGTCTCAACTGGAATGAAACATAAGGAAAGGGATCGCTAAGAGTCAGGAAAAAGGGCATCCTCGAACTGAGTAAAAGCAACAAAAAAATGAATACAAACATGGGTGAACATACACATATTGACAGCACATCCATTTAACAGAGCTACAATTCTTATTTCCAACATGTAGCATTTTTGTAATTAAAAATATTGTAAAGATGCAGCCAACATCAGGAAATACTAAAGAACTCCATTAGATATTCTGTATTTCTGAAGGATATAACCAAATTATTTGAACATACATAAATAAGGTGCTGGACCGCTTTTCCTATCAGTTTCCAGTGTCCTTCATGTTCTCTGTGCTCTCCTCCAATGACATGAGACAGAACTTAGCTAGATACCCTTTTTAAAGGATTAACTTAGAACTTTGTAGAATCTGATTTGACCAAACACTTACTAAGTTACACCAAGACAAGCAACGTTATAAAAAGCAGTTTGTGCTCTTCACCATATTTTAAGTCTATCAGAAAACCCTGCAAGACAACACACACAACTGACATTAAGTGGCTACACAGTTTATAACCACATTCCAAGACAAAGCCCATCCAGGAACTGATGAGAGCTCTCAGCATACCAGGAGCTGAGGTTATCGTCACATACCTTCCAACCAGCTTGAACCAATGAAAGCGATCATAAAAGGGGTCACTGCCTGTCATTGTGCTTTCACTTTCATCCTGTGTACTAGATGCCATTTCCCCAGCTCTGTCATACATCTCCCGCATCAGGTCCAACCTCTGCCTGCACAAAAGAAAGCAGGATTCAAAAATCAAAACAGAGCAGGGAAGACAAACAAAGCAGACAACACAAAGAAGGGTGAACTGAATTCACCTATACCAAATTACTCATAGAATAGGGAGAATAAAGAACAGAGTACGTACCACTTTCTGTACAGTACAAATCTCCTGACATGAAAGGGGTCTGGGGAAAATATCTCTAGGCTAAGCCCACAAATCATGAGCCAAAGTCACTTCAGAAAACTACATATATCTTGGATTTCATTTAAACTTCTAATTATGCTCCTTTGACATCTAATCTCGGCATCTTTTTATATAAAACACTGCTGGGTAATTTAAGGTGGTTTTTGCAGAAAGCTGGTATTTATAACATACTATACTGTCTAGAAAGTTGTCATTCAGGAGGACACAGAGAAAACCAAATAAAACAGTGTCAACAGCAAGGGATGAAGTTTTTCAGTGAAGCTCCTTGGATATAAAGAACTCTGTTCTCCAGTAATGTTTGCATACTTGAGTTTTTCTAAGGACCAATAATGCGTTGCTCCATTCTTCAGATCCTGGACTTCCACAGCTACCACTGTGCGAGGAAAAGGCCTGTTGTCCCGGGTCTTCTCCACCTCAGTAGGCAAAAGCTCTGGTGGCAGCGGTGAGTAGAGGGTGTCTGTCAGCAGGACAAACTGAAACTGCACCTGAATCAAAAAGAAATCAAAGTTCAGAGCAATCAGATAACAGCACTACACTGGGGATAGATAAAGACACAACCTAAGGCAACATACGAAAAAAGTTTGACTTTCACCTCTGTGAATAGGCTTTTGCTAAGTCACATGATTTTGTTTGTTTAAAGTGGCACAAAACATTTTTCAGCTGAATACACATCATTTGCTCTTATCACAATTAGCAGAGGTCCAGAAAACTTTAGACTTCGCACACCCTGCAGCACCCACTTGTCTTAGAGAGACAAGTGACCACATGAAGTTAAAAGCAACAAAGAGAAGAGAGGCCCCAGGGGAAATGGGCATGCACATGTGTTTATGATATGGACAGGAACAGCATGAGGGAAATGAAGAGAATATATCAAACAGATTTGCACTCATTCAACCAGAAGACTGAATCACAAAGATCTGTGATTTTCTGAACCCTTTAATACCCAAACTAATAACTAAAATACATTTAACTTTAAGGATGATAAGTGCCTCTGAGCATTTGAAGCAGGATTACATAGTCAATATCAATAACCAGAAATTTCAAAAAGATACTCTTTGTGCTCCTACCTTTTTCTTTAACTCTACACTGATAGCATTGGCTTCTTTCAGATACACTGCATTTCCCCAGAGTAGGTCCCTCAGTGAAGTGAACTGGTGAAATTTCCATTTCCTGAAAGCCCACTGTGCGAGTTCATACTCATGTCGTGTCCAGGGCACTAGAAGAGCAAAGACAGAAAACACGGTAGCTTCTTCACTAAGCCATCACAAGAAATAACTAATGTTACTGCTGATGTTGTCAAGTTCTCAACACCTCTTCTGCAGGATTAAAACCAGAAAACAAAAATCTGCATTTTTATTATTCAGTGACAAAAAATAGATCCAATTTTTCTTACCACTGGTATTGGAGATACAATGCTAAGTAAGAGAATTTGGAACATAGAAAGCAAAACAAATCCCAGTCCTATTAGTTTAAATTAGCAATTATTAAAGCCAAATACTAAAACACTGGAATGAAAGCAAGTATTACAGGACTAATAAAGCTCTATCTATTGTCCAGAAATTGAGTTAGTCAGACATGTCACAGTACATAAGGATTCCTACAAAGGAGAAAAAGTATGTTCAAAAATCAGAACACAGAAACAACGGCAACAGTATTATTTTAAGGACACTTTAACCCCGTTAGTACCAAGAAGAGACAGATTCCTTCAAGTTCAAGATCAGCAAACCAAAGCTTGTAGTTAAACTAATCTAGTTTGTGCATTGGTTTAATTTGGGGATGTATATTTACTGTTGATGTGAAACGTTCTATGAATAGGTATTTTACATCTCTGTGCTGTGAAAGTTACAGATCCAAAAGTTATAAAGGGTTTCACAGTTTCCCAGAGCAAGTTTTCTATTCCATTTTCTATTGCAAGAGACTTTATAGCAACTGTTCTTTCAGGCTTGTGTCCAAACTACTTTTAGCTTCAAACTCACCTTCTTCCTCCTCCTCTTCCTCCTCTGTTGTTTCAGCTGCCAAGGATCTTGTCTCTACCTGCTTCTGTAAGGCTTGCAGCTTACTCTCATAGTCCTGCAGGGAGAGAGGAAATACTGTGTAGGAGGACAGACGAAAGCAAGAACAGCCAAGAGACACACAAAAACCTCAGATGGAATGACAGACAAAGAACAGAGATATGAGGACACTTCTGTTAACACGCAGAGGTCACATACCAACATCTACTGTTTTAGTATAGTCTGTCCTTGGACAATAGAAAGAGGGTAGACAGAGGCCAACACAGCTAAGACAGTGTTGTTTTTAAATCATCAGATATCCACGCTCATATGTGTGAGACGAAAAGGTTTACAATTTTTTGTTAAAGACTGAATAAAGTGGATTTTGGGAACCTGCTTATGGGTACACTGGAGGGACATAGAGAACAGTATGGAAATAAATTTAATAAAGGGAAGGATAATTCATCTTCATTTTCTCAAACAGAGGGATTAACAGCACCACTGTTTAAAATTTTATTGTATCACAAAGCAATTCAAATTCTAGAAAAAAGATTTTGTTTTAAATTATATTTTCCTTTTTGAGGGGATAAGTATCCTTTTCTCATCTTGTATTTAATATGACAGAACACGAAATACAACCTCCAAGACAAAAAGGCTGTGCTTCTTTAAGGAAGAAGTGTGTTTGCTCTAAATCTATTCCACACCTTAAGACAATAAAGAAAGATTCAGGAAGTTCTGCCAAGCCTCGTCCTTTCCATGGGAAGGACTGTATACCCTGGTTCCCTGGGCATACATATATTTACAAAATACTGGAATATACAGGAATAAGCCCCAGTGTAAGATTCAGATTCATCTTGCAGGAAGTGTTTAGACCCCATTTTTCTGATTCTAGCAAAGTTGATCAGGGAAATGATTCTGACCTACCCAGGAATCAGAAAGGGACAAGGGCAGATCTCAGCACTGGAGGAAGGAAACAGTTTGAAGGTGGGAACCATTCCTGGGAGGCAACCATCGGCCTGCCCTGGCACACAGGCAGAGAGGTCTGTGCAGAGGCTTCTACACAACGAGCACTTCCGCACTTCAACACCTTCTGGGGCAAAAGCATTTCCTCCTGTTCAGCTTAACCATGCCTTGAAATAAATGCTACTACGACGCTTTTATTATTTGCTGGTAAAATGAATGCTTCCCAACATTGTTTTTTGGATTTGCTGTTGTTTAGGGGTTTTTTTATTATTATTTTTTGACAATTACTCTTCTCTACGACTCTTTTAAGGTATTTAGAACGGATAGCTCAGATTTATTTTTAAAAAAGATAATCCTTTGGCATTTACTGCACAAGTTAAATTGGCTTCTTAGAGGTTTTTCCTACAGTGGCAAGGATACAAATATCCAACACACCTGACATTGCCCTAACAGCATCACATCAAATTTAACACAATTTCATACATAAAGACTTTTAGACAGTACTTAGAAAAGATAAATCGTAAGGGTGTTCCTTTAAGTAATATTTCTTGGAGATAGCATTAAAAAGTGGTAGCTGTGCTCTTGGAACAACACATCAAAAGTACAAGATTTCCAATTAGTTAATATCCTTACATGTCCCATGGCTTTCAGAAGAGAAAACGCCACTATTAAAGATATACGGCCTTCATATGGGACCATCATATGAGACCACATTTTAATTTTCTAATTCCCTCTTGAAATTTTATTGGGCTAAAATGCCCCTCCTTCATCTGTATCTGCTCCAGTGACTCCATGATGGTTACATACAGCACATGTAAGGAAATACCAGCCCAGCAGCAAAAGAACCAGACAGAATGGGCATAAATCATTTCTTCTGATATTACTCCTGACATTCTTAATTTGCCATGAGGCTTCTTTAGATTTATGAATCAGCTTCAGACTTATTTATAGCCCTGAAAAAACCCAGGAGTGTTCTTAAAAATTCATTAACAAGGGCACTGTTTTTTTTCCCCAACCACCTATGTAGATAACGCTACTACATTTGAAACCAAGATAAAAGGGGTCAGATGTGAAGTAACAGAAACAAGCTTCTCTTACTTGCAAGGAAAGACAAAAAAAAATATTTTCCTGCAGCCTGAAGGACATAATCCGCAGGTGTCATTTTAAGCGACTAGATTACAGAAATAAAGAACGTGCTGGAAAAAAGCTCCATGGAAAAGCTTTTC
Organism: Anser anser; assembly: GCF_964211835.1. Lineage (NCBI taxonomy): Eukaryota > Metazoa > Chordata > Aves > Anseriformes > Anatidae > Anser > Anser anser. The sequence goes on along the minus strand of NC_139738.1, from coordinate 4,793,738 downwards.
AGTTAATGTTTAAGTAGAATCTTTGATCAGATTCTTTCAGAAAAACTGGAAAGCTGCAGAGGGAACAGTCAAAAATCAGGAACATTCCGCTTCCTTCCAGCATGAAAAAACACATACTCATTACATTCATTCATTGACAAAGACTTGCTTCTTGTCTTCCCTCTTTATTTTCAGACTTGTGAGCCAAACAAATGCAAATAATGCGTAATAAAATAACTTTTTTTTTTTAAATCTCCACACTAACAAACTATGCATTACTTTAAAAGTAGAAGAATTCAAGTTTGTTTTCCCATAATGAAAAAATAGGTACCACTTCTCTATGCAGAGAAAGAGGACTAAGATTGCCTCCTGGCACTTGATACTCTGGCAGTACTTAGAAGTGATTGGCACTGAGCAACTGATGACAGATGAATTTCAGGTTGGTTCACTTACAGAGCACTGACTGAGGACTGGCCAGCTCTACTGAGCAGCCTTTCCAGATCTGATTAGTGATAATACACATGTAATTGTTAGTACCAATGTAAAGGTACATCAAATGCTAGAAAACAAAAAAAAAAACGCATCTATAAGAAGCTGTCCTGAAGTTCTGTGCCTGAGACTCGCTGAAACCCAATGCACATTGTTGCACAGCTTCATGCTGTGTTTTAATCATCAGCTCCATGAATGCAGTAAAAGGGAATGCAAACTTTATTTTGCCCAGGGGCATGGAAATAGGTAAGGCCATGACAATCATGGCTGTCTGAAAAAAGAAAAATTATATGCACCAACTAGGCTTAACCTCTTCAGACCAGACTGGGTCAGCTTTTTCATCAGAACACTATCACAACGTGGATACTTTGGACCTAGGTGATGTCTGCAAGGGTACTGTGGTCTATGGGAGTCCCTCCTCCATTTGAGGCATACAAAAAAAGTCAGTTTCAAATAAATACAGACCAGTCAGCTCTGTATTTTCTCCAGGATTTAGATAAACAGCACCTGTGACGGTGCAATGGTATAGTACTGAAGACAAGTATGGCTTGTAACCCCCTGCATTATGATTTTATCTGTTTAATTTACATAAACTAGATGACAGCAGACACAAATCTGTGTAAGCTGCTGCTCACACAACTATACAGCAGAAACATCAGGGTGGATGTACTTGCAAGAATCAGACTGAGGAACAATTAGAGAAACCTTAAATTTAACTCACCTAGAACAATACCGACCCCAAGACAAAAAATAAAATCAGGACAAGCCTGCAATATGGTATAGTACTGAGACAAGTCTGACACTTACAAGAGTATTTCATAGTTTATTGAAAGAGCACTTGTTACAATACAAACCAGTTCTGCTTTTCACGAGGCAGATGCTTGCTCTTAAGACAATTCAAAACTTATATTTTCTTAAACAATGGACAGATCTGAAAATCCCATTTAATTCAAAGGCATCTCACTGCTTTCTTTACAGTACAAATGGGCACACAGCATAGAATTCTCATTTGGCAGCTCCTGAAGTGGTTCAAAGGGAAGTATCAGTCAAATGTCAACATATAAAGGACAAACCTCTAACATATAAAGAATAAAGAACAAACAGTGAGTGTTATTGAAACTATGCTGAACGCACTGATAAAAATAGCATCCTCTAGTTTGACAGATCCCCAAGATTGTGTCAGAAAGGACATTGAAGTCAATCAGAGGAGAGTTAGTGTCATGCATTTCCCCACCCAACCCCCATATCCACATGTCCCTAGTGTGTCTTAAAGGACATTTAATCAATCATCACTAAGGCACAGGTGGATACAAGCCAGCTGTCAAAGCACACAGCACATCAGCACTTAGCAATGGCAATTAAGCTCACTAAAACAGCACTCCCATCACGAATGCCACATTTCCATTAACCTGAAAGCCTTTTCCACAGTCTTCTATGAAAGCAGCTGTATTAGTGTTCATTAGCCCCATTAATGCAGGATTTGAAGTGAGAGGTGTGCATATTTCTGAATACTGCAAGGAGATCCATGAGTTCTCACACTTTCCCTTCTAACACAAGGCACTACATTCTAAAAGTGGTTGATTATTTTAAAAGATTTCTTCCCAAGTTTCATTTTTGTAATAACCTCCTGAAGCCCAGGAAGAAAGCTGCTTCCTCTGAGCAGGCTGGACTCCCTTCTGTCAATGACTACTCCTTTTTCAAAGGAATGGTACGTCAAACCATCCAGCAAAACGAGCGAGGTTGTTTTTCTAGTGCTGCACTAAAACAGGGGGCTAACAGATTGATGACCATCTATTGTTCATCATCACCACCATCCAAACCATTTATGGGTATTTTTTTTTCAGCATTTTATGCTGAAGTAAGTTGGGAAAAAACTTTTTAGAATTTAGCATTTAAACATCGAAGAGCAGGATCTATTTTTAATCTCCTGTCAGTACATGTACTTGCATGGACTTGAAATCGTGTCGTGATTTTGTGGCAGCCACAATCCTCAACAAATAAATGGGACAAGAGAATCCTGACTTGTTCTTCTCTCACCGCCTACCCCTAACACCGACTACTACCTCTTTGGCTCAGGTATTCTACAGAGCTGAGAGGATTTTCCAGAGCATACATTTGTAAGAGAGCCCAAGCCTTTCTGAGGTTATGAAAGAGAACTCATTGCATGTCAAGAGTAAAGTGCAATGCACTCATAAAACAGAATTCTCAAAAGAAAGGCACCAAGACAACAGTATTTGCAGCCCAAAATCTCATTTAGCAATTTTGACTCAGGCTCAAACTAAGTATTGCTCATCTACAAGGCTTCCTTTTTTTTTTTTTTTTTGAAAAAAATCAAGGTGGTTTTGGCCATGTTCTATTTCCTTTGTTCACATAGGCCAAACATGAGACAAATGCAAATTGCAAAGCCATAGGTGGACAAATGAATTAAACCTGCTGTAAAACAAGTCCTAAATGGTAGGACTAGCTGATTCTACTAGGACAGTCAGACTTTGGATCTCCTATATCCGAGGGCCAGTATTCTATCAGTAAGGCATGTGCAGAGGCTGCAGTGGTGACACTTGATTAAACTATACATAAATGGTGCATGGCTGCCACTTACCATGTGTTGCAACCAGCACCTATACCATGCACAATTGGGAAAGGGGAAAAAAAGTAGGACAAGAAATAAAAATAAGATGGAAGGTAAGCATGAGGCATTTTCTACTTATCTACAGCTATGTTGAAACATGCAGAAGTAACAATTACCAGTAGGGCTTGTATTTTAATCAAAAATAAGCAACCTCAAGTATATCAAGGATATTTGTGCAAAAGAGCACAAGTCACTTAACTGTACAAATGCACTGCAAAGTGGACCAATCTCACCAAATCTGGTATAGTATCCAAGTTCGCTTTTAAAATTTTATTCAAGTTAAACTTAACAGCAAAAGTAAGTTCTCCTCAGAGCTTTAGATTGGCTTATGCTTATGTCCACAGATTTTTAGAAGTACGCTCAATTTTGTTTTGCACCTTAAGAAACTCAGAAGGAAAGGTCTATAATCAAAAATGGGACTCTCCAATTGAGACAAAACACCAAACTCATAAAAAGATTATTGCTTAATCAGTATTTTTCCTGTAATTTGTTTAAAAGAATCTGAAGTAGGGATTGCAAGCATTTGTTTTATGGCAAATCACTTGCAAGTATAGACACCTCAGATCAGAATAGATATTTAAAATTCTCACTTACACTTTGTGCATGGGGAGAAGGAAAAATCATCTTATTTTTTCCTAAATGTGACCTTCTCCTTTATTAAAAAAAGTCTGGAAACAGGGGTGTAATCCAAGACCAGAAACACTAACATGAGGTATCACATTAAGATGAAACAGTTCAATTACCCTATCTTTACCCCAGCCAATTCAAAGTAGCGATTGATAAATCTTCGTAAGAATAACTACCTCCCAGACTTACAGCCTGAGAAAGCTGAAAACAAAATAAGAACTAGCTCTTTGAGGCTTCTTCCTGCACCAGAGTATTAAAAAAAAATCTCAGTTCCTTTCTGCAATCTCCATATAATAATTAAGAACTATTATACTTAGAGATGCAATCAGAATTAGAAAAAACTCATTTCCAACATATTGCTTCAAACATATATATCCTGACATCAAATTCCATTCAGGCAAGTTTAACTGTCACAGCAATTTCATACCAATAATTATGAACTTAAGCAGAAGGACAGAAGACATTTCCTACTTAGGTAGTAGGATTGTGGCCCAATAGCTCTTCTTAATTTCTCTATACAAAAAGCCACGTTATCTTGTCAGCCAACATTTCATTTATAGATTATGGAGAATTTGGGTTAAGAGTGGAAAATATTGTACTGAAGAGCCAGATCGATTTAAAAACAGATGGTCAGTTTCCTTATTTCTAAAAAAAAAAAGGCACAAGAAACATTCGATGCTATAAACTAAATTCCTTTTTTGATTGTCTACATAAAAACACAGGAGGAAGGTAGCACTTGGTGAGTTCCAGACAATATTTTCAACATTAGAAAAATACTCCAAGACACACAAAAAAATTGGTAAATGAGCTAGCAGAGAAGTTCTCCCCTCCACATCCCTCCCTCCAAATCTTCTAGTCTATGACAAAAGTTCTTAAAATTTGTCAGTGTTCTTCCAATCGGGGTTGTTACAACTGCACCAAAAGTCACATGCAAACTGAACGGGCTGAAGCGCCGGTACCTTGTGCCGAATTACTCAAGTTCTACCTGGCCAAACCCAAGACATAAGCAAAGCCAATCCTGGCTGTTTCTTAAGAAGCCAGCATTGCCCCTGCTTCCCTCCTCCCCGAGACTAGCCTTGGCCAACTAATCATACGGTAGTTTCTCTGCCCGCTTTGAGGTTAGGTGCTGAGAACTGGCGCCTCATCCGTGGGGGCGTCACAAACTGGTTGTAGTGGTTAAGCCGGTCAGTCTGTTTCGGGTGGGAGTTTGCTGTACTGCCTTCTGCACTGCCGCCAGTGCTGTGATTGCAGTAAGGCTGCCGGTGCTGGTGGATGTGGCGCTTTTGCTGGAAAGTCTGCAGGTCTGGGTTCTGCTGCCCACTGTACGAGTGCAACGATTCAGATGAGCCCGATGCCTGCCGCCGCAAGGTTTTTTGAGAGCCGTTGTTGAGAGAATTGCTTCTCCAACGCAACTGGGGTTGCTGCTGATGATTGCTAGGCTGGGCCTGAGTGTTTAACTGCTGCCTGTTAATTTGGATATTATCTTGATTCCTCTGGGGGCCATAAAGATTCCACAGCTGCTGAGGGTCCTTAGGGGCAGCTCTGCTTTCTTTTTCTTTGCTTTCATCTTTGTTCTTATCATCATCTTTTGGAATTCTAACCTCAATAACTTCATCCTCTGTGATAATTATGTGAGTGCCCGGACTCCATGAGTTTCTATGCTTGGGGTTGCTTTTGAAAGGAAACCGTGGCTTACGATTTTCAGGCGGGATAAATCGGTGAGGCATATTTTGTCGACGAAGCTGTTTTGCTATTTCCTGCTGCTGCAGATTTTTAAATCGAATCTGTTCTTGCCTCATCCAACGTAATCTCCCACGTCGGAAAGCTGGATCACCTGCCATTAACTGAGAAACACGCTCCTCTTTAGCAAGATCATCATTCTCACTTCTTTTTAATTCGCCTGTGGGCTTCTTATCCACATCCGCTACGCTGTCAGAGTTTGGAGACTTATCATTAGCTGCGGTTGACTGAGCTTTCTCTGAAGACCCTATCAGAGGCAAAACCTTCTCCATTTTTAGCATCTTATTTCTAAGAACTTTTATCTCCTCATCCTTCATGTTGTTCTGCTTCTTCACTTCTTGCAAGATATCTTCCAATTTGTCTATATGCACCTTCAGGTCATCCACATCAGTTACTCCTTTGCCGTTGCCCATAACATCTTCAATTTTCTCATCTCCAACTCCTACCGTATCCCAGACATCACGGGCAACAGCTCGCCACGATTCACGCTCATTCGGATCTTTTTTCCCATACATGGCACAAAGCTCCTTCATTTTAACAATGGCCAGAGCCTCAATCTCCTGTCTAGTGTGCCTGAAGTCATTGAGTGCTACCTCATAGCATATCTCTTTCACAGCCTGGATCTTTAAGTCTGAGATGGTAACCCACTTGGAGTCTTTGCTAAGGCGTCGGCGTTGGGGTATCTGGTACATTTTAATAGGCTCTCGTTTCTTCCCACTGCTGGGGAGGCCACACTTTTTTACAATGGTTTGGAGCTTGCTGGGGGGCAGCTTCTCTCTCAGGGAAGTGATCAGTCTCCAACTCTCCTCACACGATCTCTTGTCCGAATCATCCCCACTATCAGAGTCTGCATCCTTTGGAAAAACAAAAATCAAGAAGTGGCCCCAAAATAACCAAAATTAAAATTGTAAGAAAATGGAAAAGCTAAACAAGAAGTAGCAGGCAAAGAAAACTAAATCAAAAATCAAAACAGAACAAGTGAAGTCCCTGAAGACTGAGTGATAAGACATTAACGTGTATCTTCGAGAATCATGGACTGTCAAAATTGGCTCTCTTCACTAAATTAAGATTAACATTACTTAGAAGTCTCATCATCTTGAAATATCAGATAATCTAAATTCTTCCCTCCCAATCCCTTCCAAAAATCTTTATAATGATCAAGAAAAACAAAGTTCCTGATTAAAAAATAAAAATAAATATCAAGTGTCAACTGCACTTCACACATGCTACAACGACATGCAAATCCCCGCCACACACATTTGCCTTGGTTACTGCTGTTGCTTCTTTCAGCAAATCCTCCCCAGGTAGGTGAATACAACAGCCATCATAGAAGATGTCATGAGCAGCCAGAGTAAGTCAGGTTAACACTGGTTAGTAACGTTGCACATGGTTGCAGGGATGCTCAAGTTTAGAATCCGCTTCACTACAACAGCAGCCAGAGAAGTGTTAGACGATAAGAAAATATGAAACAGAAGCAGCCGAAAGGTTTCAATGTTAAAAGGACTGTAAGTGCCACTATGACAGGTGAAGACAGTGGTTCATACTCCAAGACTTGCTACAGGCTAAAAAGATATCCGGAATCAGAGTTTCAGAGGTGGGTTTTTTTGTTTATTTTGTGTTTGTTTTTTCCATGTCACCTTGTTGTTTAGTTTAAAAAAGCAAAAACATCAACAGTCTTCACTGTCCGAAGAACCGAGTTTCAGAAGAATGTAGCAGTAGTGACTTTTTTTAAAACTGTTTTGATTTGAATTCTCAATTTGATATCCTTGATTTGTCCTCTTCTCAAACCCTAGAGCTTCCACATGCTAAGAGTTATGCTTGTTTTGCTTCTTCATTATAAGTTTTCCATCTTTTGCTAAATCATTTGTAATGAGCAGTGCTTCAGGTTTTCATATGCTGGGAATATTTATTCAGGTATACTGCCACCAAAAGTTAAGCATATCCATTATTGCCTACTGCAGCCAGGAGTTAAAGTCAGACTACCTTTTTTTTTTCTTTTTTTTTTTTTTTTAAAAAAAAAAGGATTACTAATTTAAGACCTCTCCAACAAACAAAAAAAGTCCTATGTAATTAGTGTGATCCACTAGAAACCACATCATCTTCAATAAAATGCAGCAGTCAGTCTCTAACGAACCTCTAATGTCTGTATTTTTCACATGAAGAATTAAAATACATTAGAAGTCAGGAACATTAACAGCCAGTTACTCTACAACCAAAGGAAACCGAGGTAATTTACTCTGCACCACAGGTTTCTAGACTTAAGACTTCGGGTAGAGGACCACGAAGAATGGGGAATACAATATAATTTGTCTTAGGAATGATGAAAAGGAGTAAAAGCAATATTGTTCTACCCTATGGTCAACAAGCTCCATAGCCTAAGAATCACGTTACGTGAGCTTCTTGTGACCTTATGTATCTTTAGTATTCAAGAATAGCACTAGAGAATCAACTTGTACTAGTTCAGGCCAAAACATGAACAGAACGCCAGATTATGAACAGAACCAACTCGTCATGAGTTTACAGGCGACAAACTTTGCGGCCTAAGGAAAGATCATCTAACAAACTGCATGTTGCAGTGGAAATAAAAGATGCCCTGAAGGAAAACACTGCACAAACTACACGTTCAAGACTACATCCAGAAAGGCAAAACAAACTACTCAGACGTTAAAGCATAAATGCCACAGGATTATTCTTACAGATTACAAGAACTACCATATTACTACTTATGGGTAAAGGCTGTCTTGCTTATAAAAAGCTGATTAGGTGACACTATGTAGTCATTGTCCTGCATGCACTCTGAGATTAACCAACCCAATTAGTACAGGTATGTACTAGCATTCTAACACTAAGGGGTCACTGCAAAGGCATAATGACCAAGAAAACCTGGAAGATAACTTGAGTTCTATTAAACACCTTTTCACATTCAATTTGAAAAATGGAGAACGATTATTTCTACTTCCAAATAATGCCAGCAAGGCGAATAGATATTAGTTGCAAATTTTGGAAGAAGAGTTATCACTTCTCTTTTTTGTATAGCACATCTAACTATAAAGAAATGCCAAATTGGTTGGCATCTCAGCACAAAACCAAAACATTTTGGAAAACACTATCTTATATCCAAGATCATAATCCCGTTTAGAACAAGAAGAGTATTTATATGTCAACATCAATCTTATATAGCAGCAAGATACAGAGCCTGACAGTGTAGCTGGATATTGTGGCAACATAAATACTTTTAAAGTACACAAGCTGGAATGCATTCCCAGATTTCCCGATCACTATTCAATTGCTGTTGAGAGCTAAAGAAGGCATTAATCCTGTCCATTCCAGACTGCATAGTGACACAAAAGTGACAAGACGTGTCAAGAAGTTGTGCTGTATGCTCATTAAGCAGTGTAAAAAGCAGCATCCTGCTTAACTGACCAGTGACCTCATTTATTATGATCCTTACAACTAGGAAAGCTGTCCTTTAGAAATTACATTGGTAATGCATGCAGGATAGTCTTCCACCTTTGCCCACTAAGTGATCAGCAAAAAAAAAAAGCTTAAAGAAACTAGTAACTATACTACAGTATTAGACAAACAGCTATTTAAATAAATCTTCCCCTAATCATAAGTACAGGGAGAAACAAATTTCCGTTCACAACACTTGCAGCAATACAGCCTTATTTGAAGTAGATCCCCAGGCAGCCAGTTCTTTCGTTTAATTCATACAGCAGCTTCGCATATGCCCGTCACCAAAATTTAAGGGATGGAATTGCATCTCCTTTGACACACAGCCAAACCTTGATGCTTTTTTTCTTTTCATGTGGAATTGTTTTTTGCAGTACTGCTTTCAACTCCACAAATTAAAAAAATGAAACTGAAGAAACATTATATTAGTTGCATCTTAAACTCCTTTCTGAACTAAGTCTTGCTTTGACTCAAAGTCTGCAGCAACTCCTCGCCACCCAAGAAGAGTACTCCCTTGTAATGGAGTAGTTAGAGATGCAGAAGGCTTTAAGTGTGCTGTATAATATAAATTTAAAAAAAAAAAGGATGTAGCTTCTATCTACAGAATCCGGAGTACTCTGCTCCACTATGCTTTTGGGAGAAGGTTAAGAGTACTTTAAACCTCTGCATGCCTTTAACATGAAGTTTTCAGGGGTCTCAAGCTTCTAATACAAACAAATGGACTGTGACTTTGGAAATCTTAGTGGAATTATGGCACAACTGCATTTACATTCTGGCTAGAAGACACAGTGTAGTTAAAGCAGAATCAGAAGACTCAGATTTTGTAAGGAAATCTAAATTTCGTTCCTGGGCTTGGTCATGTTTTCAAAATTCACAGGATGCTTGGAGATCGCATGCATTTCTATTTGTAATGAACTTCAGAAGACATTTGTTGTGAAAAGATTGAAGTCTTAAACAGGAAATCTGATAAATTAAGTCTGATTATAGGAAGAAATAGGTGAAGTGGTGGAATTCCCATTGTTCTGAATGAGTTAACGTTCCCTTTGCACACTTATTCCCTAGTCATAACCCCACCATCAGCACGTGTAGCATTAAGAACCTTAACAAGGAACTCCATGCAGGGGAAGGGAGAAGGGTTAAAACATGCACAATGCAGCAACATTTTCAGACATCATTCAGAAAAAATAAACCTAGCATATCATTGTTCTAGGACTCTCTTTGGCAGCATAAAATTAGTACCTTCTGGTGATCCAAGATCAAAATCAAGGCAAACATCCCAAAAAGTAGCTGATTAGACTATTGAAAATGAACTTCAAAAAACGTAAGAGCATGGAAATGCTCTTCTTTAAGGTTACATTGCAAGAAATCTGACCTGTCCCAACAAGAACTGATTAAAGCCTCTTCGGTGTCAATTACATTCCCAAATTAACACGAAGGAGCTCACTCACACTGATCATAATCCATTGTAGACACGAAGTATTTAAAAGCAAAGGGATAACTGCATTGTGCAGACAACCCAAGCAGGTTTCCTAACTTTCAGATAAGCAAGGACAGGAATTACTGTTGGCCAAAGGTATAGTTAATCTGAAGTAAGGACACATACCAGCCTTTGCTGCTCCAACAAGAGATCTGCTTCCTCTTTTTCCTTCTTATACAAGATCTCCATTTCTTGTAATCTGAAGACAGACAGAAGAACAAAAATAGACAGATGATTTTAGTTTCACGTTGGTGTTGATCTAAACACAAAATCCACTAAATTACAATGACAAGAGTAGAAGTCTTTCAATTTAAAAAGAATTACTTGTTATAAAGTTACTGTTTTTTGTTTGTTTGTTTTTTAACTCCTTTAACCTAAAAAAAATTAAAATAAAAAAGTACAATTTACTAGGATCTATCAATTCAGCGCATACTATCAATTCAGTGCATTTCATTTGTTACACGGGAGATGTCTATTATGGTACTACATAAGTGAAGCTACCTAAAAGTTACAGGGCAGTCCTTCACCAAAATCTGGTCTAGGGAATTAATGGCAGGTGCTTAACTTTTTTTTTTTTCTTTTAAGGAGCTACAGCACTGAAGTAAAATTGAGGAAGTTTTCTGAACTTTCACTAGAGGTAGCGGTGACACTAAAAGTCTGAACGAGCACTGGAATATGTTGGAAGAAGAAGGGTACTTGAACTCTGTTTATTTTTGGAAGGTTCATTTAAAAGTCTTCCATATATACAACAGACATTAGCTTTAGGTTTTGCACTGACACAACTCATAGCCTACAGCTGTATCTTTCTTGTTGCAAGAAGAAATTCTGAGTTCTTTCATTACCTTTTCTCCATCTCCTGCTTCATGTCAATGCCCTGCTTCTCCAGAAGCTCCCTCTGAGCAAAAGTCCAGTCAACTGGCTCAGAGGGAGTCTCAGCTGATGGTGTTTTCTCTCTTTCTGCTCGTGCTTGCTCTGGATGGTTGAATCGGAAGACATGGTTCTTACCCATGATGATACGATTTCCTAAAAATAGCAACACAAGTTAATTCTTTCAGGATTCCAAGGCAATTAAAAACATCACTGAATGATTCATCCCATTTATCCTCGTGTAGCAGCGGAAAAGATTGCTCAATGAGGATTTTAGTATACATTCAAATTAGTAGGTGACAAGGAAGAAAAGAATGTCTGGTTTGTACAGAAAAGGCTACTGGTGATAAGAAGCAGTGCTCACAGAGGATGGCATCACCCTCAGAGATCCAATCAAACATTCTGGAAAGATTTATCAAAAATTAAAGGATGGACTTGGAGACTGACCAGCTGTTGCAGCAGATAAAACATTCGCTAAGTCCCATTCCTCATCTTTATTGACAGCACTAAAACATGGGCAAAGGCCAATTTAGCAGAAATTTCAGCCTGGAAAAAGTCTAACTTCAAAGAATGGAATGCATGGTGCTTACTTTTCTTTAAAATGTGGTTTACATGTATTGATTTAATTTGTACCCTCATCAGTAATATTTATAGAAGGATTTTAGTTTCTTTTAAATAATGTGGGAAGAGCTGTAGAAATGTAATATCATAAATCTTTCAGCTAAATCCTAGAGATATCAGATGTCCAAAGAGCCTGAGACATGTGCTTGATAGAAGACAGTGAAATTCCTCTGCTCTCCCAGAGAACATATTAATGTAGTTAAAATAAAAAAATATATTCCAGTAAGTAGATCTCCAGAGTAACCAAAATTGCGCTTATGAATATATTACAAGAACACAGGCATTTCAAGATGTCAAGGCCATATCTAAATTCTCCAGGTAACTCAATTGTCTAGATGCAGAAGGCAAATATCTACTTTTTTTTTTGAAGAAAGTAATTACTAAAGGATAGAGTCATGGTTTTCAGTATGAGCCATATGCTGTCAGAACAACAAAACATTTGCCCTTCATTGTTCAGGCTTGTACTGAAGTCAGTATGCTTGATTCCATGCAAATACTGACTTATAACTTGGTGCAAATAATTCTGAGGTGGTTTTTTTTTTGTTTTAAACCAGAGGAAAATGAGGAAGGACAAAGAAAGCATCGTGTCTTGAAAAAGATGGGTTAAAAAGCGTAATTTAGAGAACTCACTCCCTCCCCTCTAATTCTTTCCCCACACGCCTTTCTAAAGGAATGTAGGGGACTGAGTGGGAAACCTAATGAGAGAAAAGAGAAGCTGTTGTACTCCTGCAGAGGGTCATATCTTAGCTTTGCCAGGAAGCTGGGAATTTTCCATCAGCAGCTGGCAGTCTGTCTGCTCTGTCTCACTGAGACTGCCAAGGGCAATAGGCTTGGGCAAGAATGTACTAGAATAATATCAGGGTAAGCAAAAGGACAAGGAGGATGCTGCGTGGCAGTGAATATTTAAGTACACTTACAGCTAATGCAGCAAAGAATGAAAAAAAACCTGCTGATAAGAGAAAAATGCTACCAACTTGTTTAAAAGCTGCACTCCAAGAAGGTAATACTCCTGCCCTTTAACAGCACCCAGCACTTTCAAACAGTTATTCAAGTGTCACAAAAGAACAATTCTTAGACAGTCTGAAAAAAACATCTGTTCCAACATTTCTTACCTGAGCGCAACTGCACAGGCTGCACAACCCTCTTGCCATTAACATAGGTTTCTGATCGTTCACAAGGCTCCAGAGTAACAATAACTACAAAGAAAACAACAACAAATGATACTTTAGAGAGCACTATGTAGAAACAGCTAAGTGTGCAGACCCTCATTTTCTGGCTGTCTGCCTACTAACACCCTAACAAGATAAAAGTGAATCACTTCTTCACACTACAATGGTTAATAAAACCCCACCAGAGAATCAACACTACTGGCATCTTAATATTGCAGGTGCCAATTATTACTAGTTATTTTCTAGTTTTTCTGTATTTCCAACACTTTACCAGGGGAAGTAGATTTTTACCTTCACCATTGTTGTTCCTCTCGCTCCGGAAGATACAGTGCTCTTCTTTGATATGAGCCCCACTCAAAACAATATCCTGCCTTCGTTCAGCATCAGCTTGGCCAACCCTGAGTCCAAGAGAAAACAATTCCAGAAAATTCAACAATAGAAAACATTTCAAGAGCAAGTCAGACACTTTCTACAACTCTGTAAGACACTACGGCTATCCTTCAAGTGAAAGGTTTGTAGTGCTTAACTCTGGGTTGTACAGGACATAACAGATTTACTGGAAATTGAAGGAAAATAGCTTGAGAAAAGGAAAGAGAGAAGGAAAATAGCTTGAGAAAAGGAAAAAAGTTCTCTCTCTGAAAACATACAATCTGAAGAGAGAATTGAAACATTAAAGATGTCTGAATTTGAGGTATTTCCTTCCCTGTGTAGTCCCCCTCTTGCTACAAAGTGAAGCAGAGGAGAACAAAGGGACAGGAACTTCCAGTGGTCCATTTCAGAATTATCTCTTCCAATAATTACCATCTGCACTTCAACAAAAAAGCAAAAATGGCTCAGTAGGCTCTTGCTGAATAATTTGATACCACAAGCAGTTTCATGTAGCTTCCAGACAACAAGAGGAGGTTGGCTGTATCCCAGAAGCATGAAGATTCATGTCCATTCCAAACTGAAATATTTGAGCAATTCTACATATTTGCTCTTCATAAAAATGGACAACTTAATTTTCAATCCTAATGTTTATGAACTTGTTGCTTTACTTATTACTCTACGTATTTCTACTGCCAGCTGGCTAGACTCAAAATTTATCATGATTTCTTAAGCCCTAAGCTATTGTCATCGCTCCGTGGTGAATTCTCTATAAGTTTCATACTCTTTTCATTAAGTCCAATACAAGCTGGAGTAGTACAACAGCACCTGTGTACTGTCCTCCATTTGTACCCCAGGAATATAGAAACCAAGCAGCCAAATAGTGCTTAATGCACCAGAGTTAAGCAAACCAGCCTCTCTTCTCCCAAGAATCTTGACAACAAGTTTTAGAATATAGTCTGTTTTAAGTTCTAATTTTGGCAATTAAATTTAGGCTCATGCATGTGAATTCAGAACTACATTAATCGTGCATTTACACTGTCAGCCAAGAACACCATATGACTGGCTATAGAAGCGTATCACAAAGACAAGAAGGCATTACATCCAAGAAGACAGCAGAAGAGGCATGGATAACAGTTTGTTTATATGAAGTGAAAGCTCAGCCCTACTCCATTTCCTTTTATCAAATACTGTGGTTTTCAATCCTCAGATCATCAAAATCGCATTTCTAGTGTTTCCTTTCTTCTGTTTCCCTATATTTCAAAAGGGATATTCTGCTTTCTTGTACTGCCCAGTGCAGTAATAAACATCTTATAAAGCAGAGCGACTGCAAAAATTACTTCTAAAGCACAAAGTAAACTGTAAAGGGAAATCAATTTGTGTACTTTTGCACCTACAGCAAATGTCATGCTTTCTTTATACTCAAGGAATACTTATTATTTAAGCTCAAGGTGTCTCCAGCATAGGAACTTAAGCAAGCAAAGAACCAGACATCAGCATATGACTACCAACCCTCACCTAGTAATACCATCTTTGATGTAGTAGAGCAGACATTCAGACATGAGTGGATCTTCATTAAGGTTTACAAGATGAGGAGTCTGAAACAAAAAAAAAGAAATGTTAATTAAGAATGGAGGACCTACTTCCATGCTTCTTCCCACAATTGTGGAGAGTGCAGATTAATCCAGTTTAGCTACGTATATCCAGGTTATTCCATAATCCATCTTTTTAAATATAACCTCCTGCAGTACTGAAGAGCATCACGAAGTTAACAGCAGAAATACAGCTCAGATTAGTTGATATTTCAGACAATAAAGCAAAGAGGGGGAATAGTTAACGGCTTCAATTTAAAAAAAATGATTCCTCAGAAAGTCTCTGTAAACTTTGATATGGGATGGCCAACACAAGAAAAGGGTGCTTAATTAAAACTTTGAAACTGATGTGGAATCAACTTTGGCTTTCCTTGGAAGTTGTTTTGGCAAAGCATCCATTAAAGTCAAAGGAAAATCTAGAACTACCATCATTTTCTGATACAAACAACTAAAAAGCTCTTCATCTAAAGTGCTTCTAAATTTAAGTTCACTACAGTTACTAAACCAACCTTCTTTGGTGAAAAAACCCCATTGGAATCAGCAAACAAGTCACATGGCCTTGGTGTGAAAATCTAGCCAGTAAGATAGCAGTAAGCACAAGCACAAAAGAAAAGCAAAAATGGTTAAACAATGGAAGATGATGATAAAAGTGTTACTAAGTCTCCCTTCATTCTGTTACTCTCATTTAGAGCAACTAAACAAAAGGAAATAAGTTTGGTTAAGATTCATTGAAAACACTGTGTTCTTCAATTCATTGTAGCTGCAAAAAAGTTTACTTAATAGAAATGTTAATAGCACTTAGTAATTTTAGAGCTTCCATAAACTGTCTGTTCACAATGAAACTTCCCTTTGAATTAAGAAGTCTGATTGCTTATGGCCCAATGGAAGACTAACTAGAAAGACAGAAACAAGGGGCTAAAAGACGTTTTTCAACCCCTAAAATTCATGAGGGCTCCTAGAACTGTAGCCAAAGATATGCCATGCTATCAACCCTGTTCACAGCATTAAAATAGACATTCAGAGCTGTATGAACTTCTTGAATCACGAGAAAACTTGAGAAACCAAATCCCAGACATACTCAACTGCTATATCAACACTATGACTGTACTACTTGACACTCTGAAATTCAAGCTGTACCCTATACAGATATGTGAGATCACTTTATATACTACGCTCTAGGTCTGAATGTGTCTGTCACAGGCAACAGAAGGCTTTGTAAAAAAATAAAATTCAACCATTTGAAAGATGATGCTGGCTAAACCTGCTATTCACTCCTTCTGAGATCTGCTATTTACCCAAGGACAATGGTCTTCAACATTCTCCTGTACAGCATTCCTCAAGCATGAACTGAAGAATTTTCCCTGCTCTCTTCTTTGATGAGAATATAAGTAATTAAATTTCCACAATGCATTTGAAGTAGTTTCCTGTCGTCAAAAGCACAACCAGTAGACTCAATAATGGTTGCACAATGTAATACCTTTTAATTTGTGAAGTGTGCAAAATTTACCTTAGAGAGTTCAATTTATAGCTCAGCTGGTAAAACCACAGTGCTGTCCTAGTAGCATATGATTATATCTATACTGGTACCTCAGAAGCATTAAATCTTTATTAAGAACTTCAAAATTTTCTATCTACCACAATTTCACAACAGCAGCCACAATACTAAGAGGAGAACTAATGAGAGATCTGCAAGGACAGCAAGGAACAGAAGCAGCAAGGACCAGGTCAGAAGTTTTACTTCTAATAAATCCTTTATGGGTAAAAATGAACACTATTACCAAAGCAACTACTTAACTCAGATGGCATTTATACACAAACCTGATCAGCTGAAAATGCATCAAAAGAGTCATCAAAAAGAGTTGATGGCCTCTGAGGGAAAATCTAAAAGGAGATTAGGATCCATAACATAAGAGAAGGAAACGTAAAGAACACTCAGCGATTTAGCACCTTTACAAACCTTAGATGCTTCTAGACTAGATACCAAAAGCTAACCAGAGCTCTACCTACTCCAGACATAACACACTAGCACTCCTTTAACATAAAGATAAAACATTTAAACCAACTCTGCTGTCCTATGCCTGCAGACAGGGCCCCATTCACCCTCTGATCAAATTTATTAGACTTGCATATGCAATGCTCACGCTAAAATATTAGCCTATGCTACCTGTTCAAAGATATGAGGTACAATGAAGTGCATTCCTTTCCTTACACTTCATTAATTCTGCATTAGCTGCATAGATAGCTTCTTTAAGTAGATCATTTTATATTTATAGCATTGATTTATGCCCTCTTTCTGCACAGCTCTGCTTCTTTTCATTTCCAGAAAATAGAACTATTGACATGTATTGAAAGAAATATTCTTTCCCCGGCCCCCACTGTGTTCAGTGGTTGGCTTGTTAGATTACAATCCCTTTTCTTGTTAACCTTTTTCCACCTTGGAAAATTTCAAGAAAGGGCATCTAAACAAGACTTTGAACTCTTCTATGTATCTCAGAGATGAGTAGCCAGAGTACATCAAAGTCACACCCAGTAAACAGCAATGATGTAAGAGGCAGCATTTCTGAGTTGCTATTGATTCAACAGACACACAAGGAGCTACAAACACTTCCACCGGCAGCACAGATTTTTCTAAAGGAAGGCACAGGGTTCAACCATTTGGGGATATCAGAAATCTCCCCATGAACTTTTCATACTGCTCCTATTTCATTGGCACATCAGGCTAACAGGCTTCCCTACCTTAATGACCAACGGAAGCTATGGCAGGCAATATGCTTTACACAGCTCCCTAGAAGCACTGTGTCATGTCATTTCGCACAACAAACAGCACCCAACTTCATTGCTATGAGCAAAATAATCCTCAGATGTAGAGTGTTCTAATAAAGGTATTTCCAAGGAGGTATTGTAAAAGGAACTTATTCTGCAAAGTGTCCAAGCCTCACTTGCATTCTCCTGTACCTTACATGGACACAAACCCTTGTGTGAATGGCAGTTCTTTCGTCATCCTCTCCCTGCAAGTTGATCTGCCATTGACAGACATGATTCAAAAATTATTAATTTTCTCTACCTTTTTAGGTGAGAAGACTCCCAGCGTTCCTCCATCTTCACGAATGGCAACTCCCATTTCTGCCAACAATGCCTCCCTGAGAGGGTAAAACAAGTCATTTACCATATCTTAGGCTTCAAAAGATGCAATTCTTAGACAACTTAAGTTTTCATTTTCACTATGAAATACATTAGACTTTCAACCAGCCCACCCATGGACCACACAACAAGAACTGTTGCCACCTTATAACACAATAGGGCACATTTCTAAACTTTAGCCCCAGAGTTTCTAGGCCTGCAGAACAGGAACAGCAAAAAAAAAAAAAAAGTACAGATGTTTGACAGTATTTAGTGCAATAAAGTATCACAAGGTAAGTACATTTTAGGACACTGACCTTCCTTAAGGTGGAAATGAATGTACAAATCTGTTCTAAATTTAAATATTTAATTTAAATAGAGCTACCATTATTCATTAATTTACAAAGATTTAGCTGGCTGTTCCTGATCTAATGTAAGAAGTATTCTCTCCTTAAGACATAAAAGGGATTTTATTGGGTCAGACAAACCACTCATGTAATACAGTACTCTTGACTTTGACAAAGCAAACAGTGACTCCAACAGAGAAGAATAAGAACATAGCAAACTATTTTTTTCCTTATTCTCTCAGTCTCCCAGTTTCTTCCCAAGAAAATTCCAGAACTGAGGGTGACATTTCTTTTACATAGCTTTCCAAGTGTTTTTGGTGCTGTTTTTCTGTTTTAGTTTGTCATCTTTTTTTTGAATTCAACTCCTAGCATCACCAGCATAATGCAGCAGATTTCTGCAGCTTACCAATCTGTTGTGGGAACTTCCTATTTGTTTGAAATCTACCACCTGCTCTGCTTGATGTCCCTTAGCTCTTATATTAGTCAGTGAATAATTATCCTCTATTCACCTTCATACACCTCTCATAATTTTAGGGACTGCTCAAATTGTTTCCAGGCAAAGATGTTACCCTTACGTATTTTATAAACATTTGATATTCTAACAAATAATGCTTGGTTTTGTTCCAACCACCTTCTGACAATTCTTAAGCATGGTTTATTGCTTTAAGACTCAAGTCAAACCACAGCTGGAAAGCTGGAGTTGTATCACAATTTTAGATACTCTGGTACAAAAACCTTAACCTTATCTGCTTACCTTAAGGGCCAGAATTTTTGGAATGTAAGAGAAAGGTGGAAGGGGAAAGAAAGAGACCAGAAGTGCATGCTGCTTTACAACAGAAGCCATAGCAGCAGCTCTAGATGCAACTCTAAACATTAATGTTAGGAAACATTGGAAAGGATGTGGCCTTCTCTCAGCATTGCCCCTACTGTTACACATAATACAAAGGCCAGCAGATTTATCACTAAGCCCTATTCCACTGTTCCATTGCTTTTGAACAGCGACATTCTCCATTTTCCGCACGTCTATTTAGCAGAAACCACCCACATGTACAGCATTTCTAATTCCTGACCTTTCCATCCTAATGGCCTCTGTTTTCCTCAGCTTCTCTTCCCATGTTTCATTCAGCTCTGCAATGATCTTCTCAGATTCCTGTGTAAAAATCCCACAAGCTGTTTTACAGTTTTCTCAACAAAGTTCCCTCCATAATACACAAAATAATTAAAGGTTTTATCAGTGCTAGTTGTCAATTGAATTTTGGGTACAAAAAGTACCCAGTGCTTCAAATCAATAAGTTGTCTTCCTTAATTTTTTAGAGTTAATATCCTCAAAGGTGAGCTGAGAAAAAAGACTTCACATTTAACCTCAATCAGACTTCAATTTGAACCACCTAAAAATGGCTTTTTTCTTTAAAATCTAATTTACAGACATCATTCAGTAACTGGACACCAGGGAACTGCAGAGACCACACCATTATTTCCATGGTAACAGCAAGTTTCTAATAGGAAAGGGAAATGCAGCGTGTGTTCCAGCCCATTGCAATCCCTGTGGCACTGTCTCATGGACAAGACATGAGAACGAAGCACAGATTCAATACAGCCAGCTTTCCCCACTCATCCACCCATAGAGATGGGGGGCTTTGGTAAAATAAAGAAATACTTCACTGTAATGCACTTTTGATGCGGTTCAGTTCTATGCAGAATTGGGACAAGGCTGCTATTGTCTGGATAAAGCATGCTATTCTGTGTGCTTCACATTTTAATCTGTGGGGGCTGGGTGAATACAACAGTGGCAGGATTATTCTGCCTCCTTTTCTCAACTTTGGGGTAATTTGGCTTTCTGAAAGCTGACTGCATTTGCTAGTCAGACCTAGTCCACACTAGCGTTGACCAGGCCTCTTGAAGTCTTTACTTAAGATCAAATTTCCCATAATTGCCACTGTCTCAGAAAACCTATAAACAAAAATCAAGATTGTCATTTACAGTTTCATTGTAGCTCCAGGCTACAATCAAACCCATACAATCCTACCAGGAAAGGCTCTGCACGAACCCAATCTCTAGCGCACCTCAGTTAAACCCACTTTCAAAGGGGTACAAGGGGGTTTCAGACAACTGCCTACAGAAACAGCAGTATACTGGACATATCTCTGCTGAAGGCAAGTTTTCCCAGCTTTGCCAGTATTTACCCTTGGAAAAGACCAAATTAGCCTGCTTAATCTCCAGCAATACCTACCTTCAACCGTTCAATTGCCTCTTCTCCTCCAGGTGTTGACATGATTCTTTCCTGTATACTGGACACAGATGTTAAGCCCACCTGACTACTGAGAGAGCAGGAGGATGGAGATGCAGTGAGGGACCCCATGGAGGCTGTGGAAAAATTGCCAGGACGTTGATTCTCGGAGGCTAGCAAGTATCTATGTTTATTGTTCTGAAAATCTTTCAGATCTGAGAGAAAGACACACAGACAGAGGGAAAGCAGAGAGACAGGGAAAAGGAAAACAGGAGGAGGGAAGGAACAGGAAAGAGGAAGATAGGAAGGAAATACCAGTATAAGAGGAAAGCATTTAAGCAGCAACAAAACAATTTTCGTAATTTTTAGATGGCAGTTCTGAAACAAGTCCTTGAATATTAGTATCCATGACAAAGATAACCCAAATCAGACCCTGGGGATTATTAGTAAGGATCGTTCCAATCAAAAAATCTTTAAAAAATAAATTACACTCACCAAAAACAAAATGTCCTATTCCTAAACAAACACTAAGCTGCTGAGCACCATGAAGCTCAGACCAGGAGCAGCTACTGATGAGATTAGTGACATTCTGGGCTGAAGGCTGAATATACACCAACCCCTTAAACTCAGCACAAACTTTCTCTTCCTGACTCCTTTAATCTAAAAGGATGATCAAGTAAATCTTTATCATAGAAGCAGTTCTGCTGCTGAAGCACCATGACCACAAGGACAAAAAGCTACCCCCTCACTAAATTCTCCCAGGAGAGTGAGTACCCAAGCCACCTGTCAGTCCACACCAGGGAGAAAAGAACACAAGTTCACAGTAACCTGGTTGTGCTTCCCCTCGACCCTCCTCGTCTCAAAAATGGAGATCTAGGATACGTGATCAGTGAAGTATCCCCTACAGCTCTTGTACTTCAGAAGGTGGTTTAACATTTGTGGTCTTCATTTACACAGAGCAGGACTTAATAAAAAATGTTAATATGGCAGCTTGCGTAGTCCGAAAAAACAGCAACCTAAAAGCTGCCCCTTTTAAAGGCAGAAAACAAAGAGGAGGCACGTGAATGATTTAAGAACAAACATCCAGAGGCAAGTTATTTTGATCTAACTTAGCTTCTCAGATATGTCAGTAAACCATATCCTCAGAATAATCACAAAAAGTAACTTCTAACATGGAAATATCAGACTACCAGGTTGCTCAGTTTAAATAATTTTGATAGCTTTAATTTTTAGCTCAAACAAATCCTTTCAAGTAATTACTCTTAAGAAAGAAGCAGGTCAAATCAGACCTCACACGTTCTGAACAAGTGCTTTGCACTTAGAAAAATGAGAGGTGCTCACACAGACATTGCATAAATGCCAGCATCCTTCCACATCTCCTGTACTCCTATCCTGAACAACAGTGCCATGGGTAAGCCTAACACCCCAGCTCACTCCACATTCAAGTTTCCGTTTCAGCCTCACGAAACTGATGATTGCATCAAGTCAGTTTGAAAACCACCATCTGTAGATAAAGGGAGCAGGGGTGGAAGGTTAACAAAAGAAAGGCAGGTTAAGGAGAGGGAACGCCATCGGGATGAGAAAAGCAGACATGGCAGAGCAGGGGGATGAAGTCTCAAAAGGCCAATAGACACATGCACTCCTGGAGATAAAGAAGTGGCACTTGCAATAGCTTTCACACTTGCTGTGACCACTGAGAACCAAAACCCTCAACACCATGCACGCTTCTCCTGGAGGCTGCAGCTTTAACCGATGACATATGCACACGCTGGAAGCAGCATCAGAAAGTCAGACAAGGCCAGGATGAGTCTTTACACGACCAGTAGCTTTGATTTTAGGAAATTTCAGACAGATCTCTTCTAGTTGATATTGTTTGAGTGATAGTGAAGACTGGCTGAAAGAGTTTAAAACAATCTGCCAACCCAAAGTTTATATAAAATGCCTATCAGATGTTTCTCTTGCAATGGACTATGCATATTTCCCTTCCATAAACACAAACAGAACAACAAAAACAAAATGATATTTGCTGAGTATTTCTGTCTCTGTTAAGATAATCATCATCAACCAGGTATTTCAGCTCAAATAAGGGACCTTCATCATTACGAGATGTGTAACTTCTTTGTTTAAATAGACTATATATAAAGAAAATAAATCTCAGTCTCCAGCAGGAACTGGTATCATTTCAGATTGAGTTAATCAACACATTTAAATATAGATACTTCAAAGGGGAAAAGAAAAGTTAAAAGGTCAGGAAACTAGGTGAGTAGGAGAGG
Organism: Anser anser; assembly: GCF_964211835.1. NCBI lineage: Eukaryota > Metazoa > Chordata > Aves > Anseriformes > Anatidae > Anser > Anser anser. Next base: position 4,770,762 of record NC_139738.1, on the reverse strand, counting down.
TTTCAGCTGAATAACTTGAAAGAGATTTGAGCAAAATATTTCTAGCTCGAATGTATTAGCTGTGATGAAAACTGGCTAAATAATCGCCATTCTCTCTTCTGTATTCTGCCAGAAAGCAAGCTATGAACATATCCTGCATTCTAAACTTTTTTTTTTTTATGACTTTCAACTTTGTCTAAGCTGGTTAAGCTGATATCCAAGAAACTGTATTACATATCCACAGCGAGTGTTCTGTCTGGGATTTCCCTGTGAGAAATGCTGGCATGCAACGCTCAGTTAAAAGCTGACCCAGAGGAAGCAGGTTAAGAAGAGAACCACACAATACACACATTTGCCTCCACTTCCAGAGTATTCATCTCCCATTGGATCAACTGAAGGGAAGCGGCAGGGAAAATACAAGAAGGATCATAGTTGAAGATTCACCAGTGACATAGGAAGGGAAGAAAATACTACTTTAACTTCAAAGAGACAATACACAATTTCAGTAACTTTTCCAGTTTTGATTTAGAACCAAAAAACATGAACTGCACCAATCATGAAAACACCTGCATTTCATTTTCTTCTGGCCCCCATCTCTTGACAACAGATAGACAGGTAACATACATATTACACATCTTTAAGTCAGGACTTCTGCTTCACAGGCCATTAAACTCTAACAAACCAAGAACTGGTGAATGTTTCTTTTTTTAAACAAAAATCACAACCTTTTTTCCTTTTTAAGCAGCAAATTATAGCTTATTCAAATCCACCAGAATACATTGTGTATTTTTATGGGCACCTCCTTCACTAGGAATTAAAACACTGTTCATATTGTAAAAGAATGTAGCAATTAAAATTGTAGTTTGTTTGCCTTATTTGGATTGAGTGCCAGGAAATAATTCAGGCACAAGTTTGTTTTAGTACTTTAAGAGGTTGCTGGCAAAGCAAATCAGTACAATACAGCTCGGCTAACCTAACAAACTCTTGTCCCAAAATAATGCATTATTTTATTCACATGCAGCTGTTTCATAGCTGATTTTGAGATGACAAATTCTTTGTTACTAAGGGCACTGTATAACAGGAATTAGGCACATTTTCCTTTCTGAACAAGCACTGTAGTGAAGCCAGGTATCAACTAATGCCCTTTACCTTCAAGAAATAGGAAAGTGTTTGCTTTCTCAGTATGAAATTAGTTTCTGTATCACAACTATCCTCTTACCATCAGCCACACAAAATGCCTTTCTTAACTCACCAAGGCAACTCTTGAACGTGGAAGTTCTATTACAGAAAAATCCCCTCCACAGCAACAATAGGTAAATCCATCTCAATGTTTTTCCGTGAGAGTCTGAAGGTATCCTATCAACTCTACAGACAATACTAGGATGGGTTGTTTAAAGATCTAAGAAGCTACCGTTCCTAAAACTAAGTTCTAAAACAACATCTAAAGTAAGCACCTACATCAACTTCCATCTTTTAAACTCCTTTCTCTCACAGGCCCAGCTCTCCTTTCTCCTTAAAGGAGACCAACCCCAAGATGGCAAGGTCTGTTTAATCCACTTACTGTCAATAATATCTCCCAGCCCCTGGGCTCGCAGCAGATCCTTAAGCCTTGTCACCTCCTCCTTCAGCTCACGCACCAGCTTGGCATTGGGATCTTCATTGATAACAGCATTACATTTAATCTGTTTTGCACGATCGGCATACCTGGAACCAGTCAAAAACAACTTACAATGAACATACAGTTGCCCATATGCAACACAAGAATGCAGCAACATAGAAGACATTTAGTTTGTAACTGTATGTCAGAATAATTCGTACTTAACACAGGGTACTGCTCCAAAAAGGACAAGACCTCTCCAAGATCTAATCGAGATGCATTAACAAGGTGCATCACGTGTATAATAGATTTTTTCTTCCCTTTATTCAGTGCTTAGAAGCCTCAGCTCAACTAAAATGCTTAATTCTAGCAAACACACTGCAAAACAACATACAAACATGAGAAGATGAGTCTGATTTTTCAAATTAAAAGTAGGCAATAAGATCCTAGTTCCCTACTCCCATACTAAAAATCAGTTTTCCTCTTTCAGGGTAACTGAGTTTTTGCCATTATAGTTTTTCTTCCCTGCAAATTTCTCAAAGTATGAAGATTTGAAGGATAGCCTTTGTCCAGCAGAGCTAATGTCTACCCATATCCATCTCAGATGAAAAGACTGTACCTTAAAGTGCTCAAAGTTTCATCATAGTTTATATCCGCTGGACTCAAAGCAGCAACCATAGCAGTTCGAGAGTTACCACCTATAATGCACAAGTGAAGTTTTAGATGGCTGTGCACTGCACAATCTAGATACTATTACCTATAGAAAATAGTGATATTCAGTAAAGTACAGAATTCAACTACATTCTGCATAACTAAGGAAAACAAAAATCATAAAACAGTAACAGAGCTGCAACTTTATCAAAGGGTGAAACATATGGCTCAGATTTGACTACTTAAAATATTTAAACCCATACTGAATACAAATTTAAATGATTAAAAACATTCAGAAAATTTAGTGGGAATTTCTTTCTATATTGGCATAGGTAAAATCAGCCATACCTAGATTTTCTCGAAGAAGCCATGTTAGTACAGAATCTCTGTATGGTATGAAGTCTGTCTTCTTCTTCTTTTTACTCTGCAAAGGAAAAAAACACACTATTAAAACAATCAACACTGAATGGAAAATGAACTTTTATAACATCAGCATGGGATAAGTATTAGAAGAACTATGAAAGCATACACATTTACTGTCTAAAACAGGGGGTCACCCATCCTCAACTGAAAAATGATTACAGAGTTTGATATCAGGTAGCTTGGAACATATTCAGACATCTAAACAGGTAAGCAGTCCACATAATACCTTTGTAGCACTGCCTTCAGAAAGGCTTTCCTGTTGACGAAGATGATCTTTATGGCATTTAAATACTGTGTTCTAATACCATTCCAAGAAAATTTACACAGTAAATCTGACTTTCAGGGAAAAACTCACTATTCACTCTTCCTTTACTAGACACATTATGACTTTTTTGAGTAGTCTAAAGGCCATTACAGGAAATTCCACAGCTACAGAGGTACAGGTACACATACGAGAGGACAACTAGCCCATCTTCCTGCGTTTCTGTAAGCAGTTATTAGGAAACTTGACAAAAAAGATGAAGAGGCTTAGTAACTGTAACTAGAAGTAGAAAGGAGGGCACATATTTGTTTTAAAACCTAAAACTTTTTCACAAATCACAAGGTCACAAGACAGGTGCCCAAACATTTAAGTACTTCGTCCCCAAATCAGTAATGTCAAGCTTTCAGACAAAGAAAGAAGACCTTGTCAGCACCTTTGGCAGAATTCCCTCCAAATTTAATTGCAAAGACTTTCCCTGGCTTCCTTGTTTGGTCTAAGAGAAACAACACTAACTTCCTAAAACTCTATAAGAGAATGTGAATCTTGGGTCATCCGTTTACTTACTGAAATAGTTAAAAAGGCAAACATCTCGCTTCGAGAGATGCCGAAACTTTAATTCCACACAACATTTAACAAAGGATATGACTTTGCAATAAAAGGCCTAATTATAAATTGTGCAAGACTCCTCTCAACAGTCAAGAAGTACATAAAAACAGAGTATTAGTCTTGCAACAATTCTATTGTCCCTTGCCAAAGGCGAGTAACCTTACAACGGACAAGTGAAATTATGAAAGGCAGGTAAGCACCAGATGACGTCTGCAATATTTTTCAAGTCATTTTAGAAAACCAGAAGGGGCTATTGCCTGCAGCCTACCACGTGAGGTAAAGAAAAATGCATGGGGAGCAGAAGCATGAAAGCAAAGAAAGTATTTCTTCCTAGAACAAATATTTCTAATTTTGCTTCCTAGAGCAAAATTAATTCACCAAATCAGGAGCAGGGATATGAGAAAAGAGTATCTCCACAACATCCTCAAATGTGATTTTTTCATGAATTTATCTCCAACTGCAGTATATTTTTTGAGTTTTAGTATTGACAATTCTCAGATTTCATAACTGTACTTTTTAATTACAGGAATTTCCCAAAGACCTGTCATGAAAGATCCCTGCTCTTTGATTTAGAACTCAAGAGAATAAAATCTCACAGCTGGTCAAAAAAGACAACATCCACTACTAGTCAGACCGTCATACCTTGCTGGTGCAGTTATCCTAAGTTGAAAGCATTAAAGGAAGAGGAGTAAAACACAAGATAAGCTTTTTAATACCACCTTTATATATAAATGACCATATTCTTTTGAGAAACCCCATGAATTAGAATGGTTTTCATAAAAAAATAACTAAAAAGCACTTAATTACATTCAACCTGTCCCAAGCTGTTCTCAACACCCTTTTAAAAGCACTATTAATTTACTTAACTTTTTAAATAATAATTGAAAGTACTTTTCTAAATCTAGAAGATAATGTTTGGATCACCATATGCTTACTCTACTCAAAATATTAAGTCTGGCCATTGCAAAAAAAAAAAAGCCAGTGATAATCAAGTTATTACACTGATATTTCTAACATTTGACACTTCAGTATTTTAACAAGAAGTCTGCACTTAGTTTCCTAAAATTATTCTTTCTAATAAAAAACACTACTGCAGCTCTGCAGAACTAAAAGCTTGCTATGTGAACACGCCCTTTACATAAGTGTAGGCTCCTTTGGCAAGGCTTCTTGACAACTAAAACAAATACTTCAATCTACCTACAAATAAAGTTTCTAGTAGGTTGCATGAAATTCTTAGGATACAGTTCATCTGTCAAAATACACACAGCTAACTCTGCTGAGAATGCTAGGCCAAGAACAGTGAATGGCTCTGCTGTACTGTATAGTATTCATTGTTTCAGTTTTACAAGTTACGGAAAGGTTGTTGCAGGTACGTAAATGCCGTACTTACCACCTCTGCCAATGCTGAAATAACTTTGCCCAGAGTTGTGAGAGACTTGTTTATATTTGCTCCTTCCTGGGAAAACATAATCCAGTATTATACAGTAATTCATAATTTTCAGCCATGAATCTCTGCAGACTAAAAGAACCAAACATCACAACCTCCATTAGAGGAAAAAGAAGTCTTCGCTTTTTTTATAATAAGTATGGAAAAAATAGTTGCAATTCTTTCTTATCCTTATGCTGCTTGTGCACCCACTCCCCTTTCTCCACCCAAAGATCAGCCGCCTGATACCTTTAATCGGGTTCCTTTGGCACCAGTTGAATCAGCTCGCTCACTCCCAGCTAAATCCACGAGGCTAATCTTGCTGACCTGATGACAGGAAACATTAACAACTAGAATTAGTTCTTAATGAACTACAGTAAGAACAGAACTTTGAAGAATTCCGTAGCATGAGAAAAACTCAGTCTAAAAATCATAGTGTGCTTAAAACTAGTCAAATCAAGTTTTCACATGCAAACTTTTTTTTTGTCTTTCCAAAGTAATAAATTGAGAAATATGAATATTACCCATATTTCAGCTACTTCTGCACACAAAGCCTCTATTTCAGAGTAAAAAAAAAAGGCCAGAAAACTGTTCCATGATAAATAGTGCATATCTCCTTTTAACGTGTATATTCCAAAAATTCCTTAAGTCATATTCATCCCCATCCCTGTTCCCACAGAGAACTAACAAGACAAAAATTTCCAATTTCCCACCGACAAGCAAAAGCACAGGAAGTTCTGGGAACGTGACTGGGGAAGATTAATTTATTTCATACATCCCCCCCAATAGAACCTAGGCCTTAAGGTTTAAGTTCTTCCCACGTATTCTCCTCCTGCGTGTATTCCAAATTTAGTTGTTTTTTAGAATTACAGTCAAACAAAATCCAGTAAGAAATATAAAGGTTCTAGCAAGGCATACAGCAAGTTCATCTTAAAAAAACACTGGAAAAAATTTAATTCCCATTGTCTCTTCATACTGCCAATAAGAATCGGTCACTGCAGGGAGGCTTTGTGAAAACCACTCACAAAGGTACTTAATTGTAAAATACCTTCTCCGTGGAAAGATCAGTTTCTGCATCATGTTTCTTCTGAGTAAAGACAATTGTAAACACGGCATGAGAACGGCTACTAGTTTCATTCATGTTGGTAGCTGCCACAGTCCTGAAAGAGGAACAGATACAGACATGTTTAGGAAACAGTAGCCTCTATGCTCCAAGTAAAACAACCTGCAGGATTCAATGCACCTGCAGGGCATTGAGACCAAGAGGCTGTAGAGTTGATGTTTGGCCCTATCAAGACCAAGCCACACTGAATACCATGAACATTTTTTCACTGATTTTTCACTGCTCAGCTCCTCCTACTTTCAGCACAATTTAAACAGAGCTTGCTCAATCTGTACAGTCACTAATCTGCCCAACACTAACACATAAGAAAATGCAAATTTACATCAGTCTCTCTCACAGACTGCTAAATGGATCATACAGTTTCCATATGACAATAACTACTAATGAACCAGAACCTAAAGTGGGGATGCCAACTTTAGACACGACCACTTCAGTGAATCAAGCATTATGCTTACATGCTTGTTTATACCAGTAATGTAATACTGTACACATCAAAAGGCAGAATTAAAAGCCAGTAATTTACATATTTCATCTCAAGCCATTACAGGCTTTAAGTATCTGTACAGTGATTTGCAACACTATTAAACCACACAAATCAATTCCAGCTTTTAATAGAATCGATCAGTGCATATCTGAATACTACTCCAAATCTGACATCAGGTTTTAAAAAAGCACCACTGCATTACAGAAGGTATTTTAAATGTGGTGCTATAAGCTATATAATCCCGCAAAGGAGATAAAAGTCTGTACCACTGTCACTCACCTGGCTTTGTTTCCAGCATCCATGAGGTCTGCAATGTCTGTATAAGACGTGACTGCTAACTTGGACAGATCTTCCACATATGGTCCAAGCAGAGGATGTTCTCGCACCCGCAAATTCCCTTTGTTCTTCGGGTTCAACAAGTCTCGGACTCTTTCACAGTAAATCTCCATGTAACTCACCTGGAAAGGGGAATTTGCATGGATAATTTAGTGACTCTTAAGGCTTCCTCCACAAGAAACTCTGCAGCACTCAGAATGCCACTGACAGAAATTCCCCCATTCCACTACAGGAAAGCTGTAGGTGGGTGTCTCAGTTTGTTTTATGGCTTGACACAATGGGAGAAGGGAAGAAGAGTCATGAGTCACATGTGGCAAGTCTCCAATATAAGCTACAGACCCTCCGCCCATGTGTAGATCCCTCAACCATTTCAAAAACCATTGGTGTTTAGTTAAAAAATTATACATTTGAGTTCATAATCACTTTTAACATGACACATCAACAAAACTACCTTTAGAAAGAGGCAAATGACAAATAGTAAAAAGAGTCTCCTTACAAGTAACCACTTTTATAAACCCCCAAAGTAAACTTACGGGAAAAATATGTATCTTTTCCCTGCAGGTAGGAGCAACTATTGGTTCTGAACTGTACCCTAGTCTTATTAGACACCTGAGTCATCGGTACAATTATTCAAACAATGGTAACTTTAAATCTGCATGCTTTGAAATAAATTCTAAAGTTAAGATTTCTTTTTTTTTTTTTTTAAATTAAGTGCCTACAAATTTCTAAATATATGCAAGGTTTAAACATTTTCTTCTGTAAACCAATCTTTATTATGGGTACCAACCTACAAAGAAATATTACCAAGTACTGAGTGAAGAGAGTACCAAGTTACAAATGTTACCAGTGATAACCTCCCTGAACCGCTACACTAACAATAAATAAATAAATAAATAACAAAACTGTACTCTGGCCTGCCTTTCTATCTCAGACTGGGATACAAGAAGTATTTTGTTTCAATTAATCACCACCAGTATTATCCCACAACTATGCACCTAAAACTTAGCAAAAAGCCTGGGATATGAAATGAAACAACTCAAGGCATGTTTTAGGGACTGTAACTAACAAATTAAAACCATTCAGCCATAAAATGGTATGGCAAACAAAACAAAACAGCAGTTGCTGTAGAGACCAATGTAACCCATCTAGCCACAACTGTGGACACGAACATCCTCCTAAGCACTTTTCTTTTGTCATACCCCAGACCTCCCTAAGCACCAGGTGGTTCATTCCACCAGTTTAAGCTCAGCCTATGACCAAAAAACCCACACTTATCTGTAGCATTGTTTCAGTTCTGCTCCTCTATTTCCATTCTGTCTGCACACTCTTCTTGCTAATGGGAGATGCTAGGTAGGAATGAGCAACTAAACTCTTCTAGTCAAGTCTCACAGAGAATCAGGATACAAATTATGACTATTTTAATTGACAAGAAACATGTAATCTTCCATCCAGTGGTCAAAACATTATCTATGAATACATCTTTTGTTTTCTGAGCCCATCATGTACTTGACAATTGCTGTCACAGGTAAAGGTACGCTCATTTTCTGGTGGTGAGAAAAGTTTTAGAAATATTTTACTTGTACTTTTGCATCCAACACGAAACAAAGAAAAGACAATGCTTTCAAAACAAAGAACTCAGCATCTTAATGCAACATCAAGAATGCTGCACCTAAGCTCAGTTTGATGACCAGCACACAAATATTGACTGATCACTATACGCACCTCTACAGAATATGACATTTCTTCATTGCTGTTGTCATTGATTTTCTCAAACAGTTCTTCACATAGCTGGAAAGAGATTAAACCCAAGACAGAAATTAGTTCTGAGTAGGAAGTAGTAACTACTATGACAAATCATTAACTTTGCACAGGAGGGAAGGGGAAGAAAAAGAACAGATTTCAACCACAAACAGCCTCACTAGGAAGAGGCATCATCTCAACTCTCTATCACTATCATCCAACCTTAATAGTTTATTTTATAGAGTACTACAGTTGTTCTAGGTTTAACCAATATTATTATAATGTACTACAAAATTAGAAAAATAACCCATTATAACATTAAAGCCTGTAATAACTGGAAGTGGAAGTAAGATTAAGAAAATATTAAAATACTTAATCCTCTCCTAGTCTCATAAAAATAGCAGTCTGATTATTTTTAAACTAACAACCCTGTGTCAATTCATTGGTGTGCTGAAGTTTCAGGATTCAGATTTAAATCAATAGCCAGATAGTTTCAAAATTCATTAAAAGCATCTTCATATGAAGAATACTTCCGCTATCAGCATTCTACTACTTCGATAGTGCTTACCTACAAATAACTTGTGTGAGACCTCAAATTAATGTCATAAAGGAGAAAAAACAACATTTGGCAAGCACATGGATATGGACAGAGATTAAAAAACATGAGCACATGGACGAATAAGCACAGAAAGAGGTTTCTAACTTATCTACTAACCACTGTACGGAAAATAATCATTATGATGAAAACAGGCAATTTTAAAACATATACTCAAGTATTCAGTCCACACATGGTTAAAGCATAAGATTTCCCACTAGAAACTGGCAGATAGAGCCAGGGATTTTTGCCAACACACCAAAATTTAATGTCAACAACCTATACCACTTTGAATGCGATTGTGCTGTACCCTCTCCATACGTGGCAAGAAAGAACAGTCAACAAGTTCTCCCTGAACAGATAACTCATTTTGTTCCTTTATAAGGAGACTTCTCACAGTGAAAGTGGAAGGAAATGATTTTGCTCAGAAACTGTGGTAGATAACAGGAACATGATTACATCTACAGGAATGTTACAGATTTTTAGCAGTCTTTAATTTCCATTAGAGGTTACAAAAAGACAAATAGAAACATCAAGATTATAACTCAAAGAATCTGAGCACTGAGCTGTTTCCACGGATTTAACTAATTTCACTTGTTATACTGATATATTACTGCAAAAGAAAAAATGGAAATTCTTACATGTAACAATAATGTCTTTCATCAAATCATCACTGCATAAGTGTACAAATACACTCTTCTAACATTATTTCAATATAACCTATATGCAGCCTCAAATGGTACCAGAGCACTTGCTAAATAATTCAGCACACAATGCCTGTACTATTAGCAGAAAACAATGACCTGCATTGTCTATTTCATACCCATGGCACAGGGTCAACACCTACAGCAAACCTGTAGCAGAATGACGACTCAGGCTGTTCAGCACATTTATTAAAACGGAAACCCAACCTCAGATTTCTACTTTGTTGGAAGACAGTGCATTGCTCCATTCCCAAACTTAGTCCACTGTCAACACCTACACACCGAGGAAGGTCTGCATTTAGAACAAGTGGCAGCATCAACTGAACGCCAGTCCCTGTTTTCTGTGGGTGTATCTCAACTTCTTATATTTCATGGGCAGTATCAAAACCAACCTCAGGGAGCAACAACACTGGGCTGTGCTCAGAGGCCCTAAATTTGTTTCCCACAGATATGATATACTTCACTTCTTACTGAGATAAAAGGTATTACTCAGTTTTTAGCTTTGGGAAATTCATTTTCACAAAAAGTTTCTGGCAAGTTCATCAGCAGTATCATCTCTGGAACTCCTGCTGAATACAAAGTGCTCAAGTGCTATCCTAACTAGAGTCAGAGAAGCAGACAACAAACCTAGTGAATAAGACATCTTCATTTGCTAGTGTGTTGGGGAAGCAGAGACACTGGATGCAGAAATATATAGACAATATATATATATATAAAAATAGAGAGAGAATTTATAGTACAATTTTAAAAAATATAACAGTAAAAATTACTTGCATCTCTTTACTCTTTTTCTGAGTAGATTTCTTTCACTTCAGAAGTAAGCTACGGTTCTCTGTGAACTATTGCAATACAAAAGACTGTATCAGCCAGCAAGAATCTGAAGACGGTATAAAAATAAACCCCTTTCTGCGTTCTGTTCTACCTGGGGGATTATCCCTGCTTGGCTCTCCTCCTGCTTGCCCATCATTGTGTAGGATTTCCCAGCTCCGGTTTGTCCATAGGCAAAAATGCACACATTGTAGCCCTCAAAGGCATGCAGCAACATCTCCTTTCCAATATCATTGTACACACGGTTCTGTGATGCAAAACAGGGATCTTCAGGCTGTAAGGACATGAAAACAGCATCAGAACAGACGTTTCTCACTCACATAACATTTCAAAAAGCAATTAGTTTTAATCTACTTTTATCTTCTGAGTCAATCTCTTAGGAAAAGGCAAACATAGCACATGTTTACACATTTTTCCAAAGACAGTACCAACAGAATGACACTGACAACCACGGCAGGACCACTCCATCACCACTGAGGAAGCAATCTCCACAAGAAAAGAAACCAATTCTGGTTTGTGAACATTGTTGGAACTACTAGACATCTTTTGTGCAAGATCACTGCCAAACAGGATTCAAGGTGTTTGGAATGGAGGGAGTTAAAAGACAGAAGTAGAGTTCAGAGAGACAATACAAACAGAGAAGGTCTAGAAGCTACAAAATCCCCCAGCGGCTAGTCTTGACAAGGGCTCAGCAGGGCAGCAGAGGAAGAAAAGCAAAAGCTGCTTAGTTTTTTTAGACTACAGGTGCATGCAAATCATTTTAAAAAATTTCTTGCAGCTTTCTGATTTCACCGCCTATAACCCAATCCAGATTTCTATTTGAAACCTCGCTAACTGTACCAGGAATTACAAAATCCTTAAGTATGAAAATATACATTTTTAAATTAGCAAGTCGCTGAACCAGTCAAGGACAGTGTATCAGAACGTTTCTCTATGGTTAAACCCAAGGTTAGCAATAAAACTGGAATGTAACACTGGGAGGGGAGGGAAACTACTTTAAAACACTTTACCCAGGTAATAGAATGAAGCAAAAAAAAAATCAAGGAAAGCACAAAAACTTTACTACAGGTGGCTCCAATGATAGAAATCTGAAGAAGGACAAAGCAAGGCATCGCCTTCAAATGCTTGACTGAAAAGTTTATTATATTTTGGATAAAGCACCACCTCCACTACTGTCTGATGGAAAGGAATACTGCTGCACATGCAATAAAAGAACAAATAATCTCAAGACATCAAAGAAAACAAAGGTGACAGATCTCAAGGCAAACACAGAACCTGCTCAAAACAAAACTTCATGAACTGAACAAATGAATCCTCCATTTTTTATGTAGCACAGGTCAGGCACTCAGGCCCTGCACTGGTCAGACTCCAACACGCAGTCACTGGAGGCAGTCCAAGACACAGCTCCAAGCATGGTACAGGATACAAAAAATGTGACAAAGTGGGATTTGCTGTATATGCTCTTTTTCCTGATGTCCTTTTCATCATTTTCAAATGTTTACCACAGACTTTCCTAAAAGTTATCACACTAATGAGAATCTATGCAGGAGTTTTATGTTGCACAAATGAGAACAGACTGCACAGGTAACATACCATAGAAACTTCAATGTGTATGTCACTACGTTATTACTAAGTTAACATTCTCCCTTTTCACAAAATGTTGGATTTTAACATTAGCTGCTCCTGAAATCAGGACAAAAATTAGTTGTGCTAACATTCTCAAGCTAGGTTCAAGGTTTTCTTAGACCAGGTTCCTTTCCTTGACACAGCGTATCTGCTAGTTTTGAGTACTACTTATATTCTTAATATTCCTCCAGCTGACCCCCTAATCTATTTGCATAGCTGCTCTGGAAATTAGGTCACTCAACAGGAAGAATCATGAAAACAGCTGCACAAATCCAAATTTTTCTAGGTTTTCATTGTGAAAATATCATTCTGAGCAAATCTGTGGCCAACAAGATTGTCTTTGCACCATCCAAATTAATAAAATTAACAACTTCAAAAAATGTGACCCATTCTTTCTGTATTTTTGGAGGGAAAAAAGGCGGGGGGTAGATGGCAGAACACAGCCCTGCTTTAGAACAATTACGGGAAGTCAGCAAGACCTTAGTACTAATTCACAGGAGGGTGGGGCAGAGGAGTTAAATGACAGAGTTTATTGCTTTTGCAGCTAATGGAAGCATAGGTCACTACTCTGCCTTTTCCAGATATGCCAAGGGAACCCAGACCACATCTTCTCTTGAAGTGCAAGAACTTGCAGACGAGTGAAAGTTGCTCAACACAGAAGTGAAGTAACTGTGGTTCACATGCATCCTTAAATATTTACAACAGGACACAGTTGGTGATTATTTTAAGTAATCTTCCAAATAGCTACAACTTGCTATCAGACTCCCAAGAGCTCAGCTTCCCCCTCTCCCAAGCTTTTAATCTGAATGAGGGCAAGAGAGACAGTGCAGAAACGTCTGACAGGGCATGGTCAGGAAAATAAAAAAAAGGAATGCAGTTAAAACCATTTTTCCTTGATCCGTTTGATTTCTTCTGAAAGAACTTACCGATGTGTGGGACCAATAAGAGTAGTCAAAGCTGAAGGACTTTGGCGCTTCCTTAGGATTCTTTGGGTTGATAATACCTATAGGAAACAAAATTTAAACACTTAGCTAACTTGGCATTTAGCAACATAATTAATGAGCCTGCTGACCCTCAACTTAATCTGTGTGTGAGTTTCCAGAGAGTTCCCACACTGCACAGCAGTAATAAGATTGAAGCAATAGACTCGCAGTTTCCTAATACTATTTACGTAAGCCTTATTTGAAATAAGTTACGGAAAAACATTCCTAAAAGGAATTGATGCTGCTATACAAAATTTCCATAGCAGTACATCTGTAATTTTTATGCTCTTTTTCTCAATCCCTTTAATTCTTTCAATATTTGATCCATACATATGCATTCCCTGCAATTAATGGAAACTTTTCCAGATACATGTTAGGTGTGTGGGTGGGTTTTTTGTGTTGTTTTTTTTTTTTTTTTTCTTTTTTCTTCCCAGCAATAAAACAGATTCCCATAACCTTTGCCTGGAAGCAATTAATACACAATAGATTCCAGTTGTTTTAATGGCATACAACATGCCTGTAGACTGTATATTCTAAGGAGGGTAATTTATAAGAACAGATCTTGATGCAGAAGTTAGTCTCTACTGCTCCTTTCTCTCAAGACTATAGTACTGGAAGTACTCACATTAGCATTTCCATCAGCTGTTTTCAAAATCATCCACACAATAAGGATTCTAAAAAGGCACACTCATGAGGGTATCAAAATTAGATAAACCACCTTAGGTTTACACGTGCCCACCTGCACCTATGGTAGCAATTTGCCTTTGGGAATGATATACTAATTAAGACATGCAAACAAAATCTACAAACAAAGAAGACACATGGTGACAGTTGTCCCAGGAAAAACTTACATTCTGATCCCAAGCAACCATCCTAAACAACGAATGACTGCTTCTCACATATTCAGGCCACGAAGGCCACGGTTCTGGGAGATGGGAGCTTCTTCCACTTCTTCTGTCAGAACTAAAAATCCTAACACCCACATCTCTTGGCATTTCAAGCGTTATGAACTTAACATGCTGCAGTGAAGTCTCTGAAAACGTGGTTGCAGAATTCCCTTCAAAATTTAATCACTCCACCAGATGCTGAGTCCCCGTGCAGGGCTGCTGGCCAAAACTACAGTGTGGAGGAGGGATCACTTTGTGGACTGCAAATAGCAACCGTTGCTACTCTATTTCTCGTGGTCAGCTCCATTTTACTTGGATGCACCTTGTGCTGACATTCTTGCTGTACGAAAGCTGACAGACATGCAAAGCCAACGCAAAATATGCTGTGCACCAGCACAGCATCACATGGCAAAAACACGTGCAGCTTTGGGTAGCAACATGGGCATCAACACACAACAAAGAGGTAACCTAAGCAGTCCTACATGGCTTTAGTTTCCCTTTGCTAGTGTTGGCCCAACAGCAGTAAATCTACAGCACACAGGATTAAACCAACTCTAAAGTGAACAAATCGCACAAGACAGCTCTCCCACCCCAAAGCTAAACCAATTCTCTTTCAGTGGATTCCAGGCTGCTACGATTTACAGCTTGTCCTGTTTCTCGCTCAATCATTAGCAATCAAAGCTCTGGAAGGTAAGGAGTCCTGTCTTGTACCAGGAAGCTCCTACGCAAAAACAGTACAAGAAACACCGTCTCCAAATCAGTTCGATGTAACGTCCTTAGAGATAGGACATGATTGTCCTTCAATCATTTTGGGTTAAGAGCTCAAGGTAAAATTTAACCATTAGAAGCAGGAAAAAGCAGCAATAAATAGAACCTGTGCCTTTGTATTGCTAACATAATTTTAAGCAGATACACAAACGCACCTCTCCTGGCCATAAATTTACATTCTTGCTTAATCTCCACAGCATATCATTCTAACCCAAACTCGGTGTTAACGTTTGAGGGAGGAGTGACGGCTAGGGAAGGAGAGGAGTGACTGCCTCACTGGAATGCGTTGGCCTGGAAATGGGAAACTCCTGGCTGGGCAACCTGGGAAGGAAATCCAGACAAGCAGAAGCCTTGCTACAGCTTCGCTGACAGAGAAACGTGCTTTTAACCCCAATCTAAAAACTCACCCCAATGTCACATCGGTGCAGTTTTATTCCAAGGTGCAAATTCAATCGCACAAGAGAGCTTTGATCTCGCCTTATTTACCCCACGGAACGACCGAGCTGTCTCTATAGGATCTACAGCGGAATAGCAAGTATTCAGTCTTTTCTTTTTCATTTTTAACTTCGTTGTCTATAAACAAGACAGCCACTCCTCCTGGCCAAGGCAAAGCTGCATTTGCTCTCTCCAAGGAAACAAGAGAGAAATTGCATCCTAAGCTTCTACTGCGTCAGGAACAGGAAACATTACAAACAACAGCATAAATTTCAGCATTAATCAAAAATAAGTTTGATGTCAAAATACACACATTGTACCAATTGTTTAAAAAATGAAAACAGGTTATTTCCAAAAAGAAAGCGAGGAAGCCAAGCATTTAGCCAAAGTAACAACTAGTTTTTCACTCAGCTGGCTATGCATATAAGGATGTTGACCACCCATGAAAGACAAGATCTGCAGTGATGCAACATGCTTACTGTCAGGACATGCACTACAAGCTTGCCCTTACAGCCCCATCCTACTGGCTTCAGGTTTAAATTTGATCCATCACATTCACGAAGAGATAAGTTTAGGCTCCATGGTTTATGCTAGTGGTTCCCCTCCAATTTTTACTTTTTTATTTTTATTTTTATTCATTTTCTTTAGCTTCTCTGAGTTCCCCCACATTAAGTCCCGTGTGCAGCTCACTGTTCTGAAAGCTACTTTCTAGGATGCACATTTTTGCAAAGCGTATCCTGAGAAGCATATTAGGAAAGGGAGATCAACGTGCAAGAAGGCAGCTCTGTCAGAGGTTGGGAATGCAGCTGCCTGGCCAAAACCTTCCACAGCAACAGGAACAGGGTAGAGGAAACCTCCTGGCTGCCAGGAACTCTGCATGCTGTCCCTCGCTGCTCTGATCCAGCCACAGCCTTCTCACTCAACTTCAAGTTCAAGCTTCAATTGTTTTTATCCCCATTCTGGTTTCTTACAAACAGTCTACATCCTCCATCTTCAGAATCACTGGTTTAACAGAATTCTGTCTGTCTGCAAAGGAATCCGGGAGAGCAGAACAACTGAGAAAATATTAGATTACAACCTCAACTGATTTCAAGCGGACCAAAACTCTCTTCTCTTACAGCACTGAGCATCAAGTGTGTAACTGCTAGCATCAGTCATATTTGATGTGGTCTGAACTTGAACCAAGTGGCTGGATACATAACAAGGTGAGATACAACGCCTGAAAGAAGACGGTGAGGCCGCTAACAAACCAGGAATTCAAATTAAAGCAGCTGACCTAGCTTGAAGGTGTCTATTGCACCAAGCATCATCTATGGAGGGACTTCTTAAGGAAGCTTGTGGATACGTCTGAAGAAAATTAGAAGACTTTCTGTAGTACAGGTAAGCTTTAACCTCAAATATCGTAAGCCAAACTGAAAAAAGCCAGCATGATCGCGCAGAAATTAGACTGAGTGGGCAACACTGATTTCACATACCATGTTACTCAGCAAGCCATGTTTTCAGTTGAACAAGGAAACAAATAGAATTAACAAGTAAAAGGATTGCTTCCAGGGTCTTCAACACTCACAAGAACAGTAAAAGCTTTTCAGTTATTTTGTTTGGTTTTTAAACCACGCAAGGCCAAGACGCATTGTATTAGTGAATCATGAACTAGGTCATCATCCATCTCCTCACACCACAGCAGACTCACGGCATGGTACACAAGCTAATGGTTTAATTACAGAGCCTCAGGAAATGAGAAAGGCAATAAGGCAGACGATCACAGCAGGAACACATTAATGGCCTTTTTATCTTACAGAATAAATTTGTTTATCTGATATTTCAAAGGTCCAACGTGGCAATTAACTTTTCTGTTTGCAGACTGAGACTAACGCTTTGTGCTGCAGCTATAATTAGTTACCGTCAGCATGGCACTGTAGCAACTTTGAACGTTGGAGCTAGCCTAAGCAGCCAGTTTCTGAGAAATTCAATCCCTTTTTCAGGCCCCCTGCTTTACTAAGAGCCAACTTCTTAGCTCATTTGGAATCTTTCAGCTTCCCACAAATTCAGGTTTCTGCACCAAACAGAACTGGCAGAGATATTCTACCAGATCACCACCTTATACCACTGCCATTGAAGGTTACGTACAACTCTATTTCACATATGTGGAAAGGATAGAACAAGTTGAAGATGCTGTTTTCTGACTTCAGTGATTAAAATCTCTTCTGGGATCAGCAAAGCAAACTCTGGATTAATGGTCAGCATTTCCCTTTGGAATGGAAGGCTGAGAAAAAAGCATGGGAATATTTGTGTTATAAAAATACCCTGCAGCTTGTCGGTCTGGTTGAGGGAAATAAGCGTCCACATCGTTGGAGGAGTGTTTTTTGTTTTTAAATTTGAATTTTGAATTCCCCCAAATTTTGAGTAACAGGCTTCACCTTCAGACATAATATTCAAATCAGTTTTCCAGCTTTGTAAGAAAACAGAATAGGTAAAAATATCAGATGTCAAATGAATATAAAATTTACATAAAAGAGCACAGTGTGAATAGCTCTGTAGCATTACCATTGAATTTGATTTCGTTTATTTAACTGAATATATCAACATTTATACTCACTGCCAGCCCAGCCATATAAATTCTACAGAAAGTAGTCTTACATTTTAAAAGCTTCTTTCTCCTTACAGTTATATGGTAAACCATACAGAACTTCTTTACGCTGTCTGAGGTGCCTTTAAGCAGTAGTAATCCATATACTCTCTGAAGCTTAAGTTATTTAAACAGCCCTATTTAGCTGTTTAACTTTTGTGGGGTTTGTTCTGACACCTGTACCTAGAAACACCTAGGAATTTTATGTAGTGTTGACCAAAAGGTAAGGAAACCAACAGTTTTAGAACCAGTTTCTTCACACCAAATAATCTAAAGCTGTGTATCACTACATAAGCAAACATTAGGTTATCCTGATCTATTTCGTAAACTTTGATTTTCTTAAGTGTGCTATTAAATGATAATATACAAGTCAGCAGCTGTAATTTCAGGCTACACTCTGTACTTTGTACGTAAAACTTGCCAGAGACTGGTTGGGATGTGCAAGGAAAATATATGCAACTAAGTCATTTTTGCAGACAAATCACCGTCACTGAGGAATCAGAGCATAAGACTCACAAAGAAAAATCAGAGCTCAAACACAATGACAGTCTTCCAACGCAGCTCACAGGTACTGCTCCCATAACAGAACAACTTCCAAAAGCAGAAGCGTGCTCCAAAGCTTTTGGAAGGTTAGCATGACTTTCCTGGAGTCTGCTTATCAAAAGAGATCCTGTGCGATTACACAATTGGAGAACTGCAGGGGCAAATAAAGGATAAAAAGCGACCTATGGCCCGTTACCCAGAATATAAGAGATACTCATATAACTCCTGTTCCCACACTCCCTCAAACACAAAAGAACAATGCCAGTTCTGCTTCTCTACTTAATCAACTGATACAATACAAATGACAGACTTTTTTTTCCGCTCCTCTCCAGGCTACTTCTTCATTTTCCGATGCAGCTGATCAGTATGGATAACTACAAAAAAAGAACTTTTTCAAAACAGAACAGATGGCTGGCAATGCAGATTTAGATTACAAGATGCAACCCACATATTTTAACCAATTAGTCCTTGTAAAGGAAAAGCATATAGTAGGAATGGTACTGACTAATAAAAGATAAGAAGAAAGCTGAAGCACAATCAAAGGAATTATAATTTTAGATGTGCAGTATCAACAACAAGCCTATCTCCACAAAACTTTGATCCTACATGCCCTCACTGACAGGTAACTTTTTTTCTTGGCACGAGGCACTTCCACAGCCCAACCTCTAGATCACTCCTTGTTCCTTAGGTAACATTTTCATACCACCCACCATCTGCTGGATCAGCCAGCACAAAAATAACATACACCTTCAGCCTTTCAAACCTATGGGATCGAATTCACTTCTAGTTTTTAATTTTAGCAAAAGCTGTTTGCAAGCTTTGACGGAGAGCTTCAGTATTGAGATGGTACTCTTATATTTTCTAACATGTATTATTTTGCATTC
Organism: Anser anser; assembly: GCF_964211835.1. Taxonomy (NCBI): domain Eukaryota; kingdom Metazoa; phylum Chordata; class Aves; order Anseriformes; family Anatidae; genus Anser; species Anser anser. Next base: position 4,751,256 of record NC_139738.1, on the reverse strand, counting down.
CAATTATCATTTTAGGATTATTTTTTTGCCTTACAATGCAGTTTTCATTTGTTGAAGTTTATCTCCAAAAAGCACACATCAAATAAACACTTAATTTTACAATTGTAACCAGAGTGCAAAGCATAGAAGAGAGCTGATACAAATTTCTAGCCTTTTGTGATACTTTCAGTTAGAAGCAGCATTCTGTCTCCTCACTCCTTCCTAAATATACACCCAAACACATCCCCACTTCAGGCCTTCATTTCTGGACTTACACTTCCATTCCCCTTTAAAGCAGAGTAAAGGGACAGTGGGAAACCTACAGAGGAGAAAGGGGGGCGGGAAGGCAAGCTCAGCCAAGATCAGCCCCCATTTCTATTCCCATCTACTCAGCTGCATCAATATTTTTGTGGGCACAAAGAATAAAGAAAATTCCTTCCTAACTGCTTAAATCTCATGTCAGTTTATAAGGGTACTGAATTTGCGGTTCAAATAAAATCTGCTTTCATCCCAAGCAGCACTGCTCCTCAGCATGCCATAAATCTTGCAGGTTAGAAATCACCTGCAGCCCTTTGTCTGGGGATACAAGCAATGCTCTTCACTCTTCGAATGGAGACACAGGATGCAAAGCACACAAGAGGTAAGAACTGAAAGTATTCTCTTATTCCTCACTGCATTTAGCTCAAGTCACTTGATTCAACAGCTCCACCTCCCCAGCGATCAGAGTTGTGTTTCGGGGCACGCTGCCATCAGACACGCCACATCTTAGTCGCTCTGGAGGGTATTCCAGCAAGGAACCGGCTAACTGCAGTTTGCCCTTCAGATCAACACTGGCAGACAGAATTAACTTGGGCTAAATCCCAGGATTAGCTGACACACAGTCTGTGCAGGGGAGGGAAGGAGACTGACAGATTAATATTCAAAAAAAGTAGCCTCCTATCAATTGCCGTTCAGAAATAAAGCCCAGTAATGGTGGAGGCCGGGTATGGAGCTGCAGACACTGAACTTCCATCGTTCTGCAATGCGGTCTGCTTTCTGTCACTTCCCTCTTCCATCCCTGTATCCCTGTCCATCTGTCAATGCTAAAGGCACAAACCCTCCTTTATTTCTACATACGAAATAGAAACACTTCAAATGACGAGTTTTCACCTAACTGAAGAGTCCCCACCAGCCTCAATAATTCTCCTAGTGGTAGCGGTAACCTACCCAGAGCACACATTCCTACCAAATGCCAGCACACATTAAGAGATAACAGCTAGCAGAAAAGGCACACTCCTGTCTACAGTTTTGTTCTCATAATTATTGGTAAAGAAACAGGCAGAAGTTGACAGAAAATATGCTAAGGAAACAAATATTTAGGGAAACAAACACCAAATAGCTCTTTACTGTGCCTTCTTGAAATTCTATTTGAATCAATACAAGCAGTAGTTTTATTTTATGGCATCTGAGTAATCAATTTAACATATAAAAGCACTGGGACTTTCGGAATTGAATCCACAAGACCAAATTAACATTAAATATACAGTCTCTTAAAATGTGTGTGTCTGGAAAATATATCTGCGCCATCTGTAGACTGGAATGACAACAATGAGAACACGTTCGTTACTGAGAGCAGGGTGGAGCAGGCATTCTTCTGTGCTGGAACGTGAATAACACCCCGCAAAAACACGTTTAATACAGGCTTCTCTCCTAGGCATACGTTGCAATCAGATATATGGCTATACTGTTTTTATAAGACAGACTTTCAGGGTTGTTATTACAAGAGATAAATGAAGGGAAATGGACACTTCCAGCTTGTAAAACAGTGCCTGCTTTTCAAAGCATTGTTTGCATTTTTCAAATCATTAAAAGGAAAGGCGACCAAATAGAAGCTAAGAACAGCTCATTTGGAATTCAACCGGATTCTCTCCCCACTGTGGAATTTCAGCCCTGCACTGGGAGAAAGGTTGGGTGGGGGAGGGCGTTGTGCTCACCAGCACCAGAGCAAGGCAAAGGCTCGCTCACAGAAGCTGCTGGAAAGCCGCTCTCATCCTCAGCTGCTCTTGCAGATCCAACTGCTATAAATACCATCTCTACAGCTGGCGTTCTGGGAGAACAGCATGCCAGCAGGCTTTGCATCAAGTGGGAGCTAGTCGAACCACGCTGCTCTAGCTATCTGAAAAGCTGAACCCAAACCATCCCAAAACTTCCATTGTGATTTGATTACCTGATGGCATCCTGCTGCAGAAGTTGTGCATCAGCTTCATGCCGTGGCTGGCTAAGCACTGGAGTTCTGCTCAATTCTTTTCTCCTGTTTTTGTTTGTTTTTTTTTTGCTTTAAGACAATACAATCTCACTCCCCACTCTCCGCTTTTACATGACTTTGTCACCAAAAGCCAAAGGCTTTCTACGAAGGCCATTTTGACCTTCAGACACATTGTCAGTACTCCGTTAAAAGGACATCATGCAGCAGCAGAATCCTGGGGAGTTGGTTCTGACAGCCTCAAGAGCTGAAATGATTCACGCAGTGAAAATGTTGGATTCTTGAAGCAGTTCTCATTGCAAGTAGAAGTAAGATAATGCAAATCGTCATAATGACAGAAGGCACGTTACTTAAGCATTTATAAAGAAACACCTCTAAAAGCCCTTGTTCTGTGTGCATGGTCAGTGGGCACTAATTCTGAAGAAGAAGCATTTTGCACAATTTTACTCACCACTGACACACAAAACCTCTCTGGGTTCATTAGTATTATCACCTGTCTAATACAGATCCGTACTAACTCCTTAACATTTTGCAGAAGTCCAACTGCATTTAACATTAGCTGGAATAGCTTGGCCATCCGATGGTCTTGCTCTAGGCCAAATATTTGCACCCTTAATCATTAACTGTTCATCTTCTCCACCCCCACCTTCAAGTCATCTTCCAAAATGCGTGTGCATATGGTTTTTTTAATGGTGTTCAGAATCAACACTTCAAGTTATTTTTTGTACAACCACGAGAAATGCTTTAGAAGGAAAACCAAGTACCTCACTAAGGTTCCAGGATTGTTTTCTACAAAAAAATTATTGTAACAAAATATATAAATGGGAAAAAAGAGATCTAATGTTCAGATGTAGAATCTTTGCTCGTCTGTGTTCAGCATTACCTCTGACATTACCATTTGCTCTGACTCCTGCTCCTAGAGTGCGCTTCAGTAGTGTCAGAAAAAAACTCCAGCAGCGACCCCCCCAGCCCACCAAACCCCACTTGTGATACAGCTATTTAGAAGAGAACAGTAATTGCCTCCATTTTCTCTCAGAGCCAGCTTGCATTCAGGCCTTCTCTTGCCTGGTATGGGACTTGCAACAAGCGTGGTAAGTGGTGACAGGAGAGGCAGTAGAGGAACTTGGGTCATCACCACCACTGTGACTGTGACTTGTCTTTCACATGATCTCCCCGTTCAACCTCCACAGCAAGGCAATTCAAGCATCTTCCATAGGATGCACAGCGTACCTTCTCAAAAGACAGCCCACTTTGATAACATCTACCATGACTGCAGTGTATATTAACATACTGGACAAACATTCATTTTGTTTTAACCACAGTTATGAGCATGTACAGACCAGGAAATCTGGATGAGGTTAAGTGACTTTCTTCCACTTCAGTTTATCTTCCTGATGCAACCTCAAGATGCAAGCAAAAAAACTGGAAACACTTTAAAAGACGAAAAACAAGCTGGATGTGGAAAATAAACACTAATCAAGACAAGCTTTAACAACTTGTGCCTGCTTCTTGGCAGGCACAAGCCGTATCGGAAACGGTATGCTTATTTTTTCTTTTAATCTAAAATTATTCATTTTCAGAAAACAGATTGAGAGTCAAGACTGAACTCTATAAAAGTGAATCTTCCCACCTACTCTGTAATTGCATTGAAAATGTCTCATTTGTGATTTATAAGGGAGGAAAAGCTATTAGGTAAAACCACCACACTAAACTCCTTGCTTGCCTTTCCTACCTGTGTAGCAGCCGCTACACAAATTCCCACTACTTCACTATCTACAAATCCTCAGCACTAGCCTAAAGGAAAGCCAGGTTCTCATTCAGGACTTCTCTCATCAGTAACTTAAACCAAAGATCAGTTTCACTAAGGCACTTGTATCATGGAAATATCTGACCTATGCTTACAGAATGCCACCTCAGAAGAAAAACCAACTTTTTATTCCCTTGAAGGCATGCACACACAATAGGGTTTCTTTGCCATTCAGCATGGCTTTTCATTCAGAAACCAGTCAGGAGTTGAATCAGAACGCAAAAGATCAGCAAATCCTACTCGTTTACCCTAAGGAGTAAGCTTCTTTGAAAGAGGTTAGTACTTTTTAGAGTCACATAACAATGAAAAAGGCCAATTTTAACAATTAATCCCTGTCAGTGTATACCAGTAAAGTGTTAGATGAATAACTGATTAGGCTACCTTGCTCCAAGGACCTTTCAGTACTTTTCACTTTGGTATTATCTAAACACCAGCAATTTTAGCATTATATTTGAAATAAGTAATTTACACAAAGAGCACCATAAATCAAATCCCCGCAAGGCTAAGTCCTACTTTCCCGCTCATTTTTATTTTGCTTCAGAACAGCTGCATGAAGCAGGACACGTTTTAGAAGAAAAAAGGAACTCAAATTAGATGCTCTTCTATTAGGATTTTTTTTAAAAAAGTTTACTTAGGTTTAGACACCTTCGGGAAAAAAATAACCACGATTAGAAAAAAAAGATTTCCCTCCCCCCACCCCAACTTCTACAAATTAACTCCAGAAATCCTTACAAAGCTTTTCTGACACCAGGGATGCCTGCTTGAGAACCTAGTTGCCATCTGTCTACAGCAGCAGCTGGGACTATTGTTACTGGCAGCCGGGACTGCTCCACTGTCCCTGTTTTCATTAAATACCTTAGGCAGTCCAGAAAAGAACTTTCCAACATTACAAAGCTACAAAGACAATCACTGAGTTAAAAAGACAAAAAGGATTTCTTTCTCCCCATCTAAAATCCCCTTTCGGTCCTACTCTGAGGATTCAGTTGCCCTCCCATCTTTTAATATACCTAGGCTGCGTAGCTGCATTTTGCACGCAGTTTGTGGCAAAATCAGAGTACACAGTAATCTCACATGAGCCTGAGTTTGAGAACTTGGTTTCACCCCTTCACTGGCACCCACAAGCTACAATACGTTATGAGATGCTAAAACCTATCTTCATTATCTAATGCACAATCAACTACAGAGGACTTATTACAAGTAGGACAATTCCTCATTTCCTGTCTTCATTATTTCAGTTTTCTACACACTGATCCAGCTTTTTAAAAGAAAAAGCTAACTAGACTCTCCACTAGCGATGACTGTCTAAATACTGTCTTGTAGCTAATAGCTTGAACCTCTGCTTCATTTCAACTTTTTCTTTTTGCATTATTTATTTATGGACAGAAGGATTATCAAATCATTTCCACCAAAAACAAAACAAACACCACAAAAGCACCATAACACTAAGAAGCTCTTTAGAAAAAGAACAGTTTGGCTTTTTATTTCAATAATTTAAGGCAACAGCTGCCAACATTATTTATTATTGAAATATTTAAAAAACTGATACAAGAACTACTGACAAAATACTTTCAAATCTATAGCTCACCTCTCACCCCATATATTATGCAGCAGGATTTTCTTCCCCACTCACCATAAAAAACAGTAATTTATGAACTGGACTGACACTAACGAATATGTTGCAAGATGCATTGGTGCAAACCACCCTGAACAAAAAAGAGCAAGCAGGAGTTAACAATAAAACAACCAAGCAAGGTATGCTGACAGCCACTGGTTCAAGACCTGTTCTTGAAATCTCATTTCACAAAGCTGCTAGTGAGTTTAACCTCGAGCATGATAAAGCTATATATCCAGTACATTAAAGAAAATACAAAAGCAAATAAACTTCCAAATCTGAAGACCAACAAAATGAAATACAGCTGTCTCAGAGGGAAAGACTAAACTGCTTTAGGGTTATCTAAGAAGCTTCAGTCTGTTTCAGTTTTTATGGGGGATTTTAACCAAACTACCACCACAAATGTAACTTGCAAGTCCACTAATACCACGTTTCACTTGAAAGTATTCCATAATGGCAGAATATGGAACAAACAATGTATTACACCATGTCAAGCTAACTGATTGTAAGGACTGCTAGCAGAGGGATCACCCCAGGGAGTTAATTATCAATATGAAAAGTCTTTGGAGCCCATTAACTTATCCCTCAAGGTACATACATGTCTTACCAGGAACCCCGGCACTGCTGACTGGATTAGGAGCAATGCTGCAAACCCAGCCTTACCATGCCTAGACCTGAGAGGGTACGTGTGCACAAGATTATACTGGACTACCTGCTTGCATAGCAGGTACTTCTAAAGCAAGCCTTATTTTTTTCCATCACTAAATGATGATAATAAAATACAAGGAAGCTCTTTTAAGAAAAGAGTCCCACTCAGATAATGTATTTTTTATTATTTTTATTTAACAATTTGATGGTGGCATTGCCTCTTCTTTTCTTGGAATCTTTTTGCATTCCCAAATTAACTTCTTAAGTAGTAGGATTTTGCAGTTTCTAACATCTCCTGTCTTTAGGAATTCCTCTATTGTCTTTTATTCTTCTACCCCCAGTTCTCCCATTTCCACTGAAGAACTTCTGACAGGATGATTCAAATGGATACCATCTGCAATCTGATACGATCTGAGCAGCACAGGCCTTCTGCCAAAATACCAGCCCCTTAATGCAGTAAGCACATGTGACTTGAGCTGGACTGCAGAATTCCATTTTTGCAATATATATTTCAGAACCAAAAAGACTCAGTGATGCACTCTGACAAAGCTTTACCTGCATGATACTGTATCACTGCAGATCACTTCCTTCCACAACCATAAAGAAAAACAAAGAATTTATAATACTAGACAAAAAATGTTTCTGATTTCAGAATTTCCATATTCTGCACCCTTCAGACAGAAACACAGAAATCCTGACTGCTCACAGTAAGAGCACTTCCTGCAGGAGCACTGCTGTATTCATTACTTTCAGGTTTAGTTACTTCTGTATATTTCATTAGTTCAATTGCTGCAGCACAAACCACATGTCAAGTGATTTCTGTATGTTTCAAGTTTAAATGTGGATAAGTTGAAACAGAAACGCTTCCTTGTTAACTGACTTAACTGTCACTGCATCATTAGTGTTCTTAACATAGCAGGATAAAGCACTTGGCGAGAACTTTCTCTGACGTTTTAAGAAACAGAACATTTTTTAAACACTGAGAAATTATAAAAATCAGAGTTTCCCTGCAGACCTTGATTAAAGGCCTTGACCACATACAAGTGACCTAAAAGCCAAGGCCAAGTTAATTCTGGAGGAGACCTGAAGTCCGCGAAATTACACTTGTTTTGCTTTGAATGCAAAGTTAAACTGCAGAACTAAACTGAGAATAAGCTTTGTGGCCCAGGAGAATACTATATTTTGCTGGCAAGTCCCCCATGAATAGCAGGCACTCCAAAAAGTATAAACAGCTGAATTCACACAAAAACTGACAAACAAAAGCAGTACATCAGGAAACAACCCTGAATTCCAGCATTCCAATTTCAACAATACTTTATTATGGATGCCTCACAAAACACTTTCTGCATGCATTCATTAGGGAAAGGATAAATGGAGCATACCTGCAACATACTTATCTATATCTCTATACTATTTTTCTTAAAATAACACCAAATGATTTGCTTTGGTTTCACTATAGCACATTTTCTGCCTATATTGCCAATAGGCTTAAAAACCTCAGACTTGGATGCTATTTAAACTCAGGACTCACTCAGCTTGGCCAATCAATACAGAAGAAAATAAGGCTCAAGTAGCACGCAAAATCCCTTCTCGGTTATCCGACTTCACACTGCCTCATGAATCCTGTTCATCACAATAGTCTATTCAACTTTAATTCCAAGATAAGGGAACTTGAACTGCCTTGGAGGCTTAAAGTAGTTACTATCCCACATTCCACCAGCTTCTCAGATTTGCCTCCTGTCAACTTGACCAGTGCACAATTGAAAAAATAACCTTCTCAGAGGTAAGATATCTAAGCCTTGTTCACTTCACCACATGGTTGAGGGTACAAGGCTGGCAGTCCAGAGCCTTACAAGAATTATGACTGATTCCCGTTTATTTTTCAACTGCAGCATCAGATACGCAAGTCAGGTGCATTAGAATCACTTTCTGTAGTCTGCATTTAGCCAACAAGTTCCAAACTTTATAGTAATGAGTTCAATAACGTAACTGAGAGGCTGCAAGATTACAACAGACAGAAAGAATGGAAAAAATAGCAACAGTACTTATGCACCTAGGCTGGAAGCACACCAGAAAGATTTCAGCCTGAAGTTATGTGCATCAGACAGCTTAACTGATTTTTGAGAGGAAGATTTCTGCTCAGGTTTTTCCATCAAGCCATGCCTTTTTCTTATCTTTCATCGTAAGAACCTTTTCTGTTCATTGAGGGAAAATTACTCCTCTGTCTACAGCTGTTTCCGTATGTCTCTTCAAAGAAGGAAATAAGAGGAAAATAGCCCCCACACTGTAAGAACGTGTAACTACTGCAACTGATGGTTCCTTTCCCACAGCCTGTGTAATGGCCCCTGATGACTTAAACCTGACCATCTGTCGTATCACCCATCTCGTACCACAGCCATAAGACTCACACAGAAGGCTGCAGATTAAACATTTCCAGAATAAAAAATACAGCAAAAGCTGTAAAGAAATTTCCAACAAGATAAATCAAGAAGTATTTTTCTCCTTTTGAAAGCTAACACAATCTCTTGACCGTTCAAGTATCTCTGCAGCGCAGCTCTAGCATTCAGAAACAGAACCGGTGTTTTTTGTCCCCGCTGACTTCTATAGCCGTTGACAGACAGGCTGACAGAGATTCTCTGGTCACCCTTGTCATTGTAGCACAAACAGTTTCCACAGGCTCCTGGAGTTAAGCAATCTTAAGCTTCTAAAATTATTGCCATCACGTCATGACAGCAGCGAGAAAACCTATTACAGAGGCACCCAGCAGTGCTGCTGTAGTTCAGAGCTTGGTGGCATTTCCATAATAAATGCCATCTATTGGAGCCTACAGTTCTTCCCTTCTACGCTGTTTTGGTCTGAAAGTTGGCAGGCAATGTTTGGATACAAGGTCCTGCTTATACATGAGAAGACTTCTAAACATTTTTTTCCCCTCATTTTAAATGGAATCTTGAAAATCCAGCTAAAAATTGTCTCTCCAGGAAATATCCCACAGAGGGTCTGAAGATAAGAAGTCAATGCACTGAAAAGAGTGAGGTCTCTTCTGCATGATGCCTCTCTTTCACTGAACCACAAACATTTTACAGAATCTAACTGATACCACAGATTCCATTGCATAAGCAGACTGAAGTACAGCCTCAACTAAAAGGGAAATAAAAAGCAGAGGGGGGCTCTATGCAACCTTTCTATTAACAGCAAACACACAACTAATCACAGGGAAATAACTCAGTACTCTTAGAACGTTACTTCCTTAAGGTACACACAAGAAGACATGACTTCATTACCCAACAATAACAAACTACCATCAGAAGTCCCATTTATAGGTGTAGCTCAGTCTACGCAACACTGCAGAAAATGGTATCAGTATTTTCAGACGCACATAAAAATCGATTAATGGTGTGTCCATATTCAGTTTCCCATAAGAAGAATCTTCTCCTCCTAATTTGATCCACAATAATTAGTTAATAAACCTAACACTTCTGATCGGTTAGAGAAGTCCGTTGTTTTGCCATCTAGTCTGGAAAGCATAAAACCTGGTATCTTTTTCCCTCAGTTGTCTCACTCAAACTATGCTCCTAAACAAAAGCACAGACTGCCAAATAAGCACATTAGGAAGTAAAGCACCAGACCCAAGCATGAGATACACCACAAGCATTATCATCTGGCGGCCTACCACATCCCTGTATCTCTCAGTCCACGTGATATTCCCACATACTGAAGTTAACTGAAAAGGTTTTCACTTCTGTCTCCTAATCTTCCTGCAGAATTCACAACTCACCACAAGCACACACCGTAAGCAACAGCCCTGAAATCAAGACACTCGTGACTTAGACTTTCTCGTGAAATCAGAGATAATTTAGTTTGCAATGACAGCCTCAGAGGAGATTAAGGTTTCCTAAAAGGGCAATTCTGGATGATGTAACGTACACAGTACAAGTTTAGTCTGATAAAAAGAATACAATTAAGCAGAGAGGGAGAGGAGAAAGAGAGACTCCCTTATGCAATTAAAATAAACTTACTGGTTGAATTGCCTTGCATCTGGATGATACATTTAGATTCTTTGCTGGTTTCTCGGGAGTTGAAGGGCCGGACCCGAACAGCCACCTTCACAGAAGCCCCCGACATTCTGGTTGCTTGTAGTGCAGTCGAGAAATTAAAAGTGAAGGGGTCAGAATCCTTCCAAGTTTACCTTCTTGCTGGCGTCTTCTGAAGAAAAAAAAAAAGCGCTTTAGTTATTTCAGCTAGTGCTTTCACAATGCTGTTAAAAAAAGGGGGTTGTACAAAGTGATTTGAAAACTTCAGCCCTCCCCCTGCAAACACCCTCCCCATGCAACAAGCTGTCACTTCAAGGACAGAGCTAGAAATACACTAACAGCACCTGTATGCTGTCTCCCTATTCCAAAGTTTCTGTCATCCAAGGCAGTTTCTTTTGAAGCATACAAACAGATTTGTTTTCATTACTTGGTTTTCTTCCGAGAAAGAAGGGACACTAATACCAAAAAGATCTGGTTGCAACATGTGTTAGGCTTAACCTAACAAAGATAATTTTAGCAGTAAAGATACAGCTGCTTAGATTTCAGAATGAGCTAGCTGCCACATACTACATGCCTACGTGCTCTAGCTGTCAACCCCTTCTGCCACAATGCCCTAGCAATAATAGTAAAACTAACACAAGTGAAGTGGGCCAGCCCACGCTGACTTTTAGTACACCCCATTACATACAAAAGGGTGCAGGCAACAACCTTAAAGAACCCTTCGCACTCCTGGGAAACTCCTCAAAGCAAAAAAAAATAAAAAATAAAAATCTCCCTGACTACTTGTATATCTAGCAATTAAAGGACACACTACTCCATAGGGATGAAGAGGAAGCAAAAATTATCGCCTTTAGGGAAAATATTACTATCTGTATCTTTCTTCCGCAGATGTTCACCAGTGAGTTCATCTTCATTCATTATCAAAATACTTGTTCAAATCCTCCCTACCACATCCAAATGATGCAGCGCTTTAACAGCAGGAAACCATCCATCATACCCACAACCCAAACCTCAAGGCACGTCCATCTGAGCCAGAGGTGCAATGCAGAGACGAACAGTTTGGTTCAGCTGCATTGCCCCCAACCAGCCCTTACCATTAGAAGAATGTATTCCACCTGATCTACCATTAAGGAGTTTAACTTACTGCCACAGGACACTGACAGTGTCTAATGTGGCAGTGTCTAACGAGGGCTCAAAAACCAGTAAGACAGATTCAAAGAAGTCATTCAAGGCCTAGTAAAAAACCAAGCTACATGCCACAGGCTCTCAGAACCTGGAAGAGTAGATTGACAAGGCGTTCTCCTTACATTTTAGCATTACATTTAAATAGCTGTGTATGCTGAAGAAAGGATTCATGGGCTAGGTGAATTTTGGTCTGACTCCATGGAGACATCTCTCACTTGAGTCTGAGTTAACACGGGCACAACCCTTCTCTGCACAAGTCAGCATGTCTGGCCTGGAAAACTTGAAAGCTTCTTTTATGGTTAGCTACATCCACACGCAATGAAACGCTCATTTTAGGGTTGTAATCGCAATGCTACAAGATGACCACGTACTAGCAGATCAAAAGCACAAGCGTATCAGCTCTAAAGCTCTCTAGCTGGTAAAAATGCTTCTACACGCTTCGTTCAAGCGATGACACACCTTCACACAGAAAATTTTAATAAAACTGCATTCCTTCATTAATGCCATCACATGGAGAAGACTGAAATCAAATTATTCCACCGGGCAGAAGCAGCAATTTAAAGCGTTCCTTATTTTAGTCTGTACCTGAGGTGCCTCACCAGACTACACGATTAGGAACATCCATAGGAACAAGCCAAGTGAATTTCAATGCCAGTGGTACAACAAACTGGCAAGAATAACTAGTTGGGAGACAGACACACTTGAGTGGCTTTAATAGACAACTTGAACCATTAAAATTCTGTACTAATGATAGCTGAAGAAGTTTCACTAAAAACCTAAACACAGACTAGAGCAGAGAGGTAATGGGAATGAATTAGCATGGTTTGCAAAGCTTCAAGGAGATTCTGTGGTTGTTCTACAGAGGCTTTGTATAACCAAGTGTGTCGAACCTGCACCTTCAATATCACCTTCCACTCTGTAGACGCTCAGGAGAAGTTTTGCTCTCCCTTCCTAATACGATCCTTGCATAAGTACCTGTGCCCTCCCAGGAAAGCTAAGTGACAGACTAATCTGGATACAGCCAGCAGCATTATTCAACTGACCCCGAATATCGCTGCTACGGAACAGGAATGCTATTGAACGTGGCCAAGTCGGCATTCTGCTCCTAAAATACAACTGAAGAATTCTATCAACAGCAAAATCTCTGTTATTATCGAGTTCATAGCTTAGGGGTTTACTTGGCCAGACTGCAGAAAAAGATGGTTATGTGGAGTTTTCCGAGGGTGTGGCACGTCACAGGAAGGGACAACAAAACACAGACTCGCAACCGATTTCACAGGTTTCTTAGGGTGTAGATTTTGGCAACCCCGCCCAACACTGGCTTGGTGGTTCTCATCCGTCTTTTTCCCACCTACCCTTATTAACATGAAAGCCATAATTTGGTCCTTGTAGCAAGCTGACAAATAAACGAACGTAAGGGCATTAATGAAGAGATTTAAAAACAACACAGTGTGGTCTTATAATATGATTTATGAAACTTAAGGAGCTCACATTCCCTTCACGTTGAAGTCTCACATACAAAGATTTTTTTCTGATGTATTCACAGAAATACCTCTGAGTACTACATTAATATCTACAGATAAGCAACAAGTAAATATAGGACACTGGAAAACAGGCGATGGATTGGAAGAATCATCTACTTAAAAAAAAAAAAAATTTGAGTACCTCTAAACCAGGCCAAGGTTCTGCCTGCGCCCAGAAATGCCAAAGTGCTGCCGGCAGCTACTTTTTAAACAGAAAATATTTTACAACTAAGTGCACCCGAAAGCACTCCTGATGCATGCCTGGTCCATGAGACACACTTGACTGCAGCGGAGTAGAAGGCGGGCACTTAGAGGAGCTGTGTCTGTTGGAGAAGTCTGATGCCCTTCAGGGCATTCTGACTGTTTTAACTGACCAGAAAGAAAGACAACTAAGGTAGTAAGTAGATTACATAAGAAATTATGTCTCTCACTAATATACTATCTTCTGCTTAAATGCTGTTTTATAATCTATATCACACAGAGTGCAGTCCTGCAGAACTCAATCACTTCTCACCAACAAGAACTCGATGTCTCAGTCCTCTACAGGAGGCAGCACCACGCCACCACCAAGCTCCTTTCAGTGACCCAAGCACAGAGCAGAATCCTCATTTAAGGCAAACTTTGATGTTTAAATGGCAATTAAAGGAGAAGATAAATCTTTATCTTCACTATGAAAATATGTAAAATTAGAAGATTATCTCCACACAGAGTAGAACACAGACTTTTGGAGAAGAAAACAAAGCTACCTGTAACACAATGCCACGCACTGCTAGTCACTTATTCTCCTGATAGTGACACGTTCAAAAGCATCCCAGCGTTAGCATGAAACAACAGTTCTAGAAACTCATCCTGCTGCATAGGAAACATTTCACTTATTTGGAGCTTCTCTGCTCAAATCCTTTATCTCGCATGATACTGGGCTTGGATCTCTCCTCCTCCTCTAGTACATATACAAAAATACTAAACAAACAACAGTGAAATGGAGCTTTAATAAAACAGAGATCTGCACAGTACTGAATCAAGAGCTTCTCACTTCTACTCTACTCTTTTTTAATCCTTTAAACTACCAAAAGCAATAACAGAAAACAGTTGGGGGTGATATCAAAACAGGATTCATTAGTGCGTGTTGAAAGACCTCAGGAAAGGAGCCAAATCAGCTTATGGCCACTGACAAGGAAAACCCTCACAAATAAAAGTACTTTCACAAAATGCTATCCCCGCTATTCTCAAACAGCAGCTGAAGAACAACACGGTGATTGTGCGAATGAAATGTCCTCTGAAAGTGCCTTGAGCAACCTGACTGTTTTCATTTCAATCAACAGAAATCATTACTCTCCAACAAGCAAACCACACACTGAAATTAGGGGAAACTAATTTCACAAGTAAACACCAGATTCACAGCAAGAAAACATGAAAAGCACACCACCAGAGGTTCCACATGCGCCAGCTAAATGATAGCCTTGTTCAAAACTGAGCTGTGAAGAAACACTTACAGAACAGGTCGCAGAACCAACTACATTAGCAAAAAAAAAATCACTGGTAGACTTTTGAAGTTACTGACTTTTTCCAACCCTATCTTTTGCGCTCATTTAAAATTACACCACATTTAATTTTGTCTCATTCTCAACTCTACTTTTCATAGCTGTAGTAAGCAAAATGCCTACTTGCTGTTGCCCACAGATTTTTGATGTTCAAAACACCACCTCACTATGCAAGATTCAGTTTTAATTAATAAGAAAGTTAACCCAAAACCATCTAAATTGTTTTGTTTGTTTGTTTTTTAAAGTCTACTAACTGGTCATAATATTTTATAAAGGCATTACTGCCTTCATCACACTGAATGATACAATAAGGCAAAGCAAGATCAAGTCAAGCAGCATCACAGAAGTTAGAAATAAATCACAGCTGGTTTTTCATGGTTCACATTTCCCAGTAGTATCACTTAATACTACCAAACACCATCTTAGAGTGGTAACAGGAGATGCAAATTGCAACAGAGTAAGCCTAAAAGTGTAATGCAGCCTGTGGTACAGATTTAGGAGAACAATCATAACAAAATGAAGCTGTCTGTTATACATTCATTACAGACTTAGAAGGCTGATGTTCATGCGGGAATGAATCATTCTCCTAATGTCTGGAAAAGAATCTACTTGCTGCATATCTTTAAATGCTTTTTCTGTATGAATCCAATTGAGAACCTAGTACGGAAGTGAAATGCATATTTGACTCCTTGACATGATACACCACTGTCTGTAAAATGGGTAGTAGGCAGCGTCTGACAATTTACTGAGCTCTATCAGCACAAAAGCAAACCCTACATATTAATTTTCCACTTATTTTAAGCTATTACTGAAAGATTTCCACCATCCACCCAATAAGCCACGTACTGAGATTTTATTATTAAAATATGTCACTAAACAAGTCATCTAAATACCCTGTCTGTTTTCTGTTATTCAAGCCGCCAAACTCAACGATGTTGGTCAATCACCAGTCAGAGTCTCAAGAGATTTGGTATGTATAAACAAATAAGCTGTTCATTAAGACTTGAATCCTTGGATGTATATGAAAGTTCTGACAAATCAATTTATAGCAAGCTGCAGAGCATATTGCTCTTTCCTGAGATAGTTACTAACAAAATAGGAATTCAAAGAATCAAATTATTATTTGTCTTTGGGTAAGGTTGTTTTTGTAACCACTTTGAGCTTGTTGCAATGTTCAGAATCTAGATCTGTACATTCAAATAAAGAAATACACATCACAAACAAAGAAGCATCATTTTTATTCAACACGGCCAGCCATTGTGTTATTCTTGTATAGGAAAAAACAATACGGTATGCCTACCAGAGAATGTGCTAACTTTTAAACCAAAAAAATGCCTCCTACGCTTGTAACTTAATCACTACACCAGCTCTACAAAAAGGAGAGGAACAAGCACAGTGATTAGTATATGGAAAGTTAACAAAACAGCTGTTCAGAGCAGCAGGGCTTTACGAACAAGGGGACTACAGGGAATCCAAATTTAGGTGTCCCACCAAGGATCAGGTAGTGCTGACAGCCTGATATATCAGCTGAACTCATACGCTATGAATTGCTATCTTAGTGCTTTGGGATAAAGTGATGATGCCAGATAAAACAGCGGCGCAGAATTTGGCTACGCACTGACAAACCAAATGCTATAAACAGATGGCTCTTTACCAACACATCACCGTACAATAATGAAAAGAACTGAGTTAAGAAAGAGCTAGAAATGAAGGTAAATATATTTTAAAAAATAACGTGAGCGTCTTTCGGTGCTTGATTCTACATCTCAGAGCACAGCTACGAATTCGGCATCTGTGTGCAGTGAATTCTTGCTTGCTGGCCTCAGTTTCACGCCCGTATTCTGCCCACGACCCCAAACCCCCAGGCCCATCGCCCGGCCTCAGCTCACGGAGGATTGTCAGCTCGTCATCCCAACATGGCTGCCTCTGGTTGTGCTGTGCGGGAGCCAGGGACGGAATGTACTACCTCGAGGTGCCCAGAACCCAAGCGGACACCCTGAAAACCGCCCTCCTTTCGGCTCCTCCTCGCAGCGGGCGGCTGGGGCTCGCCGAGGGGGCGCTCGGCGGCCCGGGGAGGATGTGGAGGAGGAAGAGGAGGATGAGGATGATGAAGAGGAAGGCGGCGGCACCCGCGGCCAGGATGCAGGCGGGGACCAGACCGAGAAGGGGCCGCGCCGCCAGGGGGAGAAGGGAAGGGACGGCCGCGGGCGAGGAGGGGCCGGAGCCCCACAGCCCAGCCCCGGCTGCTCCCGGCCCAGCCCCGGCTCGCCCCGCGTTTCGGCACCGAGCCGCCCCCCACCCCCCAACCCCACCCTCCCCCGCCCCCCCGCCGGGCCGCGCTCCCTCAGCGCCTCACCTGGGGGCGTCCGAAGGCCGCGGGGGGCCGCCGGCCCTGTCAGCGGCTGGGGAAGGCGGCGGGGCCGGCGAAGGGAGGGCAAAAGGCAGCCGCCCCCATCACGCTTCGCTGCTGAGCCCGGGAGGAGAGCGAAAGAAACGGGGAAAGGAAGAGAGAAAAAGGCCGCGGCCGGAGGAGGGAGCGCAACGATGCGCACCCCACAGCGCCGCTCCCACACTGACAGGAGCGCGGCGCTCTGCGCCCGGCCCCGCCTCCGCGGGGGAGGGAGGAGCGTCCTGTCCGCCAATCGCCGCGCGCCGATGCTCCCGCCTCCCTCCCGCTCGCCAATCGCCGCTCGCAGAGCCGGCCCGCGCCCGCCCCCCCGCAGTGCCAATCATAAGATTGACATGGTCAAGCGCCAATCGAAGGCTCGGGAGGGAACGCCCTCACTGGAGGGCTCCTCCCTTCTCCGTGAGTCAATCCGCCGAACCCCGAGGACAAGGCGATTCGGTTCCTCCGCCACATCAGCCAATCAGAGCTCGGGGCGGAACCCGCGTCGGCCGTCCGTTAGCCTATAGCGAGCGGCGCTAGGGCGCTCTGGCACCGCCCCGCTGTGTGCCTGCGCCGGCCTCGGCTGCGCGACGATTGTGAAGGGGAAACGCGGTCCTGACAGGCCCTAGCGACCCCCATGGTCCTGCTATAGAGCATGCTGGTGGCTGCCAATTTTAGGCATTCTACCTGATTTTTTTTTTCAATATGTGTGGTTAAAGGGCATTTTTAAGCTCACATAAATAATTGTGTGCATCTTCTCACAAAATAAATTGATTTTTGTGGCAATAAATTCAGTTAAGTTCCTCCGTTGTAGTAGTTGTTAGAACTGCTAGAAACAGCCCTATGTTTAATCTTACAGAATTCTCAATAAAATAATTATTTTACCTGAAGTACCTTACTTCCCACACATGCCATCACATACAAGTCAGATTTAAACTTGAGAATGTTTGGTGCCTGAGACATCTGCCTTCAGAATAAGGTTTATTTTTGTTAACGAGCTCCTGGCTCTTAATTACATTAATCAGCACTGCTGCTCCCACATTCCCCGTCAGCTGTAGGGTTGTGGAAGAACAAGTCACTACTTTTGGGGTGGTGAATGAGGAATTTTCACCCTTGCCAGCCTTCTTTGTGAATGTGTGCGCTTATCCCCTACAGTTATGCCTGTGAACACAAAAGCAAATCACTGCACAGTACCCAGTAGGGAAACAGTGCTGCAGAAACAGCAAAGCAAAGAGGTGGTTTTCCTATGTCCTAAAAAATACCATTGCTTGAACTTCAAAGGACTTCACATTGGTGGGACACCGCATTTAGTACTGTCATTAATGCAGTGTAACTCCACCAACTTCTGTTTAGGGCTGCGCAGAATTAGGTCAGTGATTTCTCTGGAGGGAAAAAAAAAAAAGAGACCATCACGAAAACCTCTACAAACCATCAAAATAGTGGGTGGGTGCAGTATTCCTCCACAATGATTCATTTTACTTTGGCAGTTTGTGTAATATTTCTGAGGAACAGTATTTCCTGCATCACTTTCTTGAATCTAAGTTGTGGAAGTACTCACATGGAATAATTCCACTATGTTAGTTCTTCGGTTGATTGCTTACTGTCGCGAAAAATCTGCCAAGAACATTCAGAGAAAGTCTAGTTACTTGTCAAGAAACAAAACTGTAAAGGGCATATGACACATGCTCTACAAGACCTGGGAGGTAGCTCCCTGCAAAGGGAGACAGGAAAATTGCTGTTTAAATACCAGGTTATTTGGTTGAAAGGTGGTTGAATATGAAGGCAGCCCTCATCTACCTGGTTGTGCCACACCTTTTTAATTATCTCAGTTCAATTAGATTAGCCCTTGCTTTGGCTAGCTTTCTCAATATCATTTTCAAAAGCCAGGTCTCTGAGTGTAATGTAGCATTAAACTTGTCAAAAAAATAAAAAAAGGTACTTAGGCAGAACACTGCAGTAGAATTCCACCAATTAATCCTCTTTAAAAGAAAAAATATTAGTATCCTCTCCCTTATTCCTTTCATGTGCATCTGACCAACATCCTGCAAAACAGCAGAGGCTGATCCAATTCCCCACTAGCTGTGTGCATTTTAAACCAGCTTTTAGAATATGCTGTCAAGAAAATATTCATGTAACAAGGGTCCCCTGCACAGAAGTGTTTTTAAACTGTTACGAAAAATGAAAGCAAGCAATACTATGAAGAAATTCTTATATGCATTTGATTACTCAGATCACTGAGTTACGTTACCTAAAGCTGGGAAGTCTGTTTAAACACAGGACAGAGGATAGGCTTGAGCTAAGTAGTAAAGAAAAGGAAAGCGACTACATGGTAGTGCAATTCTCTTGGGGATTGTTAGAGTCAATCTGTTGCTGGCTAAGGCAGCGCTGTCATCCTGCCATTAAGAACATTAGTCTGTCCTTGCTGCCAGCAGCGAACAGTTGACTCAGATGTAAATTTGGCTATTACATAAGTATAAATTGTGATACAATAGAATCAATTGCACTGAATTGTATTGCTATCAGCATCAGAACTCGCCCCAGTAATTTCTCTGGTCACGTAACTACAGGGCAAGTAAAGTGATGCAATCTTGTAATGTCAAATTCTCCAAGAAAATCACCTTTGCAAAGTGTATTTTAAGTTAGCCCTTACTATGATGAGCAATTCACAGATCAAAGTTACCCAAATTCTGCAGATACATGTAAATATCAACGGATCATTGACATTTTCAGCATTTTCAATATTAGGTCTCCTTACCTTATTATAATGAAGTTACAGTTTAATTGAAGAAGGTAAATAACGCGTTCATTTACGAGGGGAAAAAATGCAAGAATCTGCAGGCTGCATTAAATGAACTAAAAAACAAGAACGGTCAAGCAGCTAATTGGCTTTTGTGGGAGATTTATTCTTAATCCAACACTATCTTCAGATTTTCTCTTCAAGTACTAAAATGTCCACTACTCACTGAACGTCAGACTTCTGATCCACTTTTGTGCCCACAGGACAGCAATGGTACTTGCCATTTCTCTTATTAAAATAAATTTCATCATTCTGACCATGAATGCTGAATTGGGAAGTGTTTATCTAAATTCATGCCTTTGAAATATTTGAGTTTTCCAAATAAATTTTTAGCTACTTAATGTTAGCCTTCAGTAATATCTGCACTGATACAAAATGTATCAATGATTTAAATGGATCCCATAATTAGTCAATATGAGATCAGTAACGTAACACCCTTTGCTATTTATAGTCCTCAGGTCAAAATCTGGCATCATAGCAGAATAACTATAAATTCTGAAGGACAGTCTCAGTTATTCTATCCTATGCCATATGTAATTTTTTTTATTCCTTTCTGTCAGACAAGGTTAAGAAAAACATCCTGAATTTGTTCAAACAAGCCTTTCAACAGATACAATAGAACATAAAATATACAGTAAATATAAAGCTTTTCAGTATATTAAAGAGCTAGTTTCATACTTCCTTTTTTTTTTTTTTTGTAAAACACAAATTCATGGCTATCTTTAATACTTACTACTTATAGTACTTCAGATGCAAAACAGAGAATAGCAGACCCCAAACCCTGTAATGGATACCCTTATGCTTTTTTTTTTTCCTGCTTGTGCTCTTCTCACTTCATAGGACTGGACTGCTCATGGTTGCCACAACATCCTTATTCAGGAGAGGTAGCATTGTGTCTAACTTTTAAATTGCTGAAAAAAATTAGAAAGCATTTCTTCCATCTTTCTGATATGTTTGTAATCTGTCAAGAAAACTGATGCGGACAACATAAACCGCTACAGAAAAATCAAGCCATAATGCAAAACCATTGCAGTTTAGTCATCCTCCACCAAAAACAGCTGAGCAGTTGTCCTCTATCTAAATAAGGTGTAAATTCTGGGGTGTTTCTGGAGATTTCATGCTACAAGCCTCAAAAATTAGGTGATAGTAGAACAGTGAAGAGTTTTTCTTTATGCAAAAATCATTACCTCTTTATGGAAAACAAAACGTCTTGAAAGGTATAGTTCACTGCATGCCCTTATAAAACATTCAGAAACCACGATGCATTTGGATGCTGAATGACTGTTTGAAGATAAAAGCATAACTTGCTTTGTTCCTTGACTTGTAGAGGGGGAAGAAGATTTGAATTTGTGGAAGGGGTGTGGATTAAGGAACTAAAACAGTCATACAACAAACATGTCTGTTCCAATAGTCCACAGAGACACAAACTTTGGAATGCTCCCCTCCACCCTTGGGTAAAAATAAAAAAAAAGAAAAAATCAAAATTAACTTAGAATTACATACCCGTTGCAAAGGCCAGCACTGGATTACATACAGCCTAACTAAAACTTCCCCCTGAAGCCTTGTCACCAGCTGTCAGTTAGCTATGAATAGGTACAGCATTCATCCACTTGGAAAAATGCTTTAGTTGGAAGTACTGCTAAGAACTGTGTTCATGGAAGTTTCACGTGAAATGGTTTATTATCCCCAGGTCCTAAATCACTATCAGCAAACGTGAAAAAAGCCACCCAATCATTTGTATTTTTTCTGCTTTCACTGACTGTAAGGAAAGACAGACAAAGGGAACACTTTGTGCGAGTGTGTATCATCATTTATTGTAGTTCAAGAGTCAGGAACTGAACAGAGGACACAGCGAAAAACACAAAAGAAAAACAACCTTTTTTTTACAGACTTAATTTTAAAACACTGTGGTTTCAAATCCTTTTTAAAAAGGAAATTCAAGTATCATAAGCAGGGGGCAGTAATACAAAAATGTTTGTGAATATTTTCTTTTTTTAAAAAAAAAGTAATTCTACATTTGCTGCACCCTTTTTGCTTTGGTAAGGCCAAGCCATGGATACAAATTGGTAAGCAACATAAAAAATGACCCCTGCCCCAAACTGCAGCCTCCAAGAATAAAAGGATCTCTGTGGACTAGCTCTAATGGCTCAGAACTGTCATTTAGCATATATTATATCTGCAGCGTTAAAAGAATGGATTTTATTATTTTAAAAAGTCACTGAAGTCCTGGTATTCCCAAGCATCTAATTCTTGGCAGCTGTTGTAATGTATTTCTGTCTCAAGGCTTCTCAGAAATACCAGAGCGTCTAGATCAACACAGAGGGACATCTCAAATAACGGAACTTAAAATCCACGCGTCAAACCTTTGCCTTTTTGAAATCATCCTCATCTCTTCTAACACCAATTAAAAGACAAATATGCGAATATGTATAATATAAAAATACGATCCCAAGATTAACACTTTGTTGCAGGCACAGTTATCGCACAGAATATGTTCTTTTGCGGGCAGGGGAATGATTTTGTTTCTTCACAGGGATTTTTTTTTGCATTACAAAAAAAGACAGCAGTGCAGGTTTGATGGGTGGATGAGGAAGAAGGGAGGGAAAGAGGAAAAAGTTACTGTAGCAGCAAAATGTCCAAGTTTCTAACCACAATCAAATTAACGGATATCCGGCTGTAAAAAATAAGGTTGAAGGGATGCTGCCCTGATCCATTCATCTTTGCTAAAATAAGTCAGCTGTAAAAACTCCAAAACGTGACATACTGAAGGACAGTTTTGTAACATAAGCAACTTCCTAATTTGTCCTCCATGTTATTGACCATCGTTATCACTTAAATATATGTACAAGAATTAAGCTGCTTTTCTTCTCGTCCACATGCTTCTGGTCACCACTGCAAGTTAGTGCCAGTGGGCGTGCTAATCCCATCAATAACTTTCAAAGTGTATCTGCCCCACTATTAGCAGAACAGCCCACGCCCTGTTCTTCCCATTGGTGTTGGCGTGCACTGCAAGGGAACTTTTAATGGTCAGCATTCTGCTTGTCTCTCATCCAGGCTTGAATTTGCTCTTTAAGTTCTGGCACTAGTAATATAAAGAAGAAAAAAAAATAATTAACTTGGTTGTTAAGTTATTTAGCAATACTACTATAGGCAAGCTACTTGTGACTAATAGAAATTCCTTTTCTAGAAATCTGATCAGGAATATCTACTATTATTTTCTTCTGTCAGCATATTTTCTGCACAGCTTTCCGTAAATTTATTACTCATTTACCTATTGCAACAATACCCATTATGCCAGTATTTAGGAAAGCAAGGGTAGTTTGTTTATTTGCAGAAAAGGGGAAAACAAGGAATGAACTTTTCTGTGCAAATTGAGTTTAAACAACTGGTAGTTGTATTGAGGCCTCAACACTATCTTCTGAAAGTATATGGAACAGAAACTACACAAATTGCTTCCCCAGATCAACAGTGCCATGAGTTACTTAAAAGCCAGGATACCTGGTTCCAGCATATTTTCTGTCAGTGTCTGACGATTGAAAGGATCGGTGGAGGAGTTCAACAGATGCCTCAGGATGATTGACCTGTCCATAATAGTTCCAGATGGCAACCTCACAGGATCAGTCATCAGAGTGTCCATGAGTGGATCTGAGCACACAATTATCTCAATCATCAAATTGAAAACATTAAATAAAACTTTATCCTGCACACAAACCTACTGCACAGAACTGAGAATCAGAGTCCCCAGTCAGGAATATTGCTGAAGGTACAGAAAACAGATGAAAGTAGCAGCAGGTTTAAATAAGCAACAGATATGGCCCCAATTCAGAAAGGGAAAAACAGTATAAAGGCTAAGCATTAGTTATTTTCACCATATTTCTTTTTTTTTTTTCTTACTGTTTTAAAGTCCATGTAATAAAGACAAGGCTAGGACTGGACAGTGCAATCCCAGGGAACAACAAACAAAAACACCCTTAGGCTCTTTTCATTTACTTAGTCATTTAATTGAAATGGAGAAGGATGCGAGGCTCCATAAAAAATACGTAGTTTCTACTAATATATTTTCATATTTAGAAGCAAAATAACAAAACAAATCCCTCTTGGCCTAACAATTCAGTATTTAGAAAAACCAACTTGCCTCTGAATTCATCCGGAGCATCACTGTAATCAATTTCTGCACGGGCATTCTTGGCAACAATTTCCTCCACTTTCTCTGCCAGCAGTTTGAATTTTTCTATTGCTATGGTTGACTTGATTCCAGCCTTTCTCATCTTTGATATGACCTCCTCAAAGAGCTCTTTGCTGTAGGACCTCTACAAGCAAAGCATAAAACTTTGCTGAGCTGTAGTATCCTAATATGCCATAAAAATTCTAAAAGACCTTTTAATGCTTTTTTAAAACTTCAGAAGAAGGGATCAATGAAACCTCAACATTATGTCAGACAGAGAAGTATGTACATAACATTTTATCTAGCACAAAAATGTCAACTTTGGGGTATAATTATGCTTTTGTAAGAGTCATCACTACTGGAAAACTGTTCAGGACAAAAAAATAGAAGACAATACTAACTAATCAAAATGGTTGAGGCATTCAGAGAGGCTGACTAAAATTATTAGAACTGTTCCTTAGACAAAACATCTGTCTTGTCACTCCTGTCTGTATTATTTTTTCTCACACCTCTTGCCAGAAAATATATCGTAAAAGGTTTTTTGAACCCTAGATCTCCAACCACCATACGTGAAGGCAGCAAGGAAACTGCTGTCTACACCAGCAGAAATACCCTTTAAGCACTTCTTGTGGATCTTCAGGATCATTAACATCCCAGTTTCTCCTGGCTGTAAGAGAATACCGTAACAGAAAAAGACGGTTGCACCAGCTTTCAGTATTCAACATCAAGGAGTACTACAAGGATTATGTCATGATCACTTTGCCATGAAAGTTCAACTACCAAATCTACTACTGTTCCCTCAAGATGATGTGCTGGATGGATTACTTCAAAGGAAAAAGCAGTTTTCTGTGGAACTCCAGTGTTTGGAGTACAATTTATTAACCTCTCCAAAACAAAAACAAAACAAGACACCGCAGCCATCTGCCATACAAAGTAGAAGCAGCATACCCAAGCCTCTCGATGTGGTTGGTGTTCTCCCATGTGGTAGGAACCAAATGACAAATCCTGGTAAAAGCACAGCTGACTCACTCCTTATCATTGATTTCTGTACACACACTTCGAAAGATTGTGAGTCAAACCATGACTTAAAATCTTTTGAAAACAGTGGCTGAAAGTACAAGACTGTCCAGCCCATCCATGGTATTAGTGACTACTGAAAAATGCTTTACGACAAAAACGATGAGTTGCAAGCTAACAGATACCATGCGGTTTGCTAGTGTGCAATGCAATACCGGAAATAGGTGATAACCTCCTCCTAACACCCAAACCAACCCCTCTGCCAAACGGGTAAGGCAACTTCAAGCACCTAGTGCCCGCTCGCCAGGCGGGGCTGCATGCAGCACACTGCAGGACAGCAGCCTGCTGCTCACACTGTACAGCTACCTGGTACAACATAGAGACCAACCGCACATCCTATAGCTTCAACTGAAACAATCATTGCTTTCCTGTAAATAAAGCATTAGGCGAGAACTTTTGAAAGCTGCTTATGTTCTGAAGACACCATTTGCTTTTAACTTGGCAATGCTGTGTTTTGGTACCAGCCTTTTAGTAGTCTAGACAATGTTCTTTTAATAAAAATTATTTACACAGTGCAAAGCTGAGTTAAATTACAGAACATAACACAGTAGGTCTCAAAGGTTTCTATTTTCTTTGGGAAATTCAAAATATTCACAGTCCCAATTCCCTCATCTACACTATCTCACTCCATGAAATACCATTCGCTACTTAGGACACACGGTGCCCACCCAAACTCCTTACTAATCCACAGAGAGCAGAACTATGGCAACATGCCCAGGGCTTTGTAAATGTTTCCAAATTCCTGCTAATATGTGCTAGGATTTGAAATGGGAGATGTATCAAAACGCTTTTGAGAGATGCTGCCATGATCAAGCACCTTTTTTATTTTTAAATACCAGTAGCAGTTAACCAATTGGGCATTTTCTTACTGCTTCTTTCCTGTCATTGACAGTTTCCAAGATACTAGTCACTCCCCCCAATTTTTATGAAGGGCCACTTTGTTATTTAAGCTTTATTCCAGTTCCCACACCAGCAGGCTTCTTTCTTTTTAATCCCCACGTCATTGCTGTGCATTTTGCTGTAGCTAGCATTGATGAATGAATGATGGACAACATTCTCACTCTCACATATACCGAACAGCATGACAAATACCCTGCATGCTCATTACACACACACACACACTCACAGTCTGTCTCAGGAGTGTTACTGCCAGAAATTAAATTATTAGAGAAAAAAGATCATGAGTCACCTCTGCTATCTCTGCTTCACCAGACATGCAAATACAGCATTACGTATTGTAAAACTGCTTCCACTAGAATTTCAAGTAGCCATGGATAATGCTGTTTGCTCCTCTGGATTTTGAAAAGTTTGTGTTATAAAACATAGGCATGGACAGAAGCAATTCAGTAGTTTAACTAACATCATCTTTACAAGAACACAGAGGTGATCAATGGCTTATCTATCTCAAGAATTAAAATCCTGTTAACATTCTGGTCTGAAGACTACCATTGAGAAAGCACCTTGGCAGTACAAAGGTGTCTTAAACATCCCTTTTATGCTCAGTTTTGTCAGTTTACTACACAGACATTCAGTAAAGTGAAAACAATTTGGAAACAGTCTAGAGAATGATTTTTGGATTGTTAGAAGAGGCTCTTAGTCTCAGCTCTGCTTATTCTGTATTTTCTTAATGAGGAAGGGGAAGGGGGAAGTCAGAACCCTTGCATTCTTCATTTTTCTCTCTTGCAAAATCAGGACAAGGTACTTCCACTACATCGCAATGAGGCAGTAGCTAATAAACAACTAATGCTTGGGAAATTTCCCGTGTATGCGAAGTGCTATGGAAGTTTGTGTGTCTCCAAGGGACAAAACACTTGGAAAACAAACCTATCTACAAAGAGCAGAGAAAATATGAACGAATTATTTTCTGGAAGAAAAATTGCAAACACATGATGGAAACTGGGTGGCAGCATACAAATAAAATGGAACTCTTCTGGAGAATCCTGCAAAGTTCTGTTTGTCCACAACACTCACTCTTCCCCCTTATCTTTTGGGAGCTCACCTGATCATCAGCAATTGCTTTAGCAAAACGAGCACAATCTAGCTGTAGATAAATATCCGTCAGTTGGTCCAACAGCTTCTTTGGTTCAAACCCATATTTCTCAGGGTTTTCAACTTTTAGGTCACGGCACTTCGGGCCACATAGTTGCTGCAAGTTAAAGTTCAACATAGCAGCCAATCGTGGTCCAAGTTCCTACAAGACCAAAGTAAAACAGATCACAGCATGAAGGCAGATATAAAGTAGATTATCATTAGATTTGCATACAACAAGATCTAAAATTATTAACCAATACAATTATTTCGTCGGCTTGCAGGAAGTATCTTTTCTTTATACATGCTTTCGATAAAAAAAAAGCAACCTAAACAGATTCTGTCTAGAAGGATCACAACATCTCAGAGACTCAAGTAATGCTCTTAACATCAAATAACCTCAAGAGAAATTAGATTTCAATGCAGTTAGAGTTGGAGAAAGGTGAGGTGAAGGGAGACAAAGGGCCAACAAACATTTCCAGAACATTATCCAATAGCAGAGATGTTGAGAGAAGCTAGAAACTAAGTTAACTCCGAGGACTTACAGGTCTGAGAAAAGGCTTTTGAACCTGCTTGGTAAGGATATGGAACATATCAACAGTTTCTGTTGCCAGGGCGAGATATGAACGAGAGACACGCTCATCCTGAGCAAGCTGTGACTGCCGAGCCTGCTGCTGATCCTAGAAAATAAATATTGAGTGGTTAAAATGTTACGTCCACAGCATTTCCTTCCTTATCACCAATCAAAAAACCTGAACAGCCACAAAGCTAACATGATCTAGGAAGGCAAAAGAACAGACTGTAATTCAAATCCACAACACATTTTTAACTGAAGATGTAGCTCACTTTTACTACCTATTACTAAACTGAAGTCTGCACTAATTTTCCAGAATTCTGCAAAAGTAAAAGTGAATACAAATGGTATCACAAGACTCCAAGTTTAGTGAGTCTGCTTACATCCTGGAACTGCTCCTCAGAACTACAAAACTGAGTTATGTTTCCTTTCCATCCAAATGCCAATACTTCAAAATCAGCCTGGAATCTGAGAGTCAAGAGAGGTTTTCCTAATTTACGTACCACCATAAGTAACACCAGTTACACTGGAACAATCTGCAGATTACAGACCAGATCATTTTGTCACCACAGTAATGGCTCTGCCTTGCTAGCAGGCATAAACAGGAACAAAGACTTCAGAAGAGCAAACCAGAATAAAACAAGATTTAACAAACAAGATCTTGATAACTTTTCTCTTCAGACTTTTTTTTTTAATTGATAACCTTAAAATAGAAATACCTGACCTTGGTAGGTTAGCACACAAAATTATTGTTAAATCAGGCTAATTAATCGTTAGCTAATCATTAAATCAGTACTCTAATTGTCTACACCAAATCTACACAGGATCAAGGCATTAAAAAATAAAAGCGTTATTTCCTTGAGGTCAATTCAACTGGCGAGCATCTTCCACAACCTCCTTCAAGAAGGTTAAAGTCTTAGTTTCTCCATTTAGTATTTTAAGTGCACAGCAATTTAAAACTTTATACTATTTCCACGTCACACACTCTTTGCCAGCCACAACATAACTATGCAGAAGGATGTTTTTTTGCAGAATGTCATCCAGAGTGACCACAGCCATACTGGCAGCAAGAAAAAGCATTGAGAACTGCTTCTCATGAGCAGCTCTTTGGTGCTGCCCCTTATTAAAAAAATTAAAAATGGTCTTGTATTGAAAAATTAAAAATAAGTAAAGGGCACTTTGAAAAACAGCTCTGTTCACCCTGGGCAGCAGGTCCCATTGTTCTTTATTCTTCATCTCCTCTTGCACTTCATGGATACGTTTTAGGGACTCCAGACTCTCATCCAGCAAGAAAGTTGTGTCATTTATCAGCATGTTGATGTAGCGAACAAACTGCTTCCCAGAGCTGAAAACATTGAAACACAGTTATCACTGCAGAGTAGATGGGTGTGCAGAGCAGACTGCAACCCCAGCAACACACCTGCTGCACTGTATATTCTGAACAATGACCCCATTCCCCAAGCCAAGTTGATTGTGATGTCCAGAGCTCAGCTTTAGAAACACTCCAGTTCTACTGGAAGGGGCTGTCATTTAAAACGCGATGGAAAGCAGCATCGCCCATTCCCAATGGTAATGGCCTCCTCAGCAGATCGCATGACAGTAAGCAGCATCACACACAATTTCTTACTCACTTGAACTCTTCCATAAATGTACCATGGTGAGCTATGTTCTGCCAGAGGCTTTTGAAAATGGTGCTGATGTGGTAGCGGATTGTAAACTTGTCGTAGAACTCACTAGTTGCTCCAGTATGTTCAACATCTGAAAAAGAAATCAGATCCCAGCACTGAAATCAAAACTTGTTCCCACCGGGATTCCCTAAACCTCTCTAGTAATAACAATCATTTCCTACTGTCTCCCATGTGATGTCCTTCAAGCACCAAGCTTTAAGTGATTAAATTCAATTCCCATTCAGAAATCTCCATCATAATACCTACTTAAAAGAGCACTGTCCATTACCTAATCCACAACCGACCTCATTCCTGAAGAAAAGCCTCAGAAAACACACCTTCTGCTGTATTCAATTCTACTCTGTCCCACATGACTAAATTTCAATACTAAAAAAGCACTGGAAACATTACAGCAAAAATAGTTCCATGAGTGCAAGGACACCGAGAAGCATATAAATTTACAGGACTTGCAAAACCACTGTCAGAAAGTTTTAAATCCTAATGCTCCCTCACAAATCAAAGAAGCCTTCCAGTTTGGAATCTAAACATCACACAAAACAACATTCACATCAAGCTACAGTGCTAGAGCTGTCAGTGCACAGCAGCTGTGGAAGGACTAGAATTCTCAAGGTTCCCCCTAATGTTAGTTTCACCTGATTCCTGAGCAGCAAAGCCTTGTCTTTCCAAAATCTACCCTGAGTTGTTTTTTTTGTTTGATTTTTAAAAGGTCACAACAGCCAACACAGACTTTTGTCCTATAATACTCACTGCTTACTGTACAGTCACAGAACTATAGATGAAGCACTTACCTGTGTAAAACTTCATCAAGGAGGGGACTAACAATTTAGTGGAGAGAGGATGATTCTCGATCATTTCAAAGAATTTCTGGGTCCGGGGCTGAACAGCTGGATTTGTCATGAACATCACCTCTACCAGCTTGGCGACTAAATAAGGATTTCGGATGTAGTTCTGGTTGCACAGCATCACAACAAGGAACATGACTATGTCCTGAGTACAGGGCTCATAAAGCACCTGAGGAGCATATCTGAAAGGATGGAGATGAGGAAAATAGAGTGAAAAATCCCAACCCTGTATTAAAAACAAAAGCTTTGCTACATATATCAAGATCAGGTATCTCTGAACTTCCTATAACAGGAGGAAATTCTTTACTCACAGGGTGGTGAGGCACCAGACCAAGTTGCCCAGAAAAGCTGTGGATGCCCCATGCCGGGAGGCGTTCAAGGCCAGGCAGGATGGGGCCCTGGGCAACCTGGTCTGGTGGGTGACATCCTTGCCCATGGCAAGGAGCGTGGAACTAGGTGATATTTAAGGTCCCTTCCAACCCAACCCATTCTATGATTTTACAGTCTCATTAGCAATAGGAAAAACTGAAGTCATTTTACTGCTGTTTCTGGCTATCTCTACAGAAAACAGATTATTCCTCTTCCAAGACGTCTTGCCAGCTGTTCACGGGCAGCTTAATTTTGACCCGATTCCAAACATTCTCTTCTGAAACAGTGTCATATTCTTTTGTTGCATATCATAGTAGCGCTTCATAGCAAATTTGCTATAACAGCACCTCAGAAAAGGAAAAGCAACCATTCATCTGCTCCTCATACACAACAGCAAAGTCTGAATTTGAAGGCATGTTTCCAGGAGGAAAGTGACCAACTTCAGAATTACACCCAAACAGCATTCACACCTGTCCTAACTGCTAAAACTATATATTTCATCCCATCACATCTATAATAGAAGGGATTTTATACTTCTTAAGCCATGACTTTTTTAAAAATATTATTCTAGTGATGATTAACCCTAACATGAAATTAAAAGGTCTCAAGCTCCAAACTACGTAACTCCAATAACTACAGAATAACTAGCAAACTACTTTCACACCCTGAATTTGTGCATACCACCTGTTACAGGGGTAAAGGGCAGTACAAATTTTCTTCAGAAATCACTTTTACTTACTGTACAATAAAAAATAAAAATTCAGCAACATCTTCCACGTAAAACTCAGGCAATGCTGCAAATACTTTTGGAACTTCAGGAGTTAAAGGCAGCTTTATGCTGTAGAATGAAAGATGTAACAAAGAAAACAATGAAATACCAGGGTTAAGTAGCAAGTGTCCTGAGTTCTCTTACAGAATTCACCTATGGGAACACTTCACAAAAGATCTAACATTAACTTTTAAAAAATCTATGCCAGTGCTTCAGATCTACTAACCACACCTGAGGGTTGCTTCCCACCTACCCCACACCCTCCAACCGAACCTTCAATTATGAATAAGACACACATTCCATGCAAGAATGTATGTCACTGACAAAAATTAATAATATAACTTATACATAGGAATGTAGGTAGATACTGTAAAAAACACTAAAATTCTAGAACAGCTAAACTCAGTAAACTCAATAAAACTCAGTCTACCATGATCAGATCATGGATACAATTTACAGATAATCCTGGCACTTACTTGGGATAGGCAGGGTCGAGAATGCGAAGCATCAGCTGAATAACCATGCCATAGAAATTCAGACATCTCCTGAGGAAGTTCTCATCCAGCAAACCAGCATCTGCACAAGCCTTGCACCTCACCAGTTTCTGCAGAAGATACAAACAAAAACTATTCCAGGGAAAGAAAACATAATAGGAAAGGAAGACTAGACCTAAAGCTAAATCAATGTATTTGTGAATTATGACAATTGTACAAAGGTCTCTTCTTAAAAGATGCACTTAAAACAGGGCACTAAAACCTCAGTATAACACAAAGAACACAAAATGCAGGCAGTTGCATGGACAGAGCCTTTTACTAGCTCTAAGGGAACAAAAAGAAATAACGTAAGTGTCAAACTGGGAAAATATGCAATTAAAGTCATTTTGCTCATACAGCTCAGGAAATTTTTATCAACTTATACGAGGAAGACCTAAGGAGGACGGACACCTTCTAAGAGGACCCCCAGTGTATTCACCTTTCCAAGAACGCTACATGAGATGAGGGAATTGAGAGTTGTCTCCCATTTGGGCATGGACTGCGCACAACTACCCCGATCAAATCACAATCCCTCTGCTGTTCTCTCTCCAACAAAAACAGTATTTACTTCTTTCTCAGGAATACTGGCTAAATTAATCTTGGCATTACTTCAAATTTTAAAGTCACAATTCACATGATATTGTGTCATGACCACCACTTAGTATAGTCAAAATAAGCTTTAACATGCTCACATGGTTTATAGTTTCTTTAAAGTGGTGCTTTTGAATCATTACTGTGAATTTGTATTTAAGTACTAGGACAAAATAAACATACAGACAGTTTGACAAAGGCATTTTATTGTGATCCAAACCACTTACTGACCTTAAGCTGTGTCTTGCAGCGTTTTAGCATTTCTCGATGCCTAGTAGCCAAAGGAGAATCCTTCCATTGACTTTCATTGTTTTTAAGATCTTCAACAGTCCTGAAAACATGCAATAACTGGTTATCATGAGAGGGGATACGTATTGCCAACCGCAAGGCATTTAACCTACCTATCTGCTAAATAAAGAGGAAAGATGGAAAAAAGTGAGGAAAAATGGCAATTATCTTCACAGAAGATACTCACCACAGTCACAAGGAAA
Source organism: Anser anser (assembly GCF_964211835.1). Classification (NCBI taxonomy): domain Eukaryota; kingdom Metazoa; phylum Chordata; class Aves; order Anseriformes; family Anatidae; genus Anser; species Anser anser. Next base: position 4,718,378 of record NC_139738.1, on the reverse strand, counting down.
TAAACTGCTCTTGTAAATGCAGATGTAACATCTGCAGTGTGCATTCAAATGGACTATATACACTAGCTCCAACATACATGCCCATTAGACAAATCAGAACACTGAAAAAAAGTGGGGTGAAACAACACAGAAAGGATCCATCCTGCCTGGCAAACTGGTTTTAGTCACTGTATTTAAAACACAAATTTTCTTTTTTTCATAGTCAAGTCCACAGTCACTCTAAAGGAACGTTAAAAGGATGTCATTAGAATTAAACCTGACACACAGAAGGGCTGATCTTGTTAACAACCAGATATTTAAATATCTCACACCTTCTAATATCTAAAAGGAAAATGGAAAGCAATCAACTAATGAAGAAAAATGGGTGCTGACAACAGAACTTGTTAAAAAACACAATACTTTCCCTTTCTGAGAGAAGGTGCAAGTCTGCATCCTGGGCATCTTCCCATTCTCTACTGCTGTAAGACTTGGCAGCTTTGTTCTGCCCTTCTCATCCTCCACTCCCCATCAAATACAAGTTTTGCAGAGGAACAGTATGAAACATGAATAGTCTGTAGTCTCCCTGCCAGCATAAGGGCCATTAAATCAAGACGGTTGATATTACTGCCCTTCCCTCACCTACTTTGTCACTCTGCCCTATATAAAGAGGGAACTTAAATGCATGTTATACACACACACACAATTAACACTGACAAATCCTGCTTACACCTATACCTTAACTCTTTTTTAGAAGGGCAGCTGATTAGAGCAAAACTTTATATACTGAACTATATGAATACGATCCCTTTTCCTCCCTCCTCTAAATACAAATTCCTTTCCACATCAACCTCTGCCTACAGCAGAAAAATATCCAGTCTACTTTCTTTATTACCAACATCTAAATACGTTGCCTGGTGTTGCAAACAACTAGGCAACTTATGGAAAATGCTGAGCACTAAGCTCCTATTGAAGTCAGTGAAAGCCAAGAGCTCTTTGATGCACTCTAGCACTACATGTAGACTGCTGCGTAGGCAACTCGTTTTCAACAACTCTAAATAAGGAAAAGAAATAACTTCTTCTTCAAGCCGAATGTGTAGCTTATTTACAAATAATTCAGTCTGTTTATTTGAAAATATTTTCTTCTTTCAAGTATACTGACCCTTCCTGCTCTGTTTTCTGCAGCTTCCCAAGTTCTTGGCCTGCATGAGCTTTAAAAACCAAAAATGAAATCACTATGAATGCAGTCCAAAAATCCTGTAATGAACTCATGGTATTACTGCCAAAGAACATTTACCAAAATGCAGTGAGTGCAATTATAAACAATGGAAAATACTGATGATACAAAAAATCATTCTAATTTTAACAGAGTATTCTTCGAGGTTTAGCAACTATAAAAGTCTATTTGGCTTTACGCCAAGAGAAATGGAAAACAGCAGTATCTTCAAGTCAACATCATAACTTCTATTTATAATTTTTAAAGTGGTAAACCACATGCTGAAAGACATGTACATCCATAATATTAAGAGTTTACTGTTGAAGCCTTTTTAACAGATAATACAATTAGTTATTCCACCTTGGAAACCAAGGGAACAAGGCAAGTATCTTCTGCAAAACACAAAACAGCGCAAGCACAGCTAATGCTGTGCTGTTTCTGAAACTGTAAGTCATCTGCATGACTTCTATTTATCAGACATGTAAACTTACATGCAATCCTATGGCTACGCCAAAGAGCCCAAGCATCCACACACCATATTAAGTTATAATAAATAGTGTTAAGTCATGTCATGGAATCCGAAATACTCTGAAGATCAATCCAATCCTCTTTTAAATGGAAAAGTCTTCTCACCAATTTGAGCTGCCTTGTGTAAGTAATATCCTCCCTCCTACTATTACTTGCATTCCTGATGCAAGCCACAGTCCCTTAATGTAAGCAAAATCCATAACTGCCAGAAGTATCAGATTAACAAATGGTTACAAATGATCTCTGACAATTTGTTGCTGAGTATCCTCATTTCCATGAAGTTTGTAAGACCTGCCATCATGGAAAAAAAAGACGTTGGTAGAACAGCAGGGGACATACTACATAACAGCTTCTAACCTGTTGAGTTCCCTGATGGCCCGCAGTCTACGTATGTACCGACGGCAGCTTGGCAGGATGGAGAGATGATGGGCATGCAGGGTTAAGAAGAAACATTCTGTTGGAAATTTCGGCTCAGAAAATGGAGACGGATCACTGTCTAGAAAACAAACAAACAAAAAAGTGTTGGTGAAGAAGTTAACAAACGGACTGCCTTATGTAGGGGTGAGACCTTGAACTCTTTTTTTTTTTCTTTACATCAAGTTTCTTTACATCAAGTAAGAGCAGACAGCATCGAGAAAAAAACACATTTACAAATATGGGAACTATCTGCTAGAATCAAGTACTTCCATGTTCCTCCAACAGCAAAAACACAAAGCAGAGTAAATGTTCAAAATATACTCAGTAAAGCACTCACAAAGCTCAGCAATCCAGGCTGCAACATCCTCCATTGTTGCTTTCACTCTCGTCTCATCTGTTGGGAGGTCAATACGACACCTGGGATGAAATATGTACATGGGATCAACCGTTTCCAGCTTTATCTTCGTACTTAGTTGCTGCAGTACCCATAGGAAGTTGAGCATAAAACCATCTGTAGATACCAAACGATCATCTGTCTGTAGAGACAAAGGAAATAGTTCAAAACCTAAGTTTAGAAATACAAGCGTATTTTCTGATGCTTTAATAGTAGTCAACAAAGTATATCAGTTCAAGAAAAGGGAGAAGCGAGTAAGAACACGGATCTGTAAGGCCTTCCTGACAACTGGAAGATCATTTACTAACATGTATTGTCTTTTTCTTTCTCTATGGTTCATGTTCAAACAGGCATTCTCAGTAACATTAAACAAACAAAAGTAGTAGAAAACATTAGAAATGAAAAGGCTTTAAAAGTGTTTCTTTCAGAAATGGTTTGCTACAGGTAGTCAGCGACAGTTGTCTCAAATAGTTGCTGAGTTTCAATTTGTAACTTCTATCCTAAACATAAAGTTTCTATTCTTCATTGGAATTTCACAGAAATACAGTGATGGTTCCAAATGTTTCGTTTTGAAATTGGAGTTGAAGACAACGATTCAAACTTCAGTTGTTCAGAATTCATGCACAATAAATGAATGCAATACATTAATTAAACGATGACAAAATAATGCCCTGGTCCTTCATTGGAACCACACCAGCTCATATCTGCATTACTCTTTTTATGGGACCACACAAGCAAAGCTTAGCAACTTACCAACTGGGGAAAAAGGGTTTTTAAATACAGCCAGCTGGAAGGAAACCCTCAGACTGGAGTGTGTTTGTTTTTGGGGGGGTAAGGGGAGAGTTATAAAGCAGAATCCTTGTTAATGAAGTGACATGTCAGTCCCAAGGGAGGAAATAACACAAGTTGATCAAGTACATAGAACAGAATTATTTCAGAAATGGGAAATGTACTGAAAGAGCTGATAACTGATGACACAGCTTCCCGCCTGCTGTAGTACAAAAACAAAATTCTTTAGTATTCCATTCAAGAACCACCACTGCACCAGGCATCTAGTGCTAGTTCCGTAAGTCACAGAAAGAACTTTTCCTTTATTTACCTGCATTTGTGCCTTCTTCATGTTGGCATTGACAACAGCTGCCATGTAACTGAGAGCTGCTTCTCGAGTTTCACCATTCAGTAAAATACTATGTAAAATCTTGAACAGTTCTTGCTGGAATTTCAAATAAACACCATGTCAGGTTGCACAGACTTTTCAACATTGTATTCCTGCTATCTATTGCTTCGTATTTTTATGTTCTACAAATACCACTTGCTACAGCTACTGCTATGATCCTATTTGTCAAGATTATATGGACGCATTAATTACAACATTAGTTACAGAAAGGATGTATACGGAAGACAAGCGCAACACAGATCTAATATAGAAGGCGATTTTTATTTATTTATTTTTTTACTCATCCTAACTAATTGTTCTAATACTTTCTGAATTGGCTTACAGCCTTAGAAAAAGGCTTGTAGAGCTCATCAACTTTTTTTCTTAATTCCCTTCAGCCATATCCTAACAGACTTCTTGTTAACATAGATGAAGAATATAATATAAAAAAAATCTAGTTTCTATGTGAACACTCTCCCCTGCAAAACCACAACATTTTTGCAGTTGTTTACACACAAGGATACTTACCCTTGCTAATTCCAGGTAATGTTGCAAGGACTGGCTAACAACCCGGGTGTTTTCAAGCGTGATGGCAGGCCCTGAGAAGTACTTTTCAACTACTTTGTTCTGGAAGTGGAATGAACATTGGCAAACATATTAAACACATTAAAAATAAAACATGCTACTGTCAACATCCTTCTGTAACACTTACATCATCTTCAGCAAAGACAGAGAGACTGAAGAAGGCTCCAAGATAGGAAAGTCTTTGCAGTTCTCTTCCCGCACCTGTGCTTAATGATTTAGGCAGCCACAATGGTAAAGAGACAACCTAGAAAATCAGAAAAACAGCAAGTTGACCATAAAGTTGCCATGTCAACCATACTCCTTTATCTGCACTGTCACTATTCAGTGTTTAACCACACACCCTTGATTCTTCAAAATTCAGTCATACTGTTTGGTAAATGGGAATTCTCCTCAGCATTTCAGAAATCTAAGCAAGTTAACTTCGTTCTAGTTTTTCTAAATTCTCAGGGAAAAGGACTTCCTTTATGAGTTTAAAGTGAACTATTATTTAGCATGAGATATTACATTAGTCCCTCTTCAGAGTTCTAAGGAAGATTATAAATATAGATTGTATCAGCCAACAAACTAAGTTACATGATTCATTTAACTTGAAAATCAGCCTGGATACACTTACCAAACTGCACATGGGGTGTGTTTTCCCAAACTTGATTTCACAAAGTTCACATAGTGCCTATAAGGAAAATACAAGAAAAATTACTTGTGTGTGTAATTCTTAGGTAATCTGTCTGCAAATAACAAGATAAACATTGTAAACTGCTGAAAAAAGAGCCAAACCTTTTTCCCCTCAATCAGTGGGAAAAAGAACCAAAAAAAAAAAGCCTAGAGCACACCCTGCTCCCATTTTAGTTCTTACATCTGTTCCAAAAAGTTTCCATCTGTCTCAAAAAAGCTAACATCTCACCAGATAATAAGATATTGCACTTATTTCAAAAATTAGCTGTGCAAATTATTTGCTTGTTCAGAAAATAACAATAGCTTTGCTGGGCGCCTGAACTGCCACATAAAAGTCATTAACAATAATAAATAGAGCAATTGTACTATACATACACCAAGGCCTTTGTCTTTTGAGTCAGAGTGGAAAAATGTCAGATGAACACAGTAGCCAGAAACAAAGAATCCTATCCCAGATCTCTAACTCACTTTCAACTGCAGCACAGAAAAAAGAAAGCAGTTATAACAGACAATTTTGAAAACACAAAAATACTGTAGGCTTTCACGTATCCCGCTTCTCCTGAATTTTATTTTCTCATACTTCAATTACACTGCATCTAGTAACTATATTCCTTCTTTTTGATGCACACTGTGCCCACTAAAGATGACCAGAACGGAGTATCATTTTCAAATAGCCCTTACTGTACCTGACAGTCAAACTTGCAACAGTTTGCAATTTAACATGGAGGGGAGTTGATTTGCAGCACACACCCCCGTCCAACTAATTTCCGGAGTTATAAATTAAACTCGAGATATGAAGGAATGCCTTTATTGGCACGATGCACTGAAGATCTTAAGATCTGAAGGTACTAGCTGCCAATGCTCAATTTAGTCAAGAATTTAGCTTGCTCTTATGTGGCCATGCATGCTGTTCCGAAGTTTTTTTTTGTTTTGTCAATAAAAGCAGCAGGAGGGAAGCAGATCGAGGGACTAAAATACACACTTTAAAAAAAACTTTTCAGACAGGGAACATTACATTTTCCTACAGTACACAGCCATCAACTCATAATTTTGGTTTTAATGCAATAGATTTTAATTTGCTACATACACAAGTGAGTCCAACAAATATGGTTATGAATTAGTCCTTATTTCCCAGACTTAAATTTGGAAGAACTTAGCATCCCCAGTATTTAACAAGTATGCATGATGAAGTCCATACATTTGTTTTATATAGAGCAATTCATATAAATATTTGAATAACCCACTATACCAAGTCTGCTGTACCTTACGTTTGAGATATCACTGACTTTACAACATCTCATATCACATTAAGCTTTCAGTATCAAGTTTAATATTAACCCACTAACCAAAGGAGATCCCAAAATGTTAAAGTACGTTATCTTGTATAGAATTTCCTTAAGTTATCAATAATCATGAAGGCAAAAAAAAAACTTGTAGTAACGTACAGCCCTTACCATAAGGGGGTACTTAAAATTGTCACTATCAAGGGAGCACTCTTTGGAAGCTAGAGCCAGGCCTTGTAAGATGGGGATAAAGATCTGTAAAAACAGAAATAGATTACTTTCTTCAAGAATAGGAAGCAATCAAATGACACAGCATGAAATGCCTGCTCATTCTTCAAATACTGCAAGTTACACTACAGAAAAATTAAGATCTTCTCTCCAAATTTCCTTCAGTTATGTCAGGGAACATTTCAATGCCTGAATGCACAAGAGTATCAATGCTAAAAAAAAAAACACAACAGCTTTCAGCCAATTGTTTTGCTCAAAGCTTTGAAATAAGATCCATAAAATGGCATTTTTTGTTACATGCTGAGAAAGTTATCTGGCCTGAATCTTCTCTGTAATCTGACGTAGCATAAATGATATATTGACTTCATGCCTGGGCATAACAGCTTACGCACACAAACTTCTTTCCAAGCACTTTTATGTATCTTGCCTGATCACTTTCTAACTTGTTTCTACTTTGCAAACTAAATAACCCCAGAAATATCTATATTTAGATGTAAAACTAATAGATACAAGCTGAATCTGAAAAACAGTAATGTTAGCATTCCAACAGAATCAGGTGTTATTCCATTAAGTTTTCTGCACGTGGAAACCACAAGGGGAAGCACACATTTCATACAAGATCACTGGAAACAGTGCTTGTGTACAAGTGTGTTTGTTAATCACACAAATGAGCACAAGTACTGTGGAGATCTCCAACAACTCGATAGCCAAGCTGGTATCAATTTATTTGCCTATACACTTGGGGAAATCATACAGCTTTAATTTTTACATGTCATGGAAGTAAGTTGTTTTTGTGCTGGTAAATTTTAAGTGTGGTAGGTGTAAAGATAATAAGCAGTCATCACAGACTGTTATGAAAGAGGAAGTGACATCTCAGTGAACTACTCTGACACACAGGATAAGCTAATGTTTTTCAGTCATCTCCTCCATAAAATATAAAGACTTCATGACCTAGGATTTGCAAGGCGTTCTTAGCACCTTAGATATAAGCTATTACAGTTGCAAAGAATAGTAAAAATAGCAAGATAGCAATCTTCTGTAATTATATACAGAACTGTAATTTTTTTTATATCTTAGATATACATTTTTAAGATATTTTGCAGAGAAACAGACGGATGGAAACAAAATCAATCCTGTAATGTAGATCGGTAATACAGACATATTCTGAGTAGCATACTTCAACATTTCATAAATGTGCGCTGCTTAAAACACATTTAATAAAGAGAATCACCAAATAAGTTGGTCGTCTTCACAAAACCATAAGCGAGTTACAAACTCCTTTTGTTTAACAGTTTGCTAGCCCTTGAAGTAATAGGTACAGAACTATGACATGCAGAATAAACTTTTGAAGAGATGCTCTCTTGGATATGGAAATCCTCCAATTTTTATTATTTTTTAACCTATGCCTTACCTGTTTGAACACCTCTTCATCCTGATAAGTTGTTCTCACCAATTCTTGGATGAAACCAAACGGGAGATTCCTACACAGCATATAGGGTACCAGCAAAGACTGCTGCTGCAATGACCTTTATTTATGTAAAAGAAATGCAAAACTATTGATTACTAGCAGAAAAAAAACACAGACATCACATTTAAGGATGTGCCAGAAAGTAGATCATCCATATGTAGACACCTGCTCTTTTCAGAAGTAACCAACCTTGCCTTCTCTAGTGTACTTGTGTAAAGATTATTCTCAAGCAGATGCTGCTGCCAACATCACACTTCAGTTTAATGAGTCTGGAAGAAAATAACGGCTTCTGTGTAGTAATTGGCTCTGCCTTCTACTCCTCTCTAATGAAAAGACCTTTTGTTAATCTCAGCTAGTGAAAGAACATTTTTTGTTGTTTTACCAGCATTAAGAAAAAAATTAACATTAGTCTGTGCTGAATTAATACAGTCATTACTTTTAACTGCTCCCGAAGTTTCTGCAAAAATATCTTTGTCTTATTACATATACAGAACTTATTCCAGTGTCAACACTGATTCACATAAAGACAAAACTAATCTCACAGCACAATGGATAAAAGGTACAGTTTGAAAGATAATCAAGTAGCTATCTATTTCACATCCCCCATTTAAACTGTTCCAATCAACCTGAACTGTTTTATATAAACACAATTTAAAAGCACCTAAATTGCTCTCCAACGTATTAATGGGAGTATTCAATAGCAAAAGAGTAAATTATTCTTCTGGCACATTAATGTATCCTGTTCCAAAAACTTAGCCTTTTTTTTTTTTAACCTAATCTTCAGAAGAAAATAAATCCCCAAACAGTCTAGCTTTCGTGATTAACATCAGCTGTATTTACCTTGGTTGCGTTAAGGATCCCTGTAGCACCAAAGCAGCATGTGAAATGCACTGTGATCGAATGTTGCTCAGTAACTGACTAACTGTCGGCTGGCTACACATCTGATAAAAAATAAGGTCATTTTAATACAAACTAAAAGTATTCAGATACAGAACAAGCAGACAATATGATAAACTTCTTAATTCATGTAGTATGAATGTAATATGCAAATTAAAATTTGCACTACTTCAGCTAAAAACTTACAGTTTATACTTAGAAAGTTGTGTTTTGTTTTGCTTTTTCACCTAGAAGCAAAGCTTACAGGAAAATACACAAACCTGGTTGGGAGCTGGTCTCATGAAAGTATGTTTCACATAGAACAAATGCCAAGTAAATGCAGAAGATCCAAAGAGGAAAGACAGCTTCTAATAGAGTGCTTATTTTAGAGATGTAAAGCATATACAAGATTCAGATATGATGATCTAACAAGTTAGAGAGTAAATTCTCTAAATCTGTTTCTACAAAGCCATCAAGAACGAACTACCCATTTCCACTAACTTTCCCCACTAAAGACTAAGAGTCTGCAACAGCGCTGACATGATTTCAGTCTGCTCAAATATACCTTTGGTGCTTTTCTCTCCTCTATTCCAACTCGGTCAAAACACTCAATGAGGTAGTTCAGCATCTCTGTCTCCTTACAACTTTCAATGGTGAAGTGGTCGTTGCAGGAATCAGAAACGCTTGAGCTGCCAGAGCCTCCCATACTTTAAAAACACACACACAAAAAGAAAAGAAACAGAGCATAAGGTGCAGTTCTTCACTCTTGCACAATCTAATAATTTATGAGCTCTTGACTTCTTCTGTCAATTCTCTGAAGACTCCGCTCCATCACACACGTGACCTTCTCAACAATTAATACCATTTCTGTGCCCTATATGAAGAGCTCTCCATTTAACAATTCGTCCGACACACACACAAAAAAAATCCCTCAGCTGTCCTGTAACGAGTGAAGAATTTGTTATCTTATTAAATAAGATATATTGGAGATGGCAATAAGGTGCAAGAAATTAATGGGAATCAGTAAATCGTTACTATACGGCAACACTGAAAATGAACAGCCTTTATGTTGTACTTGACATCAACACTCTTTGAACTCCTAAGACATCAAGACACTTCTATGCAATGATGCAACCTCCACACAGTTTCTGCAGAAATCCCTGTGTATATCACTCATGAAATTATAAATTTCACCAACTCTGTTAACACTAGCCAGCCCATGGAAAGCAAAAGTCTCCCACTACAAAGAAGAGACCCCAGATTATAGATGAGGGCTACAGGCAATCATGCTATATACTCTAAGGAAGGAGAAAAAACAAAACAGGAGGGAACACATCCAAGCAACTGTTTCTTTTGACATTTCCACATTAAAGATTATTTAATTTCATCTCAGTTCATTTTAATTCCCTTATAGTAAAATAGGCCATTTCATTAAGTAGCACAGCTACAGGGGGAGAAAAAAGAAAACACTGATATTGTAAACATGAAAACTAAACCCAAAGACAAAACTATGCTTGAGACAAGTGAGAAATTAAATAGGAGAACAGACCCCCAGACTCACAGCCCCAGATTTGTTATCTCAACAGAATTCTTCTCTATGTAACAGCTTAACAAAGCTAATTAAAAATGAAACCCTCATTTTACAGAAGGGAATCAAGATATATTCATCTTATGTAGATAAAATACAAAGAAAATAAATTGCAATCATGTGGATGGTCTATTCCTATTCCTCACTGAAGAAATCAATGTGCACAATCAGGGTGTATTTAAAAGGAAGATCAATTTAAAAGCCCAAAACCTTAAATTTAAAAATAAGAGTATTTTTCCTTAGATGCAGCTTTATAAAAATATGGTTAGAACTACAAACTGCATCAAAATTGGGATTTCCTACAAAACGTAAAATATTTTCTGCTTTACAAAACTAATAGGTAAGTTTTGCAGTCCAACCAATGAATTGCATAAAGGTTATTACTTGTGAAGTATCTAGTAGTTGAGCATCTGAAGAAACGTAACTTCCAGGAGCAGTCTCTTTTGCAGAGAGAATTTGTTTTCAGTTATTCAATTGAAACTAATGCACGTAAAATGTAGCTCTAATAAAATAGTACTAGGTGACCATGAAACCGTGCATCTGTTCTCTGTTGTCTCTTATATGATTTTATGGTTCTAAGGAACAATGTCCTGGTTCTATGATTCTAAGAGGCAATAGAACCTCTTGACTTCTCACATTCAGCTTAAAAATTACTCCTTTAAGAATATCTATTTATTTACAAAATTACTATTTCTGTAGTTACTCATTCTGGTAATGATTTCACTGCAGCAGTAACTGAAATTATTCCAATGCAGAGCTCATACATCCCCTACAAACATATTGAATGCCTTGGTATTTTCAGAATGCAGTTGCTGCGTAATTGTATAGTCACTGTGTTCATAATTTAACTAACATCTACTGCTGTAGAATGCCAGGACATAATATAGAAACCAAGATTCCAGATGCATAGCAACCTCAGGAATCCTTACCAAAGGCCATGCAACTCAATCCAATATTTACATTGAATTGCTAACAGCAAAAGAATTAAACAAAACAATAGTGAAAAACAATCCTAAATTCCATGTACATGTACACACACAAAGGCCTAAACCTCTGCTATCGAGTTCCCTCTCCGCAATTTAGACTGGTATGGAAAAGAGGAGAGGCAACTGGAAGGTCTTCTAGTTAACTGACTTACCAGTAGTGTCCCAACATACCACAGGAACAGTCATGGACAGAAATGCTAGTGGGGGGGTGGGAAAAAGATTTGTCTCATACCAAGTCTTTTAGGGCATTCCTTAATATCCCAAGATACTTCCTAAAGTCTGCACCTAGCCAGTTTTAAAAGGCTTGAGCAATTAGCCTTCCCTGACTTGCTGTAACTGAAATACTTCAAAAAGGATTGGCAGTCTGAAAAAATTCTTTTCATCACATTTGTTCAACAGGAAACATTTTTAAGCTGTCACTGGCTCTGTGTATTACAATAAGACAACGTGGCCAGCCATAAGGCACCTCCAAAGTACTATCAATAGTAATCAGAAACCTGAACAATCATAGAAAATGTTCAAAATACTAGCAAGACTATAGAAGTATCATTTTTCAGAAAGTCTTCCTAAAATATACGGTTTTGTATATCACATTTATTCCCTTTCTCCTGTTTGGGTTGATACAAGACAATTGAGCATTACTTTGGGAATTTTGGTGCATACGATGAAGCTGATGAATGTCAAATTTTAATGGGAAAAGAAAGAATCACCTGCGCCAACAGACAGAGAAAGAACACAAATCACTTGGATATGACAAACAACCTTGTAGGAGGGCTGCTCATTTTTTCACATCAAAAACTCACCCCTCATATGAAAACACTTCTGTACGTGCCAAGACCTTGCAGTATTACTCTGCAATGGGATGTAAAACTCGAGATCCTACCCCACATTCACATTTCCAAAAGCTTTTTTTTTTTCTCCTTGGCACATCCAGTGTTCTGTAGGTTGTGTTATTTTTGCACAACTACCTGGCTAGCCTCCAGACAACACTAATAACAATCCTCATTTTGCAGAGTGAAAGGTTTTTGCTATATGATTCCTAAGCCTGTTTCACAGAAAAATATTCTGCTCTTCCCTCCATTCTTGTCTGTTTCAGCTACATCAGCTTCTACTACCCACCACATCAAAACCTGTCAGTCCCCAGCGGGTCCAACTTTCAGGTGTGTTTTCTTTATAGGCTAGAGGAGAGATCCTCAGCTGCCAAACAGCAATGAATCTGAGACAAAACGATAGTGATTGCATCAACTGGCTATTTGCCACTGTATTTTAATATTTGTCCTAATTTTCCAACTTTTGATTAGGAAAACATCAACTGGTTTTAAAATTACAGCCATGGGTGAATAATATTCCTTCTCATAGTCAACGAGGAGTTCAACTCAAGCATCGTTTCAGAAACCATGCTCATTAAACTTAAAAGGCAGCATGATTAACATTTCCTTTATCTTAGTCATCTCTTCAAAAAAATAGCTGACTAACTAGCATTCATTATCCATGTTTATACACCATCTTAAGAACCATCCCAGTCAGCTGCTCGGCTTTACTCATTTCCCAAGTTACTCTGCAAAACACTTGACGCTGCACATACTGTTAGTGCCTAGGCAACCAGACATGCAGGTTACGTTCTCTTTCTCCAATACCTGGACCCAAACTGGACACAAGAAAAATCATCATCTTCATTTTCTTCATCACTACTGTCCTCAGACACATCAGAAACGGCAAGGAAGAGGAGGGAGAAAGGGTTGTCGTATATACTACCACAACAGAAATGAAAAAGGCCATCAGATATTTTTTTTAAGCCGAAAATAATACACAACTTTTCTTTGCAAGTCTGCCAAAAAACATCTTCTCTAAACATGCAGACAACGGATAACCCCACGTTAGTAAAAACCAAGACTACACTAACATGCTCCATGGCACTATTACAAGTTATTCATGTATCCAAACACCACACAGTCACAAACCAAAAATTTAACAATTTCGGAGACCTTATAAAGAATATGGCTGAAGTGGGAATATTTAGATATCGCTGAACAGTATTACAATTGTAAGCTACTGAGCTGTAAAGCAGTGGTTCCAAGACCTTGCCTTTCCATTTTTCCCCCCTGCAGGAAATGGGGATTCGAAGAGCAGCCAGGGAGAAAATGCAGCAGTACTTGGCCCAGCCTACAGAAACAGGCTAATCTGTAATTTAAATGTATGCACTAGGGAATCAAATCTAACACAGCCCAGCAAGTAACAGCTTTCATCAAATCGACTAAAGCCCTACTGAGAAAACTGCTTTCAAAGCAGGAGGTCTGCTTGGTTTACTATCCAGCAGTAGCAACTGAACAGAAAGCTAAGTTTAGCTGGGATGGATGTAAAAAGCAGAGAAAATCAAAACAATATTGCTACCTTTAAAGCAATAGCATACACCTCAAATGCTCACAGAAGCAGCTTTAACATTTTGGCAAAGACAGCTTGTTAGCAAGTCAATGTATTAGTGCAAACCGAAATACAGAAATCATCTCTGGGTGAGTAGGGTGAGCTCGGCACAAACATAAGTTCTTCCAAATTGCAAGATCATGCCACACCCTGCACTGCACACATGAAACGCACTCTTGTGCTCTTGTGAAATACCTAGAAGGAATCCTGTTCAGTAAAGACGAACGCCTGCGCGAGGTACTGGGTGAAGCAGTAAACAAAGGCGGACCCATTGTTGTGGGTCTCTGTCTGGATGCGGTGACTGGCATGGCTGGAGGGCTCGCAGCCATGACCGAAGGACTTGGTGAACTAGGTGGGATGGAAATATTCAAGGAACGCGGGACAGAAGAAGCTGAAAAGCCTCCAGAATGGGCAACAGTGTATGGCCGGTACCTCGGAGAGGAAGGCTGCATCCAAGAAGGGCTTGTTGCTGTCAGGTGAGAGCTGACAGTAATGGAAGGCACAGAGGTGGTGGCAACTGAACTGGCTGGTGGGGTAAGAGATGAACCAGTCATTGGTACATAGCTTGTGAAATTGGTAGTAGGAGCTGGACTAGTCCCATAGAGACTAAACCAGTTACAGGGGAAAAAGAAAAAACAAAAAAGCAATGATTTAGGATATGAAGAAAAAGGGTAAAGAAGATAAAATGAGCAGCAGATGCCCTTTCCCTTCTGTTGACTCTTCAGCTATAGCTCTGCAGCTCACACACATTAGTCCTTTTTATTAATGTTGAATAAAACTATGTCACAATCTACACGTTAAGAGCCACAGCCTTTGCTGATGTATGTTAGGAATACTTCTTGGATGAAATGACCTACATGGCTTTAATCTGTCAAATATGTTTCTAGCCACAGCAATGCAACAAAAAAGGGTGAGACTGCAGGGAGACATTCACATGAAAAAGAATGAAGAACTTTTAATATCTATTCTATTTATGGTTCTTGGGACATTTCTATGCCTCTCTAAGTCTACCAATCAATATTAAAGTGAAATCAATATTCAGTTATAATCAGAAGTCACCTGGATAATGAACTGGAACCAAAGGAGCCCACATTACAGAACATAGGGCTGGTTCCTGGGTTGGAGCCTGTGTTTAAAATTAGGCTTCTGTCAGGAGACCGGGCAGTTGCAGCAATTGGCTGTGATGTAGCTGTCAGACTGGCAAATGGGTTTTCATCCCTTGACTGGGTGGACATCATCAGCACTTCCATCAAAATCTGCCCGATCAAGTCTTTAAAATCTGAAAACACTGTAAAGAACAAAAGAGATTTAGTACCCTCATCTACTGTCTTCAACTACACATTATTCAGAGATTTCAACTAAAAAGGACAGTAATTTACGCGTGAAAACAGAGCTGCTCTTGGCAAAAGCAACTAACGAAATTTACATTTATAAATATGCCAACTACGGTTCGGTCTATATTAGCTAGCTTCTGAAATTACAACTACACAAGAATACGACTGTCATAGGAAGTGCCGAAGATCATACGTGACCTAATGCTGTTACTACTCATTAATACAGTTGCCTTGTCCATCCCTCTCACATACTCCCACCCTGACGCTGCATGGGAAAAGGTATGTCATAAAACAAAGAAAAACAGCACAAAACACCATCTACACATGCCTACATATAAAAACAAGTTTCATTCTGGCCATATCTTACAGCTGACAAAATATGAATTGTATAAAATAATCAG
The DNA here is from genome assembly GCF_964211835.1 of Anser anser. Lineage (NCBI taxonomy): Eukaryota > Metazoa > Chordata > Aves > Anseriformes > Anatidae > Anser > Anser anser. The sequence continues at coordinate 4,702,849 of NC_139738.1, read as the reverse complement.
AAATTGTTAGCTTATCAAATGAACTGCTAAATTTCTATATATATCAATAGGTTATCTTGAATCATAACTAAGCCAGTAAAAGTTTTCTGAAAAAAATTCAACAGCATAACAGTATCAGCATAGTAGTCTCCCAACAGAAGAAATAACTAGCAAGATCATAGCAATTGACTACAAGAACTATGACCAAGCTGTCCCATGTTTCTTCCTGGGAATTCCATTTCCTGGTACGACTGCTGACTGCACATGCACTTTCCTCCTACCCTTGAAATCAAACAAAGACTGCAAGTAGGTGGCTCACAGCAAAAATACAAAAAGCTAAAGATAAGGGGAGGAAATATGCCACTCAACTGAAACCACCTCTAACAATAACAGCTTGGATTCCTACCTTCTTTAGGGTTCTGCTTAAACTGGGCAGAGAGGGAATTCAGGAATATAACATCTCTGTCTCGGTCCTTCCAAGAGACTCTGAAGATCTTACAGACCAGCTGTAAAGCTTGCTCCTCAGATACTTCAGACCCAGACAGAGGTTCCTTGGTTAGAGGGGAGAAAAGAAGTTAACTTATTTACATTAATTACAACCGTACTGGTCAAGTCACAATTTTATCAGATGTAGGTCTTTTTTAAATAGCTTCAGACTAACTCTCAATGGAAGATTTGGCATATTTATGAAGGAATGCAGATATCTGTCAGTTTAGAGAAAAAAGGAAAGATGAAGCAGAACAGATGTAGCAGAAACACACTAAACCAGCAGGAAGCAAATTTCCCAAGCACATTAGAAAACGGTATAATAAGAAGGCTGATAACCAGACAAGAAAACGTTTTGCTCATAAGTGAGGACCACACTGCCTATTCACTTACTCATTTGGAGACACCACAAAGTTAAGAGGAATTGAGCCAAGTGTGCAAACCTTCACTTGACTCTCCGCTGAGCCCCCCCTTTCAAGACTGTCCTTGATTCCAAGCTATTTATTTCACAGCAGCACAATGCAAGCTGTCCAGCTGCCCTGTTTGCAGCTAGGAATTGACTGGAAAGGATTCTGCAGCAGGGTTATTGCTAGATGGCTTTAAGCCAGGCTTTTACCAACTGAGCTTATTACTGACAGTGCAGGAATAAACAAAGGCATCTAATGAGCACTGCAAGAATTGTAGAAAATTCTCTCCACCAAGCTCATGTCCCATTTCTTTGTGGTTTTATTTCACAAGGGCCTTAAAACCCAATGACAAAGAGGACTATCTCAAAAGTGAATTAAGGCTTTGTACATGCTTTCTTCCTTTTTCTATTTTAAATGATTTTACCTCCTGTGTAATCCTTGATAGCTAAATATTCTTATTTACTTTCATATAATATCATTAAGAACAAAATCTTATTACATAGCATTATTTCAGCTTACATAACATTTGAAGTGGCACTTAGTCGACTTCTAAAAGCTACACATAATCTGCAACATATTCTTCAAAAGTATCTTAAAAAGTGTTTCTTCTTAATATTGCATATTAAAAAAAGTAGACCTGGACAATAATAGGTCACTTTGTAGGATACATAACAAAGTATTTTCCTTCAGAGCTTTCAGAAATCATTCATAATCCTATTTCTGAGAAAATCCAAACGCAGCTTAGAGGTTTGGAGGTTGTTTCTTTTTTTCTTCAGGCAAATTTCAATGAGGAACAGTGAAGAAGTTTTTCACAGGTGACATCTGAAAGCTAGTTCCATCCTCTCAAACAAAGTGTTCAAAACAGGGAGACAGCTGAACTTTCTGCGAGCTAATGTTCTGCATCAGTCCTCCGTCCTAAACCCCTTGCTCCTGTTTCAATTCCACTATTTGGGACACTTACCTGCACGCGGTTCTATTAAGAAAGTTTCTCCAAAAAACAATGTTGTCCATTTTGAGAAAGAAGAAAACACCTGGCAAACATCATTAATATTACAGATGGCAAAGCTGTAGCCACGTAAGGTTATACCAGTAAGAGAAAACTTAGCAGTAGAAAAAAAGGCAGAATTTATCAAGTCTGAGGTGAAGTCTTCATAAAATAAACAAAGTTTTACATAAGAGAAGCACATGCTACATTGAAAAAAAATGAAAAACCAACACTGCTAACTGCAAATTGCATGATTTGAACAGGTATGCCATGAAATCCTGAAGCTTGATGTTGCAATAACCTACATATGTAGTATGGAAGAGAACAGCCAACATAATAGGCTAACCTTATCTGTCAGACTCCTCTTCTCTCTGCGATCATTCTCATCAACCTCCATGTTTTCAATTCCTGAATCCACATCTACCTGGGACATGCTGTAAGTGGAAATAAGAGGAAAAAGTCCATTAACTTGCAGAAAGCCACAGACAGTCCTCTGTATGATGCTGACCAAAGGAACATCACCTTAAGCAGCCAAGAAAGAGCCAATGCAACAGCAGTAGACGTGCACAAACAGCAATTAAAAGTCACTAGTTGATGAACGCTTCTCATGTTACATTTATTTTGAATTCAAGAAACACAATATTAAATTTCTTCAGCAGGCAATACAAACCACATTGCTATCACACTCCATAATCTTTTCTTTTTTAAATAGAATAGTTGAATCATCCCCAACAGACATGCTCATCATTTAATGCCTGAGATGATGCTTTGTCTTTTATCATTTTAGGTAAGGAATTACCGTCAAAGACAGACTAGAAAAAGCATTACAATGGTCTAAACAGTGTGTCATGTTTAAGCATTTAAACCTACTGTATTAACATGGCTGGAAGTGAGAAATAGCAGAATATTTTCCTGTGTAAGTGGTTTTGATGATTAGCACAGTGCGACATTTTCTGGCTTATACAAACTGCTTTCTTTATTATTATTTTTACCTTTTCTCACAGGAGACACTATCAATATCCATGCTCTGAGACCGAGAGAGAGATTGAGATTGTGTTTCAAGGCTGTTAGATGGAGAACTGCTGAGTGAACTCACTCCTTCGCTGCTCTGGCTTCGGTGGGCTACTCCTAAAGAAAAGGCACCACCAAGATTACTACTACGGAGATGAGAAGGCACTACACAATTACTTGGATGGAAAGGGAGAGGAAATACTGTTCTTCAGTACAACTGTTAAGCATTCTTAGTAATGTATTAGGAAATAAACGCTAATAATAATCACATTTGACTAAAGATAATGACACTTTCTACCTCCCTTTGCAGCAGCAATATAGTAATGCTTACCTGCATTATAACACAGAACAGAATTAAATTTGCATCCATGAGTGCTCAGAGACTCACTCCCGTAACAGAAAGTACTGGCAAACTGTCTGGACTTAAAATCTGATATGGTCTAGCTAAGTGAATGATGTCAGGCTTGAGGAATACTTAAACCTGACTTCATCACAGTTAATGAATTAGCATGGACTTATAACAATGTTAAAAAAAAAACAACAATAACTTTTCACTCATGTGCATCCTTCTTTTTCCAGCCTCATCAGGTGAGAAGTGAACATCAAATCCATATACTAAAACACAACATACATGGAACACAAAGGTGGCCACTGAAGAGCAAGTCTGCTTTTAGTCGGATTTTGAAACAGGGGTTAATTTAAAAAAATCCATGCAGATGTTAAAAATGAAGTTAAAAAAATCCAGCTAGTTTAAAAGAACATCATTGAAACAGTTTGCTGAAGAACAACTGGATATTCAGCATGGGAAGTAGGAAAAGTTGCTTCATTGTACCACTCTGAAACTCCTGTTCCACTTCCCTGTGCACAAAAACAGTTTATATTTAACTCCTCCTTATTTAAGTTGGAAATTAGTCAGTATCCAGAAAACACAGAGATCTTCATATAAAAAGTGGAACAAAGCATGAGGTCAAATTAATTTGCACTGGTATTCAGAAAAGAATTGAACCAGCAGATTATCCAAACAGCCACCTTCTGTAGCTGAAGACACCTAAGATCATCTTGCTAGAATGCGTAAGTAACTTGTGCCCACCACAAAATACTCTGACTTACAATTTTACTCCATTTTGTCCAAAGCTTCTATGTTTTGCTTAGTATCTTTCAGGCTCTAACTGGGTATTATCACTCATTCACAAACAACATTCTGGACTACTTTTGTTTTTCCCCTATGAAAGGAGAAGATCCTTCAAGAAAGTTACATTTTGCTTAAGCACCTATTTACCCATGTTCATGTCTACAAAAGATTTCACCCAGGAAGCAGGAAAATGTCAAGGAAAGCTGTCCATTTAGAACTGGCGTTTTTATTTCCTCCAGCCCCGGGACTGCAGGGATGGCTATTACAGCTCTGACACTGCAAGCCCTTACAGAAGGCTCAGACCCAAACCCCAGCACAGTCTCTGCCCCAAACCCAAGGATACAGAAACACCCAACGCGGCCTCTGAACTAAGTTGCTCAGGTCAGTCAGGTTAAATCTATATAAAGGCAACTTTCAAAAGCAGAACTTCAATGATGCAGTTTCCCCACAGGTAGCACCTAGCAGAAACACTATCCATGGCAGGGGAAGGCTGGCTTCAGGAGGGTATTCCAGCACGTCTCTGATTCAAGATATCCCAGCGACAGCCTGGTTCTCTTTCAGTACATCAGTTATAAAGACGCAGTCTTGCTTGAGTCACTCCAAGGCACAATCCTTCCGCCTCCTCCTTCTTCCCAACTCGGTGGAGAAGTGGACTAGAGCAAACACGGCTTATCACGGTGAAGAGCACACTGTCCTACATTCTCTTGGGGTCTTTCTCCCACCCTCTTTCTGCCAGGTAAATGTACTTTAGCCACTGTACTGCAGCAGTCACTAACCAGCCTCTTTAAGCACAACAGCATGCAGGGACTTGTAAAAGTTCCGAAGACCACACACCCAGTACGCGTGGCTGTCCATGATACACTATTTTTAGGCTCTCCAAAATATTTTTGAAGTGCATACAAAATAAATGATCACACTTTCCTTGAAACCAATGTATGAGTCTGATCTCATCCTGACATGCAACTCCTTACAAAAACAGATGCTTACAAGGACATTATTCTGACGGGGCTGCTTTCTGTACATCCAAATGAATTTAAATCCTCTGCAGTCATTTCAGTCCACTGCTGCAAAGGAACTCCTGCAAACCACACAGCGTTAGCCGAGTCCTCGTTTATGCTAAACAAATACAGCAGATAATCCGTTGTCAAGACTTTTTCGTGATTTATTCCCCAATTTAACCATATCCCTTATCCTGATGAAAAAAATCAAGCCTTATTAAATTGCTGCTATGACTGGCACTCTAGGAAGCAAACACTGGACTGACTAGATACCTTCTGTTGCTGGTGATCAGTCTAGTCCGTGTATTTAGCAACCGTCCAGTGCAGATGGATGAACTCGTTAAAAAAAAGTCTCTAAGGTCTTAACCGTAAGACCACTTTAAACCACAACAAACCTGTCTGCCAATGTATGAACATTTCTACCCTCAGGTAAGTGTTTCCACATGTCCTGTTCTGTTGGCATTCGTGTTTATACAGTTGTGCAGTCACATGGATCAGGACTTCATCTGTTTAAAAACTAGACATTAATTTTTTTGTGGGTTAGTTTCCACCTGGATTAAGTCCACAATCCACCTCACCACAGAGTTGCTACTGACAGCAGAGGGAGAGGCAGAGAGAAACACTCCTTTCACCAAGGGCCAGACCTAAGAGGGATTAAAATAGTCATGTAACCACAGGCTGAGTGAACGCAGCAAGTGAACTCTGCACTATTCGTAAAATAAATAAGTGAAATAAAAGACACCTTTGCTTCTGGGTTGCTGTGTATAATCATGAGGACAATATGCAGTGTTAAATTCCAACTGCAACGAGCTTTGCTCAGGAAATGCTTTTGGTAGCTTTTCTCTGGCCTGCCCTGGATAAAAGGCAACAAACTAAGCAGAAAGCAGTGCCTTCCAGATATCTCACAGCAGCACTGTAAATAATTCATTTACAAGCTACCAGAAGACTAGACATCTCAATTTATTGTTCTTGCCAAAGCAAAAAACATAACATTTCAGGAAGCAAATATATTAGGATTTCTGCATGCTCACCAAGGATCATCAGAAAATTATTTCTATCAAATTATTAGAAACCATATTGAAAACCTGCTTAAAACAATCTTGACATATTTCTTGTGAGATTGGTGTGTTTTGTGTTAAGAGGGTCACAAAACCAAACAAGTTTGCAGATGAGAACACCTTATTGCAGAAACATGCCAATTTGTTTTGATTTCCAGGATATACAATTGTAAATCCAAATATGTTAGGTCAAAAGCGGCATTATATATGAGAATACAGTCTTGACCTCTCTACAGAGACTCTCCCAACTTTCCGTGCTTTCTACATTGTCTGACTTTAATAGATCAAGAACTATTCATATGTTCTAATAGCCATTTATAAATATGCTACTTGTACCCACTGCAGTAAAAACTGGAACTGTCAGAACCTATAGTTTTTCAAAAACATTGAAAAGTAACACAAACGAGAAAGTAAATAATTTATTCTTACATTGATAATGCAAAGTCACAGCCTACTACGTTTTATTACGCCAAACACTAGTAATTAAAAATCAGAAATGAACTTGGGACTCATTGTTAAAACGTATGTAGGAGCCAAACATTAAAAACTGTGTCGCAAGACTGGAACGCTTTTTTCATTTCTTGTTGGTAGACTGGCATTCTTTCTGTAATATTCCTCAGCTTAAAACTGTATTACAAACTTCAGCAATCTTCAGTAAGATTTTAAATACCATCGTTAGTTTACTGATACCTGGAAAAGAATTGTATCTAACCATTTATTTTTTGGAAAATGAAAACCGAAGTACCTTCAGTCACTATTTTAGAACGTTTCTTTCTGAAAATTATTTTTAGTAACAGCAGAAAGAATGCCAACAACAGCATTCATGCTTTCAACATAAGGAGTCGCATAAAAACCTTCAGCAGACGTGTAGTAACAACTGCTGTCACTCAGACATCAACCTACCTGATGCACCAATTGGAGAGGTAGCTGGGGTCATGCTATGGACATTTAGGCCTAGACTATGGGATGGCCCCGGGGCTGGTGCTACTGCAGGTGGTCCAGGCGGGGTCTCTCTCTGCGGTGACGTAAGGGGTGTAGTCGGCTGGGAAGATGGTCCGCCTGCCAACCGAGCAAGGCGCCTTCGACGGATCTGCACAAAGGAAATCAAACAACACAAATGCACAAATTCATTTGCATGTGCATACACACGTACGTACACCCCACTATCTCCCCCTCTGCGCCTCCCACACGATATGGGTATTTATTCCTGCAACACTGCAAACAGGGCGGCTTTACCTGATAACCTGCCACCTGTAGCTGAGTCTTATTGCCATTCTTTGCTCTGTGTGACAATATTAAAGTACCTCTGATGTTTATTTTGAACGTATGTATTTGCTGCCTTGGAAAACCATCTGCACTGAGAATTTGTCCTTCAAACAGTTGTGTAAGACAAGTTTAACATTTACTATTCGGCTATTTCAAAACCCCTAACACACCTCCTGCTTTATTTTGGCATTTGATTAAACAAACGGCATTAATCTGATAAAAAGGATAATATGAATGTGACCTTTGCCTTAATTTCACACCACGTAATACTAATAAAAACTTCTGCTTAAGAAGATCCAACAAAATGTTATTAAAAAAACATTATCCAATACCATGTGAAACATCTGCAACGCTAAAAATCTACAAGGCAACTGCTGGACAGAAGCATCTCAAGTAGTAACTGAAGACAGCAAATAACATCCTCTCATCATCTGGAGAGGTTGAACTGAACAGAATTAAAAAAAGCAGTTTTTGCATGTTACTAATAGGGCGTAGAAGCATCTGCATTAAAAATCTAACTTCAGTATACTATTGTGAACCTATTTATTAAAATTAATCTGTGACTGCATAGCACTAATATGATGCATGAGAAACAAATGGACAGAACAACTTATAGAACTTGTAACTTAGAACCATGAAGCTTGAAGCATAAATGAAAAAAAATTATACAGGCTGCCTCAGAGGATCCAATACAAAAGCTTCAGCTAGAGATAAATAAAACCATCATATTTGAGGGTGCCCACACCCTGCAAAACTAAGCCATTCATTTTATTCCCTATTTGTGTTACGATGCCTGAGCGCTGAATGCAATATATCAGTTTTCATCTCTGCTCATAATCCCGAAGAACTGGCAAGCAAGTGAAAGAGTGAACAAAAGATTTGTGTCAAGTCAATGTCTATGCCACATCACTGCAGTCATTTAATGGTCTGTGAAATCTACCCCAAGAGGAAGAAGAACAGATCAAATTAAATCAGACTTCAAAAACTGTGGGAAAACAGTGTCTGGAACAACATCTCTACCATGAGTGCTGTCACCACATGAGTATGGAGGGCAGCTACAAAATAAATCCTTTTTTGTTGTTGTTGCTCTTTATACATTTTAATCATAGCGTTTTTCTATTTAACTCCTCCTCCTCGTTGAGCAAAACAGGAGAGCTTATTATTGCATAAACAGTTTAGTTTTGCCACAAGTAGAAGCTGTACATACTAGTGTCTCTCAAAAAGAAATGTAAAAAGTTATCTCAATTTCTCTCCACAATTGTTATCTGGAAGAAAAAAAATACCAAAGAATTCTCACTCCTCAGAGGCATACCTGAGAACATGTCAGCCACACATCCCCATATCTATTTTCCCTATTGCTGGGTCCAAATGAGTTGTTCCTAGCTAACAAAGCTGTGCTAAAATATAAAAAGTTAAACAACCTGAATTGAAATCTAATTAGGGGGCTGAATTAAAGTTTTAAAAGCTGTTTCTTCATCATTCACCTAATCCATAACGGTGTTTTTCAGATAGAGGAAGAGCAAGCAGGAATAGAGGGGGGGAAAATAGTACGATGCACAAACGCCCCCCATATATGCACACAACCCTCCCTCCGCCCATATATGCAGAAGTGGCTGAAGGAGAAAAATGGAGTAATTATGCAGAGATCAAGAAAAATAAATGTGATGTGAAACTCTTCCCCAAGTGTTGATATTCTTTCTTGCTAGCCATTTCACTTCTAACATCAGAATTAGAACTGTAGGAGGAGAAAGGGGAACAGGCAAATATATTCAAATATTAATATTCATCAACTTATTTATCATTTATTCTCAAATACAGCCAAACCTTGATTACTCAAACAAGCTCATCTCCCTCACAAGGTATAATTTGCACAAATCCTCTTCATCATCTCCCAGCTTCAAGCAAATAATTGAGGTCCTCTGTGCCACTCAACATTTCTTCATCTACAGAGCTGGAGTAGATCAACACCAAAGTTACGTCAATAGCAGCTGCAATCAATGCTTTTGAAACAGGACACTGAGCCGGACCTTTTGCTGTTTGTTTGTCGCTCCGAGTCCATCAAGCAGGCACCTATCTTCCTTACGGACCTACACTGCAGATTGCAAACTGCCCTGAAGAAACTCTGAAAAAGGGCAGAGGTAACAGAGGAACCTGCATAGACACTGAGATGCTTTTAGATAAGATACTGCAATTAAAGCAATACAAGATTTTCCCTACCCGTTTAAGGATGACAGACAAATTATACTTACCCTTCCTACTGCTGAACAAATTAACATAAAAATATAAATACATTCTGAATATTTTTACACTGAAAGAGACAGATTTCATGAAGGAGGTTACATCTAACGATGGTTAAAAAAACAGATTCGGTTCCTAGATACCCAGAGTTACCATATTCCTCCAGGTTTACATAATATTTTCAAGGAAATCTGAAATTTGATTTGCAGATTAGAGACTTAAGTAAGAGAGGAAAAAAAGGGGGACTGAGAAACAAAGATATGATGCTCGAACGGGAAATCCGCAGGCTGAAAGAGAGGTCTGAGAAGACAACGTAAAACCGGTGCACACCTTCTACCCAATTAAGTCACTTGGGCCTGGAGACCAAGCAGCATCGCGATGGGGAAAGGAAGAGAGAATTTCTGCTCGGGGCACAACGTGGGGACTTGGAAGACGCAGCGTGTTTGTACGGTACTAGGCCCAAGCGAGGCCCCGACCTCCTGCCTCCTCACAACACAAAGACCATACGCTAGAATTGCGGGTTCAAAGTCAGTGACCTGGTTTCCTTTCGGGTTACATCACTATCCACATCACCACGAAGTAACACGTGTGTTTTTTTTATATTAAATATTTTGTTAGGGACATTTCGGGTACCTCGGTAATACCCAACCCTTGAGTTCAACAATAACTACTTGCAATAGCAACCTATAACAGGCTGTTACACGTCGTTAGGTTACCTAATAATGACAAGTTATTTGGGACCAATTACTACATGGGCATTCTTTGCTCCATAGCCTACCTTCCCTACAGAGAACAACTCTGTAATATACGCTTTAAAGGGTTAATGAAAAAATCTAATTGGTTGAATGGAAATGGGACATTGTTTTTTTAATTAGTACTGTTGTTGCTGGACACATCTGGACTGTGTCTCAGGATAGTATCTTTCAAAAATGCATTTTGGATCTTACTGGACTTATAAACAACTCTTAGCTGGGCACACTACAACAAAGATGTTAAAATAGTACCCTGCTAAAGACAGTCAAACAATAATTCAATTACACAGCAGACCAGTAAAGACACAAGCAAGAAGACTGGTCCCTCTGGTTCACGTACCCTGTTTATATAAAATTTCCTGAGTCAACAACTGTTTCAGTAGCAACTGCTCAGTGAGATTTTAAGGAGAATTTTCATCCTTCCACAAGCACAGAAGAGTTCCGAATTTGTACATTAAGAGCTAATTTGAATGGATACCTTTATTGTCTTGCACCCTTTACAGCCTGTTAAAAGAGTTTAAAGAATGCTTCCCTTTCTGGGGATGCTGGTCATGGTCTACACTCAGAAAGCACAATGCTAAACTACTCAAAAATCATATGTAGATAGTAAAAGATGCTAAGTTCACATCATTCTTTCCCACTTTATGCCATGCTTTTTTCTATGCAGTCCCTATTCTCATTACATTATTTATCACTCATGTTAAATTTCATACACAGAAAAAGAATTTTCTCCCTGTCTAAAGATTTTACTATGGTCTGTAGTGAAAGACAACTTTACTGCTTTAATAAAGTAAACACCAAAAAAATTTCAGTGAGAGAAAAAGCAGTGGGAAGCATCTTCTTGAAGTTATAATACATTCTATAATCCCAAAGCCGTTAATCAATTGAATCTCATCTCTCCTCTTTTAAAGTTAAAATCTGTTAACGTTATACTTAATTATGTTTCAATATAGGGATATAATCAACTTAAGTGTTTTTTCCCCTTCAGCTAATGCCAGATAAGAAGTTTTTCAGATACAAGTCGCACGTAAGATAGAAACATTTCTATTTTAGAAGGCTTTTTCTATGCAGTTCAACTCTGATGCAGGATCCACTGCATCAAATAACAGTAAATGGTGATGTGGTATTAAAATTGTCTTGGCTCTGTCTTTTCAATGAGGGGCCCATTAACAATAAAAAGTGACAGCACAACTCTCTTAAAATGCTACAAGATTAAGCTTGTCTCAAGCCATCACCTAAAAGATGAATCAGTTCTGGTCCTAGATGAATTGCACTAGAAGGACATGGGAAAACTCCAAGTCACTTGGGACAAACATTTTGCCAGAATAGGTGGATGACTCCCTACCAGAGAGCTCATTTTCTGCAACCTCAGTTCATAATGCAGCATTCTGAATGATGTCAGAGACTTGCAGAAGCAGTGACACAAACAAGCTTACACAGATTAAACAAGTCCGAAACCATAAAACACCTCATAATCAAGATGCAGTTTACAGGAATGATCAGAAGGATCACAAGTAAACAAAGCACTCATAAAATACAGCTATAAAATGAGAGATCCCTTTTGACGGCAGAAATGACAACACTAGCATCCTACCCGACTCTCCCCACCATCGGAACTGGGCTCCTTTTCTCAGTGCTTCCCTAGCATATAAAGACCTCATCAAATAAACAGCATGAAGCATTTCCTCCCAGTTCCTGCTGCAACGTAGCAGGATTGCTAAATCACGAGGCACAACATAATCAAAACATCTCAACTTGTTGGAATACAAACCTGAGTGATGGCAGTGGTCACCTTGATCTACAATCCAGCCATAACACACGGTACAGCACAAAAATAACTTCTTTTGATCTTCTCTGGAGTACGAGTATAGCAAGAAGCCTAGGCTGTAGCTGGTCTGATAAGCATGCATTACATACAATGCACTTTGATGTAAACCCATATTTTATGGAGGTGAGAGAAGAGTTGAAGATGCATATGAATTGGGCAGCATAGGAGGAAACTCCCTACATCCTGATCAACACCATGGCAGAATTCATTTGAGAATCCACCAACATGTAAGCAAGGCATAAGACCTTAGTCTATACTAAAAAAAAAGGGGTGGGGGCACCCTTTTAAGGGAAGAAACTAGAAATAGTTTCATGTCTGATGCTGATCACAACACCTATGACTTTGAAGTGAAAGAATGAGAGGTTAAATTGAAAAAGAGCAAATCAGAAGGAAGCATCAGAAGATTGGCAAGCCTGTTTCAAGGCAAAACTATATTCAATATAAGACCCCCACACACCTTGCTGTTCAGCAAAGACCCCAAGAAAGCAATATTTTAAGCGTTGACTACATAAAAGATAGCGTATGTGTAATCATTTTTAAAATCACAGGCAGAAGACGCACACAACGCCCGTCGCTCAGCACAAAGACATCCTCCAGAGGAAGGCAAGCGGAAGGCGGGGGACGGGCAGCGAGCAGCAGAGCAGCAGCCCGACCCCATCCACAAGCCGGGGGGGGCCCGGACACGGGGAGGAGGCAGGGGGCAAAGGCACGGGGCTCCCGGCAGCACCCTCCGGGCACCGATCCCACCGGGATCTCCAAGACGGGAGCCGGGAAGAGCCAGCGGGGCTGCCCGGGGGGGGAGGCGAAACCCACCCTCCCCACAGCCCCCCCCCCGGTCTCAGCCTCACCTCGTCCGCGCTCAGCTCCTCCATCGCCTTCCTCTTAATGGTGACCGCACCGAGGGCGCTTATCCTCCGCCCCGCCGCGGGGCAGCTCCGGGGGAGCGCTCTGCCGCCGCCGCCGCCTCTGCCCCCCGGGCCGCCTCACAAGGGCATCGCCGGGGCGGCCTCGCCTCGCCTCGCTCCTCGCCTCGCCCGCCCGCAGCCCGCCCCAAAGCAGCCGCCGCCGCTGCCGCAGCCCCCGGTCCGCTCCCCCGCTGCTCGGCTGCTGCCGCCGCCGCCGGCCCAGGGGGAGCCGCCGCCGCCGCCGCCCCCCGCCCGCGCCCCTCAGCCCCGGCCCCCGCCCGCGCCGCGGCCGCTGCCCCGCGCAGGGATTATTCATCAAAACAACAGGGCGGCGGCCGCCATCTTGCGGCGGGATCACGTGAGGCCGCCGAGGGCAGCGGGCATGCCGGGCCCCGCGCGGCGCCGGCCAATGGCAGGGCCGGGAGGAGGCGGCGGGGAGCGCGGGGAGAGCGGGAGGGGCGGGGCCAAGCGGCGGCGAGTCGTGGCGGGCAGGGAGGGAGGAGAGGGGCCCGGCGGCGCCATGGCAACGGGGGGGGGGCGAGGGCGGTGCTGAGGGGTAGCGGCCGGGAGGGGTGGGCTTGAGGTGGGAGTGAGGGGCAGGGGGGAGATGTCCGCCTGCAGGGGCGTCGCCGCTCGCCCACAGGAGGGAGAAGCCCCAGAGGGAGGTGAGGAGCCGCTGGCTGTGGTGGCTCCGACCTCCAGCTGTGGGTCCCTTCGTGCCCCGCTCCTTGAAGTCCCCGTCATGGGTTAGCCCGCCCCGCGCCTTGAAGGGCTTAGCCCGCTTCTCCGTGACCCGTAATTAAGCTTTTTGTCTAATCGTCACATTCGGTGTGATATCCCAAGGGAAAGCCGAAGCGCTGAGCACTCAATACTGGGCCTTACGCCTAACTCTTGTTTGAACCTGATGTATATTTTTCCCCTTCCTGTGGAAAAACATCTAGACATCTGCATCTAGTCACGGAATCACAGAATCATGCAGGTTGGAAAAGACTTCTAAGATCATCTAGTCCAACCTTTAACCTAGTGCTGAAGTCCACCATTAAACTGCACTGCTAAGCTCTACATCTACACAGGTCTTGAAGACCTCCATGATGACTCAACCACTTCCCTGGGCAGCCTATGCCAGTGCCGCACAATCCTTAAAAATTATATTTGTGTGGAAAATATTAATATTTTCTTTCGCTTTCTTTTCTTTCCCTGTCAAAAATCGTACTCCAGTTAGAGAACAAAGCGGCCAGGGGCTGTGCTGACTTGGGGTGAGTCGGATGTTTGCTTCGTGCTCCGTGTTACATCAGTTACAGGACAGGTAGGCAAAAAGAAAAGGGATTTGAAAAGTTGCTCTTTTGGAAGAGGACCAAAAAAAAAAAAAAAAAGGGAGTTACATCAGCAGACTTGCCCGTAGGATGAACACTCACTAGTAATAAGATCTTAGTAGACAGCTCTGTGCCATGCCGTGTAGTTTGACTCAGCTGGTGAAAGAATCCCATAAAGGAAGGACAACAGGATATGAGACGGAAGCAAGCCAGTCAGTGTGAACAAGGAATCAAATTAAGACATATTTCCTTAAGTACCATGAATAATTATAAAGCAATACAATTGAACAGCTCTGGGTTTTTTTATCCATATATGAGGCAGATATCCTTGCTATTGTATTTCAGCACACACCTTTCTTAATTTGATAGGAGCTTTTTATTTTTTTGAATAAAAATGTTTTTTGATGACTTAACCAAGTTGCCCAGAATGGAGAACAAGTTCTCTTGTAAATAATTGGATCATAATATATACTGCTGGTCTTTTTGTTGAACACCTACCTATCCTTACCATTGATTTTAGATTATGTTTTATCTCGTGTTTCTTCATCTTCTTGGGACAATGTTTAATTTTGTTATATTTTATTGTTTGGAGTTGGAGCTGTAATCTAAAACACTTGCTAGTTTGTTCTTACACTAAATTAGTCCAGTTTATTCCATATAGTAAGTACACAGAACATTATCCAAGAAAATGACTACGGGACTACACACAAATGTATGTCTTAAAACACAATTTTTAAATATACGCTTCTGAGTGAAAATTAGTAACCTTGATGGTGCTTCTGGTGCTGTCATGGTGACACCATGTCATGGTCATATACCACCTGTATAACTAACTTTTTTCTTTTCATATAATCTTTAAAGAAACTGTTTTACAGAGTGTGAATTCTGGCTTTTCTTTTGAATGTTTGTTGTCTATTTTGATTGTAAAATCCAGAAGGCAACACATATCCTTCAATTCATCCACCTATAAAGTACTTTTACATGCAGCTGACATATTTTAAACTCATGTAATACACATAGTCAGCAGTTACACTGACTAAAAAACTCAAAGGTTGGTTGCTGAAAAAGTTTCACCATCAAAGCTTTAGAGATAATTGAAGTGGTCTGAAACACCTTTGAATAAAACCCTTCAAGTGCTTACCTGGGGAATTTTGTTCCTGTCCTTCAGTTCTAGAGTTCAAGTGCATGTCTTCTTGGCAAAAACTATCTTAATATCTTTTTTTAAATTTTATTTATTTATTTTATTTTTTGGCCAGTTACAGAATATAGGACTGTTCCCTTTCTTTTTTTCACCTTGAATTTCAGGATGCTTAATTTGTATTTTATAAAAGCATGCAAAATAGTTGGCATAAAAATGAAATTATAAGCAGTTCTCTCACTGTAGTAGCTTGTCTCATCCTCAAGATCTCCAAACATCCTCAAGTGAGTTCTGCATGGCATCACCTGCTTTCAAATTATCAATTTGAAGTAGGAAGGTAGCAACAACAAAGTAATATCACAGCTGATAAGTCTTCTATAGTTTGTTTTTGTTTTTAGCAAAGGCTTCTGAATAGCAGCCTTACTACTGAAGTATTACAGTTCTTGTCATACAGTCTTTGAAGATTGCATTTTTCTGATTTCTACTTGATTTTCTCCCTGTACTAACAGACTTCTTAAGATCATCATGGCCTTTCTGTGTTGCTTCTCAAGTACATCTGATTGGAGCATACAACTTCAAGCTGTGCAGTTTAAGCGTTTTTGCAATATTTAACACTTAAAATACTGCTGTTGGAAACCTCAATTTTAAATAAAAAAGCAATGTGTTGCAGTGGTGCCATCTAGTGGAATAGTGAAGCCTGTGCTGTTGCAGTACACTGCCGGTAGACATGACAGAGCAGATTTGAGGCATTGTGTTGTTTATATTAGAGTAACGTGGTAGCATTAATCTTATTAATCAAATAAGTAAAATCATCACCCAGTTCCATAAGGAAGACACTGTCAGGAATCATAGAATATATGTAATGTTTTACTCCCTGTCCACCAGATTTCCCTGTCCAGAGTACAAGTTGTTTCTTCATATTTTAGAAGCTACTGTACCTTTACAGAGTCTGATGGTATCCCACATAATTACCACAAATCTCACAAAATCTCACGATGTTTTTAAGCCCTTCAAGCTTCAACAGGTTTTGTATGCCTCATTTAGTAGCTGTAGTAATTCTGAACTGACAGTGAGGAAGAAGAAATATCTGTAAGATACTTAAGTGTCAGGGGTAACTTCAGTTTCTAAAAAAAAAAAAAAAAAAAGTTCTAATTAATTTATTGTGCTTAAGCTAGATTTAAGTTAAACTCCTCTGTCTTTTTCCACTAGCAAGCCCATCCCTGCAATACTAGTGTTATCAGAGAGATACATTGCACATGCAACAAGTCGGTCTGACCGCTTAAAGGTATTTACAGGAGGCAGAATTAAGCTTCTGTGCAACAGCACACAGGGTCAAAAATGAGAGATATGTTAACCTAATTGAACAACCATGTGCAAGTAAGTCTTGAGTAGCATTGTTTTTACTCTGTATATGTGCTAATAGCATTCAATTGCTTTGCAGACTGGAACCTACGTGATTGCTCAAACCTCTTGTCGTTATTGTGGGATGACACTATTTTGTCATAGGCTTGCTCCCCCTCTGGTAAGCTGAACTTAATTATTTTGTGAACAAAGCAGCTATGGCACAACATAAAGTTTACATAACACATTTAAAATGCAAGCAAAGTTAACTTCTCCTGAAATACCAATCTGCAGCTTAAGGAGAAGTATTTTGAATAATGACTTCGTATCTTGTGTTGTCCTTTTTACTTTTTACCATTCCCAGAATTACACAGGTTTAAGTTCTCCTCTTGTTTGATGTTGGCAGGCCTGTTTAGACTGTTTTTTTATTTATTTTTTTATTGTTCTGGTTTAGACCAGCAGTTAAGTGGAAACCAAGCCCTATCATTTGTCTTTTTTCTCCTCCCCTCTGTCAATACATTCAGAAGACAGGTACTTAGGATTGTTTTTGGTGTTTATTAGCAAAAATCAGATATTTAACATGGCTAACAGACAGCATTTCCTGAGCCAGAAACATCATATCATTTAGATTAACAGGTAGAAGGAATCAATTCTTGTCTGTACAGCTATCACTGGACATGAGGATGCATGGCCTCCTGTATATAGCTGTCTTTCCACATAGTGACCAACACTCATATTCAAGCTCTCTTGAATACTTGTTTACATACTTGATTCTCACAACGAAGCTCCTAAAAAAATAAATAAATAAATAAATAGTAATGAAAGGGATCATCTCCAAAAGTGAACACCAATCATTTGCCATGAGTACTGACCATCACTCACCTGCTATGCTAATAAGTTATGGTTAATATTCTGCATTTAACTATGCAGAAGAATGAAGAATGAAACAGTAAAATTGTTACAGCTAGACTAGCTGAAAGCAGAATGTGTTTCTTATGTACTGTCAATTACATATACTACTGAGCTAGAAGAAAACTTGTGCATGTTATGACCACAATAAAGACTGTATTTTTGTCATAGATACAATTCTGAAATATATATAAAGATCTGAAGTAAAGCAAATACCAAGTGGAGGTCATCTCCTTCAAGCCAGTGAGTCCAGCCCCTGTTCTTCTTCTCACCAATCTGGACGCAGACAAGTTTGTCGTTGTCCCAGGTAACTAGGCTCTGTTGAAGAAGAAAGAGTGTTCCTATATGTTATCTCAGTTCTGAAATATACCTAGTAGTTAATATGCTTTTTGATAAAAAAAAAAAGAGGACTAAATACTATTGTGCAGGAAAGTGAAAATAACTCAGGTTCCTGCCTCTGTGTCACACTAGAAATAGTATTCTTGATAACTTCAGCCGAAGTAGCAAGATTGATCATGGCATCTTAATTCTGTAAGAACTTCTTGATTATTATTATTTTTAATAGTCAGTCTTACCTTGCATTTCCTGTTGTCCAGGCCTTTATTGTCTTCTTCAAACTCTTCTCCAATTTTGAATTGGAGCATGTAGTCTCTGAATGTGCTTGTGGTATGGATAGATAACATGTCCCCATCCTGTTTGATCACTTTCTGAGGCTTCAGCATTTTTGCTATCTTGCGTGTTGCGAAATCAATACCTTTGACAGGAGAAAAAAGTATAAGTTGTGCTCATCACCAGCCATTCTGACAGCTGGGATTTACCTTTGTTGCTTCTAGAAGCATTTCTTAAGAATAGCTTGCTATGCAAGGGTTCGATGGATTTTTTTAGTTGCTTTGTTTTTTTGTGTTGTTGGTTTGGGTCCCCCCATCCCAAACTGTTTTATGTTGTACAGTTCAATGAATGTTCTTCAAAATTTGATTTCCCCACACATACCCCCAAGAACCCCTTCTTTATTTGATACAAGGAATAATTAATACCTATTCTTTCACCCTTTGAAAGAGGAAAGGCATTATTCAAATTAACAAGAATTTTTTGTACACTGTACCTTAGAGTCAAATGAAAGACAGTCCTAAAATTGAATTACTCAGGCTCATTTTCAGGACATGCCACTGGCTATTAAGACCTT
Source organism: Anser anser (assembly GCF_964211835.1). NCBI lineage: Eukaryota > Metazoa > Chordata > Aves > Anseriformes > Anatidae > Anser > Anser anser. The sequence continues at coordinate 4,683,920 of NC_139738.1, read as the reverse complement.
TTGAGTGCAACTAGAAAACATCACACTTAAAATATTGCCTAGTTATCTGTAACAATCAGTTATCTTGAACATCATCCTCATGGTCTTGGTAATACTGGGCTTGAAGTATTGCTTTTAAGCTTTATTCCTATTTTTCTAGTGAATGTTTATTTATTTAGAGGAACAAACTATCTATTTGGCAGACAATAGATACATGCTCCAGTTTTTCATAGGACGGGGTGTTAAATTTCATTTAAAAGTCCTTTATATAGGTGGACAATATTTACTATCATGGAAAAAAGTGAATCTATTCCTTGTAAAGAAATTGGTTTGTATTCAAATTGCAGAATAGACCTTGGGAATAAATCCTCATTATGGAGTACCCTCCTCCCCCTACGACAACACAGCAGGATGAAGAAAGGGAGGAGTTTTCAACATGGTAAAGCTATCAACTAGACGATTAAAGTAGGTCACCCAGCATATATATGGATAGAAAAAAGATTGCATTCTACTTGCACATGCAATTACCTGCAAGCGATACTGCTAGCAGTCAGCTTACACAAATCTACAAGGCAGAAAGAGGTGGGAGAGGTAGGTGAGGGGAAGGGGATATGCAGGGTTACCTGCTGTCAGTCTGTAATGAGCTTTGCACATGAAAGCTAACAGAGTACCAAGAACTTTTAGTTCTCATTACAGCTCCATTAGTATCTCCATAAAGATCTGAATGAGATAAGAGGTTAACTTCAAGCACATGAGGAAAGGGATAGTTAGAAGGACTGCTCAACAGGTCACAGAATAAGTGAAGTCTTTTGTGAGCTGTTTAAAGGTTCATGATATTAAGCAAAATAGTTGCCTTGAATCGACAAATACACAAGAACTTGTTTGTTATTTAGTAATTAACCCTAAGACATAAGGTCTATAAGTTTGTTCTGGAAAGCAAGAGAAACTTAGTAGACAGGAAGAACTCTTCCTCATCTCTGATAAAAAGTATTCAAGAGTTCTACTTTAACAACTACCAGGCTGAGAAGTTCCTGGAACCTGCCAGGATGCCTGGGTTACAGATTAAAATAATTGTTAATACTATGTAATTAATCAGCAAACAAATATCTCTCCATTGCTTTTCAAAAAAGCTTCACCAATATCTAGATTTTAGAAGAACTCGAGCATTTAAATTCAGAAGGAATCTCATGGGGGAAGGAAGAAGGATAGAATGAGGTATTTCACCTACCTAAAGCCACCATATAGCCTTCAAAATTGTCATTGCTGACAAGGTTCCAGGTTCCACTGAAATCTACAGGCATTTCTAGACTGCAGAAAGAAGTTGCAATCAACCCCTGAGCAAAAAGCAAAAATAAAGAAACAGCTTTCCAACCAGGCCTTATATGAGGAAGACTGTGGGTGGAATTACATCAGAGATCCTTTCTGATGGAGGGGAGGGGTACTGTTGCTGAGCCAATAGGTGACAGGATATTTGTGGATTAGCTTCGGCTGGGTTGGAGGGAAAAGTTCACAGTTTCTGAAATCTTTGTATGGAGCAAATGTTATTAACCCAAGAGTCACAGTACAAATGAAAAACTGGTTAAACTTCTGTCTGTCTTGTATACTTTAAAGGGAATCACGGACACAATTTGTCATTAGTCAGATTTCTTGCGTGTATATTGGATATGGGGGTTTATGATCTGAAATCTACATATTTGTTGAAAAGACGATCTACCCACTGCAAATTCATGATGTGTTTTAGCAGGCAGGGGTTGACTGGTAAATTGTTCATGGTACTCTATCTGCAAGTCTTAAAGTAGTACTTTACGATACAGTAATAGAACTAAGTAGAATATCTCATTGGTTTATGTCTGGAGTGAATAACAGGCAGCATTGTTGTCTAGTGGCTGTAACAGGAAAGTGAAAGACCAATCATTTTTGCATATGTTATTCTCTAATGTGACTCTCAACACAACTCTGCTGTGCCACAGTTTATCCATTTGTGTTCTGTACTTCTGTTAGTTATATCTTAGGTAAATAGACATCCAAGCACATGGGAAACATGAAGAGCGAACACCAAATTCTCTGGTTTGCCTGGTGCTTTTACCAGACAGAAAGTTTATGTAACAGCTAAGCATGAGACACCAATCTAGAGGCCTGAGCTCTGTTCACAGTTCTACAGCTCTGTATTTATCAGTTTTTCTAAAGGAAAGAAGTCATTTTCTAGAGGAAAGAAATCTAAAGGAAAGAAGCACCTTTCCTTGCAATTCCCATTTAACTCCTAAAAACTGCTAATAACAGTAAGAAATTCAAAAAGTACTCATGTAGATAGAAGATGTGGCTCTCCCCTTGCTTTTTATTCTTGACGCATACAGTAAAGGGGAGATCATATGGAGCAGTAATCCTGATGATGCTTTATTAGGTGCTATGCATTGTGGTAGACTATACAGGGAGTATAGCACATGGTGCAGCTGGGAAGCTTCAATATTGGACTTTATCTTCAACAAAGTGAAATCAATTCCTTAAGTGATGACGCAGTAATATATTTTGGAAAATGAAATAGAAGAACACTTCACTTCAAAGGGAAATGATATGTGAGGAATTTGGAAATAAGACTTGAACTCCTACAGAATACATACAATTCTCCAGTCACTTGCAGTTCTTCCGTCTGTGGCCACTTTTTGCAAACTGTATGCCTTATTGTGACAATTTACAAAGTACATTTAAAAGGAAATAGGAATTTAATAACCCTGAAATAGTAAGCACTCTAGAATTTTGAAGTACTGGAGTTCCTCATCTGTAAAATGGGGAAAACAACAGTTCCCCAAATTGTGCATATGTTTTAAGCGTCACCTTAATCCTACATTTTAATTTGTCAGATGGGACAGTACCAATCACAACCATGAAGGCTACATTGAAAGAAAACCCCAAAACTGATGGACAAGGGAAATCTTAACTGCTGCTAGTAAAAAGAGAATTTGGTATTCAGAATCTTGAATGAAAAAAATCACCTATAGCTACTACATTTACCTGGTCACTGATACAGGTCAGGCTGAATAAAAGGATAATATTTTGCATAGAAAATTGTTTCACTGAACTTTAACTACATTTTTGGAGCTGACAGTTTGACCTATATGACTCACAGAATCATGTGAGTAGGAAATTAGGACGTCAAAGCTTCTTTCCTGTTTGCAGATGGATATTGTTCTCTAACCTATACTAAAATGGGAATGGTACAGAGAAATGCAAATTAATGTTTCCCCTGGACTCCAGTAGTAGCATTTCACCCACAATTTGTTATTACGAGGTTACAATACTAAAAGAGCACTGTTGCAATACTACTGACTCTTCCAAGTAAAGAGAAGTCAGTACTAGTATAAATCCTACACAAAAGTCTGGATTAACTTTTTAGTTGAAAATTAAGATTGTACTGATTGTCTGGGATGTGGTGCTTCTTTCTGTAAATCAGTTCTAAATCTCAAACTAAGATACATAGAGGATACTCAGGTAACTATTTCAAGACTAAGCCAAAGAACTGTGTATCTAATTTTGTGAGAACTCCCTAATGTCCTGGCCACCTCCTGTGATGGTTCATTTCATCTTCCCTTACAAATTCCCCTATTTTCCTTTTTTTTTGTGGAAAGATATTTTTTTCCATCTCCCTCTTAATTGTTGTGCAGCACTGAGCATATAAAACATTCTGCCAACGATGTGGCCTCATTACAGAAGTAAATTAAATGGTTCCTACTGCTGTTGCAGTATTTGTAAAATAATTTGAATCTGAATTACTTACGTGGTATAAGGACCCTATGTTCTCTTAATAGAGTAGAACCAAAAGCAATAACATTAAGAAAGCAAGCCTCACTTTTTCTTGCAGAATAGCTGTGAATGCATTACAACTCTTTTATAAAGAAGTGCAATGAACTGCATGATTCACAAACCTTACAAGTATATACATTCTCTCTTAGATTTAGTCCACTCTTGCAAGTTTTACTACTTGAACATTTCAGAATATGACACCTCACTGACTGTGATGCTGATATTTAGAACTGATTGGAACAGCAGATTGTCAGTATATGTTTACTTCTAGTGTTGTAATAGGGAGATTTCCGGATCCCACTGGTAAAACAAAAGATCAATATTCACCACAATTTTTGAACAATATTCTGTTTTGTATAGACAAAACAGTACTGACATCATTACTACTTAAAAGTTATGCAGTCATCAAACATCAGATTTGGTTAATGATTAAAATTATCATATTCCATGCAATTTATTTTATCGAAAGACCCATCACATAAAACTACATTAAAACTCGGTGAAATAACTGTCTGAAGATCACAGCTTTATAAACATGCAGTTAGATATGCAGTTTCTCTAGAATTATACAGTGCACCAATATATACCAGTGTCATTATTTAGAAGAATAATCCTAAAGTGCAGTTTTACTCTGAAAAGTGACCACATAAATGGGGTGCTTTCCTACTGGAAATATCTGCTCTGTTTATTCAGAAGCACACTAGTTGACGTGCATGCTGAAAATAAAACTTTTCTGCTCTCTGTTCTTGTCATCCATTAAGACAGACAACAGACGAAAGAGTAACAGAGATCTTATCCTTTCACATGCACCATCAATAATATAGTTTATCTTCAATGGCAGTTTGATGCTAAGGTGTGACAGAGGGGCTTAATATGTCCTTCAGTGCCTTTGTAACTGTTGATAATACATGAACACAGCCTCATTATCAAAAGACTGTGTAAGCTTGCCTAAGCTCTAAGGGAAAAAATGGCAGACTGAGCACATTTGATGCAGAAATCACCAAGGGAAAAAAAAAATAAGATCTATGATGCTACTCTATGTCACAGTAGAGTTACAGATGACCTTCTAAGCTGTGCCTTGATTTTGTTACACTAATGATCTCCTTGTACATTCTCTGTAGATGGCGTGCCTTTGAAGAGGGGGAGTTAGAGAGCGACCGTGGTGGAACTCGGCTGGCCACCCGAGTAAAACCACCTTTACAGGCTAGAGCTAGCAGAACAGAGGTTCTAGTACATGGTAATTTTATAATATCGTGGGGCTCCAGGTTTGTATGTGTGATCCTAGCTCCACTGCATGTTACATGTTCTCCCACTAGAGTCTTTACTCTCCTGATGGGTTCTATATGAGCCCTGCACATTCTAGGGCAACCCGTGATGTTCTGTGTTTGGCTTCTGGCTTCCAGATTCACCCTAAGCTCTCAGTGAAGCCCACACCTCTGCATTAGTTTTTGGGAATCACCTGCCAGGGAAGGAGGATGACAGGTTGTCACAGTTATGATCCCAAAGCAAGTTCATGGTTCTAGACTTGCCCACCAGCAGCTACGCTCTGCACACCAAGAACTTCATGTTCTGTTGGCTTTGTTGATCTGAAAAATGTGAACAGATTTGTCTTGAGGAGATAGTATGAAAAAGCTGTTGACCTGTTAGCTAGCATCTTGGAAACCTTGACATTTTTATTAAGGCACATAATCCAAACCAAAAATGGGATGACAGCAAAGAAAGGGAGGTAGAATTATATTACCATGACATTCACAGTGCCTCTTTAGTTTATATTCACTTAATACAGACAATATGTTTTTAGATTCTAAACCAGATTTCCAGCAAAGAAAAACATTTCACTTATGAACAGTCCTAAGTGTCCTACTGTTTCTTTTCAACTCCACTAACATAAAAACATATCTAGCTATATACATTTGGCTCAAAAGTAAAGGCTCATTTATTATTTGAAATAAAGGGACAACTGTCTGAGAATCTGCAATGACACTATTATTAACTTCTTTCCATTAAATCAATGGCTATAAACCAGTTTCTGAAGTAGGTCCCTCCTCTTGTGAGAAACATTGTTGAACTGAACCTACAGCTCTGGAAACATGAATGGGAAAGTAAAGCACAAGGCATTTTGGGGAGCAAACTGTGTGAGACCAAGTAAACAGGCTTCATATTTGAAAGGCAGGCAACTAAAAGCGTGATTATCTAGAGCCATTTCAGCAAGGAGTAAATTTTTCCCTTCCAGGGTATAGCTAAATCATTTATTTAAGTTGCATCATGTGTTAGCAACTTAAAAAGTAATAATTATAGGGATTTACTATCAGTAAGTGGTACATTTTGAAATGAAATGGCTTTATTACTTACAGCACAGTTATTAAAAATATTTGTGCTCCTATTTTATAAATAGCAGTCAGAGCGGTCTGAGATAAAACACATCAGAACATTTTCATTTGTTCTGTTCATCAATTTGTATTCTCATATACCACTGTGAATTCTTGTATTTAGTTCATGAACTGTGACAATATGCTTAAAAGTGAAAATCTTCTAACTGTATTTTTAAAAAAATTGTGTAGGCCCAATTCTTAAGCAAACCAAACCTCAACAGCAACTACATGTCTACTAAAGCCACAGAATTTGCCTGCTATTTGATAAAAAAGTCACCAAAACCAAACAAGCAAATAAAAACTAAAAAAAAAAACATTTTCCTCTACTGAACTAGTACCTTTTCACAGCAGAAATAAATTTGCTGTATAGTGCCTGTTAGTTCTTGGAATCACTTGCATATTTTTGTAAGGGAGCTAAGACAACCCCAGCATTCTTGTCTTCACTCTCTGGATTATATAGATTATTTTTTTCTATGTATGCCTGAACTACATCAGGCACTAGGTAACGAATACTCTGGCCTCTCCGCAGTGCTCTCCTGATCCTGGTGGAGGAAATGTCATTTGTGATCCATTCTTCCACAAGGTGAATATTATTCTTATGTCTCCACAAAATATCAGATTCGTAGATGAATTTCTGAACGTTGCTTCCAGCCCTACTGATGCATACAAGGCCATGATTTTGCACAATTTCAGTGATGTCCTCCAACTTCCACAGGTTGGGGATCCCAAAGGATTCCAGCACGTCACTTCCACAAAGCAGTTTAATCTGTGGGGTACCTTAAAAAGAAAAATAAATGAGAAGCTGGGCTTGGTTTAGGCCACCAGATTTTAGCTAGCTTGATGGGGACATTTAATATCTAGGCCAACTCTTCCCATCTTGGTTAAGATGAAATTAAAAAAAAAAAAAAAGATTCAGAGCATATAGTTTACAATTAGTAGCCTTAACACAGGGTTTCTCTGAAAAAAGGTTATGGAAGCCTTTTCATTCAAGAGGACCAGAAAATATACTCTAATACGCTTATTTAGCTTTGGGGTGAGTCAATCAAAGGATCAAAGTAAAAGAAAATCTAGAGAGGATTTCAGAAGAGCTAATTAGGAAGGGATACTGTAATGGTTTTAAAACTTCATGTGACACTCCATAGAGTTACAGAAGAGGAGCTAGCTTTTGCATGGCAGGGGGTGGAGGGGATTGCATAAAAGGAAAGAAAAAACAAGCAAAAACCACCTATTTATGCTTTGGGATCTAGATGAGTAACCTTTTTCGCTAAAATCAGAAACAAGAAGTAGCATAAAAAAAGTTACTCATCAGCACAATTCCCTTGAAATAGCAACTATTGTTAAGCATTTAATTTGCAAATAGACTTAACTTTTTATATCTGGACTCTGATTTTTCTTTTTAATAGGGTCGTGTCTATTTGGTTCCTGTTTCCTCTTCCGTCCTGGCTTTGTTAAAGGTAAAGCATTCTGCAGACTGTTAGTGGGATCAGAAGACAAAAGCTTTTGATGATGGTACCTGCAAAACAGAGGTATTTTAGATATTTTAAAGATGCAAGAGAATATAGGGAAGAGTATTATCTACTAAATAACCTTTCACCACTTCCTCTTGTAGTGTCTTCACAGAAAACCCATCCAAGAACTGAGCTGCTGAAAGAAGGACTTCTGAGAGTTGGCTTATAAGATGGCAAAAGTGCAAAGATTTCAAAGCAACAACTACAAGGTTTGTTTCCTTGTTTTTAAAGAAAAAGAAGAACCTCAGTTAAGTAGCAGTGACTGAAAGAGGGAAAAACATAAAATAAATAAATAAATGCCTTTAGATGATTCTCATGCCAGCCTTTAAATACACAAATGGGCAGCCTAACACAAACAAAATCAAATGAGGGAAGCTTGCATAGCTTATGCCCACCCTATTTTAGTCTCTTTTCTTTCCTTAGGAATATCTTTTCAGCACAAAAACTAAACAGAGCCTAAGAAAAAATATATGATCTTAAAAATTGTTCACAGGCACATTTTGTGTACGTTTAGGACTGATATTGCAATCCTTCATTTACAATGTTTATAGAAATAGTATTTTTGACTTCACTGAGTTTATTCAATGATTTGGGGTTAGTTTAACTTGTAATAGCTAACACCATTCCTTATTATTCTACAGGTTCTTGATACTTTTTAGGATTTTGCAGAAGAATACCTTAAAACTTTTACTGTTTCCAGCCACTCACTCTGGGTGCTTTCCCAGTCATCAACTTCCACCCAATCTGAGTTTTTGGTAGCTAATTTTGCCATGGTTACTCGGTGATCAGCACTGATCAGACCTTTCTTCTTATATGCGTCACATACTGGTGAAATTATTCCTTTGATTACTTTGTATTTTCCTGTGGGGAAAAAAAAAGCATATCACACAAGAACATGAAAAGTGGCTGAGCAGATGTTATTTCCACAGTACTGTATTTAAACTATTACACACTCATTGTTCACTGCAGTCTCTAAGAACATCAGTGACAGCTCTAATAACTAGCCCAGTGGAAAAGTACGGTATATTTCTGCCACTGTACAAGGAGGCACAATTAAATATTCAGTAAGAAATATAAGAAAGATATATCTCTATGACATCTACTCATGCCTTTCTAATTTCAGAAAGAAAAACTATAAAACCAGTGCTTTAGCTCATTCGAATTAGTAAAAGGCAGCAAATAAGTGAGACTGTATTTAGCCTACAGGAGTCAGTAGGATACATACTCATACTAGCGTCAATACCTAATTAGTTTTCCAAAAATATCTATCGCTGTCAAACAGGCATAAACAAAATATTCACCTTAACATTTAAGTGTCTGGATAGAGAGCTGTTTTAAATGATACAAATTACCATCCTACCTGTTTCATCAAAATAGTCTTTAGCCAGCTCAAATAGCCTGAGATGCATGTTGGTAATGGGATTAAAGGACCCACAGGCCAGCAGTACTACTTCAGTCTTCTTGTCGGGATCTTCCATAGCCATTCCTCACAGCTACAGAGCCAAGAGGAGAATGTTGGGCCTAGTTACTGCAAGAGAGATTAAAAATAGTTATTTCTACTTATTTGTGCTGCCAATAAGCAGATGATTTCAAGGGCAAATTGATCACCGTATTTTCCTTCCATCAGCATTTGGCCTGTGATCATTCATGTGATACTGCATTATCCAGCTTTTAAGAGATTAAAACCACTGTCTCTAGTTCTTCCTTGTTATTTCTGAATAGAATGCAAGGAGGACGACATATGTAACAGATATGTGAACCTACCTTTGCCTTGTCCATGTATTAGCTTGGCAGTTGCAATTCCTTCCTATACGCAAGAGAAGGAAGCACCTTTAAGAAGTTCATTAAAAATGGGCAGCTCACCAAGAGAGGCCAGTGTACTGCCCACTCTGAAGAAAAGCAGCTTGTGCAAAAAAAATCCAAACAAGCAAATAAAAATACCCAAAAAAACAACCAAAAATCAGGAGGAGAGATTATTAAGGTCTCCAACTTCAGAACAAACTTTATTAGAATGTCTTTTTTTTTTTCAGATGCCAATGCCAATCAACTGCCAAGAGACATGTTTGCAGAGAACTTCCTTATAAATAACTTCCTTACTTTTGGTGCTTATAGAGGGGAACAGAACATCCTCTGAGAGTTCCCAGTGCTGCTGATGTACTTTGCAGTGAATATTTTCAGCAAAATCTACATAATTAACATTATATTGAATTAAATTCTGGAAGAGAGGAGGGTTAACATTTCTTTGTTTAGGATTTATTTACATTTTACAGGTTCCTAGTATGCAGAAAGACAGTGCTATGGCCTAAACATGAAAACAACCAATCTACTTGGTTTTGTGGAAAGCGGGTACTGTGTATACCAGTGGAACTAACGATAGAAGAAAAGTGAATTTTAAAAAGTTTAGTGAAAGCTGCAATTAAATACATTTTTTTCCCTTTTTAAAAATACAGCAGCACTGTTTCAATTCTGCAACTTGAGTTTCAGAAAGGTGTTTAAAAATTGGGGAAAATAAGGAAATTTCACCACTCGTCTTTTTAATTTCTCCTCCCACTGCATGGATTTTTGCTCCTCAGTGCTTCATGAGAACATCCTGGCTTGCCAAGATGGTTTCTCCTAGGCTGGCCCTGAACAAGCACATGAAAACTGGAATATATTATGGGCCATTCTCTTGCTTGTTACTGTTTGTGAGATGTCTGAGGCATTTGTGTTGAGCACTGAATAGTCTGCCATTATTTCAACAGCACAATCTGCCTGGAAAAATCCCACAAGGTCAACCTCATGATCAGTCTTCTTTGCAAAGAAACAGCAATGCTCGGTGCCGCCACAGTGGTGATATATCTCATCACAGCTGAATCTTCTAACAGCTCCTACCTACTAACATCAAATAGCCCTTGAATAAAAGGAAATCCTGCAAGGCATCTTATGAGGTACATTTTGCAAGTTTTGGTACTTTTCTGTGCTTTTGAGTTTCACAAACTTTTAAAATATTCTGTATTATTGCAGAGTAGTTCAGCGTTTGAAGGGTTTGGTGTTACTTGGAATGCAGTCTTCACAGGGGCATCAGCTAGAAGAGTTACTATGGGAACAGGCAAGGAAAGGAGTTGGACTTGCCTTTGTAATGCATAAAGCCCCACTTGCTAAAGAAAGTGACTCATACTGCAAATTGGAAAAGGATTGATTTTCTGTTTAAAAAAAAAAAAAAGGGAAAAAAATGGAAGATTTTAAGGTAAAAATGTGTAGTGCCTTCTCTGGAGTTAGTCAAACGTCCTTGTTCATCCTTTTTTGCACTCTTTAGAAACAGGCAGGTATTGCATCATAAAATCACCTTGTAGCACTGCATATCTGCATAGCAATTAAGAACATAACAGTATGCCCATACCCTCAGCCTCCTAATCTGCGTTGACATCCTCTGTCTAGGACCATTTGCATAGAAAACAGCTACATGGCTGATGTGGAGAACAGCGCAGATGACAAGAGGTATCATTGTGATTACTGATGCTATTTTGTCATCATTATACCCAGCATAGTACCTACAGAGCTGGGACCTGCTCTGTACAAAATGACCTTCATACAGCTCTAACTCTTTGGTATGAGCTATGTGCATGGTCAGTTAAGTGTGGTTTGTTTCACAACACTGCAAACAGCCACATCCGTTATTGTTCTCTTATATCAAGTACTAAATAAAATGTTAGTAAAATCTCTCTGTAGAGACTTTAAAAGTAACAAGGTAAGGCTGTGCTCAGTCAATGTTTCTGTAAGCACTGGATGCCGTGGATCATTTTCACTTTTTCATAAGGAAAAAAATGTGCATTGTAATGTATATGATCCTTTACATGTATGTTTATATAGTCTCAGCATGCTTATACGTGATTTCATGTAGTGTGCACCACTTGCAGCCCTGACACTCGACATGTATTAGCACAAACCCCATCAAGATGTGCCTACAGCAAATTTTGGCAGTCCTGAAAACCAAGCTGTTCGCTTCCACGGGTGCGCAGGCAGCGTGGTGAGTGCCCTGGCCTACCACCTTTACATTTCCGAGGAAAACACTCATTTATTAAGAACAGCCGAAGAAATAGAAAGATTCAGACGTATCACGCCGCCAGCGTGCGGAAGGAAGCTCCTGCTGGCAGCTGCCCCGCGCTGGGCCCGCCGCTGCCCGGCCCGTTTCAGCAGCCACCCCCTCCACGAGAGCCCGGCCTCCCCTGCCCGGCCCCCCGGGTCCCCTCGGTCCCTCCCCGGCCCCCCGGATCCCCCCTCTCTTACCGCCCGGGGCCTCCCGGCGCCCAGAGCCGCAGCGGGCGGCGCCATCGCAGTGGCCCCGGCGCTCCGGAAGCGGCCCCGCGGCGCCCCGCTCCCGGCCTGCCCCAGGTGAGGCGGCGACACGGGGCCGGGCGGCGGGAGGGCACCGGGGGGGTCCGTGTGGGGCTCGGGCCCCTCTCCGCGCTCCCTGCCCTGCCTGCGGGCAGCCCTGCGGCCTCCCCTCCCTGCCCCGCGGAGCCGCAGTCCGGGCGGTGCCGGCCTCGCGTCTCTTCCCCGTCTCCTCCCTCAGCCCTTCGCGTTTACCGCTCGTCTCCCGCCGTGGCCGCGGGAGGGTCGCGTCTCCTCCCCGGGTGCCTTCCAGAGCCGGGGCGAGCCGGCGGCATTCGTGCAAGTGCTGGGAGCCGGCTGCTCAGTACCGGGGGAGCCGGCGTGTCGCCCGGGTGCAGCCTTCGGATCGTTGCGCTGAGGCCACTTGGCCTATTTAATATCCGAAGAAGTGCGGATTTTCTCTAGAACGTTCTAGTTTTCTCCAGCTAATGGTTTCAACTGGGGTGTTTACGTGCTTCAAACTCCTAAATTTGGGTTGTTGACTCTTACGTAGTTTCCCAAGGGGCAGTTGTAGAGAAGGCGAAGAATAAAAATTGAGGAGTTTTAGGATGCAAGGAGACGGCCTCAAGATGTGCCAGAGGAGGATTAGGTGGGCTATCAGGAAGAATTTCTTCACGGGAAGGGTGATTAGGTGCTGAAACAGGCTGCCCAGGGAAGTGGCAGTCGCTATCCCTGGAGGTATTTAAGGGACGTGGACTTGATAATGTTGATGGTTGGGCTTGATGACCTTAAGGGTCATTTCCAACCTAAAGAATTCTATAAGAGCCTGCTGTTCCGTATAGAGAGACATGAAGTCATCAGTAATTGATGCTAGATTTTGGAGTTGTTTCTATGTGATATAGCTGTTTGAGTTATTATCTTGGTGTATGATTTCTTGCTAGAAAAAGAATGGTCCTGTAGACCCAGCCTAATATTCCAGTATTTCTGCTGCTGGGATCTCGAAGTGCTTATATTAGACATTCCGTCATCAATATATTGATCAATTAGATCACTTTAAAATATGTTTTAAGGTGTTGATACATAACAGTAACACGTTCTTTCTCCTAGGAGTGTTATGTTACAGCTTCGGATTTTCTTATGAAAACTGAAAATGGCTTCAAGGGGAACAACAGAGACCACTAAACTAAAACAGAACTTGGAAGAGCAGTTGGATAGGTTAATGCAGCAGCTTCAAGATCTGGAGGAATGCAGGTAATAGAAGTAGATGCTTTCCTCTTAAATGGGAATATTTTTCCTAAGTGGTTGGCAGAAGGGAACTGTACCTTTCAAAAGTCTTGTGTTTTTTTGTTTTTGCTTTGTGTTTTGATGTGGCTTTACTTTTTAAAAATTATGATAGGGTGTTAGTATTAGGTAGTAAAAGTGATGTGGAAAAAAACATTTTTTATTAAGGTCATTCTATTGTCTTGAGGAAAATGAGGGCAAAAATACTCATTACTATTTTCTTTGAAATTTTATATTTCAGTGGGACTTGTTAACCTGCAGTAGCTGTTCACAGAATTCTCAGTTTTCATATATGTTTTTTTAATAGCAGTTATTTGCTTTTGTGTGCTTTTATTTTGCTTTGTCTTATAATTACAGATTTGGTTGTGTATTTTTTTCCATGGTTTGTTTAACATCTTCATGTGATACTCCTGACTCTTTTGGTCTTTGTAGGCTAGTAAAATCTGAAATAGATGGAATTGCCAGGGATTTTTTTTTCCATCTCATTAGTGGTACTTAAGCGTCCTGTCTGGTTTTAGATGCTTTCTCTGGCTATAATTCTAACTAGCCTAAGCGATACATATTTAGTGTATTTTCAAGAACAATTCTGTGTGTCATTCTTTGAGTTTACCAAGGCTTAAACAGCAGGATTAAGGGCTGATGTTTTTTTTTCCTGAATTGCTTGATGGTTTGGGGGTGAAGAGGTGGGCTTTTCAGATAATTTGATCCACCTTACCTTTAAGTAAGGCAATCTCACTGCATTTTGTTGTTGAGATCCCAAATAAATTTTTAAATGTTGCACCATGTGTTTAGTACCTTGTAGTTGTCAGTGTCTTTTTAATGCAAGTGAATTTGTACAAGCAACACAACTGCAAGGACAGCTATGAAGAGGTGCAAAAACAAGAAGCAAACTCATGTTCATGAGCCAAATAACAGCTAAGAGGCCTAGAAGCAGAATAACATGAAGTGATGTGAATATTTTTATTGCTATTTGAGGATACGTGCTTCATGATACACACTGATGTCCTTTTTTCCATATTACATCTCAGCTTTAATCCTGTGATTTAATACGTCTTGTTGGCTCTTCTTTAGAGAGGAACTAGATGCAGATGAGTATGAAGAAACAAAGAAAGAAACTCTAGAACAGCTGAGTGAGATCAATGACTCACTGAAGAAGATTATGTCCGGAGATATGACTTTGGTGGATGAGCTCAGTGGCATGCAACTGGTAAAGAAGTTTCTTACTCAGATCTGTCTGACTGATGTGTTATTAAAAGTAGGTTGTATTCTGCTTGGACTCAGCAAAACAGGAAAAAGATCTAAGTGGTCTATTATAATATCTATACAGGGGCACGTGAAACCTGCATCTCTGCACTGAATGTTTTTATTATTTAATGTATGTGTACATATTAAAAACTTGGTTAGGTCTCTTCATTTTACAACAGGAGGGGAAAAATAGTATCAGTGATAACACTGTAGAAAAAAAATGTGGGAAACTGCAGGGCCTGAATATTAGAAAAAGTTACTAAATAATTTAAAAGGTGTGAGAGACAATCCAGCATGATACATGGTGAGAAACAAAGTTCTTGCCTATTTGTTAGGAAGGGTAAAGATAGCATTTCATATGCTCGTATCACTGGTTTGTATTTCAGAGAGTCATCCCAGTCCAAATGAAAAGACTAATGGTGACTGTAAATTCACGTTCTTCTGGTGTATTGATCTTATGTCAACTTCCAAACTTTTGATCCGTTTTCTGTCTTTTCAAGTGTTTAATGAAAGCGTGGTTTGTTCCTTCTGAGCCCTATGTTTTGAGTTCTGTTTCCAGAGAAATGATGATTTGTTGAAAAATAACTGTGGTGAGATTTAATATAATAGCTCTGATATTCTGTAGAGTATTTTGAATAGCAACAGGAAATTGACCTCATCAATTACATTCTGCTTACTCTTAGAAGAACTGTAATTGTCAGTGTGGGCATAAAAACTGCTTAAGATAGCACAGCACATTCACTTGTGTCCTGATAATATCAGGAAGATGTTGGAAATTTAATTAAGACCTGGACTCTAATTAAAAGTTCCACATCTTTTTCTCAGAATAATTGCACCAATTAGTGGATTTTTCAAGCCCTGTGTAAATGTTGGATTTTTTTTTCATCTAAGTTCCATGGTTATGCAAACAAAGAGAAGCTCTCTTATCAAATGATGCAGAGGATACTAATGATGCTTTCCAGCCTTCATTAATCTTGTCATGCAGCTATAGTTTATGATTGCTATTAGTTCTGGTCATTCTTGTTCTTTTCCTTGCAGGCAATACAAGCAGCCATCAGCCAAGCATTTAAAACTCCAGAAGTAATTAGAATGTTTGCAAAGAAACAACCAAGGCAATTGAGGACAAGGTTGGCAGAGGTGAAGGTTTCTGTTTTACTTTAAGAACGGTTTATTAGAACTAGACTGATTTAGATTTGTAATGTTTGCAAGGAGAGTACCAAGTGTGTTAGGAAACTTGGTGGTGGCATCACAAGGAGATAAAGAAGTTATCTTTCAGTTTGTCCAGTTTCAAATGTTCATTGTGGTAATGGGGACAACAATGTATATGAGTTGTTCTCTATCTTGCTGTTTCAAAACAAAAATGTGGTTAACAAAAAGTGAGCTGAGTATAATTGCAGATGGAAGATGTGAAGAGTTTGAATCTAGAATTGTGTTGGGGGCATTTGAGTGCATTAGTGTTTCAGATCATGACTGAACTTGAGATTTAGATTAAGTGAAATGTGATTCCCTTGTGTATCAGTGATGTGTGAATCCGTAATTTTGGATTAGAAGAGTTTCAAGTCTTTTATTAGAAGAATTTCAAGGTCAGAGACATTGAGAATGCCAATGTCAGGTGCAGAGTATCTGGAGAATGTCAGAAAAAATGTGCAGCCATCTTTTAAAGTATAGTTAGGTCTGTCCCTTACTTCCATGGGTACCGTGCTTACTGATGGTATGTTTAGGCTGTTGCAGTGGTCATGCTGTTTTATTGAGTGAAACTACTGGGATGTTTATGTGATTTGACTTTTTATTTCTTGGTATACAGATGGACAGAGACTTAATGGTTGGGAAATTGGGACGAGATCTGTACACGCAACAGAAAGTTGAAATCCTGACTGCCCTCAGAAAGCTTGGTGAGAAGGTAAAGTGTTAGTATGAAAGCTAGTTGATGAATAGACTTTTTTATCTATATAATGAAGACAAATCTTATATATTAAAATAAGAAATTACAACTTTTTTTTTAATGAACAAATCCTAAAATGTAGCTTGCTTTCATAGCAGACGTCTTGAAGCGCTCACTACTAAACATGCCAAATAGTATTGTACATTTATATAAGACTATTACTATCTTTGTTGGGCCATAGGAGTGAATCATGTAGAAGCTCATACAAGATGATGATACGAAAGCTGCAATACGAGTCTTTTACTAGCTAACTACCGCCTATCCACCCAGCAGGGACTGTCAAAGACTTTTGACACACATTGAGCTTCAACTCAGTTCTGTATTGTTGATAATATCTGTTCCTTGGTGTGAGATATATACATTTGAGAGGTAGATGTTAAACGTTGTATTTCTCCGATAATCGCATCAGTGTGCAGAACAATCCTGTTTTTTTTGTGTGTGTGTGTGGTGTGTTTTTTACCGCTAGAGGGAGGAAGAGAAGTTATTTCTTTTTGTTGAAGGTGTATGAAGAAAATGAGTTGCTGTGTCTCTCTGTAGTTAAACTTTCCTAGTAAATGAGGGAATGTGATAGAAAATATCAAGTGTGGTACTAAAGGGAGGTACGTTCCAGGTAGGTGATATTAGCAAGTGCTTTCCGTCAGAATATTGTTCTTGTTAGACTGTCAGAGGAAAAAAATGTTTTGGAAACATTTAATTAAGGTTCACATCTAATTAAGATTGTGAACTGAATGTGTGAAGTTACCTAGACCTGGCATGAGTTCCTTGGGTCACCTCAGACAAGCTTTATGTTATGCTTTGACAGCCTCCTTATCTTTTAAAATGATCAGTAACCTACTTCACAGAGGACTTCCCAGGATAGCGGTTTCACATCTATTCTGAATGTGACAAATGTTGGTAAATATTAAGTGCTTGTCTGCACAGTACTGCAAAATGTTAGGTAGTTTGATGCTTGCTTACGAAATACAGCAAAGACAGGTAACTAGTAGTTTTTCCCCTACATCTGACATAATTTTCAATGTTTGTACCTGATGTTCCATTGTAGCCTGTATTTTTAATTGTTAAATTGACACAATTGCTGTGGGTAGTTTGACACATTTAATTCTTCATCACTTTAATAAGGATGTATATCTGAGGTACTTAAATGAGTGAATTTTAACTTAGATACCTGAACCTTTCAAATGTAGGTTGTTGCTTCATTATTGTAAATATTTTATGGGCATCTGTCACCAAGGCATCAGAACACAAACATAAAAGCAAAATCTACATGTGTAAATGTCACTGATGGTTCACAGCACTTTAAAGGAAGAGACGGTTTTCTAGGTCACTGACTGTTAATGTGGTCAAAGCTGGCTGTGGCTCTGTTTTGGCTTTTGTCAGTAGATGATAGGAGGTGAGCTGAGAGCTTAGCTCAGTAGTGTATGGCCCACATGACAAAAAAAAGTGGTTTGCTTCCTTTGCCTAGTTTTGGTACAGAGATGCAGGGTGACCATTTCATCAAAAATTATCACTGGAGGGCTTGAAAACCTAGTGCATACGCTGTCCTTTCTGGACTGACAGAGGATATTGAGGAAGGTAATTCAGTGCAGGGCAGTAGCTTGCGTTTTTACTTTGGCTTTTAGTATTAGATAAAACTGCAAATTGATAATCCCTTTAAGCTGTCATATTTCATGATATAGATGATGGGAATATGGTGGGGATATGCATAGTTAAGGTATCAAGTTCAGTTCGGCCTTTTTTGATTTAGCTGACACCCGATGAGGAGACCTTCTTGTCAGCAAATGCTGGTGCAGCCCTGAGCCAGTTTGAGAAAGTCTCCACTGACCTTGGTAAGTTTTCGTTCTCATAAATTCCAATTTCTTTGCCTCTTCAAACAGTGATAAATAGAAATACCTGTGATTCTACATGAAACAGAAAATACAAGCAAAAGATTCATGCCATTAAATTCTGACATGCGTTTTTCGATTTTATTAACAATAAAACTCTGATACACTGTCCATGAGGGAAAAGAAATGCAGCAAATAAACTCAGTGCGAAAAAGCCACAAAAAGGCAAGTGTTCCACATAATGCTGAAGCCTTGAATGCCCTGTCTCAAGCAGACATATCACTCGTACAGTTAAACAATACTTTTTTGCATTAATGACTCCTCAGGAGAGCCTTTTCCTCTGCTTGATGCAGAGAACCCTGCAATTACTGGCACACTATCAAAATAGAGCTTTAAAGCACTCTTCTTGCCGTGATGGTTGTAACTCTAATCATGTTGACAAGACCAAAAGTTCATTTATAATATGCATTAAATAAGCACGACACTTCATTCTATTTTTACTGTTAGAATTGTGATGAAAGAGCTATGAATGGCAGGAATGTGCCAGACTAGGTCAGGCTACAGATGAACTAGTTCTGTGACCGAACTCTCAGTACTCCTCTTTCTGAGTGCAGGCAAGGTGGGAACCCTGTTGTTCAAAATGGTGCTTCATTAGCAGCTCTCTACATAGTTTTGGAGCTGTCCAATCCAGTATATCTCTGTTTTTTCTTTTTATGAGCTCAAGTGTTCTACTTTTTAAAATGCAGGTTTGATTTCTTTTGATTTCAAATGTTTTGCTTGATTTATATTGCATGTAAGGAAATTCTCTAAAATACGATTTCTACTAATACTGAAAATATTTTTCCTTTCACAGGATCAGGAGACAAAGTTTTTGCTCTAGCAAGTTTTGAAGTAGAAAAGGCAAAACAGTGAAGAGGTGTGTGAGGCTCGAGTCTGTCCAGTTGTCAGCAGCATTGGACTTCTGTCATTGTAATTGTTTTTTCTATTTTTAAGATGTTGCAAAAAAAAAGGGGCAAAACCTATCAACAAACCCTAAATCTCCTGGGTTCTTAAACAGAAGATATGAAGTAAAAAACCTTAAAGTGCACTTGGTAACATTGGTGTCTGTGTACCTCTTGGTAACGTAAGTTCTGAGGCTAAACACTAAGTGGTACTCTAAAAACAAAACCTTGTTATGACTGTCTTTGAAAAGAATCGGCTATTTTCAACTTTTCTGAATGTGTATTTCTCTAACTATTAAAATACAATTTTTTTGCATGTGGTTGTACCAAGCAGATCTTTTTTCAGGAACAGTCCTAATGAATGAGTTATTTTTTGGGTGATTATTTGAGTTGCTCTCGAGTTGTCTTAATTCTTGTCTGGGCCCCCTACTAAGTATTTTATACTAGGAATCCATTGCATCTTTTAAAAACTGACATAGCTTATTTGAAGTACCATCTTTCTACAAACTGTTTGCAGAAGAACCAAAATGAGACTGTATGCTGATCGTTGGCCCTTGTCTGCTTGTTTACTGTGCACATGAATGAGTGTCATTGTGTCCCAGCTTTGATTGACAAACAATGGAAGCCCTGTAGAGAGACTTCTGGAGAAATTTAACCTTCTGTGTTGAAATGACAGGGCATTGCAAGGAAATGGCAATGAGGAGCCCTTTCTGTGACCTCTTATTTGAGCTCTCAGTGTATAACTGCATGCTACCATTATTTCCCAGGATTTCTGAGATAGCATGGAATAACTTTAAAGTAGAAACAAATTAAAAAAAAGGGAGGGGGAAGAAGCTCTCGTTAGATGATTGATGCAACTGTAGCTGTCTAATTATCAGGTGGTGGTGCTGTGCAGAGAAGAAGGTCAGTGCTTCCACAAGGAAGTTAGAATCCTGAATAGTTTCAGATTATAGGGTGATTTAAAATCTTGTATTGTTGAATTTTTAGCTCTGATGGAGGAGAAACTACTTGGGACTCTAGATCTGTGTTTAACACTGATAAATTATTTTTTATATTTCTTTGTAAAATCAATATTAGGGATCTTGTTCTTCCAGTACTGGCAGCTTCATGTTTTAATTCAGCACTATTTCTCCTTATTTTATCACTAACTGAAGAAAAAGGATATGAATAGAATACATAAACCTCTCTGATCATCTTAGCTATTAACAATTGTATCTTTTACGTCTTAACAGAAAGAGGAGAAAAAGTTTGGCTTTTTTTATGAGTGTTGCTTCTGAAACTAGAAGCAGTAAATCATATTTTTTTTTACACAGTGTAGCTGCATGTAGACATATCTGTTCATCTTTCTGTTTCTAGCCCATTCAAAAACAAGCAATTCAAAAAGAATTCAAATATTGGATAGTTTTTGGTCATTTGGACTAGATGTTGTAACAGGGAGTTAGCACTTCCTTTCTTTGGAGAAATTCAGAAGTGGAGAAAGCACGTGAAGCATCATTGGCAAAGGGAGCATTTGGCTGCAAGAGAATCGATGTGCTGTTAATACAATACTGGGAGGGGGACGGAGCACTGGGGCAGGTTTCCCAGAGAGGTTGTGGAGTCTCCTTCTCTGGAGATATTCAAAACCCGCCCGGATGCCATCCTGCGCAACCTGCTCTAGGTGATCCTGCTCAGCAGGGGGGTTGGACTGGATGATCTTCAGATGTCCCTTGCAACCCTGTCCATTCCGTGATATGGCACCTGTCAGAGAATGTGTAACTAGCCAGTTGCAGACAGACAATTCCCCTTCCTGTAAGATGGGGCAGAAACGTATCAAGAGAGGAAAGCTACCACTTTGCTGCTTAAACTCCACATATGATGTGCTTTTTCTAAGTGATAAATTTGTATTTCCTTAAACGAGAACAAAGTACATAAGCAAATAACCAAAGGCCACGCTGTTTATTCTAACTTGCCAGAAAATAATATTAAAAAGAAGACATTTTTGTATTGCAAAGCTGATAGGACAACAACATTGGTGATAGTCAAAAAATAGGCAGTGTGCCTATTTAAATTTTAAGCATGTTTCTGAAACTGTGGCTCTTCATTCAGAGGTTTTGTCTGTCATGGTAAAAGCAACCTCCTAAAAACATGATTTTAAGTTTTGAGTTTCTGTGAATGCATTAGGAACCTTGACAAGCTAAACGTTTTCCTGAATTGTTGTTGAATTAAATTTATCTTTTTGCTGCTGCTCTGTAAAATGTAGTAACTCCTGTCACAGTAACTTTGTTGCTAGAAAGAAAAGAATGGCAATAACACTGGAAAGAACTCCTAGGGAAAAAAATATCTAGATTCCATCTTGCTAGTGCTTCGGGTTATAAAAAAAATAAGAAATTCAGGTACCAAAAGTAAGGATGCTACCAAATTATTTTAGAATTGATAATGGTTTAGAAACCAACTTTTAAACCCAAACGTTGAGTAGATTTAGTACCAGTTCTTGATGGCATGGCTGTTTTTGGCAACAGGGGAGTTGTCAGCACTGTTGCATTTGTCAGCAATGAAGGTGACTGACTGTTTTGAGGAATCCTGTGCTTAACATAGTGCAATGTCAGTGTTTTACCTACTGTGTGTGTATCTTAGGCTTTTATAGCAAGATCCGGGCTTCATTGAGAACAGCCATTAAACCGAGTGGAGTAAAAATAGTCTTAAATGTAAATAGTCCACTGTGATGTTAATGTCTGTCACATAATAGTCACTTAGAGGATAGGTGGTTAACATAGACTAGAAACAGAAAATTAACATGATCAGTTGTAATGTAGATTGCATTTATAGGGCATAACTGCGCTGTAAATAAGCAAGTTTGTCTAATTGTAAACTAGGATTGGAGTAAACCAGATAATGTTTTTTTTAGAATGATTTTGCTTTAGTAGTTAACCTTTTGAATTCTAGTCTTTTAGAAATGAAAGGCTATATAGTATAGACAGCATAATTCATTCATTTAACTAATGGATTTTTTTCTCATTTCTGTTTTTTGAGGAGCTTTTATTTAGACAGGGTCTTTTGTGCATTCTATCAGAACTATTTTCCTGTCTGGGACAGTATTATCTGCTCTGACAAAGGCTGACTGCAGCTTTATAGCTGAGAGCAGCTTATTAAAGGCTTTATTAGACAGTCTGAAATTATTGAAAACAAAACAGTCCATGGGGACTGTTGCTGCCTTCTTTTTCTTTCTGCTCATTACTGGTGCTAAGTAACTCTTCTCCCTCTCCCAAACTGCTTGCAGCATTAGTATGTAAATTAAATCTCTCACTCCAACAGATCACAGTAAGTTTACTCTACAATAACTTGCAAATCTTTTTCCTTGCAGTTTTAGAGAGGTGTGTACATTTCCGGGAGAAACTTTTTTATTGATTTGCAAATACTTTGGGATTTTTTTCAAGTTTTCTGTACTGCAGGCAGTTGTAAAATTCCTATTAAAATGATTTCTGACTGAATATCTTCTTAGTGTTGTGCTCCTTCTGCTCTTGAAAAGATCTCTTGTGATTTAGATGGACAAGATGAGACTGAGATTAATGATCAATGTTATTGAAAGATTCTGTATGCCAGGCCAGACTTCCCTTCTCACAGCCATGACGGGTCAGAAAGCATAGCTCTAACCCAGAGGCTGGATATTTCCTGCAGAATAACTTGACTACAAATGTAATTTAACCAAGGAATCTGTTGCCAATACGAACCTATTTATATGTTGGCCCTAGCAGACATTTATTTAAGCTAACCTACTTGAAGTGGTTAGATTAATTTCAGAGGCATAGAAGATTAATTGGTGTGCTATGCTAAAGGTTTTGCCAAATAATCCTGGGAATTACCTCCGCCAGTATCTCTAATGTTTCTACAGGGGCTGGATAAAAAATGCCATATTCCATTTATCATAATAATCATTTGCTCAGATAAAAACCGCTAACAAAAGAACAGATTCTACATGAATGTCTAGTTTTGCAGTTTAACATAACAGCTTGTGATGTTTGAGTTCCATCCCTGGTTCACCATTAGACTCAGGCAGATCACTTATTGTCTACACTTTTTTTTTTCCAGAATAAAATACAGATTATGATACTTGACTCTCAAGTGCTGTGAAGTTGTCATTGATCATGCATTGCTTTGAAGATTAAAAGTGCTTTGTTTTTTGTTTACCATTTTGCTTCTGAAATACAAAATATAAAGTACAGTAGCTTTAAACGCATCAGCAAAGTTGCCCAGAGTTCTTTTTGGCCACATATAAGCTCCTTTATCTAATTGTTTTTCTCTATAGGGTGAATCTAGTGACTGCACTGAGCTGAAATAAGAGGTGTTAGAAAATTGAAGCTTCAGATGCTGTCAGTTTCTTCTGTTTTTTGTCTCCTTGTATTATTTCCCTTCTTTGATCTTGAATGGAAAAGTAGCAAGTTACCTTTGTATTAAAGGAAAAATACAAGATTTCTTAGGAAACCCCTTATTTATAATTTGCCATGTTAACTTATCTGTTAAAATCAAGTTCATTTTGACAGAGAATTTTGTATTAATGACTCTGAAGCCTGTATTAGTGATACCCTATTGACCAGGGTATTTAAGGCTGTATCATTAGTGGCTGAAAAGGTAGCCAAATTAAAATATAACCATTTATTTTTGTTTCCAGTGTGGCCTCTGTAAGGACAAATACAGTTTTTACGTTGTAAAGATCTGAAAGTCAGCCTGCAGGCATCTTTTGTTTTCCCCACATCCATCGTTTTAAAATCATCCTCACTGAGTTCTGGTAAGTCTTTTCTGGTAGGGAAGTCAACTCTTATATCAATTCTCTCTGCTGAGCTACCTGCAAGAGAGGAATAGGAGTGCTCATAGCAGAGTTTTTCTTCAGGAGTTGTGGAAAATGTGACACCTTGCATTGCTATGGGGTGGGTTTGGTTGGTTTGTTTGTTTGGTTTTTGACTTCATAGAGTTTTTACACCTGAGGGAGGGACAGTTAGTGAATTTTCTGTTGCCCAAGATTTCTCTCCCGTGACTTTTAAACATCCAAGCTTCCACCTCAATCATATGGGAGCTGCTGATGTTCAGAGCATCTGAAGAGGCGAGCCTAAAGTATCTGACACTACGTGTCCAGGATAAATAAAGACATTTCGGAATAAGTAGTCTCTGAAACAAGATCTTAAAAGACAAAATGTTAGTGAATATAACTATATGTATTGCTGTATCATGCACTGAAATGTGTACTGTAATTGAATACATTTTACTGTATTAATGATAGATTTAATAGCAGATTTCTTAATTAGAACCTTAAAATCAAGTTCTAATTGTGAGAAACAATCTGTAGCCAATAACACAGGCTCAGGCGTAGCATTTTTATTGCAATGGTGGGCATCCTGCAAGCAGGAGAGCACAGCATAACCTTATCTTCCCTATTACCCAACACTTGATTCCTTATGTTTCCACATTGTCTGAGTACTACAGGTTCACGAGCTACTCAATGCTTTTTACTACATATATGTACAATTTTGTATGACCAACCATTACTTTCTCCTTTTTCTTTTTTTCCCTTCCTGTCTCATGACCATAGGGACTCGTGATTTTTTATTTTACTGATATCAAACTTCTCATCTTGTTTTTCTTATCTATCCTCCTTTTTTGGGGACAGTGGGACCTTCCCCTTTTCTGCTTAACATAGACCTTACTGTTCAATCACTTTTGAATATGCAAGATCACTGGAATTTTCCTCTGCAAAAACAAAACCTTATGTCACGCAGGTCTACAAAAAGGCTTCCATTGTGAGCACTTTTTGATGGGAGAAATCGGCGATGTATGTGTTGCCTTAGGGTCGTAATTAGGGTTAGGGTTGTTAGGGTTAATGTTAGGGTTGTTAGGGTTTGGAGAGCGAGAAAGCACAGAGTCCTGTTGTGTGTGGGGTTGTGTAAAGGCTCCCCAAGGGAGTTCAGGTCTACCCAGAGGCTTCCATTGGGAGCACTTTTTGACGGGAGAAATTGGTGACGTAGGTGTTGGCTTAGGGTCATAATTAGGGTTAGGTTTACTGTTAGAATTAGGGTTAGTTTTAGTCTCTTGAGCATGCAGCATGTCCTTTGACACTAAAAGTGGCTATTACAACAGAAAGTTGTCACCTTACTTGATAGCATAACTGAGTAAGGTTGGTGGTGATAAACTAAGGTGGGTCAAAACCTGGTTTATACTCTATTGTTTTAAGAAAATAAATATAAAATTTCCCAAAGGTTTAGGAAGCCTTCTAGTATCTTGGTCCGCAAAAATCTTTCTAAATAAATCTGGGATGTTAAATTTTGTGACATATGATTGTATAATACTGTTGTGCTGTCGCCCAGCTAAACTAGGACAGGAGAGCTATACAGTACTTAGTTGTGAATGGTTTGTTGCCCATGATGCTATCAGGAAAAAAACTTATATTATTGCAAGGGTGCAGACAATGGCTTAATTGTACGGTCCTACTGGCATAAGATGCTTTTGGAAATTTTCCTGAGACTCATATGCTGTGCTAATAAACAGTAATCCAACTGGAGGATCCCAGAGCGATGCTTCTGCATATTTTTTTTTCAGCTTATGCTGGTGCTCTTATGTTCTTTTCTTAAATAATTAATAATCATTACTGCCTGCTGTGCTGTGGGTATATGCTAGTGATCTCAGATCTCAACGTATTTGCACCATTCCTGTTCCTGTCAACAGCTTGGTTTTGCTCTTTGCATAGGCTTTCATGTTAAGACCTTCATTAACTGGCAGTGGGGTATGGATTTCAGTGGCATCGGGCTTTGATGTCATTAAGTAGCAAGCTGTTAAAGGAAGTGCCACCTATTTCATTACTGTGACTATTTTTATGCAATTAAGTTAAATAGCAAGTAGAAAACACGTGCCTGTTACTAAACAGCACTTAGCACACAAAGCCCTTTATCTTGCTGACCCCACAACGACTATTACAGGTACGTGATGTTACTGTTAGCCTCAGTGGGAAGCCACAACGTGGGTTAGTGACAGCAGGAGCGGATTCTGCCTTGATTTCTCTGTGTTCACCGTGCTTTTACTCGGCTTCGGTCTGCAGCGGGGACGGGCTGCGCCCTCAGCACCTGAGATCGGGTTGATTCGGAGAGTCACGGTAACGAGTGGTTGGGCAGGTGAACGGATGTCTGGCCCGGATGGAGGCTGTCAGAGAAGGTTGTTGGAAGATAACTCCTGGTGGATTAGCTTGAGTTTATGACTTTTCACAGAACCTACTGACGTTTCATAGCACCATAGAATAGCCCGAGCCGGAAGGGACCCCCAGGGACCATCGAGCCCAACTCCTGCTTTGCAGAATTTAATGTTCTTAGCACGCTTTTATCCGGCTACGTAGGTGCCTTAACAGCCCGGGGATTTATTTACCCCGGCACTCCCACAGTCGCCCCGCGCAGCTCAGAGGCCAGCGGTGCGCTCCTGGCGACGCATTTCGGGGGCGGATCCCAAGGGCAGGTAGGCCCCGCCCCTACCCCATCCGAGGCCACGCCCCCTCGCACAAAGCCCCGCCCCCTCCCAATACGCCACGCCCCTACCCTGCGGAGCCACGCCCCTCTCGGGCAACACCACGCCTCCCTCCCTCCGTAGCCCCGCCCCTACCCGCCGTGACCACGCCCCCGGGTGCAGTGGCCCCGCCCCCGGGTGCAGTGGCCCCGCCCCCTGCCGCGCCGCCCCGCCCCTTCCTGCCGGCCGGCTCTCGGGTGCTGCCTGCGGCGCCGCCGCTGCCCTGGGCCCGGGGCCGCGGCGGGTCCCTCCCCCGGAGCCGCCCAGGCGCCTCCCTCGCCGCCCCCGTCCCCGCCCTCCTTCCCCGGGCCGCCGCGGTGAGTCACGACGGGAGGAGGCGGCCGCACGGCACCGCACGGCTCCGCTCCGCTCTCGCCTCGCTGCCGCCCGCAGGAGCACCGGGGCCGGCCCGGCCCCGCCCGCAGGTGAGCGCGGCCGCCCTTTGTGCGCGGCGCCCGGCCGGGAACAAAGGCGTCGGGGCGGGCAGGGAGGCGCCCCGCGGCCCCGGGCCTCCCGCCGTGCCCGGTGAGGGGCCGCAGCCCCGGGCCTCCGGCTCCGTCTTGTCCTTTCCTTCCTTTTCTTCCTCCTCTTCCTCCTCTCCTTCCTCCTCCTCCTCCTCCCCGCCCCGGGGCCCGGCCACCTGCGGAGGCGGCGGCCGCCAGGCCCGGTGCAGGTACGGGAGGTGCCCGCTTCGCCTCCTGGCATCATCACGGGGCGGCCGGCTTCGGGGTCCCGGCCCCGAAATGGCCGCGTTTCGGGCCGCCAGCCGGGGGTCCGCTCGTCCCGGTGCTCCAGGTGCGCTGGGGCAGGTGGCCCGCCCGTGGGCCGTACGGCAGCAGGCAGCCGCCCTTTGCTTCCCAAAGGCTGCGGTGCTTGCGGCGTCCGAGCCACGGTGAAGCGCAGGCAACCTCCGTGCAAACACCTCGCCTCGGCCGGTGTTTAATTCATTAGATGTCTTCGCCTATTAGACGTCTTCTGGAGCATCCGAAGCAGCGCTCCGTAACTTTCTACTTGGCGTAAAAATGGACAGCATCCGCAGGCTCACCATAGTTTGGTCTCTCTTAGATCCACGAGCAGCATCGCTTCTAAATCAGAATACAAATTGTGCTCTAGAAGCAGCTGAGAGCTGATGGTAGCTTCTGCTCAACGTCCAGATGCGCTGCATCAGCGAACGTTTGACTTGCAGACTTGCGTTTGCTTTCTCTCTTCCTCAAGAAGGGGATGTTTTGGTCTGTTGTATATCATCTTTTATTTGACCGTTCCTCATCCTGGTACGTTTAACAAAGTAAGCTTTGATGCTTTATGGGATGAGAGCGAGACATTCTGCAGATGTGATGGTTAAAAAAAAAAAACAATAACAAACCAGACACTGGAGGCGAGTTAGGTTTACTTGTTTAGTTTTCTGACCAGACTTACCTCCGGTATGGCGATAGCTATCTCTCTTGAGAATTTTGGGAACATCACTTTTCAATAAATTTACAACATCCAGATTTTCTGTTTAGTTTTTGTTGGTCACTGAATTTGCAAGCTGTCAACTTCTTTTGCCCTTGATACTTGTGGACATCATGTGTGACGTGAAGTAGCCTTCTGAAAGAGAAACATCGTGTAAATGGTGAAGAGTGAGGCTAAAGTTTATGCCTAAAGAAGTTTGTTTTAGAAGTAGAGGCCTTCAAAGTGAAGGGACGTACAGAAAGCTCAAGTATTGCATCTTTTGTAAATGCAGGCTTATTTTCTTATTAATCTAAAAGTTACTGTTTGCCTTGAAAAATAAATACAGATAGCAAATAGTGGCAGGTGTACTTCAGATACACTGGAGTTGCTTCGCTTTGGCACTAGCTGGAAAAGCATCATCTCTTATACCGTAATTCTTGCCCCTTGGTAGAAATTGGCATCTTCTTCAGTACAATTTAAAGTTGCTGCTAAGCTGCTTTGCGTGCTCTCTTACTTTATGTGGTGCATGGTAAGAGCGGAAATCTGCACGGAAGCCTGTAGGATTAAGCAAATGAAAGAGCAAGGCCATTTTTAACAAGTTAACTGATAGTGGATTGGCTGAAGCGTTATTATGGCTTACCTAAAACTGCTTCAAAGCAATATCTTTGGTTCAATTCATTTTAAACATTGCAGCAGAGATTAGGGAAAGTCTTACAGGACATAAAGGCTTTCTGTCATCTTTGACAGCCAAACGGGAAGACACTGAATTCTTCATCAGGAAAATCTTCCCAGAGCTTGATAGCGTAATAAATACATATCAGATATACCACGGTTGTTACTTGCTTGGATGCCTGTTTGCGGTTGTGTATAGGAGCTCTATTTATTGCACAAGCACTGTAGGTGTGTAGGCAAAGAGGGTTATTTCTTTCCTTGCGATACGAATTGAAGCCTCTATCATCTTAACACGAACTGGTTAATACTAGTACCTTTCAATAAATATATAACAATAATGTTAGGGAATAGAGGAGCGCAAAAAGGAAGTTACGAATCCCAGTTTAGTGGGAAGTCTGTAGTACTGTGAAGTTCTTCCCTCTCTGCCATCCTGGTGTCTCAGTACAGTTGCTTTGCAAGAGAAGAGAGGTTTCCAAAACAATTTGTTATTTTCTAACAAACACAACTGAACTGAAACAAAATTTTGTAATCGCAAACGTTGACTGATACACATCTATTGCTAAAAATTAGTCTGCAGTTGCACACAAGGAAATAAACTGAACAACTGCATGTGTTTGGTAAGGTGTGACTAATGTTCAAGATTGATGATTTGCTTAGAAAACTGCTTGTGTAAAGATACCTATTTGTATTAGTTTAATTTGATTTTTTTTTCTTTCCAGAATGTTTGTCAATAACTAATGTGTACACTTGTGATTTTACTAAATATTTCAGTTTGTAAGTTGTTAACTACAAAGCATCCTGAGCATCTGACCTAGTTTTAGGTGTCAAAAATGCACCAAAGTGGAGTTTGTACGGAGAAACAAGAGGCTTTTGGAAGCTGCTGTTGAATATGCATGGAGAAACTTCCAGTAGAGTTTTTTTCAAAAAGGAAGGATTAGGTATCTTCAGAAATATTTCCATGCGTGTGGATGCAAAGCTGCATTTCCTTTTATTGCAAGCTGTCATCAGATTGGATTTCCTGCTGAAATGCAGCAAAGGTAGTAGCAGCTGTCATAGCTATACCGGTACCCGTGTGTACATAATGCTGAAGTGACTGGACCTGATGTTAGTGTTTCTAATTGTAAAAATTGTAATCCCAAGAAATATGCCAAATATTTACATTATGGGAGTTGACCTAAGTGTATAGCAAGAGGGTGGTTATAATTCAGTTTTCAGACAGTGAGAGTAAATGACTTTCTGCTAGGTTTCCAGATATTTTAACAGTGATGATGCAGCCAGTCAATCATGTTCTTTATTTAAACTATTACTGTTCAAAATGGTACTTCAGAAATGGTACGGTAGGAAATTCAGCCAAAAATAAATTTTGGTTTGTAACAACAAACGTGTCAAGAACAGCAAAGAAATCTTAGCACATAACAGTTTTGATTGAGCCCTCTTTAAAAAGCAGTTAGTCCTGCATGTTTTTCCAATAGATTAACTAAAATCCATCATATCTTGTAAGATTCTTTCTGAAGGTATGTCCGTAAATATTTTTTGTCTTCCGTGTTATGTACGGTTTCTGCTTAGATGGTTTAACTCTTATTTGTGATGCCTCTTTGTAAATTTTAGTTTGAAATAACTCTTTGTATCACAAGTATTAGAGTTTTTGTTTTTAGTTTGAGTGTTCTGATTTGCTGCCAAATTAATGGTATTCATTAATTTAATTTCAAGAAAGCTCTTGCAAGTATACAAGTAGGTGAATAGTCCCAGAAGATGTTAATATTTTGACGCTGATGTACACAAAAATGTAAATTAGTATAATGAAAGCATTCTGTCACCCACTCCACACCCTAAGAAATGATGGTAGTCTAATGGTCTTGCTTGTAAGTACATGGGAGAAATAATAAATATGTTTTAAATTTAATAAAAACTTTGTACCAACAAACTTGACTTCAGTTAGAAAAAAGCAAAGCATTCTGTTACTGTTCATGATGATGTTCTGTCTCTAATAATAGGTGAGACTCACGGTTCTTTTTTCCTTTTAAAGAGCCATGGCCTGACCACGAGCTTTTTCAAAAGAAAAAAAGACCAGAATGAGTAAAACTACGGAAAGTTAATAGGTGAGAAGAAACCAAAGATCAGAAAAATAACTGAAAATCTTCAATCGATGATTGAAAAAGGAGAATACTCTTCTGACTCTGGAATTTGTTTTCAGACTCAGTGTTGGGGAAACATTATGTAAAACATATTCCTTAAAAATGAGGAAGGGGAATTGCTTGTTTCTGCTCACTATTGTTGATTTGATAGAACATTACAGTGCTTATGCATAGGTTAAGTGTCACTGTGAAGAAAGGAGGTGTAATCATACTTCTTCACTAAGTGTTTTGGGGGTTTTACAGAATATCAAATCCGCAAGCGTATTTTTTGTTGGTAATTGTGATTTTTTTTGTGTGTGTTGTTATGCTATTTTAGCATTAAAACAAACAAACAAGAAAACCATCTGTAGATAAAATGCTGCAGAGGGGGAACCAAAAAATTCTACTTGGACTTGTGGAACTCCTGTGACTGACTTGTAACAACTATTGATCAGGGAACAGAAATGCAGCCGATAGGTTTGTATAACGCTGCACTTGACTCGGGATGTTCTGTTTCCTGCAAGTATTTAGACCATTTATCTGGTTTTGGAATGTCTATTTTCTCAATATATTATGAGGATAACTAGCAAATATGGAAGCAACTGAAGTAATCAGCTCTGTTTATGACCATGACCAAGCTCTGAAACTTTCTGACTCAGTTTATCCTTCTGTAAAAATGAGTTGACTAATTCGCAAGAATGTTGTGATGTTTAATTAAGTGTAATTGTTTTGCCTGTGAACTCATCCAGGTCTTGATTCAGTGCACACTGAAGTCAGTGAGGAGCTTTTAATTAATTTGATTGAGCTTTAACTAAGTGTACGTGTACAGGCACCCATGTGCGCTTAAAGGAAGCGTGACCTAAGTTTTTGCTACAGACTTTATTTAGAGTGGCAGCATGAAGGCTGAAACAGTTTCAAGTAAAATTACTGATAGAGGCTTTTTGTAGAAATGAGAAGGGGATAGTGTGGTTCTGGTCACCTCTGATGTCTGTTACCATACTCATTTAAATAGATTGCTAACTTTGTGCTGGATCTTATATGGAATGCTGGTAATTTCATTGTGTCCTGGTGGCTTGCTCAGTCGGTCTGGGGATGCAGTACCAAACTTCAAGATAAACATGGTAACTGAATGTTTATGCAGAAATAATCAGCAATAACACACTTAAAATATAATTAACTTTAAGAGTTGATGCCAAATTGAGAAAAATAGGAGCATTCATGTCTGCTTAGCTCTTTTTTTTTCCAGGAATGTATGTAGATGCCAAATCATACTCATTGGTTTATGTGGAATTCGTGAAAGGGTTTGCTTAACTCCAGAGGTCAGAAATGTCTTTTTTTTTTTTAAACAGAACTGTTATCACTGAAACTTTATTTAGCAGCTCCAGAAGACTGCAAAATACATCTTTCACAAATCACATAAACCTTTTTGCAACAAGTTTCTCATGCTTTACTGCCATGATTTAGTTCACTAGCTCTTACAAAAGATGTTTTAAACCTTAGGTAAGATTCCATATGTGTAATAGTGCTTGTATGTGAGGAAATATAGTTTTGGCACTCTGTTTTTAATATATCTATTTCATTGTTCTTAATAGCTGTGATTTTTGATATAACCGCTACAAGCTCCTTCCTTTGGTTGATGTTAATAAAGATGTACTGTAATTGTACTAACAGTTTGGAAAGTGTAAAAATCTGCCTTCAGCTTCAGTAATTCTCTTTTCTCAATCTGCCTTAAATTAGGTGGCTATTGCATGCAGCATCTTCCTCGGGGAAGCTTTCTGAAGCGGTGTGAGATCTCATGGTGCTTTTAACTTGCAGAAGAATCTGCCTTGTCTTGAATGTTGTTGTTAATGGTCTCTGAGCTAAGACCTTTTGTTATAATTCGTATATATTGGAGTTTGATTAATCAAAATGTATTTTATTGCATCTTTATGATTCTCCCGTTCTTAGTGGAAGGAGTGACATTTATCCTGTAGATGTACTGAACTCTACGTATTTAGGAGATCTTGAAACAATCAGTTTTAAGTATTTAGCTTTGTTACTGTTAATCCTTGAATAAATCAAACCTGCCAGGCAGT
This sequence comes from Anser anser, assembly GCF_964211835.1. Lineage (NCBI taxonomy): Eukaryota > Metazoa > Chordata > Aves > Anseriformes > Anatidae > Anser > Anser anser. The sequence continues at coordinate 4,650,913 of NC_139738.1, read as the reverse complement.
TCTGCTTCCAGTTTTCCATGAATCTCAGGTTGGTTGCCTTTAACACGTGAGTGTCCTCGATCTTGCCTTAGCCTGTGATTCTTCCTGTTGTTTTGGGACTCTGACGTTGGCCGGTCCAGCACTGACTGGGACTTCATATAACGCCTAAAGCTCCTGTAGGCAGTATTTACTTCTCTCCAGCCTGTGTGTGTGTTTGTAGGGTAGTGCTAAAGAGTGATTTCTGCTGTCAAACAATGACCTCATACAGGATTATTTCACAGTTCAGGGCTAATATAATTACCTTTACATACAAAATTGTGGCTAGGGAGGAAGGAAATTGCATCCCTGTTCCTGAGAAATAGGAAGTCTCTTGAAGGCAAGAGTTCCTTCCTTGTAATTCCTCTTTACCAAAAACCATAGATAGCAAAACATCTGCAGTGAAATTGGGTTGTAACTAGGAATTTGTATCAAGTTTGTGAACATTAAATACTCTCTTTAATTGATAAGTTTTTTTCTTTCTCTCTGTTGACCTAAAGAGACTAACAAAAATCCTTTTGTTTTGCTTTTTTAATAGATCCTTCAGGAAGTAGGCGAACTGGTATACTTCTGTAGATGTGATTAGAACAGCCATTTAGACCAATTTATCAAACATTACCAAGAAACTTTTCAATGAGTATTCTTTTATGAAGGTCCTAGGGGAGCAAGAAGGGTCTCTTGGCCATATCATCCAATAATAAAGATGCTACCAGATCACTGAGGAGACAGAGGTTCTGTGCTGGGGTCAGGGGAAAAAAGGTGGATCAGAAACATTTGTATTAGACAAATAGCCATTAAGTCTTAGTTTGAGCAAGAAGTATTAATGAAATACCACTCCAAAGGGTTTGAAAACCTGAACTATGAAGGTTCAAAACTGAAAGCATTTGGCTTCTTTGCTTATGCAGCGCATCCATGCAGAAAGGGATGCAAAAGGGTTATGGTGTTCATTTTTTTTTTTCTCTGAAGGGGCAAGATAAGTTGGTGTCATAAGGGGTTTATTTGTAACTCTTTTCCAGCAAATGTTATTGATGTGTGAGGCCAGAACAATATTACATGCTGTTATATCCAATGGTTAGGCAATTTTGGTAGTCAACAGCTATTAATCTGAAAGTGTCCTTGATTCTAACACTGTACTTTGATACAGTATTGCAAAACATTAAAATGCTAAATAGCAACCTAATAACAGCTCACGTTTTAATTGCTTACAAAAAATCTAGTTAGCCATAATCTCTCTTATAAAAGAGCTGTAGGTATTTTCAGTGTTAAATGCATATGATCTGGCATTAATGGTGTTCAGATGTCAGTACAAATTACAGGGCAACATAAGTCATGTTTTAAATTGAAAGCTATCCCTAATATGCTAGGCATCTGTAGAAAGATACTATGCTGATGAGTACCAAAGTACTGCCTATAAATATAATGGTGCTTCAGCAAGTGGGATAGTGGAGAGAAATCCTTTGCAGTAGGCATTGCTTGTGATGTCTGCCATTTCTGGTTAAATATAACAATGCTGTGTGCTTAAGCTGCTGAGAAGTTGGTTGCTAGACCACAGGCAGCTTGCCTCCAAACGTGGTACTTCTATTTTGGGGGGGCATGCTTGTAAATTAAAATTAAATGTTATTGTTAGTTTAACTGCTTGCAGATACTTACTGGCATTTTGCGTGTTCTGGTTTTAGACTGTTCTGTATGGGTTTGTGATCTGTTAGCAGTGTCACTTGCCTTTTTGCTAACAAAGATTGAGGCTGCAAATTTTTGTACTAGCCAGAGGTTAACAGAGCAGTTTAATTTAAAAATCTGAACGCAAATACAGTATTGAAGCTGGCTGGAAACATAGCAGATGCTGAAGTGTTTTTCCATTAGTGCTGCCTGGTAATTCTGAATGTGTGATTGTTCATGCGTTTCATGTTCCATTTCAAGCCACTTGAGAATTACCGAGGAATTCAGAAAAAACATCCTACCTAGGGCATTCATACCTACTTGCATCAATTTTGACATTGTATTTTGTTGCAGGGGAGCACAATGTAGGCACAGTAGGCTTTTTTTAGGGTCATTAGGAAGACTGAACCAATTTCTTGCTTCTCCAGTCAACTAATTGTTTATTAGTGTTTATAGTGTAAGGTCTTTATGCCCTATGAATTAAGTTTTTTTTTTGTAGCCTGTTGAGTTTGGTTTCTGTAATATTAATGGCAGTCTCCAGGAAAACCCAGTTTTACAGGTAATGATCTGTAAGTCTTCAGAAGTTTGCAAGTTCAGTGTTACTACTTCTTGCAGAGCTTCTTTGAAAGCATGACTTCGGTCATAAAGCTGAGTTTACAAGAAGATGATGTGACCACAATTGCTGGCCTTGATCTTCTTTGTGCATGTTGTGTATTGCCCCTTGGGTCAGTTCCTGAAATGAACATGGGATAGACGTGTGCTGCAAGAGTCTGTCATTGGTGACCATAATTAATAGCCCCAAAATATGATACTTCATTGACGGAGATGTTGTACGGATATGTATTTGTCTGATGTGTGTAGCACGCCAACTACGGAAAATGGGAGAGAGATACAGAAAATAATTTAATTCCTGTAGGGTATTGATAAAATTGTTACTTCTGATGCTCATTTTTTTCACTAGTTTGATTCAAGAGAAAATCAAACTACGCAAATAAAGCTAGTTTCTTTAGAACAAAAGAGGCACCACAAGTTGTCTCGTATGTTCACATGCTGGAAGCTTGGTTTTTTGTTTCCCAAAACCTAGAATATTTAGAATTTACAAAGAGATCCATAGAAAGCATTGTTTTGTCTTGAGGCACGTGTGGCACTTGTTTTACAGCCCTAATTCTTTTGTGAGAGATGCCTGGTAGTTAAAATTATTGGCTATCTATCATTATGACCTAATTTCCTGTTTAGAAGATTTGTAGCTTTGTTATAAATAGGTGCGTGAGCCTATGTGAAAGGTGCTAGCGATCAGGACAAGAGCAGCGCTCTTCAGTTCAGCTGTTGAAGATCATCTTGACTAAAGTAAAGTATTGTAATATTTCTTTAGTTGTTTCTTTGGCTTGGGATAAAATTTGAGGATGAACTGCTGTAGTTAAGTTTTGTAACTTTTAAAAGATTTTTTTTGACATTCCTTTTTGAAGTGTGAATACATACATGAAATTAAAATCTTATTTACAGTTGTGTTGATGTTACTACGTTTAATTTCAGAGGCTTCAAGACGACTGACGTGAACTGCCTAGAAATCTGTACTGCCTCTTTTAACTATATGAGGCATGATAGATGTCTTCTGTTATAAAGCTTGCTGCTGTGGTACACCAAAAAATATAAACCTAGTTTGTGTGTGCCTGAAGGTCAGGAGACAAGCATCATTTTCATAAAAATTGTGATTATAAAGCTAGGATTGTAGCTTGAACATTGATGGAAGAACTGCTTTATTAAATTGGGGAGCTTTTCTCAATGCACTTCATTACCACTATTGAAGTGCTTTCTGAAGCTCTGGAGGGTGATCCAGCACTGGGGGGAGAGGAAAAAAAAACACAACTGCCTGTTTTTGTAGTTTTTCATGTCTAAGTGGCAGTGGTTTGGGTTGTTTCCCATCCCTCTTGAAGAGGGAGGACTGTACTGTTGTGTTCAAAATTTAAATCTAATGTTTAAAAGATGTGAACCTACCACTGGAGTTCCAGCTGACTGGGACTAAATTGAGTAAATTGACTAAAATCTGGGATTCAGATTCAATAATCGTATAGAAGATTATACTTAACATAAAACAATAAGATGAAAAATGCATGTTAAATATTTCAGTTCTTACTGTTCACCTATAAATAGGTAGCTGTTACGAATTCTCCATTGTCATGTCCCTCTGGAGATGGGAATTAATCCAGCCTCCAGCTGCCTGTGACTGAAGGTCATGAGTCAGATTGAATTAGAGGAAAATTTGTAGCAGGATTTTGCAGACTCTGGTTCCTGACTTCAGGTTTTAGGCTCCAGCTTGGAAGGTTTTTAGGGCTCAAGCTGTTCTCTGAAAAATGTCATTTGAAAATTAACAAGGCTTAAAGGTGCAGCGTCCCCTTGCGCTTACAAGTTTCCCAGTGTGACCATATTTTAACCACTGAAGTACTCAATAGTACAGCTGTGGAGGCTAATAGCTTAACCTTGGATAATGATATCACAGAGTTAAAGGGACCTCTTCACGCTGGCTGTTAACTCAATTTGTGTAGTGCAAATGAAAGCTGCAGTGGTCGGTCTTATTCACCCTAACTTCTTATCTGAGCTTTTATAATCCTATCCCATTAATTGAGGTTTTTAGCTGCCTTGAACAGAACCTGCCAGATTCAAGGAAAAAAAACCCTAGCTCCTATTGGATTTCTTTTGGCTATAACTAGAAATGATATAATGCATTAAAGAGGTAGTCGGCTGTAACCTACATTTTAAAAAGCTCACCAGGTGGCTGCTGTAAGTACCCTAAATTATTAAGACTGAATATGTAAAATATTACTAACATTTACTGACAGTTTACTGCCTTTTTTCCCCTCAATTTAGGCTGTGCAAACTGCTTCATTTCACCTTTTTTCCAATACCAGTAAAATGGCGATGTTCACAACGGCAGCAGTAGGAGATCTCCAGTGTTGGGGGAAATACGGAATTGGAAGGAACAAAAGCTCACGTTGCTTTTTGTTGCATGAAATAAGCATGCCTTTAAAATGAAGTGAGGTGCTTAAATAGTTCGATTTATGCAAAATTTACCAACGTTCATTTTTCAAATTTTTTTTTTCTGTTGGGATGTGAAATTATCTTAGGTTCTTTCTCTTTTTTTTAAAGGGTGGGGGCGTTAGTAATTTAGAAATTCTTTATTTTAAACCCTTCTGTGGTGTTGCCCAGCAAAAAAGCCTTTCCAGGTTTTGAATTCATAAGAGTGTAGGTGGAAGTGAGAGAAATACAGTTATAAATCTGTGATTTCCAATTGCTGCGTGCTGGAATCCTTCTTTACTGAAGGAGCTTGGTGAAAACACTTCTTGCCAGCGAGCTTCGGTTTCCTTAGGAGCTGTTTCCATCTGTTCATAAAACAGAGCTGTTAAACTGAGTGTGTGTTCACATTTCTTCTGTCTACATTTTTTTTTAAAGTGAAAACGGGGTAGTTGATGTTCTAAATGTGGCAAGGAAAACAAAGGGGGCTGGCTAAGTGGAAAGGTCGTATTTTTTCACTTCATACTGGACTGTTGTGTGCAGGGTAGTAATTGAAGGGAAACCTGGTGTGGTCTTTTCTTTCACTTTTGGGAGGGATTTTCTTTTCGCAATTGACTTTTCAACTTAACACTGTGGAAAGGTAGTTGAGCATCATTTCCATTAGCGGAAAAGTTGAAAAATATTTAGTCGTCTTCTACCTTGGCAGCGTTCTTGTGAAGTAGCCCAACTGTTCTCGGGCATACATACGTCTGCTTCCAAAGTATGTCCATTTTACTCGCATCCCTAGCTTGCTACCTTGCTAGAAAGTGCAACTTTTTGCACGAAGAAGGTGATATTTGCCCTTCCTTTTGCACAGGGGACAGCATTGCACACACTTTTTCCACTACCAGACAGATCAGTTTGGTAGGCAGGCAAACGGGGACTGGAGCAGGGATGTCAGACGTGCTTGGCTCTGCCCAGTCCACATGTTGGGCCTTGCAAAGCAAAAAGCATTCCAGTGATCCTCGCCCAGCCCTTCTGCAGGCAGAGCGAGGAATGAAGTGCTGAAGAACAGGGCAGCTTTTCCATTTGCTTACTGACCCGCGTTTACTGCTCGAGAAAGGGAGACAACGTTTTTAAACCCAGATTTGCGCTCTGGTAAAGCTGGGCTGGCAGCTTTGGCTGTAATATACGGATCCTCCTCATTTATTATTCTGCCTTGTGAATCATATTAATAATACATGAGGCCCAAGTTTCGTTCCCTATGTGTGTGCCAAACAAGGAAAAATTAGGTGACCCAATTATGTCTGTTTTGCAGAGTTGGATGCAGCAGGACAAACTTGTAGGATTTGGTCTTTTAACACAGTTTAGTGAAAGATACAATTATTTCAGCCAAAAAAAAAAAAAAGCTATGTTTTTGAATTGCACAGCTGAGTCTTTTTCATGAGAGAGGCATTAAATAATGGCACTGGGAAGTACAACTGTGCTTAGCTGCAAGATAGACAAGGTATTGGCAGCTCAAAACATTCCTTTTGACCTTGCGAAACTGTCTCACCCGTACCTGGAGAGACCAGTTCCAGCCGTGATAGAACAGGGCATCCCGTATGGCTTCACCAGCTTTTGGTACCTCTTCCTTCAGCACTAGTAATTTAGGTGTGATCACTGGGAATTCGACAACATTCAGAAATACTTTGCTTAGACCAAGAAATATCAATGGATGTGTAACTGGGCTTATGAATATCCTTGGGTTCTACCTCTTTATTCTCAAAAAGTTTACGCAGAAATCATTATTAATTCAGTTAAATCTTTCCTTTTTTAGCTGGGAGATAACAACTGTGTTTATTTTTAGATTCAAATTCTTCTAGGCCCATATCCCATTTGTTCTCTTGAATGAGCAGCCTTCCAGTGAAGTCCGGTTAATGCTGTGGAAATCCCTTCAGTACATAACTGTTTGTATTTTTCTATCTCCCTGTCTGGCTTTTTGTGCTGAAAAGACAGATCAAAATGTTGTGGGATTGTTTCTCGTATGCAACATAATGTATTTGACAAGAATAGGAAAACACATTAATTCTGTGTTTTTCCTATTACAGTAGGATTCAGTGGTTCTTTGATAACAGTTTGATTTATAGGACATGCCAAATTAGTTGCTGGTTGGTTTTCCTCTTTGCTGATCAGCTGCCGTTGAGCCGCCAGCATCCTTCACTCGGCATGCTGCGTCCTGGTGCCTGTTCCATTTCCTTAAGCTGCTGTAATTCAGTGACATACATATTTTAAACCATGTTTCTTTTTGATTATTATGCCTTATGTTTTAGCTTAAAAACTCATTTATCTCTCTGGTTGGGGCAGCATCGTGAGTTAAATGTTAGAGCCTAAGACTTCCACCTCTTGCCAGCTCCTGCATGGACTACTCTGAGCTTGTAAACATTGCTTCACTGCTGGTAAGACTTTTGTATGTTAAAAAATACTCTGACCCAAGCATACAGCATTGTAAGGAAGTAGAATTATTTAGGAGAGAAGGACAAGCATGGAATGAAACTGGAGACTTTGTGCGCAGTGAAGTTATTTCATTTCCGTGGTGAAGGACCTTGCATGGTTTTATCTGTTCCGAAGTCTTTGCCTGGGAATGTAAGCCCATTGGGGCTGGAAGAATTTTGATTGTAAGTCTGAAAAATGGTTTTATGTTCTTGTATTCCAGTGACACCTTAAGTGAAAGGTGTTTGGTTATGCTTTCTCACGCGTGTGGGAGTACACAGTGTGTAGCTGGGCTTCAGCAGAATCTCGCAACCAGGAGAAAATCTGCGTCTTACTTTCCGTGGAGGAGGTCCTGATCGGCGTGACTAGCCCAAGCAGCTGTTTTTAGTACCTGTACAATTGTTGAGAGGCTTGTGCGACGATCAAGTGACGCCAACCTCCCCATGTCCTGCAGCACTCACAAGCTGCACGAAGCAGTCACCATTTGTGTAGACAGAGGGACAAAAAATTGAGCAGAGGCAAAATAAGCAATGACTTTGCAGGAGCGGAAGGTGGGTGCAGGTGAGCGACGAATTAGCAGAATTTAGAGATGGTAAAATTCTAAGAGCCAAAGAATTAACCTGAGCTGAGAAGTGTTTTGGGATGGCTCACTGTGTTAGCACACAGGTCCATTGGGGCTTTCAAGGCTGTGAGCATAACTCATCCTGGTGATGATTCAGCTGTCCTTCAGCTGTCTTGCTAAACTCTTTCTCACATTTTGCACTTCTTCCCTCCCACCCCTAAAATACATAGTTGCGAAATATTTTTAGATCCTATTTCTTAGGGTTCGTTAGGGATGAATGTGGAAGTGTTGATGTATAATGGAAAGCGCTGGCCGTGTGAGCCGATGGTTGTCGTAGCTGGGAACAAGGAGGTAGAATGTGTGGCTTTGGACTGGTCACCAGGCCTTTTGTTTTGTCCTCACACCTTTAAGAACAAGTGATGAAACCTGATTTATATCATTTACTCCAGGCATTTGGAAGCCTTTAGCAGTAAATATGCACATTCAGAGGATTTGCCCTGCAGTTTAGCAGAGATTTTTTCGAGGTACGGTGTGCAAGCTTGATGATCTGTCCATTTATTTGCTGTGACGATGGTGAGGTGAGTTCAGCTGGTGAGCAACTGTGCGGATCTGACAGAGGCAGCATGTTTTTAGTACTGTTGGTGACATGGAAAGGGGCTGCTGTTGTTTGTAAGTGAGACTATGCAATTGAAGCCTTCTAGCTGGTCATGAAAATGACGTGTATAGAGTGTGTTTCAGTTCTCAGCTGAATTCCCCTGAATTTATAGGGTCAGGAAAACGTTTGATCTTTCTCTTTTAATTTGTGTTTGGTGTTAAATATAACATAAATGCATAATGACTATTCTTAGCAATTTAGGGGAGGATTGGGAATTCTGCTGGTAGCCATAAATACTCTGTAACTGTCAGTAGGACCTAAATGCATCTCAGAAGTGGTTAGTACCTGTGTGCTGATCTTTTCCTTTAGGAAGGAGCTCTCACAGGTGTGTGGTGAGTATTTGTACAGTCTGTGTGGGTTCTTTGAGGTCTACAGAAATGAGAGCAGCAATTAGATCCTGTAAATGGTCCTGTTGTCAGTGCTGTAGATAATCTTTCCTGGGACTGCGTTGCATATTTAGAGGGCAAGAACAGTGGGAACTAATTAGCGAGGTATGGCTTAAATAGAGCAGGCAATTTTTCTCCTCTGGAGAAATGAAATGAATTCTTTTAAGCCCATGATAAAGCTCAGCTGCTGCAGCGCTGCTTAGTAAGAGTCACAGTTGAGAACATATGGGTGAAGCTAGCACGTACCTTGAATTTAGCCTTTTTCTGATAAACCTGTTGTACAGAATGGATGAGTAGCCCTAGCTACTCCGTCCTTGTTTCTCTGCTAGTAAAGGCGTCTGCATGGGGTCACCATGAACAGCCATGAAAGAAACTGGATTAGTCTAGATTTGCCTTCACTTACTAACTTTATTTTAAAAAAGAGAGTGTGTTTGATAAGTTAACAAGTGGTGCAGGTATGTGTATCTTCCCTAATCAGAAGTTCTTAATTAAATATAGCAGCTTATGGTAATTATTACATAGTTCTAGCTGTGATGCTGTCCTAAGTAGCAGGCCCTTACTATTTCATTGCACGTAAAAGGACCTGAACTACCACTTCATTTGTGAGCTTGAACAGCTTGTCTTGCAGACTAATGTGATGGCAGTAAGAGTTGTAAACTCTTACCAAGCCGATGTGCCCAGTGTAAGTTGTGAAATATGTTCAGAAATATGTCACAAGTCTAAAAAAAACGCATGTAACTGTTCGACATTGGGGACTGAACAGTGAGGTTGGTCTGAAACGTTCTGAGCAAAAGAATTTTATAGCCCAGCACTTAATTGCCAGTCTTTGTAATTGCTATATTCACATAACATATGCATAGCTGAAAACAATAATTTTGGTCAAAGTCACCATGCCTTCCATTTCTCCCTAGTTTTCCTCAAATCTTTGGTAAGCTACGCCTGTTTTTTTTAATCTAGAAGAAATTACATGTCCCTACTTTTATTGGCTTTTCCAGGGAGCTGGGGTTTATGCTGAAAGCTTCTTAAAGAATGCAAAGCTGAATGCATTCCATTCTCAAGTGATTGGGAATGTCATTGGTATGGACAGGGTGTAAATCTTGCAGATGTAGAATGGCTTGACCTTTAAGAAAACTTATTCTTTAAGAATAAAAAGGATCTACAAACTCCAGACTAGCCTACGCTTTTATGAATTTTGGCTAGACCAAGATATAAAGCAGACTGTGATTCAAAACATACTGAATAGTTTTTTTTTTTTTTTTTTTTTTTTCTGGTTCTCGGCTTTTCTGCATATATTTCTGTAATGCTTTGCTCATTTTCTTTTCACAGGGCAGTTTCTCCATCCTGTTTTTCCCAAATCTGACCATTAATCGGGACTGAACACACGGATTATCTGATCTTCTGTGGTTTTTAGAAGCAGGTATGTTGGCAGGGAAATCTTTTAATATTTTACTTGTTTGGGACGGTGGGGGAGCTTTCTTCATATATGTACCAGAAAGAGTTGTAGGTTTAGAGAAATTCTGGTAAGTAACATTTCATTATGTATAGCATATTAATGTCACTTTCTTGAGAAAGCGAATTGGCTAAGTACTTCAATAAGACTTTCCAGTCCTTCGTTTGTAGAGATGGATTGTGCTGACTTCTGAGAATAGACTAGCTTTGTAAGTGGTTGTGGAAATTTACTGGTGTAATTATATGATACATATGGTGGGTATTATTTGTCATCCTAAAGGATATGATTCTTCTATGATTCTTCATGAAAGCTTTATGTAACAGGGACAGAGATAGGTTTAAAGTTTTCAGTCTCAATATTGACTTAAGACTTTTGTTTCTACTTGAATGTCAAGTAGGAAAAGCTGTGGTAGCTGAAATTCACCCAAAATAATTATGCGGTGTATGAAGAACAAAGCACTGTTGCGCTGTAATCTTAATTTAGCCTCTTTATACATATATTTTTGTAGCTTTTGAATCATGCTGCGTATTTTCACACCATGTTGCTACTACCACTGTAAGGTATTCACCGAATGGGTAGATTTTAGTATTTCTTAAAACTTCCTGTTAAATAGGTAGCTTCATGATGAATCCATCTTGGTTGAAGCTTGCTTCGGAAGAACCAGATTTAAATAGGAATATTTCATCATCCCTTTTTAAAAGTTTGATAAATTAATAAGCAACTGGAAGACTATTATACTGGAAAACAATGAATAACTACATATGATTGACTGTCAATCTCTCAAATCATCTGATGTGTAATGAATGGGATGCTGAAATGTGTGGATCTCCCCAGCTGGCATGGAAGCACCAGCGGTATTTTCTTGGAGCTTGTGGATAGTGCCACCTATTGGTTGATATTCCATATAACTTCCATTCTTAAACCCTAGGTGTGTTACCATGTTTCAGGTGTCTTGGTTTTGTTTTTTTCCTGGAGAAAGGAAAAAACAAAACACTTCGGCTTCAGAAAGAGCTTTTTTTTTTTTTTTTTTTCCTCAGTGCAATACATGGCATGCTGATGGAGGCCTTGAGACTGTGAAAAGACCTCTTATACAGTGTTACCGAGTTCTCTTTCTGTAAACATGATTTTTCATCCAGTTTCTTTAGAAGTATAAAGTCATGCACTTTTAAACTACTTCGAAGCACTTATTTGCTGTCTCTGGCTGCTCCACTCGTTGCCCTGTCAGTCTTTGTTCCCAGACTTTACTGATTGCGTTTCTTAACAGAACCGTTGGATCCATTTGGAAGGAGAGATGTGCCCATTTGTCTGAGCAGACTTCTGTGAAAGCTAAAGTAGTGAGAAGTTATGTCAGGTATCATTATAGAGTATATTTATATGAAGAACCACATAAAAGAATTGAGGAAAAAATACAAATATGATAAACTCTTAGATTAATTTTTTTTAATTACCTCCTTATTTGTGGCATTTGATGCTGTAAGTCAGACCAGTCAAGATATCCATGCATTTCCAAACATGGATATGACAAAATATTGTAATTACTCCTAAGAACATTGTATCTTTTTCTTTATGATTTTCTAATGTAGAAATTTGAATTATTTTTTTCTACTGCTGCAGGACTAATTAAGTTCTAACAGATTAAATTGTCCTATCACACAGGCCCATTAGGTGTGATATTATTAAACCTTGCTGCTCTGAGTGTTTTGTAGAGTGATAGATTGGTGCAATTTGGAAATGCTGGAACGGCATATATTGGCGTAATCTAGCAGATCAAAACAGTACTGTAAGACATATTACATGAATAGAATTTCTCTATTGACAGTAAGTAGAAAATGAGGAAGAATTCAATGCCTTTTTTGGGAAGGACCAGGGCAGGGGGATAAGTGCGTAAAGAGAGGTCTGTAGGAGAGTGGAGAAAAAAGTAAGTTGGACTTGATGACATAAATGTATTGTGTATTTGAGAGGGGACTGTGCAGATGAAGAAATGAGGCAAAAATGTATACAGGACAGTCCTGTTATATTGTTTGTTCTCTTCTAAATTGATTTCTTTGGCTATTAATACAGCACCTTCCTGCTTCAAGTAACAATATTAAGGAGATAAAATAGTAGTATGTATCAGTTCAACATGAAGAACCAGTCGCACATTTTCAACCTTTCAAACTTGTTTGGTATCTTGATTTAATGGTTATTGTTTCATCTGTCTCAGGATAGACATAACATCTCTTGCTCACTGTCTTACTTGGTTCGTTAGCTTACTGTTGACATCACTTGTTACCACTCACAAATTGCACTGAGGATTGCACTCCTAGGAACCTAATCCAATCTACTTATGTCAGAGCTGATGTACGAAATTATGAGATCACTTCATTCCCCCTTCAGAAAGCAGTTTGCTGATTATAGCAAAAAATAAAATAATCACCACCTTGCAAATTTACAGGCTACAAGTTTTTGAGCCCAACCATCTCTACCGAATGGGTACAATGCAAATCTTCCCAGTGGGAACTTCTTCAGACAGGACTGGTGATAGAGCTTTCTCCACTCTGCTGTCTTCATGCTAAGTAATGTGGGTGGTAAAGCCTATCCCTGCAGCTGCTACTTAAGTTTGCATTATTTCTGACTCATTCAGGAGGGCCCGTGTGTAATTTTGAACTGTTTCCACACCCAGATTACTTTCCCTTAAAAATAATAGTGATGATAAAGTGGGGGGAGAGGTTGGTAATGACTACAGGAGAACATTACATGGAAAAGAGTGGTGTTTGAACCTGCTGTGGTACAGTCTTCACTAAGCATATCTCATGTCTCAAGTATTCCCTTCGTTACTAAGATTTAAGAAATCAGATTTATAGATTCATATAGGACCAGACCCAGTTGTGTGAATGAAAACTAATTGGAGGATGATTCTGGAGCCAATTCTCTGAGCTGTGCATTGTGGAAGAGTGGCTGCTTTACACTTCCATCCAGGGATTCCTTAGCAGGGGTTATGTTTCTCCAACATACAGTACTTGTAATAGGTTTATTTAGTTTATTATGCTGCTGTATCGATGTATTATTTGAAGCATTATTATTTCCTAAATTTACAGTTAAGATTTTTACTGTTGTTGACTTAAAAATCATCTTGGAACATATTTATTAGTAGCAGTTGAAGGTTATTCCTGAACACTTTTACTTTGTCTTGGTAAACATGGTATCGTGGACTTTGAAGAATTATTGGATACTCAGGCAATAAATTACGATCATGTTATACCATCTAGAATTTACTTGACTGTTTAGTCTGTTTATTCTCTGATGTTGCTATTCTTAATTAAAATAGAAAAGCGAAACTTCAACTTAAGCGATGTGAGAAAGGATGCTAAGCTGTACTCCTTCTCTGTTCCTCTTAACTCTTTTTTTCTCTCCACAACCATTATACGAACTGTTAAGAACTTTTATAAAATGTGAAGTGGCTTTTTTTATTATAAAAGAAAAGGACTTAAGATTTCATTCAGCTTTTTTTTTCTCCAATGTAAGCTTGATGGCTGTACATTCTGCATCCTGTTTTCGTGTTGGCTGTGGTTATTTACGGGGGAATAAAACAAAAACACAGGCTGTTCTGTCAGGGTGATTCTTTCATCTAGTTAGGTTTCTCTTTTTCTACTCATGCAGTAATGTAACAACAGATAATGAGGTACTAGTGATTTTAATATCAGACTCTTTGAATCTTTGGGTTGAGTAAGGCCCAGTTTAGCTATTCAGATTTTTAAGGGGTTTTCTGATAAAGCTTGTGATTCCTCACTATTTCAGGCTACTTACTGTTCTGCCTGCTGGTGAAAAATAGATGGTTTAAGAATTAAACTTTATTATTGTTCCTATTATACCCCATTACCTGTTTGGTTTGTCTTTTTCTGATCTTATCATGCCTTCAGGAAATCCAGGAGCTGGCAGGAGGGGAATGAACCGTGAGGGCGTCCCCGGAAAGAGTCCGGAGGAGATGTACATTCAGCAGAAAGTGAGAGTCCTGCTCATGCTGAGGAAGATGGGATCAAATGTAAGATGTCATAAACTGTCACAGCCCATGTTTTATAGCTTTCAAATATAATTTCATAGCAACTGGGATTGTGCTGACTGAGATGGGCAGGTGATGGTCTGGTTTTATTGCTGAATTGTTTTAGCCATCATTGATTTAACCATCACCTGTGGTTAAATACAATTGATTTTTTTGCAAAAAAAAGTTATGAGGCTTGTGATGCCTGAAACTGCATCTGAACACCTGATTATTACTCTATATAAGCTAAAGTTTTTCATTACTGTGAAACGAGGAGAATAAGGCATCTGTTTTAAAGTGGCTTTGAATCTCTCCATGAATGCATGATGTACCAGTTTGCTGCTGTTATTGCTTGCTGGTATTATAATTTGTACAAATAGCAGCTTAAACTGTTGAAGAGTAGAATAGAGACGACTGTGACATTTCTTACTGGGGAGTCAGAGATGATATCTTCAGTGTTTCTTCATTGTAGTTTTGCTGACTGACTCTTTGTACATTTCCAGCTGACTGCTAGTGAAGAGGAGTTCTTGCGCACATATGCAGGTGTAGTGAATAGCCAACTTAGCCAGCTTCCTCAACACTCAATTGATCAGGGTGAGTACCGGATTTGTTTGCGTTTTGTTTAATTAGTGAGAAACAGTCTCAGAAAATACTAAATTTAGATTCCTATTTTTCTTAACAGGTGGTTTTATTTTGTCAGATAAAGTAAGTCTTGGATATACCTAAGATTACTTAGGATTAAGGGCATTATTCTCCATGATAGCTCAAAACATTTTTGGCTAAAATCTTGTGAAATGAATTAATGTGTATCACTTTCCAATGTATTTGATAAATATAAATGAATTCTAACCTCACTGATTTTTTTGCTATAGGTGAAGTTAAACTCAGGCATGCCTAGGCCCCTCTGATTCTGAGTGTCTTACTGTATTCAGTATGGGTCCTCTGCCTAAGTCAACTTTCATCTGAATTTTTGTATTTATTCTTACTGTGCTGAAATGGCCCCGTTTCAGAGAAAGTTTAGCAACAAGAGGAATTTGTTTCCCATAGCATTTCTTTAATTTGCACAACTCAATTCCCAAACAAGGGTGGTGGATATGAAATAACTTCACAATCAAATCTGCTTAATGTATGTGGCACATAAACTCTGACAGTAAAAAAAAAAAAAAAAAAAAATCTAGTTCATACTAAAATAATACAATACCTTTGAGATAAAGTGCAGCCAGAGATAACTGTTGCAGTAGAACTTCCGTACTTGTTCTGGTAAATGCTGAATTATTTAGTACACTGTTTTAATTAATTGCCATACTGTATTATTTTAATTTGATTCCTTCAGGTTCCCATTAGTGGAATGAAGTAGGTAGTATTTTTGTGAATTCGTTACAGAAGCCGTGGAAAACAATTGTGTGGTGGTATTCTGAAGCTACAAATATGTTCTGAACCTGAATGTTTATTTCTGAATATTTTTTCCCCTTCGTAGGCTTCCTACCAGACCACATTTATAATGTGGGATTTGGTTTTGAAGGAAAATTGCTAGTCTCTTATGCCAGAAAGAACTGAGTTGAACAGAAATTTAATATAGATCTGAGACATTTAGAAAACCATTAGAAACACGACCTGTACAGACTTGCTCTTCAGATTTAAGCCTGTGTGTTCATTCCTCACATAGCTGGGGGACTGATAGAGATAGATACACCTGTGTATTTTGGCTCAGAATTGTTAAACTTTTCTGCCAGTCTAAAGAGAAAATCTGCCAGTTTCTCGTCAAAAACTAAAGATGACGTATTCGGTTAAGAATGACTGCCTTAGTTACCAGACAGTTACTATCGTGCTGTCTTAAGCAGTTGGCATTTGTCAGCTTTATCCCTAAAATAGTTACATTTCTCATAATAAAAGTGTATGCTGAATTGTCTGAACTTTGGCAAAGACGAGATAATAAAAACAGAAGTCCAGCCAGGGGACGCTGATACTTTGTGCAGCTGTGCTCCAATACAGCTTAATCTAACTCTCCTGTCTAAGCTGTCTGCTTTTATCATTTGTGAAATTAACAAACTATTTTCTTACTTTACAAAGGGCTTTGGAAACTTAATTCTAATAATGTTGGAGTGCTTAAAAATTCCTGGCCTAGTGTTGTAAAGAAAGCCCAAAGTACTGTTTCTGATTGCTTTCAATTTGTCAAGATGATATGAAAAGTAAGAACCCCCAAAGGGTGCTCTTCCAGATAAGGGTCAGAAACTTGCAGCTGAAAAAAAATTTGACTTAAAATTTGAATGTAGTCAAAAGAGAGACCAACAGTTATTTATTCTGCTTCTAGACTCCCTAATGATGCAACGCAGGAAATCTAAGAGCTTTATGCATTGTTCAAAAAGTTGTCTTTGTTCCATGGTTGAACAGATGCTAAATGATTTCCCTGTCAGCATTTTCTTAAAGTCCTTGAAGATTCTTTAGACTTTTTCCATAGGGAAGCGAAGTCCTCCCTGTTGTTGCTCGCTTTGATCTGATCTGAGGCGCTGCTGTCTTTCCTGTGTGATTTGACCATACGATCCACCTTCAAGTCTCCTAAATTATAGTGAAGCTGTTGTCCTGACCATTAAGATTTTTCGTGGTAGAAGAAAATAGAACGAAGAAAGAATATACTTAACTATTTAGAAAAGCGGGAAAAGATGTTGGTCCTTTTCATATTCAGACATGCTGTCTCTCCAAATTAATGAGAGCGTATCATGAAGAATAAATTGAAATGAGGAAACCCAGCCAAATACCATTTCCTCTGGAGAAGGATGGAGCTGCAGTATGCTGTAAAGGCATGAGCAACTGTAATTTGTTGCTCAGGACTTTGATATTTGGAAAACCTCTGTAGATTTGTAATAGTCAATTATGATAATGTTGGTCTTTGCTCTTTTTCTTCTGTGATTTTACTTTATTAAGAAATGTAATGTGTCATTTCTTAATAAAGAAACACAGCAGTGACTATTACCAGCTGTCAGTACCTTTTGCTGTCTCCTAGTGTTGGTGAAGCATGAAGGGTAGATCATTAAAGTACCAAAACCAGAGGATAAAAATGCCACGGGTGTCAGGTTTGGCATTTTAAGGGAGATTCCATCTCCACTAGATGGCATTATCTTGCACTGAAAAACCCTGTCCCAAGTCCGCACACTTGAGGAACTTAAATGTTTTGTGTCCTTCAAGATTCCTTAAAGGAATTTTCTTCCCTGCTTTTTTTTAATATTCTCATTGAGTCTCCTTCAGAGGCTTTTAGTCTTTATGCGGTTTGCCTTACACAACAAATAAGAGGTGTGTTATTTAAGGAGTTAGTTGCAAAGACTTGGTAGACTAGCAGATTTCACAGTCCTTTTTTTTCCAATAAAAGCACGAATTGCTCTCGGCCTAATTTGTCCCAGACTTCAGAGCCATTTTTCTCTAGCGGGCACACACAAGGCAGAAAGCTGGTTTCATACTCTCATTTCTTTCCCCAAAAGGGAATGACATTCGTGGCATTCTAAAAGCTTCGGTATAGACCTGCAATTTTTCGTGAATCACATATGCTGTAGTCTGGCCCCACAATTGCAGAAAGCTTGTTCTTGTTGTTAAGAAGAGTATAGATGATGATTTAGGATTTCATAAGTACATTACAGTCCCCATTACAATTTTTATGCTTTTCCTTGTTGTGCCTCCATGAAATAGTGTCCTAGAACAGCTGGCAGGTTGCCTCCCAGTAATTACCTGAGGTAGGACTGCTGAGCCTTGTCACTGTCTGGTGCTCCCTACTAAGTTTTTTTGATAAAGATCTGTCAACTCCTTAGTTGAGTCTATTTGTCTGACCACAGGGAGTCACTCTGCAACCTGTCCAATATATATTTGCAGCTATGTGACAGTGCACTGAGGAAAGAAGTTTATACTTGTCCCTGCTGAATTCAAGTAATTGTGCTATAAACCTTCATTTAGCCACTATTTAATAATAATAACACTGACATTTAAAGTGCCTGCATGGTACTATGCTTACCTTATTAGGATTCAGCAATATAATTTAATCTCTAACTTTCATCAAAAAGCACCTTAGAATGCGTTATTTTTAAAGCAAGTCTGAAGTCTGACTCCCCTTCAGTTTGTGTTTAGTTTTCTAGGAAGAGGGGAAATTAAATTCTTAGCTTTTTGTTTCCTGTTTTGCTTTCAGAAGAAGTTTGTCAGTTTAGAAATACAAAATCATTGTTTTAGGATTATTTGCAGATCTCCTTTTATATTTGACACAGACATCTGGAGCAACTTAACTCCTGAAGCACCTACGTTGTGTCCTGTTGAACTGAACCTTGATTTCCTGACAGGGAGCTCAGAGTTAGTCTGACTGCATTACTAAACGTATTTGTGTAAATCAGATGATAATAACAAATGTCCAGGGCTCTCTACTGTGTTCCAGCAGATAGCAAATTGAAATAGGTTCTATCTAGTATGTCTTCTATACCCCTCACTTTCAGAGGCACAGCTTATATTAGAGCAACAGATCTGTGAAGGCATCTTGAATACCCAGAACATGTATCCCTGTCATAACAGAATTGTCTTTTTATTCCAACTCTATTTGCCCTTTCTTTTTAGGGTATTCCAGAATCTTAGGAAGTGCTTGGCCTTTTGGTGTGTTGCCTTTGATATGCCTCTCTCGAGTTGCTGTTTCCTTAATCTGGACTACAGTTCACCAAGAACAAGGAATGTTTGGACAATTTAGATGTCTGGAGTCAGTTCATAGCTTGATATTTTGGCTGGTTTTATTAATACTTGGCCTGCTCACCCATTCTCTTCTTTAAGGGATCTGGCCATGTTGCATCCATAGCAATTATGAGGCTTATCTGATAAATGAAATACCTGATTACCCATCAAAAGGTACTGCTGGCAGAGGGGATGAGATCTCACTAACGCAGGAAGGTCTGAACAAAAGTTTAAAAAACTAGACTGAAGTATTTAATGCTTAAGTTTAGTATTAATTAAGAGTCTAAACCTTTGTACTGTGTTATTAATGTTATTTTATAAACATTTTATCTTTGGATCATTGCTGAAATCTTGTTAAAGTGCAAAATATATCGCATTTTTCTTAAGGAGCGTTTTTTAGCTGACATCTGTGGTTTTTTTTTTTTTTTTATATCCCCAAGAATAACTGAGGAACCCAAAGCCATCCCTCTTCAAATAGTGTCTGTTCTAAAGGGGGGATGTGATCATGAGCTGTTTTGAGATATTGCATATTAGTGCTCTTCCCTGCATTGCAGCAAGAGCTAACGCAGCTTAGACTCATTAGGTTTCTTGAGCTTGAAGTGATGAAATTGAGGCTTTCTTAAATATTTTTAACACAAGCAAAACGCCTCTCAGGAAGTTATATGCATAGAAGCATCACCTAAAAAAAAATAAAAAATCACAACACCATATTTCCTGCTTCCCAGTTACTTAAATTTCTAAATGGTAGGCTAGCACTTGGCTGCCTTAAGTCCCTGCTCTGTGGTGTATCTGAAAATGGAAGCTATGCAGCTAGTAAGCATGATATGTGAATTATACCAAGACCTTGGTGATTACAGCTCTGTTGTTCCTATAGCAACAGGAGTGCCATGCTGGTTCTTGAAGAAAAAGCTGGTCCCTTGGGGAGGGCAAAGCTGAGATGCAAACGCACGCCTCAGCTCGGTGAGACACATTCTCTGGATGGTAGGGTATTGAAAACAAATCTAGGCTGCTTGTGGAGCTAAGAGGCAGACTGCAGCCATGAAGTATCAAATACTGGTGGAGAAATGGAGATTTCAGAGCTCTTCTCAGTGTAGGGATGTTTTTTCTTTTTTAAACACCGTGCTTGTCTTAATGTGTTCCTCTTCTCAGCAGTGCACGTTGTATTTTTAGAATGCCAAACTAGGATATTAAGACTGGGAATTTCAAAGAAAAGTTAATGTTTAGAAGATAGTTGCTGGAAGGTGATTGAAGAAGTGTGTATCTAAAGATCTTGAGGAAAGTAAAGATTTTTATTTTTTTTTTCAATTTGGCATCCTTTCAACACTCACAACAGGTTTAACCTTCTGATCTCCAAAAGCTTTTTAGGCTTATTAATTTTGCAGGTGGCTACAAACAAGACAGTTCTGTGTATCTATTCATCATTCCTGAGACACTAGGAAATAGCAGTTACAGGTAACATTTTGCTCTGTGTTAAGGCAGTGTGTTTTGAACCCAGCTTGTACCCTACTGGCTTGATGTCCCTGTAGGTGAGTACTTCTGTGGAAAGCATTAGATACGAGTTAAATATGGTCAACTTTCAGGAAGGATAAAGGTGCGAAAGTATAAGGTGAAAGAAGTGGGAAAAGGATTTTCATTTCTTAAAGTTTGTGGCAATCAATGCTTTGCCCCTGTAGGTAGATGGGAAACATTTTGTTGGGTATATGCAAGTCTCTATTTCAGTGTAGAAATGTGTGCCCAGAAAAGGGAAGCTTGGGGAGGGAGATGTTGTATGTATAGAATGTGTTAGGTCAGGTGTACGTGTACCTTCCTCATTGTTCTATAAATTAATTACTGGAAGTGCAAAGCTCAGTGGAGGATGTGCTGAAAGTAAACACGGTTCACAGTCCTATTGTCTTAATTGCAGACTTTTGGCAATGTGCAGCTTAACTTTATAACCTGTGCTCTGCTTTTTCAATTTTTTACTTGATTAGAAAGAAAACATCCGTTATGAGAGCCAAGTGAGACTGCTGCAGAAGCCTTATTCATTAGTACTTTAATCCCAGCCTTCCTTTCACTGCATAGAAACCCCTGCTCCATTCTCTGGAAATGTTTGTGTTTGCACAGGAGTAAAAGCGGCTGTGCAATTGCTTAATGAGCAGACTTGCTAGATTGGTTTCATTTAGCTCTGGATAGCTTGGGTTGCAGGACTGGATTTGAACAAAACCTGCTTTTGTGCTGAGAAATGTGGATGAACTTTTTCTAGACAAATGTCACCAAGGATTTTTTTTTTTTTTTTTTTTTTTTTGCTACAAGGTATCTTCAGAAATAATGATTTACTGTAAGCGGCCCCTGGAAGGTTAAAAGTGGTCACGAGGGTATCCCTTTCAGTTGCAGACAGTGCTGAAAATTATTATTCAGCAGATAATTTTTTCGTTCTGTTTTCAGGTCATTGAAATATCACTAGGTAGATGCTTCTCAATCTTACAGCGCCTTCTCTTTGAGGAACTGAAAATGCTTGACAACGCTCTTCTGCTAGAACATCAACATCTGTATTAGAGGCAGCATTTTGTTGTAGGGAGGATAAAGTGAGTAGCCAGAGATTACATGCTGCTTTGAGGCACAGTCACACCTAGTCCTGAAATTCCAGATTGGTAGAGTGAACCCCAAACTCTAAGAAATAAGTTTAGGGAACTGAGGCATCGTTTTACTAGTACAATATTTCTTCTCTCTTTCTATTGATTTTGCTGCCTCTGTCTCCTGTCAGGTCTCCAGGTATGTATTTATTTTGGGGAGCTTCCCCCTCAATATCACGCTTCACCTGAAAGTATATTTTTGGTTTTGTTTAATTGGCTGTTTTCACCAGATATGTGGTAAGGCTTTTGTGATGGTTCTTGTACAGTGAGCCTTCCTTTGTTCATCCAGAGGCTTGAAGCATGGTACAGAAACCTACCCTAAAAACATCCCTTCTCCTTCCCCTTCCCCTCCCCCCTTTTTTTTATGCCAAAAACATCTGAATTTGGTGTTTTGACAACAGTAATTTGGTTCAGACTGTTTAATGTCATTTCTGCTTCATTTTTGCAAAAACGGAGGCACAACAAAGAAGGCCATCCTGGAGTTCTTAGAAAATTGACATTTTCTGTCTCTTTCAACATCCCTGGTGCTCCTCTATGAATCATAGAACTTACTGCCATTCAAGGCGTTGTGGTGGTGGTGTTTTATCGTTCTCTACTCACCCTATGGACATGGAGATACCTTCCCTCTTTGCAAGTCCCTTGAATAAACTGGTCCCAGATCTGCGGAACGATATTGCTTTTCATATCTGTCAAGAGCCATGGTGCTCTTGAATAAAAGAGAAATGCTGAATAATGAACTCCTTTGTTAGTGAATATAAAGTAAGGCCATGAGACCGAATAGCCAGAAGGTAGTGGCACATGTGTTAGAAGTGACTGGATTGACATCATCTGAAAACCACTGGGTTTGGTGTAAATTTCTTGCTTCTGTGCTCGTGACTTCATGCTAGCGTCAGATTTGGTAGCCTGCAAGAACTATCCATGCGGCTGCTATTATTTGGAGAAAGGATGTCTACCTCTTTGTAGTAATGCATCAACTCCTTAAGTATAAAATTGGATCCTTAATGTGGGAATAAAAGAAATCAGCATTGGCTTGAGTCTTTATTGCAAGATGAGTGGTATTCGGTTGGGTGTTGTGCCCTGGGGGTTACCCACCCACTTACTTCTACCTTGAAGGTGTTGTATTATGTTTTATTTGATAGATCAAATTGTCTTCTTGAAAGAGCCTCAGGCAATTGCATTTAAATGCTGGCTTGCATGTAATTCTGCAAATGAAAACATTGCTAACCTTCTGTTAAAATAGCAAAAGGAACCGAGGAGGGAGCAGGAAGTAACATTGCTAGAGTCACGTATAAAATCCATCCTTTACAGATCTTGTTTAAAACTGTACCATGGGACATAGGAATATATCACTTTTAATGTTAATCTTCTTTTCTTCCCGTCTAAAATTAATAGCTAAACCCCTTTAGTCACTTCTGGTCTTCACTGTTCTCCTGTTCGTTCCTGTATATTGTTTTGCTGCTCCCTGGTGTTTTGGCTGAACTCTTTAACTTTGAGCTGCCGTGAAATTTCATTAGTATGTGGCTACTCTTGTGTTCCAGCATAACTTACGAAAGTAGCAAGTAAACTTGGTACAAAGGCCAATCATTGATAAAGTGCACTAGTAACCTTCCTTTCAGCTCAAGGGTTATCCTTTTAAATACAGTTCACGATCTTTCCTTAACAAATTTTTTACCCTCTTTGGTTCTTGCACTGATTGTCCAATTTCAGTTAAAAGTGCTATATGGGAAATAATATGTTATGAAGTACTGAAGAAATCAGAGAGGGAGCATGCTTTTTGATGATGATATACTTAAAAAAAAAAAAAAATAATAAAAAACACTAGATGTTTTGTTCACAAATTCAGATAACTTTAAAACTGTAGTTATGATTACATTGGTGACAAAGCAGGAGTACTAAAGTTTCTACTTTGTTGTTAGCTTTGGCTGTGAAAGACTGAAACCTGGAATTTCAGACTTTCTTCATCCACTGATCACCATTTAGGATGCACATAGTAATAATGCAGAAGTATTACAGATATTCAAGCATTTTCCATACTTTTATACCATATTCTTTACTGTACTCTTGCTTTTTTTCCTCCAAGTAGAATATAATTTTTCTTTTTTTTCCCTGTTTTCTGGCTGTATTTGCAAGCTGTGTTTCTTCTGTTCCCTTCTCTTCTATTCATAGTCCAGGCAAAAGGCAAGTTACCAGTTCCTTCCACCAGTGACACTGGTATTGAGGCAGTGCCACGCGGGCCTAGAAAAGGAGAGCGGGAGCTAGTTAAGTGGGACCTTACTCTTCAGTGATAGCTGTTTTGGTTGTGAAAGCCCAAATGAAAGGCAGAATTCCCGGCGTCCTTTGCCGAAGGCTATTTCTGCTCATCATGTGCTTTAAACTGCTGCATGCCCGCCACACAGGAGCAGCGCTGAAAGCTGAAATTGCTCGGGGCAGGCAGAACCACCGACCAGCAGGCTTGTGGGGTTGCGCCATTAATAGAGAATGAAATTTCCTTTTCCACACCAAACTTACAAGAATACTTGTAAGTATTTTTTTCATGTTCAGCCTGTGGAGAGGGGAGACCTCAGGAAAACAATCGACATCTGTTAAGTAATCCCGCTCATCTCGGTGCTGTGACGTTGCCTGTGATTTCGCTGTTGCCAGGCTGCTCCAGCTGCTCGCGGCTCACACAGCAAAGCTGCTGCAAAGCCTCCCCGGCTCTGGAGGAGGACTCGTGCAAAATGCAGAGGCATAGGTTGTGCTTCATGTGCACTGGCTTTGCTAGTGCTTTTAATTATTGTTACTCCTCCTTCTTTTTGGCACACGTTTGTTTTTGCAGGCTCCTTACGAGTAAAATCCCTCTTTCTGTACAGGCTGGTAGTTGTTATACTTATGCACGTTTAAGAAAAAAAATCAACATGGTAACTTGCTAATTCTGAGCTGGGTTCCAGCACTATATATCATTTATGTTTTGATCAAGGAAAAAACAGTTTGTGGAGGAGATGAAAAGGGAGAAGACCGCAGGGCTTCTGAGTGTTGGCAAGAGGGAACATCAGAGCAGGTTTTGATGTACTTTTATAAAATGTGGGTCCTGCGTAAGAAAAACAAATTACTGCTTGGTCCTTAGTATTTCCTCCTGTGAGTACATATAACAAACTGTGAAGTGTATAAAAATAAATGTAGTTGCATTTCATAAGCATTGATTTAGTTTATAAGGACATTAGCAAGGGGAATTAACAGCCTTCTCTTCCTCCATGTTTTTTGTCACTTTTCCTTCTGTATTGCAACTAGAGAGCAAATCAGATAACTGAAATTTCGGCTGATGTTCATGCAGTCATAAGAGGTGAGGAGTTTTGGTTAGTCCTCTTTCTTTTACCTTGTGTGCAGGTGTATAGGCAAAGTTCCTTGGGGCACAAAACTGAAATCTGCTGCTTGATATGCCTCAAGTGAAAGCCTCTGGAGAGTTTTACGCGCTGATGCTCAATCCAACCTGAATCTGAACTTTCCAAACCTCAGTAAAAGATTTCTTTCTGTAAAAAAAAAAAAGATTTTTTTCTGTAAAGCTGATCAGTTATCTGAATGGCACAGGCAGGCAGTGTTACTTTTGGCATTTCCTACTTTGTTGTCTAATCCTTTAATAGAGGC
The DNA here is from genome assembly GCF_964211835.1 of Anser anser. Lineage (NCBI taxonomy): Eukaryota > Metazoa > Chordata > Aves > Anseriformes > Anatidae > Anser > Anser anser. The sequence goes on along the minus strand of NC_139738.1, from coordinate 4,625,786 downwards.
TTTGAAGGAAACCTTATTAAGCAAAATTATCCCAAGCAGGCCAAATTAATTAATGAAGGCCAAAATGGTCATTTTCAGTCATCTGTTGCACTGAAGTGTCTAAGATCATTTCAACAGAGTAAATAATTTTTAGAAATTATATAAACGGTGACTGGATGTTTCATCATATTTTTCTAATAAGTTAAATGCTGTTACAGGATCTACAGATGAAAGCAAGCATTTACTTTTATCTAACTTTCTCAGGGATCAAATTTTTACCAGAAATTTAAAATATTGCATTCAGCCCTTCAGGGTTGTTTTCCAGTTCGTGTCTAGACTAGAGATATTGATTTAAATCACTGCTTTGACACTACTGTATGATGTATTTTTATTTCCCTATTGTCCTGAAGACATTTCTCTTGAAGTGCCTGTTAGGCTGTGCTCTATATTTAGGAAGTCCAGAGAGGTGATTTTTTTCCTGGATATCTCAAGGTATCTTTTGAAGAATGAGACCTTAGGATGGAAGGCTCTTTACAAGCCTATATCAGGTATGATTCTTCAGCCATTCAGGACTTTCTACTGTAAAGGCCCACTCAAAAGACCACCCAAGTTTGTAAAGACTTGGAGGTGGTTCACAGGAAGGTAATAGCATCTTTCTGTATTTAGGGGACATGAGTTTTGGTGGTAATTATACACAGTTGATAGCCTCAATTGGAAAAAAAAAATGAACGAAGAAAGTCTGAATTATTCTGGAAAGATTTCTTTAGTGTAGGGATAAAACCATTACTTAGCAAAGCTGTATCTGTTCTCTGGGCAAATGGAAGGTTTCAGTTGGGAAGAAAATACTGTATTTCTACTACAGAATGGAATGCTTGCAATATGTGTTAGTTCATAAAAGGTGCTTAAACAATTTTCAGTGAAGAAAATGCAAAAGCCTTTCAGTTGGCCTATTAACACAATTTTTATTCTTATAAGTTAAAAAAGGCAGTAAAAATCATCTAGATGTCACTGAAAAGGACAGGGCGATGCACAAGGCAGTACAATTTTTGTTGAACAGTTGAGTTCCTCATACTTCAGGTGGAAGCTCTATGAGTTTCCTATGCAGTGTAAGAATTTACAAAGCAATGAAACCAGAAGAAGATTATCTCTAAATGCCTGTGGTGACAACCTTGTGATTTTCTATCAAGTCTGTCTTCTTAACAATATTTGGGATCAAGGAATTCTTGGTTTTCTCTATAAACAAACTGATTTCTGTAGTCTTGCAAAAAAAAAAAAAAAAAGGTTTAAATCTGCTGTTGAAATGTGTAGTCTGCTTTAAGTTCCAGTCCCAGAAAAATAATCAAAACCAAACTTTTATTCTCTCTATGCTCTTTTTACTTTCCTGTTGATTTGGTTTAGCGGATGACATTGGTAGTAAGGGGATGATTGGACCAGATGATACGGGAGGGCTTTTGCAACCTTTATGATTCTATAATCATGGCACACATTTTGCTGTCATTATTACAGGTGCTGAGGATGTTGTGATGGCATTTTCCAGATCAGAGACAGAAGACAGAAGACAGTAACTACAGGATACCTGAACAACACAGAGCTGGAGAGGACAGTGAGATTCCTGAAGATAGAGGACGATGGCTGAGCATTAATAAGTTCCTTTGCCCACCCTAATTTTTCCGTGGTAGTCCTTCTCCTTTATAATTCTGTTTCCTTTTGCCCAACCCTCAGAATGCATCTCACAGCCATCTATTCCTATAAGTTGTTGCTACTCAGCTGGGCTGTGTTAATTAAGGACAAACCTAAAGGTGTATTTTCGATTGGCTCAAAGGGACAGACTGATTGGCTAAAGGAAGACAATTTTTTAAACTTGACCAATGAAAACCTTTTCTCTCTTATTTTATGTTTTAAAGTAAGTCTCTTGACATCCTACTTCTAAAGAAGCTTTTCATGCTGTGGTGCTTATTTAGGTCAAACTTGTGAATTTGAAGAGGGTTTGATTTGGCTGCGTAGAACTGGAAGCAAGGTGTGATTGGTTGACGATGCAAATGCTTTCTTCAGTTGGCTTGCAGGTGTTTTGCTGACATCGACACTTTCATTGCAGAAAGCTGATGTTTTGGTGCATTGGTTATTACTTTATCCTTACTTGGGGAAAAAACAAATGTGCTTTGCGATATTTATTACATCTATACACGTATACATGCTTGCTTTTTTGTTGTTGTTTTTTGTTTGTTTTTGATTGGCTTTGAAATCACGTTTTTAATTTCCTCTTGGCTGCAGTGTCTCTGATGCCATCAGTTTTTCCATACTCATCTGCTCTGTGGCCTCAAGCTCTTTTGGGAGCATGTGTTGAAAGCATATTCAGTTCAGTAAGTCTACCTGTTTCAGCTGGAACAGAGAGATTACCAGCCGTTCTGTGCTTCTGTGTGGGCTGTACTACGAACTCCTGGTCAATCTGGTCGTTCAGGTGGCTTCTCTCTTTGCTTCTGACAGAGGAGCTGTCGTTATTTTGCAGGAATTGCAAGAATGAGATCTATGGCTGTGACATGAATTTGCCAAATTTGTATAGAGAATATGTGAACTTGTTTAAAATAACTATAGTTCCACTTTAACCCTTTAATTGCTGCACAAGACTCGCTCTCATACAAGGGAAAATTATTGATCGTTAACTTAAATCCGAGTTTCACGGGGCTTTAATAAGCTAAGTTCCTAGTCACTTGAAAAAAATTGTATGCAGTTTGGTTCCCTGAAACCGCTTGGTGAGTTGGAAATTATCTGGATTCTAGGCTAATACCATTTTCTCTAGGCACTGGTCCCAAGAGGCAGCAGCACTGCGTTAAGCTGTCCGACAGTGAGTGTACAGGTGACATTCAGGTTTACTCTGTTGGTAGTTCCAGGGCCTTCAAGCAGATGCATTTTAAAAGTCAAAAACCTGCCGTGAAATTCCCGAATTGCACTGACTGTTCAGGAATCTGCACATAAAATATCAGAAGCCTAGAATTTCTAGCACTGCTGCCTAAAACCTAGCACTTCATTTTCTCCAGTGTGTGCAGGTGATTTTTACAATACTTCTAGATTTTCCTGTGGTTGCACTGACTTTAAGATGTTTCAAAGCCTATTAAAGCAGAACTCCATTCATTTACCTGTTCTTGGCTCTTTTCATGTGGTTGTTAATTATTTGGAGTAACGATTACAGAATCTGGCTGTGACAACATGACCATTTTTCATGGCAAGAAGTTCTGACGACAGGATGCTGTTACGGTCTCAAAGCGGGGAAAAAGCTTGAAAGAAACCATGGAATGTGTGCAAAAGGAAGAATGGACTTGTGAGCATGAGGAGGGAGATTATCTTGAGCAAATAAATATGAAATGAGAAAACTTGTACGTCTATTTATGAAAAAGTTCCTTTTCGTTCATTTGCGGCTTTGTAAAGTTCAATGTGAAAGTGTCATTGCCCCTGTTGGTTGGGGCTGGATAAGAAGCTACTTTATTAAAATAAACCAGGAACGAGCCCAAATGATTCCTTAAATCTTGACCTTGTTGCCTAAGAGGCACTTTAATCTTAATTTAGTGCAAATGGGGCAGCCCTTCAAGGGTTAATTGAGGGGGATACGTGTGTTTCTGGCTGCTGGCTGGATGAATGGGGTGGATTGTGGTGGCCTGTTGTTGTCAAGCTAACGTGCATCCTCCATGTGTATCTATGGCATTTCTGAGCTGTTGAGTCTTCAAGGAGAAAAGTGAAGTGTTTATGTTGTTCAATCTTTTCACTGAAAAATGTAACTGTTGGGGGGAAAATACAATTTTTAATAGCTTCTCTTGTTTCTTACTGATTTATTATATAGTTAACCTGCCAAATGGTAACTGTTTGCTCTACCCTTGTGGAAGACTTCCAGTCTTGGAGTCCTGAGTAACCTGTTGAGAAGGATACATTGAGAAAAGTTAATGTGTTGTGTAACAGCGTGATTTGAGATTCAGAACCTGGAGGAAATCCAGTCTCTTGAGAATATTTGTGCTTTGTTACCTGTGTGCTCCCCAACTCCCCGCAAATGATTTCTTGCCTTTAAACCAGGGCCAGAAGATTTATAATAAAGAGTTGATATATAAATCAGTGAGAAAGTGGAAAATACAGCTTTCCAATGTTCCCCTTGAATTACATTTCAAATTAATTATCTTCCTGCTATGAAAGCTAAATGTCTATTAACACTGTGGAGCCTGGATTAATTGGGAGTTAGAGAAACCTGCACAGAATACATCAGCATGGTTGACTTGTTTATTGCACGTACAAATTTCTCTAGCTTTACCTTTGTGCTTCTGGCTTCTAAGGCGAACTGTTATTAATAAAAGTAAGAAACAGTGTTTTAGAGGTCAGAGATGAGTATAGGACTGGATTGAAAGACATTTATAAACACAAAAAGCTGTATAGTTCAATTACCAACCAAACAGTGCTTAAGGCATTCAGAGAGCATAAAAGCTTTAGAGGCAATTTCCAAAAAAGCACGCATCCTTTGGGTGGTCTTTTTGGGGAAGACATGTTCCTTTTAGATATTTACAATGTGTTGTTACGCTTCTTTCTTCTCTTATCAGGCTTATCATCTACCTCTCCTTTACACGCTGTGTTTTCCAGAGCTTGAGGAAAAGATTTAGAGCTGAATCAGATGCCCCTCTCATCTCTCTCCAGATGGGTAGCAATTGCTGTAATTGTCAGTAAAGGTCATTGTGTCTGTGAGCATTGCCTATTGTAAATGAAAATGAGACTCCTCGCCATTCACATAAGCCTTTAGATTGATTCTCCCAGGTCCTACAATAAACCCTGAAGTAACGCAACGTGTGAGCTGGTGGCGTAGTGACACTTGGGAAGGAACTGTTGCCTGAGAGAGACTGGACCACAAATAAAATAAAATAAGCTTTTTAGAGTTTTTGTTCCTTTTCATATCTAAGGTAAGTAGTCACTGTAAGTTGTCATGTTCTCTTGGCTGTTCAGTGGCCTGTGTGAAAGTTCTTAATGCTTTACTATTAAATCTCTTTCAGTTTCATAAGGCCAGTATTTCTAATTCACCAGCAGCCTAAACAGTTCTGGTGAAGGCTAAAGATTAAATGGCCCATGAAATTCAAAGACCTCTGTCACCCGTAGAAGACATCATCCTAAATAAGGCTTCAGGGTCATATGTGGGATAAATTTCTATAGCTATTGAGAATCCTGTTATAAGAATAGAGCAGTGCTATGTCTGAAGTTATCAGGGTTTTTGTTATACAAGAGGAAAAAAATTAAAGGCCAGAAGATGAAAGCTTTGAATCAAATGTAAATAAAGTGTTAGAGGTTATTTTATGAAAGGTCTACTAAATGCCTGGGCGAGGAGGGGAATAGATGACTTATATTGTTTTAAGATCAGTCCTTCAGCCTTCGTTTTGGTCTCTTCCCTCCTAAAGAACTGTGTGGCAGAGTTGACAGCAAAAAAGGCTGCAGGATATGGGGACCAGCAGAAACCAACAGTGCCATAAGGACAGTTCCTGGAGGTTTAAGAAATCTTCAGTTGCATTCAGTTTCTACCAAAGAAAGAGTAGTGAGTAAGCATTTTTACCTGTTATTCATCAGTAACAAAGGATTCCGAAGCTTAGTTGTTCATAGAGATCTTTTAAGAAGCTTTTTTAAAACTGCAGAATAGTTGTTTTAGGTGTATGAGTAACAGGAGCACTCAAGTGTTGCACAGTTGCTACCTTGGTGGGATTTTTGCTGAATGTGGTTGATTTTCAAATCAACTGACAGTAATACGGCGTATGTCTTGCATGAGCAGCAGCCTCAGCAACATCTGAGTGAAACTGGACCTGTTTGTCATTCAGTGCTGGGGTCAGAGAGGTGTTGTATGCAGGGCAAGTTCTTCCCTGTTCACAACATCACCAGGAAATAAAAATGATTTTTTAAAAAATTTATTTTAGGTGGAATGTTCTCATTTGTTTTAAATTTACTTTCCTTCTGCTGCAGATTAGTATTAAGGATCCTGTCAGGCCTGGTTCAATTATTTCAGTAAACTCATGCAATAAAAATTGTCTCTCACAAAACTAACTTAAATGCATTATAATAGGTCAGATTTTGGTAATCGTGAGCCAGATAGGTATAATGTTGATGGGTATTTGCTGGACAGTCTTTTTTTCTTGCAGCCTCAGGTGTAACATCAGTTTGGTGTGGTGTGTGAATCTTGCGGATTTTGTATCCTGTATATCTGTAACTTCTGAGCTGTAGGAAATAGGTCACTGCATCGCTGTGGTTCTTCCAGATCTGCCCTGGGCTTGCTGTATAAGTATGGCAAGTCTACACATATACCTTGCACTACAGTTTCCTATAACCTTCCTCTTGTTTCTGATGCTTTTCACACTTACAGACGTGGAATTGCTGTAAACAGGCAGGAGCGCTGTTATATAGCAGGTGCCCATACAAAGACAGAAAATAAATCACCTACTCTGTCTTCTGAGCTCTGCTTTCATTTTGTTTGCAGCTGATTTGCCCTAAGCAGAATTCCTGCAGTGTGTCATAAACTATCTGGCTAGTTTCCTTTGTAGCCTGAAGCACTTCAATTTTGGAGATTATTTATTTTGGGAAAGAGTTATTTGGTTGTGATTCTTTTTTTTTTTGGGGGGGGGGGGGGGGGTATCTTTATAACCTGGCTTACTTATAAGCTGCCTCATATATCAACATGAAATAGTTATATGCATGGAGCTTTTTGCTGTCTTGACGCTTTCGGGGTTGACGTTCCTTGCTACTAAATGCAAACCTATGACTAGAGGCCTGTGATGCACAGAAAACAAACTTTTCAGTCTCCATTTAACGCTTTCAATACTATCTTCAACCCAGGTGTGGACTAATGCACCTGTACCTCTCTAGTTTCTCACCTTGGATAGTTATTGTTGCCCTTTTCTAATGGCGTTACAAATGTGGCAGGCCCCACAGGTTCAGAAGATGATCCCTTGATTGGGAGCAGCTGGAGATGCTCAGCCAGTGCATCACAAGCATGCACCCACACCTGCTGTGCTTGTCATTGTTGCACAACACCTGAGCTCTTCAGAGTCCCCCAAAGAGGCCATAAATGTTCTTTTTCCAAAGTTGTAAAATACCTCTGATTAACCTGATTACTGTCAGTTGATTGAGCTGACTCTGGAGGTTGAATGTTTCTGTGCTGAGACTCTTAACGTTAGGGACCCATTCGGCCAAGTTTGTGTTGGAGCAGTATGTAACAGTGCTTCTGGCTCAACTGTTCGGTTCTCAAACCTGAGCAAAGGGTTCCCTGGGTTTGCCTTAGTATATGTGGAAATTGCTGCTTACAGTGTGGTCCACACATTGCTACTTAAAACATATCCCAGTTTTGCAGTGAGGTGAAATTCTCAAATAAAGCCTATAGCTATAACTCAGTACTCACCTGATGTTTGCAATATTCCAGCTAATGTAGGAAACAAGGATGATTGTTTGGAAAATATCTCCCCAGATGAGGAGAATTTTGTGAGATGAGCACGGATAATGTAAGTTCAGATCAAGCCTTGACATAGAGATGCACCGGAATAAAAATGTGGTTTTCGAACTGCTCTCCAGCTGTTCTGTGGGGTTTGTTTTGGTTTTAAGCTGCCACAAGAGCTCAAAAGTTGCTTTTGTTTCCTGCCCTTAGTCTGTTCTTTCAGAGAAGCTAAATGCATAATTATGGTTCAAGACTGCAGAACAACTTGTGACTGGAACTGAGACAATTTAATCATGTTTAGTATGCAAACTGGAGCCCTATGTTCATCTACAGCAAGAAGGGAGCATGGCACTGGATTTAATCTTTGCCTTTATGCTGTAGGATAAGATTGTGAAGGTCTCAGTACAGTGTCACTGTTGTGGGTTTTGTTCTTTAAACTGTGTGAAAGGATGGAAAGTTTTGTAATTTCAGAAGAAAGGTGCTGCTCCAGAAGAGCGCGGCTTTGCGTGTTATTGTATGCATGCACTTATCCCATAAGGCAGGAGAATGCATGAAGTTATTTGATCGTGCAGTGACACAGGAGCTTGTCTTGCTGCTGACAATGCACTGTAATCCATTTTCAGCTTTATGTGTGACCTCCTAATTGAGGGCGCAATGGAAATTGCTTTGAACGTGATTGGAATGGACAGTGGTAGCCAAGCATTTTCCTTCGGTCTTTTGTCGTGTATCTCAAGTGGCTGGAGCAGACTGACATAACTACAATTTTCCTAATCAGTGTCTGTAGTCAGCACTCGAAGTGAGCACCTGATGCCTGGTCACAGCTAGGCACAGAGTTTTCTTCTGTAAGTAGAGCTGTTCACAACAATCTGTACTCCTTTTTACAGCTTTTTTCAGTGCCTAGCTTCTACTAAATCTCTCTGGTGTGCCTGAGGAGGAAGATACAGCAGGTCAGGAATGGATGAATTTCTGCAGGTGGAAGCATAAGAGGAGGATTCTCTGTCACTCTTGTCTTCTCATAAGCTTCTTTGAACCTGGAGAAAGACGGTAATTACACTAGACAGAATCTTAAGCTTTTGACTTGCCTCGCCAGCAGCACCAGGCTTCGCAGTCCCCCTCTAAAAGGAACTGTGCTACGTGCTGGTTCTGTAGCATGCTTAGCTGCTTGTACCTTATGCGTGTGTGATAGAGCCTTTTGTTTTATTCTGGCCTTGACCTTGAGGTCACGGTCTTCTGAAGCTAAGTGGGACACTTGGACTTTATCGTCCTGGCTAGCGTGATCATTTTAACTGCTCTCCCCCACACTCAATGTATAGATGTCAGAGGATGCAGCAGCACAGGGAACCAAATGAATTTTTTATTTTCAGTGCCATTGTCAAAAAGAGGAGGCAAGACTTAGCTGAGAAGTGCTTAGGTTAACTACATGCCAGTAACAAACAGGAAAGGCTGTCTAAGGGTTTACAGACCCCAGAATCAGCGGAGCTCAAATATGGACTCAAATATAGTAAATACTGGACTCCAGCAGGGTAGCACTGCTAGGTACGTAAAGATTCATAGTTCGTGTCCTTCTATATCCTCTCCTGTGTCCTGAGGGATTTAAATAGAGAATTTGTCAGCAAAAGCACCTTGGCTTAAGTCCTAGCAAGATGGATCACAGAGAATAAGTAAGACACAGTAAGATCCGAGACCTGGTAGTGCTTACAGCTTAAAGCCAACACCTTGAATTCAACTTGGGCAGATGGAACATGAAATTCAGCTGTGTCTGGCTGTTGTAGAGCAATGCCACAAAAACACGTTAAACACGAGTTCTATTACGTAGATATCACTTCGGGATAGTCTAAAATGACGTACTGACATCCTGGCAGGAGGCGATGCTGCTTTTGTGATCTGATGGATAGTGTTTTCTGCCACCTGGGCAGAAGGAAGAGGTCGTGTGTTTTGTTTCTTGCCTCTTATCTTGACAGAGTGCAAAGAGTTGGTTCCTGTCTGGACCTGAATTAATCTTTATGAAGGTTGTTAACACCATTCTTGCTTAGAGCTACTAAAAAGAGAGGGGGAGCAGTAAGGAGAGAAAGAGATTAAAGGGAAAAACCCAGTAGGTTATAAATGCATTTTCCTCTGTGCTGCAGGTTAAATAATACTCTATGCATGTGAAAGAGATACTGTGATTAAAGAGCTGTCAGGCAGAATGAGAGTTGGGCAAGCAAAGGGAGCAGAGATGCTTGAGGGAAAAGGGTATGAAGATGTTCTAATGCTGAGCTTTTTTGTGCATATCTAGCATGTGATGTATGGCTTTCTGTGCCTTTCACTGAAAAAATGGATATTCTACAGATATTTAGGTTTTTTGCCCTTTGTTGCTCAAGTATCTTTTCCCTCTGGGATGTCTCACTGGTTGCTAGTGACATTATTTTAGAAAATGGTCAAAAACTCTAATCTACGCTGCTACTTCAGGGACAAGGATTAGGACTCTAGGATCCTGTATAATAATCTTGTACTTAAACCATGGCTTTAGTGAATAGAAAAGATGTCACCTCCATTATTTTCCGTTCAGGCTTGTTGCAGAAAGACCAGCTCTTGTGCATGTTACTTAGTTTGAGGACTCCTCAGTCGTTGCAGAGCCTTGGGGAGTTTAGCTGTCATCATACACCTCCTGTTGAAATCACTGAACACTGGGCACTCGGACTCATTTTTAGATCAGGTCAATAATTATTTGACCTATCCTGAGCTGTATTTTAATGTAGCGTTGCACAGACACCAGTCATTCCCAGAGGCTGCTCCTTGTGCTGCAGAAGTTGCCTGTGTAAGCCGAGCCCCAGACAGGATGATATGCCTGTCTCCTCTCATAAGCTTTTTACTTACGCTCAATGGGTAATGTATCATCGAAGCAGCAGTAAACATGGAAAAACTTGAGTCGTTAGAATGCAGTGCAAAGCCCCGTATTTCTGTCGCTTAACACAGCAGGGGATTTACAGCCCCCCAGTTTCACTGGCAGAAGACAATGTGTCATTCCCCTTCTTCAGCTGGTTCACTTGTGACTAGTACAGAAGAACAATGCACAGACCAGAAGAAGAAAAGGTAAGAATGCTCATTGCCCACGCTAAAAATAAGGAAAAACCTGAAATGTTGAAAAGTACAAGTGGAATGGAGATTTGTGGCTGCTGAATGTTTGTCGAGGTGGTAGGGTGGTCCTTCAGGTTGCGTTGGATCCTGCAGAAAGTGATCGTGCAGCAGTAGGCATGTAACATTTACAAAACAGCTCTCTAGAAATGTTTTCCTTCACTGAGTGGAGGAAAACACAGGGTTAACAATCTGACAGGTACATCAAAGCAGAGCATGATGGGGTGGGGTAATTATTCTAAATCACTCCGATTCGCTTACAGATATTAGACTGGTTGGGAGCAGGGGGGACACCCTTACCTCAGTGCTGAGTACAAACTGCAGTGATGTTGGTTCTGCCAGGTCTTAGCTCTGAGTGTGCATTTGTTTCGTGCTTTTTTAAAACAATACAGCTCTCTGCTGGCTCCCTTCTAAGGTTAGACAGTGCATTCGTGACATGTATCCAGCCTGCAGAAAAGCCACCAAACAGAATTCCGTTAAGTTTTCCTGCTGGTGGTAAGTCGAGGCTGAGACAGCGATACATACAAACCTCTGCTTATCTCCAGTGTGTTCCAAGAACAGCTCCACTTCTTTAAAGGAACCCTCCCACCCCAGGACAGTTTGCTGTTTAGAGAGATAGGGTCAGCATTTAACCTCCTTTCTGTTGCAGAGCAGCAGCTAGCATTAAAAGCAGAAGACAGACGTGTCCTTGTAGGGAGACTGTCTGCCTTGGAGCTCCCCACGGGGAGGCAATCAGCCCCTGCTATTGGCAAAGAGCTCTCACTCACTCGGCAGCATTAATCAGGGTTGACTGTTCCTCTTAATCCTCTGATCCCCTCCATAAGGACGAGAACACAAGCGTCGCGTTTGCGTGTTATGCTCCTCTTCACCGAAAATAGGCCTGGCTCCATGGCTTGCAGCAGGCAGTGATTAGAGGGGTGGGTGATCAAAACATGATTAGCAAATCTGCAATTAGAGTGAAGGCCAGGAGGGCAGTGGCTTACTGCAAGAAAGGGTCACGACTGGTATCTGTCAGAATAGAAATAAATATGTGAAATGGCAAAGGATTAAGCTGCACTCATGTCTGATGAGGCTGTAAATAGACAGGACACTGCCAGGAAGATGCTTGGAGCACTGGAATTTTAGAAAAATAGCAAGTAAAAGGAGTCTGCTCCTGGATCAGATAATTTTTTAAAGGCACTTTTTAAAGCAGCAGAGGTAGTTTATGTAGCTTGAAACACGGACTCAGAAACTGGGACATCTCCATCAATTCTTAATTTTGTCCCAGACGCTTTTTGTGATGGATGTACAGGAACTTCATTTTCTTCAGCAGCTAGACAGTAAAGGTATTGACCATGCCTTGCAGAGGTTTGTGGGGCTTTTAATATATCAACGTGTGAAATGCTGTGAGACTCTGGGAGAAAGCTGTGGACTATTATTGCCAGATAAGATGAATTTGAGCAGGACAAGAGTGGAGAGGAGTTCATATCGGGAAGATCAACAGTTTGTTTGAAACCAGCTGCAGGACAAATAACGGCATGTTTTAGATTATTTTTATTGTCTTTAAAAACTCTGTGTTGTGGAAAATACAGCAACTGGAACTCTGTCTCAGAAGACCTGTTTAGTAAAACCAATCCTATTTTTCTACATCTAAACAAGGCTGTTCACATCAGCTTCAAAGACAGCAGGATCAAGCCCCTTTACAGTGCTTTGCAGGTCACTTTTCTCAGGAGTAGGAAGCATTTGCTTGTAGTGATAAAAAAAAACCTAATATTGCATGATGAAAATTCACATTACACATTTACGTATCTCAGATCTCCCTGGAACTTGTAATCCTTGGTCCGGGTCCTGGAGTTCAGCTCACTGCTACCAAGGAATATAACTGGCATCTGTGCAAACACTGGGACTTGTTCTCAGGGCTGTGGCTGCGGCATTGGCACCTATTGCACGGCCACACTGAGCATCCATTCAGCACACTGCACAATCAGGGGGAAGCAGCAGCTAATTTGACTAAGGAGCCTTATGTGCTATGGCAAAGAAAAACATGGGCAGCTTTTTTGAGGTCCAGTCAGAACCATTGGGACTTCAATAGTTAGAGCATCTACAAGCTGGGTGACCTGTGAATTAACCTGAGTAGTCTTACATTTGTCTGCTACAGAAGGATAAAGAGCTGAGTAATGCTTGTGAGAATTCAAAATGTTCCAGTGGGTGGGGAATTTGAACCTAGCTTCTGATGACATTAAATCACTCCCTTTGCCTGAAACTCTGACCCAGCAAGTCAGCCTCAGATAGATGTAACATGATTTATGTTTTTTTTCCTTTTTTTTTTTTTACAGACCTATTGTATGACATGCATTGCACAACAGGATCCAGTATAAATCTGCTAAATAGAATTGCACAGGGAATAAAAATGCCCTTTACTCCAAATGCTTTGTGCAGAGACAGTTAATGATCCTAGTGTCCTTTATTTGCCTTATTATACATTATTAAAAGATATAAGCATGAAAATGTTTTTAAAAGGCTGGGCTCTGAAGAAAATTTTGGCAATGTGGTGTGAAGAAAAATGCATTCTGGGAATATGCTGCTCCCCTGTCTTTTGAGCAATCAGGTTTTTGAGTCTCTTAGTTGCTGCAAGATAGTTTTATTTCATTTATCTATAAAGAGTGTACAATTAATCCTAACGGGCTCCTTTCCTATGTCTTCCATAATCTAGTTCCCATCCTGACCTTTCTTCCAGAGTCCCTCATCAGAATGTCAATAGAGTGAGTTTTGGCAATGGGAAGACCAGTGCCAATTGTCTGTCCTCCAGTATTGTTGTGCCTGCTTGCCTTTGTTATTATTAGATTTGGTCTGTTAATTGCACTCAAAGGAAAAGAGGAGAGGCAAGTTTTCTTTCCCCATGTGAATGTGGTAGTATAGTAGTATACTTCCAGCTTCCTGGCCTGGTGACAAGGACTGGCAAGGAGTAGTACTGAAGAAAGAATCAAATATTGAATTATCTGTTTTTCTGGCATTCTGCTGTTCCTAGTTCCCTGTGCCTTACAAAGGTCCCCGAGCTACTTTCAGCACAACTGTGAAGACTAAACATTTGATGCAGCTGAATGATTGCTCTTAGAAGTGTTGTACATTTTCAGGGGGAAAAAAATCAACATTTGGGCAGGAAAGAAGAAAACAGTTTTGCCGTATGTAGCCTTTTAATTTTTTATACAGTTTATTGAGGCCATGAATACCAGAAAAGAAAATGTTGAACATGATAGCTTTTATCTAGGCTGGGGTGTTAGGAGTTTTCCCATCTTTACTCCAAATCTATTCTCAAGAAAATGCAGATAAATCTGGACTTGTTGGGTGCTTATATGCTAAAAGTCAATGAACAGTCAAGTAGGAATCTTGATACTTTTGTGCTCTTGCATAATATTCTTGGTTCAAATATTATTGAATAGTATATTTAAAATATCAGTCTTCACGCACCTTAAGGTTGGTTTGGAAATGGGACTGTCTGTTTGAGATATATACGGTAATTTAATGGTAGGGAACTTATAAATGCTGCCTTCTTAATTAAAATAATATTCAGAATTTCTAGAGAAGCTTTTGTACTAAGATCCTGAAGTACTTTACAAACGTTAGTTAATGAAGTCTTACTACATCCTTGTGGAATAGGCGAGTGGCATTAAATTGAGAGGATAAATGAGGCATAGGGAGATTAAGGGACTTGTCTGTGGGTAGAATCAGTCAGTGGTGTCATCAGGAACAGAACACAGCAGCCCTGTCCCCTGCTTCAAAACCTTACTTTTGTAAATACTTCCAACTAAGAGCTCTGTGCTGTCTGAATTGGGGTCAGTACAATTGGGTTCTGAGATCAGTTTCGGGTGGTTTTATTTTTTGGTCTGGATAGAAATAATGATGACAACTGTCTTTCAGACATCCCCGATAGATAATTTTGGTCTACTAGTCAACCATTTAAAATAAAAAATACTCCAGATGGTGTTTTCGGGAAAGGCAGAGCAAGCTTTTTCAACACTGATATTTGCCTGCTGAGTTTTTATTTCTTTTCTTCCCCAAGGGACACAAAGGCAATGCAGTACAATAGGGAAAAATAAAATAAAAACAGTAATGGAAGCAGACACAGTTAAAAGCAATTTGCAATCATAAGCTTCAGGTTTCCTTATGGGTAACACTTGTCCCAGGTAGCAGTAAATAATGAATGCCCACTGCTGTCTCTGAGAAGGAGTGAGTGACATTCATTCTGGCGTGGGACACCTCTGTTTCCTGCACCCAGAAACATATTGCAGCCAGACCCACCAGAGATCTGGACCCAAGAGATTTGGGGAGGAGGGAGGGTGCTAGACAACATACTGTGGAGTTTCTGCCCTGTTGTGGGAAGACAATATTTTGTTCGTCCTTTTCCTCCTTCCGCAGACAACCACATACAGAAGGAAAAATAAATCTTTCCGCAGTGGGGCTTTTTTGCCCATAGCAGCATCTGTGACCTAGTGGAAATTCAGATGTGTTTTTATAGAAAGCTAGAGAGAAACAGTAACTTATTTTCAGAGGAACAATAATTTGTCCTAAGGGGAAAAAGTATCTTTTACATGTTTGTGTGGTACCTCTACACTGACTTAATTTAGTCAAAAAAAAGGCTACCCACCTTATTGTCTTACAGTAGTACGTGTGCATTTTTTTTGTTGTTCCTTAATGTTTTTCAGGAATATCCTCCCTGATGAACGTTCATTTGTGGGCGATCTGTGCAATTGTAAACCATTTTGGCTGAGCCTTTGTTGTTCCTCTTTTCTTTTTTTTTTTCTCAAAACGTCATTGGGTTTAGTGCATGTAAGCTGGAGATGAAAGGTCTTGCTAACAGTGAGCCTTTGAACAGCAATAACGTTGCTGGAAGAGCTGTGTGTGGAAGTGCTGGTCCTGTCCTTGTGGCCCTGCTGCTTCAGCCGCTGGTTACGATGCTGCACACATAACTGGAGGCTTGTAATTTGGTTTCCCTTTAGAAGCCTCTGAGATGGGCTGCAGCCCAACAGGAGAGCATCTGCTTTTCATTTTGGTGAAGAATACTGCTGGACCTTCTCTCTGTAAGCTCACTTAAAAACCTATAGCTTGGTTTTATTAATATGTAATAATTTGGCTTCTTTTACCTATAGAAAATTACTTATCTTAATAAAGCGGAAGAATATTGTCTAACGAAAGAGGAAAATAAAGAGTATAATTGTGTTAATTACCAGAATACCAGACATGTAATTAATATGCCAGAGGAACAAAGAGCAAATGTACTAATAGCATATAATTGGACTTAAACTACACCCTTGGTAGAAGTCTCTGCAATGGAACTCTTGTGTTTGTGCTCCTTTTCAAATTAGCAATAAAGAATAAATTAACATCCATTTTCTTGCTCGTATAAAGGCAGAATCATATTGTGGGGCAGAGTAATGAATTCAGAGAATGCCTTTACATTCCCATATGGCTCTTAGGGAGGGGAGTACTCACGCACAGAGTCTCCTCCTCTTCCTCGCAGGAAAGCAAGCAGAGAAGAGGAAAATGTCATTGTATGACCAGATGTTCAATGAGTACCATGATCCTAAAGAATACAGAAAATCTGCAAGCTGAGTAATTTAAGCATCATCACCAGTATATGGTGCAAATACTGGAGTCTCTTCACAAATGTTAGCTTATCCATCCATACTTTTATATGTGATATGTTACTTTACTATGTCGTCAGATAAAAAATACGTAGGGAAAGAGTTAGTCCCTGACCCAGGGGGGGCAATTTGTGAAAGAACTAGAAAGGCAACCCAAGATTCTTAACTTTTTTTTTCCCCAGCATAAATCATTCAGTTTTCTGTGTAAGTGAGGAAGTTAAAGCAGTTGTTAATGTGGATATAGCACACGATGGTGATCTTCAAAGCAGGTTAGCACAGTAAACCAGCGTAGAACCACAGGAGTCCTTGTTTTTTATGGACATACATTCTAGAAAGGCTCATCCAGAGCACCTGACTTTAATTTTTTATTTTATTGAGTTAGAGGATGATTAGTATATGTATTTCTGCCGCCTGTTTCACTTGCTGTCTCCCTCTTTGTCTTTAGCAGTGCCTTACTAAGCTTATAAATAATTTATTTAATGCTATTTAGAGGCCATGGTGATTTCAGGGATTTAGGAGGCCCCAGTACCCCTTGAAATAAAGAAATCAGCCTTTTAAGAAACAGGTCCATTTTCATTCAGACTTCACTCTTCTTTATCTATCACAACTTAAAATAGCTACTGTGGTACTAGATGCAAAGGCCCATGTTTAAAAAGCATAAATTTTCTTGAGGGCCTTCAGTCAAGTATGGCTTTTTACCTAAGCACTTGAAAGCCTGTCTGTCTGCGTGTGGTTCAAGGTGTTCCAAGGTGTTATGGTATTTTTTAACATTACCTACGCTCTTTGTGCTCTGCTTTCCTAAATATGCAAATGATGAGCCTAGAAATTGTCTTATTCTATTGTAATGCACCTGTCATCACAATATCTGCACACCTGCCTTTCTACTTCACAGAAGTATTGTGAGAGTGCATTAATTAACGCTTGTAAAATGCTTGGAGATCCTAGGATGGTAGGTGCTAATGAGTAGCAAAATATTATAATCATGTTGCAGAATATTCAGTCTCTCTCTTAGTAAGGAAAGACTTGCATCTTTCCTTCATTGCTTTCATGTTTCTAGATGTATATTTTTCAATAGTAAGTCTAAATGGGAAAAAAGGGATAAACAAGGTGGAAAGATTGCTAATGCTGATGGTTTTCTTGTGAGGAAGCTAGTGGTTTTTATGTACTTCTTTGCTCATTGAATTTTCTTTTTGTCTCTCTGATAAACCCATACTTCAATGGCTTGTTGAGAATTCTCTGAATGTTCAGAAATGTCAGGGGAGAAGATTTGCTTCTTCAGATTGCCAGGGCCTTCATTTGCATCCCCTAAATCAATTCTCACACATGATCAAAGCAGTTCTGGAAATGTTCAAGCGTGGGGAAAATCAGTCCCCTAATTCTTTTCTCTCTAATATATACAGTCAGGTTCCAAAGTGTTAAAGAAAAAAGACAAAATCATCACCCACTAAATCTAAAAGCACATGAATTAAATGCCTTTTTATGGTCGGGGATTGCAACTCTGTGTATTAGGGACAGCAAGGCTAGAAAAGATGCAGTAGGTCATCTGTGTGTTTTCTTCTCAAGCTAGTAGGGGCATTGCTGTAGCATTCTGTTGTGGAATGACCCAAAATATGCCACTTCTGCCTGTTGCCTTATGAGAAGCACTCTGGTTTCATACATCTCTCATTGTGAAGAATGAATTTTTGATATTCACCTTGAATTTTTGTTGTTGTTAATATCATCCTAGCTCATTCTTCCTGACTCAGTCTGGTAAAGCCATATCAGAATCACAAAATACTAGAATTTAAATTAGCAAAATGCCTTGGGATTCTCCCATTGTTTTCTCCGGTGGGAATGGGGGGGAGCTAGAATGAAGGAGCTGTAATGCAGATTTTCAGAAACTGGTCAGCTGTTGCCTTCATGTAATATTTTTGCTTGGCTATGCATGCAACTCTATCATGAGCCTAATTACATTACAGCGTAGTCTCTATAGCAATTAGTCCCCTTTCAGAACTGGTTTCAGGGCAGCTGTGATAAAGCAAATGCTCAGTAGAGGAGATAAAGCTAGGTTCTGAGTTCTAACTTCCCATTAAAAGCAGTCATAATCTGGAAGCAAACTAGCATGCATACATTAATTGAAGTATTGAGACAAAAATCAACCCACAGCTAGTTCTAGCTTCTTTTTTTAAAGTCTGGACCATTTTTTATCAACCTAGTTCTGGACTGTTTGAAGTTTGGACCCTTTCCTCACAGCTCCCCTTTGGAACAAGGGTCCAGGTCTAATATCTAGAAATACTGGTGCACGTTCTAAGTGTATTCAGAATTGGGTACGAGCCTCAGCTGTAACAATCAGATCCAAATGTTAACTTCACTGAGTATGCCTCGCTTCTCTAGATATGGTATGCACCAGCTTCCTTTAAGTAGCAAGCAGACATAGGCATTCATTTTTACCTATCACCTTATCTTTTCATTTCTGGCTGCTCAGCTCCATTCTGACAAGTGCAATAAATATGTGTCCTCCTGGGTCCTTGCAAGCTGGGCATTAGTCACACTGTGCATTTCAAGGACATCAGTCCAATAGTTTTTCAGCTGTAACAGAAAACATGTTCTGCCAGGAGCCATTTGTTCCAGTTTTGTTGCTTACTAATAAAATCAAAATCAATGGGGTTTTTTTGAGCTTGAGAAGCAGGTCGGAGAGTAGGAGGGAGATAGGTGGTGAAAATGAAGGTGCTGAAGTTAGTTCTGCGCGTTTCTCTGAAATAATGGCATGTGGCATTTCAGAGAAAAGTGAGAATCTCTGTCAACTTGTGAAATGCAGTTACCTGTGGCAAGCAGTGTAGCTATTGTTTAACAGCAAATAGGACTGCTGCGTGGTGGGCTTCACGGGCAATTTAATTCAAATTTTGTTTTGTAAAATAAAAGGTAGGTATTTGAGAGGCTGTTGTATTTGCTGTACTTATGGAGTAAGTGCCAATGGAACATTAGCGGTGACATGGATCAGTTTTAATTTGTTGTCTCTGCCACGGATGGAGTACCCATACTATCCATGTCCTCAACCACTGAATTGCCAGTTCAAACCAGTTAGTCATCTAACTAAACAAAATTATCTAACTGAGCTTAAAATACAGGGTAAAGAATTATTGGCTTTACTGAATCAGTGCCTTAGTCACAACTGACTCGGAGGAGTTTTGCTCAGAGGGAGATGCAATCAATGCCTTCTCCTGCCTTGGAATTTTCCCAGTTTCATCATGACTGATTTAGCTGATTAATTTCTCTGAGCTGATAGTGTCATTGTACAATCAACAAAGCATTCCTGGACACACCATTTATTCCCTTAAAAATGTCTCCTCTTTCTAGTTCTGCAGAATCAGAATCATTTAGATGAGTCCAGATGGTAACACTGAAGTCCCCTTCTTGCTACGGTCAAATGTAGAGCCATTTTCCCCACATTAATGCATTATACAGACAGAGTGGACTATGGAGCAAATTCAACAATTTGAGATCTATCTTCTCTGCCATACCTAATGAATCTAAGTTGCTCTACAGTTTAAAGGTAAAAAATTGTTATTTTGCAGAAAGTGTTAGCGTATGTGATCGTATGTATTTGTATGAGAGCTGGCCACTGACTTACAAGCCTTCTTCAGATACTATCATATTGATATTCAGCCTTGGTTATTCCTAATCCAAATCTAGTACTTGGGCAAAAGAGGTGTTATATTGTGAATTCACCAGCAGGCAATCATTTTAACTGATGACCTCTTGCCTCACAAATCTTTACTCATAGGGGTGTTTTATTCCTCACGCACGAAGTCGATAAGGCTAGTCTGAGAGTCATACTGAGCTGAACAGCCCTTCTACTCTTCATACAAAAGAAGAATACATGATGTAGCATACCATCAGCTGAAGCTGCGTTGGCAGAATGTAAAGACTCAGCTATCTGGCAACAGATGGGCTGCAGGCTTCTTCTGACACGATCTGCCATCCAGCATATGTTAGGCTGAGAAATCAAGGGGTTTTAGACTGAGGCTTTACCTTTAAAAAAAGAAAATGTCTTAGCTGTTGAGAAAGCGGGTTGCATATATCATACAGGCAATGAAGTAAATGTGGACTAACCTGGTTGCTTGGTGAAGGGACAGGTTCATAGCACAGGATAGTAATTGGGGCACTGTTCACTGTAGTGTACCACACTCTGTCTCTTGAAATTCCTTTTCTGCGCAACAAACATTCATATTAGCAAATGTGTTTAAGGTACAAGATGGCTGGAATTAAGGATGGAAAAACCCTTGTTGGGGGCAGAACAGCTCATCTTTTGTGTATCTGCATGCACTGTCTTGCCAGTTTTACATCTTGCTGCAGACCAAATCCTGTCAACTTGCTGAGACCTCGGGGACTGATCAAGGACCGTGAATAAGTGAGCTTCTCACAGTTGGTTGGCCGGACCCCCAACTCGAATTTGGGGTAAACAGATAGTGAGCAGAGAATGCGAACAGCACCGGGCTTGGCTTGGGGGAGTGGGGAGAGGAGGGTCTAGAACAGATCAGACTTGGTATTTAAATCACATGTTTTAAAATAAATACCACATTTCTAGGATCTTGAACATTCTGGATTTTATTTTTACCTCACTGTGGGAGTGGAATGGCTAATAGGTACAAAACATGAGTAGTCATATCTAATTATAAAATAAGTTGGTTGCATTTTAGCTGTCAAAACTCTAATCGTGGCAAGGCATTTCTTCTTTTATTGAAGCATTTTCAAATTGAAATTTTTGACTAGAGAGCAAATAACCTTTCTGTTATGGGAGAGGTTGTATAATTTAATTATTCCTGTGAACTGTCTTGACTTAGATAGTACTTGTAAATGTTTCCAGCTAGAATTAAGAGACCTCTGCACTGTTAAAACTCAGTAAAACTATGGCAAAAAAAAGGTTTCTCACTATGCAGAGGGTTCACCCAAACGGCAAGCGCTGCCCTCGCTCCATTTGCGCAGGGTTCGCGCTACGTCACGGGCCCGTCATTCCCTGCAGCGTGTGTGCAGTGGGGATGAGCACCAAGGAAAACCTCGCAACGTCAGCCCCCAGCTCTAAAAATGTTCACCCGGAGAGGCGTGCAGTGGTGCACTGAGGTGCGTATGTGGCTGAAAGAGACAGATCTCTGCAGGACTGCAGTTCTACGGCCAAGAAACCAGAGCAAGAAGGTGTGTGTGTGGCTCCAGGTGCTGGTTTGCTCCCTGCCTCCAGGTGTGGAGGGTTTGTGCATCCTGCCTGTGGCAGCACCGGTCACTTAGCAGGAGGAGAAATAAACAGCTTTTTCTTGTTTTTTTGTTTTTTTTTTTTTTTTTTTTTGTAAAAAGATCTGTGTAAAAAAGATCTGTAGAAGAATTTAAATGGCTCTATGAAGGTTTTAACTCTTCCTCTAGTGTTGGGGTTTCTAATCAGTACTCAGCTGTGCATCTTCAGCGGGGCATCAGCCACTTTCCCTCTAGGTAAAGTTCAGCTGTGCAAATAAAACCCCAAACGCCCCCCACCCCCCCCCACCCCCCAAAATAGACCAATAAACCCCTAAAAAAACGCTCCCGGGGGCAGGGCTGAGCTCCTTTCCGCCCCCCGGCCGCCCCTCACGTAGGCTCTCCCGTATCCCCTCCCCGGCTCCGTTGGTTCGTTCCCTCCCCCGCTTGGTAACGGGCTCGGAGGGGGGGGGGCAGCGGCCGCCATTTTAGGTGCCGCTCGCGGGGCGCCGCGGCAGCGAGGCGGGGGAGGGAGGGAGGGGAGGAGAGAGCCGGCGAGCGGAGCGGGGCAGCGCAGCGCTTCTCCTCCCTCCCCTTCCTCCTCCTCCTCCTTCTTCTCCTCCTCCTCCTCCTCCTCCTCGGGGCCGAGCCCTCCGCACAGCGGAGCCCGGACCAGCGGGGGCGCCACAGCCGCCCCGCCAGCCGGGGGTGCCCCAGCACCGCTCGGCGCTGCCATGCCGCCGCTCCGCCCGGGCATGCCGCCGGCCCCCGCCCGCTGCCTGCTGCTGGCCGCGCTGCTCTGCGGAGGAGCCGGGGCCGCTCGAGGTAAAAACAGAGCCCGGGGGGAAGGGGCGCGGTGTCCTTGATCCCCTCGGTGGTGTTGCGGGAAGGGAGACCGGGGGGGGGGTGGCTCGTTTTGCACCTGCGGCGGTGTGCGTGGGGGGTATCGGGGGAGCATCGCCCTCCGTGCTCACCTTCACGGCGCCGTTCCCCCAGCCCTTTTTCCCTCCCCGAAGGTCAGCCGGTGGCCGTTATGTAACCGTAACGGCCGCCCCCAGCAGCCCCCCAAGCCCCGGGGGGGGTCACTTGTTGCCGGGGGAGGTTTTTGAGCTCTCAAAATGCGGCGGGGCCGCCGGCCTGCCCTGTCCCGGCGGTGTGTGCCAGAGCCCGCACGGGGTTTGGGCTCCTCGGAGGGAGCCTCGGCGGCCGAGCGAGGGGGAAAGGGGAATAAAACACCTCAGGGAGCCCCCGGGGAGCCTAACCTTCAGGGTTACATAAAGAACGCTTGTTTGGTTGCTGGTGATAACGCGTCGCTGTGCTGAGGCGGTACGGCGTTTGGAAACGTTGGCCTTGTGGCTATTGATTGATCTCGGGGAGTAAAAGCATACGCATTGCAGGTCTCCCGAGCAGATTTCAGTAAGAGGCTTGCAAACGCTTCCTACCTGAAGGTTATCCCTGGCATCGAGAGTGCCATTTCTGCAAGATTCAGCTGATCATATGACGAGGTTTGGGATCTGGCATATAATTTGAATGCAGATTAGAACTGGGGCTTTAAAATGGCTTGCGAATAGATTGAAGGGAAGTTCCTGATCTTAAAAACAACTCATTAAGGATGCATCTTGCTGCAATTTCCCTACAGAGGATCAAGAAACTGCTCCTGTAATAAAGGGCTCTGCCATCTGTTTAAACGTGACCATAATTTACCTGTACAAGATCTCTTGAGTGCAATCTATTCACTGCTGTTCTTGGAAACAATTTTTTTACCACACTGACATAGAAACACAGTCTCATTGAATTGATGGGCTTTTCACCATCAGAAAGTATGAATAAAATGAAGAGCAAAAACCATTTTCAAAGAAAGCTAATGTGCATACCTGGAAACGAGTGGCAAGTTTAGATAGCGTTTAATGGGCAGCTTTGTAAGTCAGCTCTCGTGCACTTTGTTAGAGGCTGCACTTGTTTTCAGTCTAACATAACAGAGCTGCTGACTGCAAGTCCTGTTTTGTTAAACTTCATCACACATAGTTAAACTTCATCACGCATACCTGAGTTAACATACGAGTCCGGGTTTGGCTTGGTTCTCATGATATTTTGGCTACTCTGGGTTGGCCTCTTAAGAATGTTATGTGAAGCTGTATCTAATGACAAACTCTGGAGAATACAAGAGTACGTAGACTAGGGAAAGCTGCAAGGGGTATTCACTTTCACTTCCCTGTTAGGAAAAACATTTTTGTGGAAGCATTTATGGTAAACTTCCAGTTTTGTGCTTTACTGTCAGTTCCATCTCCTACGAACAGAGCTTCCTTTTTTTTAAAAAAAAAATAAAATAAAACAAAACCTGTGACTTTAAAAGTCCTTGGTACTAAGGTCATTGAGCTTTATTTTACACTGTGAAAACTGAATTGCACTTGGTTCAGAAATGTGCAGAAATGGAGTAGAAAGACTAGACCAGAGTGGTGAGTTTCACTCTCCAGCCCTGCGTATTCCTGGGTTAGAAAAACTAGTTTATTTTGTAATGAAGGATGGAAACAGAAATAGGTTTTGGAGAATGTGTTCTTGCACAAAAGTTAGGTGCGAGCCTACCATCTTCTCTGTAGTTAATGTAAGGGGTGCAAATTGTGGTATTAGGTTTTGAAGAAGCATATTCCTGTCCAGTTGATGCAAAATGCTTAATTTAACTGAATTTATCTTATAATTGCTCAGGTTGACCCAAATATTTCAAACCTTGTTTGACTAATATTGCAGTGGGAAAGCAGTAGTTAGGAATGCATTGAAATATTTATTTTTTATCAAAGTGAAGTAATTGGGTATTTATCAACAGAGCTGGGTGGGAGGTGGAATGGAGTGACTTTCCAGAGGAGAAGGCAGTGCCTCTAATGGCTCCTTCGTCTGTAGTTACTGACCAGGTCAAGCATTATACCCCTGTGTTGCCTTGGACCCTATCTGATTTACTGTCATTTAGGTAGAGAGAGCATTGATCAAAAAAAAAAATAGTACTCTGATTTGTGATTATTTCAGGAAGTTGTCTGGTAATATAAATGTCTTAAATCCAAACCACAAACCACTTTGTCACTACCACTGTTTTACTGCAGATATTTCTTTGACATAGGAACAGTCTTTGTAGTATATGGCTGGTGGTTAGGTTTCTCTCTCTTTTTTAGAGGGAGGGAAGTTTTAAGACTACCTTTAAGCATTATGAAGAGACAGTTTGGTGGTGGTGTTTTTTTTTTCCCCTAAGGATTTATGAAAGTAAGAGACCGCTGAGGGGAGGCAGAAGTAACCAATGCTAGAATTTTCTGTGATGCATAATGCTTAGGAAAGCACAATTCAGAGTCATCTGCTCAGATCAAATATCTAGCAGAAAATTTTCATCTGTTTTTCTATTCATGTTGTATATAAATATAACACTGCTGTGGAAATTGAAATGGAGGAGAGGGGGACTGAGCTAGCATCCTTTGCTGTGTGGTTAGGATGCTGTCATGCCAGTTGCCGTTTCCCAGATTATTAGACTGCAGGTTGTGCTGTCTGTGCCAAGTTAGCAGGAAAAAATTATCAATAGAAACTTTCTAGACTATTACTTGTATCTTTGGTTTGAGAAATTAATGTTTTTATAGGCTTGAAATCACCAGTTTTAGATCATTGGAAGCATTTTTTTGAGGTCAGAAGCTAGGCTCCAGGACTTCCATTTCTCACGGAAGATGGAAGGCTTGAAGTTAAACCCAGGTCAGGCCTCAGGACAGCATAACATGAACATCTCGTCCCAAACAGATTAAGTTAGTCTGGTATTCTGGGTAAAACAGCATTTGCTGCTGTGAAAATGTAAATACTTGATAGCTTGGTGCCTCATAGCTTTGAAACTGTTTTAGAGAGTGGAAAAAAATTACGTAGTCATTGACTTTTTCTGAACAAAAGCCCTTTCATCATTTTTCTGAGCCTTATCTCTCATTCTGTTTAGTTGTGTTTAGAGCATTCTCTATGAAATTTTGTTTATGATATTAAGGGGCATCCATCTTGTTGCATTATCGTTATTGTCAAAGACAGAAGTGATGCTTCAAAACATGGGAGAGTTCAGTAAGTCAGAAGCCTTGGTCTTAAATCTTGTTTTGCACTCTAATTTATTTGATTCATGCTGGTTGACTCCCATTGGCTTCACTAGGAACTAAACCTCCTTAGGAGCCTTAAGAAAGGATTATTAGAAAACCTCAGTGCCTTGGAAGAACTGTCTTTCTGTCCTTTGTTTATGGTATTAGGTCTCATCTCACTTGCTTTGTAGTCAGATTGAAAACAAGTTGCTGCTACTACTCCCAGTTGGTTTCCCTGTTTTTAAAAGGAATCAACAAGTACAGCCAGAAACGCTGGCTATACGGAGGTGATATTTGCTCTATTGGTAAACTCGATTCCCTTTCAAGGAGTCAAGTTTATAAATATGACAACAGTTAGAAAGTGATTTCAGCTCCTGCACTATAACTAGCAACATTTAAGAGAACACGTATTAAATTTATGTTTACGGTTAGAGGCTTATGTTTTCTATTTTGGTGTTTGCATTTAGTTTAAAACATTTCGAATTTCATTTAAAAAATGAAGGCTTTTTTCCCTCAATCCTATTTAGGCTATTTTGTGCTGGGATATTTTTTATTTTGCTGTTTTCTTTGCGAGGCTTTTATCCAAATTGAAATTTGGTCACTATATCTTCATTTTAAGATATTTGGTGCTCTGAATATTTCTTTTGCTGCAGCTGTGGGTAATAAAAACAAATAAGCAACTAGTTTCTCATCAGTCATTTACATGTTCTATAGTTTCAGGCTTTTAGCAAAATCTCCATGTGTCTTTGCACAAATAAAATTGGATTTAAGCAACTGGTTCTGTGTAGAACAGGAAACCCACTGCAAGTGGTGATAAGCCAGAGATTTCTCCCTAGGCAGAGTATATTTTAATAAACCTGTTGAATTCTTACAGCCGTTAGTCTGAATGTAGTGTTTGGAGAATTAGTGGTAATTGTCCAAGCTTAATCTATAAACACTGATAGCTTAATTTACAAATATTACCGTGTGCTCCTGACGTATGACAGTTGAGCTCCGAGAGCATAAATTACAAGGGCTCCTTAACTGTGGTAGAGAATCCGAGATTGCGATCTGGAACTGTGGGATGAATTTCAACCACCTGCATTTCCTGCATCTAAGAACCATAGAGGTCAGTGTTGGTATATGCCCTTGCCCTTTACCCAGTCCCTCTCCTACTGCAGATTTATCCCTCTACATTTTGTTACAGCCTATAGTTTTTATGTATCAGTAATGGAAATTGTAGTTCATCTTTAAAACCTGTGCTACAGATTATAAAAATTCCATAATATCAAGAAATTCAGCGTTTTAGCAGAACTTATGTTTTAATCTCATTGTTTGTAGCCAGTTACAAGATGACGATTTTTGGTAGAATCCTAGGTATGAGAAGACCTGCTTAAATAAACAAAGAAAATAGATCTTTTCATTATCACTGATGTATTTCAAATTGTTTGTATGCAAAGTTAATCCTCACCCTTTTCTAACAGAAAATAGAGGCACGGCTCTGAATTGTCGGTGAGTGTAGGGCAGGTGAGTGTAGGGCAGGAAGAGAACACACATAATCACACCATGCTACACCCTTTCTTATTAAACTTTGCTTTCAGGGTGGAGAAAGTATGTTTTACTGTGTACATCCTTTACTTCTTGGCTGAGCTATATTTTTCTCTGATTATCTACCACATAAACTTTGTTCTCATACTGATATTGCTAGAAATTTCATCAGATCGGTACTAACTTACAAATATTCAAGCTTTAGAGTTTTTGTTGTCTCACCGAAGGCATGTGTGTATTCTCTTACACCGAGAGGAAGACAGTCACACAGAAGATGTACAGTAATCAAAATCTTTGTCAGACCTTCAGGGCAGGAACAAAGGACAATTTACTTAGTTCATTGAGTGCAATTCGTTTGAATTGTCAGAGAATATCTTTATGCATTTCTGGATTTTTCATGAAGTCTCAAAGGTGAATTTTAAAAGTGAATATTTTATTTACTATCATTAGATTAAGCATCTAGTTATCAAAGTCTCTAATACCTGTTATTGAATTCATTCAATGTGTTTTATCTGTTAATTCTTACAAATTTGTTTTGATATACATCATCTCGATCTAGATCTAAAAACATGTAGCACGGCTGAACAACACCATATATGTGAAGTTGATGTCCAGAAGAAAAAACTGTTGTCAGTGACAGCCCTTTCAGGTTGAGGTGTCTCTAAATCTCCAGTTGCATAGGTGCCAGATCCCATTTAAGTCAAATGAACTTCTGACCACTTGTAAGAAGATAACTGAAGTCCTCAGAAGGGACTTCATTAAGTACATTTAACTTTAATATGTTCACATCCAAATACCAGCACTGAGTTCAGTTGGATTAAAACTGTAGGTTTTTATTAAAGTCTCCTTACTAGCCCTAAACCCCAGTGTCCTGTCCAACACGTGCATTTACGTTCATTAATTCTTTAAGCAGCAGGAAGGGATTGCTGCTAGTTGATCTGATGGATTGCATTCTGCAGCATCAGCCGTTGCTCTTGGGGAAGCATCCTTTCTTTAGGATATTATTCCCTTTCTGCAGAACGGTCGGTAGTTGTTCGAGTTAGTATTAATAAATGCTGTTCTGTTCAGTTTCACGGGAAACTGAGCATACCCACCTAGAGTGGATGGTATTTTAAAAACCTGTGTTCAAAGCACACATACTTTGTCATTCCTCGTACAGCTTAGCAGCAATTATCTTTAGATAAACCACGTTGAGTTGAACAGGTGGCTTGTGCTCACCTCGCAGATGCATGTTCGGTCATTGCCCGGTAGCAGTAAAGACTCTAGCATGAGCTTTACAACTCCTTTTGCTGCTAGGAAAAAGAGCTATGCCTGGCTGTTTATAAGAAGTCTTGGCCACTAAAAGCTAAATAGAAGGCCAGCTTGCTGAAGTTTGCTAGGGAAGCTTCCTCCACTTGACTACATTAAATGCTAGTTGGGATTTACAGCAGATTCCAGTTGAGGCTCTCACAGATAGTGTGAATATTGTATTTCAAGGAAACCAGTGTAGTTTATCCTAGTTAAATGGCAAGAGATTAACAGCTCAGGGCACTTTGTTAGTGTCAAGCTTGGGACAGGCTGACTGTTTCAGTTTGCAATTAGCAGTGTGGCTTTGGAAAACTCTCTGCAGATTCCAGGTATTTTTTATCATTTACGGGGGAAAAAATGTGAAAGAACAATTCTTACTCTAGCATTTAATGGTATTTAAGCCAGCTGATATTAGACTAGTGCTTGCTTCAATTCCAGAGTTGGTCTGAGGGAAGCAGAAATGTACTGCTCCTAAGCTTGGCCTCGTGTTTCACATAACAGATTGAGAATTTCTTATGGTAGGTGGTTATGCTAGAGTCTGGAGATCACAAGTCTGGATAACAGGCCTTTCCCGGATATTCAGCAGTAAGTTTGGTTAGTGATTTAAAATCCAGTGAAGTTTAGCCTTCATAAACACAAAGGGATTTAAGCTTTATGTTTTAAAATCCGGTGATGTTTTAGCCTTCCTGAACACAAAGGGTTTTAAGCTTTATGATTTTGTCTATGGCACAATAAAATGACATGACTTTGCTTTTAACTGGGCCTGTTGTTTGAAGGTTCACTAGACTTTGCAGATGCTTAGCATACTCATCATAATTGTGTTCATATGTGGTTATGGTACTTTAAGCTTTTATAAAACTCCCTACCCTACTGTAATGGGATTTACCATAGCTTGCTAAATTAGGAGAGGTTTCTCAATGCTTTAAAAAAAAACAAAACAAAACAAAAAAAACCCTACATTTAGAAGCATTAGAATGGAGAAGGTTTTGTTTTTTTTTTTTCTCCTGGCAGAGATCTGTTCTAGTATTTTATACTAGATCTTGTAAAGACTAAGATGAGCAGATGAAAGGACTCCGATATGTTCAGTCAAGGTATAACTGCCACAGGTACACCGACAAAAATACACAACTGCATCCTCCTTGCGCTTCTGACTGCAATAGCTGTAGTAGTGATGCACTTACGGTTTAAACCAGATCTGAATTAGTAGACCTGTTTCAATTAGAGACACTTCTAACAGTTACTGGCGCCTTCCCTCTGGGGGAGGAATGATGTGTTGGTCCCTTTGAACACGATGAAGTTTGTTTTAAAACACCAAGTTCCTTGGAGGGTGCTGCAGCAGTGTACTTCTCTGGGTAAATAGAACAATGTGGCTGACATTTAGCTGGCTATTTGGTATGCTGAATATTGAAAGCATGCCCATGTGAGTGTATTGAGGCAATAAAGATAGTGTTGCCATATTGAGTAAAACCACACGGCGGTAATTAAACACTCTGCATTAAAATAGTTCATTGCAAATTCTCTCTTGCTGAATCATGATGTATGAAGAAGTTATATCCTATCAGTTTGTTGCTGCTAACCAGTAAAAGATGGCAGATGAAAGCATATTGGGAGACTGTTATGGCTTCCTGTATGAGTTCTCTGCATCTAGGTTTAATCACTGGTTTAAGTGTCATTTTATCACCTTTTTTTTTCTCTTTAATTTCCCAGGGTAAGCATATGACAGACATCTTGAATGCATTTTAGCGTGTTGGAGAGGCAGGATTCAAAAGTCCAGGTTAGCCTTGCATCCCTGCCTCTTTTGACAGTCTGCTTGTATAATTCTGCGGCGGGGTGAAATAGCAGGACTCGTCTGCGCAGGAGCGTGCTAGTTGTCACACAGGCTCTGTGCAACAGTTTTCAGGGCATCTGAGTGAATGTTTTCCAGAGGTACTAAGCAGCTAGCTACATGCAGCCTTCCAGAATTAGATCTGGGCAATTAGTATTAATTCAATGAGCAAGAAGAGCACATGGTAGCCTAAGAGGTTTTGTGAAATGATAGATGTACCTTGCCCCAAACAATTTAGGTGGAACTGATGCATGTTAGGACCTCAGCATGAAGAGAGCATAGACCAAGGAAAAAACCTATTCAGCTGTCAAGAGAAAGTAGTTGTTATACCACATTTGCTGGTTCTGTGGAATAAGAGCTGTATTTATCTTTAACAAGTACAACATAAAAATACGTAACAGCGAAGTCTTTCTCACGTTGGATTGTCAAGTAGTAGATGATAACCTAGTAGGTAACATATGATTTTGTCTTGCATCTTTCGTGATGTTCTAGAAAAAAATATTTTTGCAAGCTGACAGTGAAAGATACTGGGATTCTTTGCAGCAGAGGAAGACCAGTCATCTTAAACTTGCTCGGGCCATCAGTTTACAGAGTCCTTTATGCAGAGTCAAAGAATGCTTTTATGAGTGCTGCTTTAGCGGAGCTTCCCCATCTCCTAAAGCAACTACTGCACAGGTGATATAAAAAGTAGTCAGTATTTTACTTAGATTTCAAGGCATTCTATTAGATATCGGAAAAGGCCTGTGTAAAAACTAGTTAAGTTTGATCTTTCTTCTGTTTGTTCTCTTAATAATATTTATAAACACAAGAAAAGAATCTGAAACTAGAGAAAGTGTTCACTGGTAATACCTGTACTCTGAAGAATAATCTACCAACTGGAGAGAAGCAGAGCTTAAACAAACCCACGTGTTTCCTGTTGGCTGGTCTATTTTGGTCTGGTGCTGAATATGTGTTTTCTAGTGTCGTGTTGGCACTGATGACAGCAGCTCCCCATCACTGTTAAAAGGTTTTTGAATTGCACTTCGGGGGCATCTTAAATCCCATCATAGTTAAAAGAGACTAATTTAGATTTTTGGAGTTAGTTTTGGAAAGCCTATAGGGACACTGATCTTTTCTGAACATACTTAGCCAAGATTTTGTCCCAAATTCTTGAATTCAGTCAAATAATGATTCAGATTTCAGAAAAAAAAATGAAGTCAGTATTATAGAACATTTTTAAGAAGACCTTAGTTTCAAAATTTTTAATCTTGTATTGTTTTTTTTTCTTCAGTTAACAAGCATAAGCCATGGATTGAAACAACGTATCATGGTATAGTTACAGAAAATGACAACACAGTACTCTTGGACCCCCCCTTAATAGCTCTGGATAAAGATGCACCTCTGCGTTTTGCAGGTAAATAATTCATCTGCCTTTTTTTTTTTTCCTTTTTTTTTTAAGAAGTGGAAATGCTTTCTTGATGGCAAATACTGTGTTTTCCCTAACAGCAGCATAAAGTTTTGTAGAAGTTAAACCCTAGGAAATGTTTGTCCATGGACCAGAGTTTAATTTGATATTTACAGCTGCATCCAAATATTCAATCTGGACAGTACTGTATATTGCAGGTATTCCATGCTCCTTTCAATTTCATGTGTATATGTTAATTTTTCTGAATATCTTTGCATAATGTCTAACCTCTTCTTCAGTCCTCTGGATTCCACATTTCACAGCATTCAGTCTGGGAGTTCTAAAATAATTATGTTTTTTTTTTAATCATTCTGAATAGACTTTTCAGTTTTCCTAGTGGTTTTGATTTATGTCTTAAAAGATTGAGAAAACAATGAAAACAGTAATTAATAGAATTAAGATTGCATTTCCTCTCTGCAGTATTTGGGCTGAGAATTTCTGTAGAAATCCAGACTTTCTGTGCTAAGTTTGTGAAACAGTTGGAGTGTTTTAAAAAATGGACAGACTCTTCTGCTCAAAGAATCACAAGTAGTTCATAGCTTAATGTATGTCACAGCAGAGGTGGTATAAGGGAATGTTATTTTCAACACTTTTTTTTCTCTGAGAAATGTGAAGCTTCACTTATTTAATAATGGAATATATTTTATAGTTGAGGCTTCTTTAGCTATGAGATAGTGTTAGAAATCTGATCTCTATTTAATTTCGGGAGGAATTGTGGAGGGAAGCTTGGCTCTTTTGAAGTCTTCCTCAGTGTCAGCTAGGAACCCTCTGAAGTTCCTGCATCTGGGAAGAGTTTGGATGCTGCATGACTGTAAGCATGAGCTGGTCTTGCTGGTGTACAGAATATCTTCCCAGATAATGGAGTTTTTCACCGGTGTGCTAGCATAATGCTTACCAATTATGAGATTTAAAAGTAAGCTCACTGTAGTAGTCCTGCAATTTTCTGTTAGGTTAGCGGGGTACAGCTGAGGAGGTCTTCTAGGTGCTGTTCAGCTGCATGAGTGGATAATCTCTGAACTATGAGAACTGCAGCCTAAATAGATGAAATTGATAATATGCCATTTCTTTTGCTCTGTTTTTCTTTGTTTCAGATCAGAGAGCTAAAGCACAGATAGCACTGCATTTTTATAAAAGCCAGTGATGAGTTCAGTTTTTCTATCTCCTGTGTACCTTAGTGTTTTAGCACTGGGACTGTCTTAAAGGCAGGTTCTCCTCAATCAAAGAATATAAGGAAGGATGCACAAACTGTTTGCAAAATGCAGACTATTATTTCACTTTTAACATCGGACTAGCAGCTGACCATTCTCTTACATCTTCTGCAATAGGTTCTGCAGAATCTGCAGGTATCTAAATTAGTTGTAGCGGTTAACATATGCTTATGTTTTATACTTGCAGAAGCTTAGTTGGTTAAATACATTTTTAGAGGATTAGAATCCTAGTAAAATGCCTAGAGGATGTGACCTTAGCCATTTTTGGGAACATAGCTTAGATTAGCTTCAAGGAGGAAGCTACAGGAAAAGAGAGTGATTAAATTAAAAGCCATTTGAAACATTCAGCATGAAAACTGCATTATGTGCTACAGTGGTATGGTAAGGTGGTCACAGTTTCTTAAGGTGGCACTTAAAGTAACATTTTTGTTGCTTTATTTTAAGAATGTAATCATCTCCAAGCCTGCATTACAAATTCAGGAAGTTCAGAGATAATGGTAAACCTCTGAAATTTAACATGAGTTAGATAAACATGGGTGATGCTATTAAATGATCCTAACTGGAAATAAAACTATTGTCTATGAAAAAATATTTCATCCCCAAATGAAGAAGCTTGTGTTGGGATATCTCTCTTTTTACTTAAAAGATACGGTATAGGATCATTTGGATTGCATACGTGGTGGTTGGGAGAATATGAAACATCGAAACATCTCTTGCAATTCAGTATTTTAAATGTAGGCATTAGTAGTTTGAAGTATCGAACAGATTTTGAAAGCAGCAATTTTATACATCTTAGTGGATAGTAAAGTTTTATTGAGTGTTGGATGTCATGAAGCTTTCAGAAAATACTGGCAGAATATTCTTAAGTAGATGGTTGATTTGCAGAGGAAAGACCAATGTCAAAGCATCACTTTAAATGAGACTGCTTTTCCATTGTGTTGAACCAAATTGTATAAACCTGCTTTAATTTAATGAACCCAACTGGAAGCTGTCCTTTAATATCAAAAGTTTGCATAAACACTATTTATTTTGTCTCAAAAACCAACAATTCTTCAGCAGTAGCAGAACAATGGATTTAAAGTAGTTACCTTAAATTCTGAATATAGGACCCCAAAATTGTGCAGCTATTTCCATCTTGGTATGACTCTGGATCTGAAGTGTGACTGACAGTGTACTGCGGGAATCTGTAAAAGTAACTGTCTGCCGTAAAATGGAACAATACTTGAATCTGTCTTTGAGGAGACCAAATGTGGGAGTGGTGTTGAATCAGCATTACCAGTTCTGGTTGGTGGTGCGGTAGCTGCGTCCTGGAACGGAGAATAGCATTGTTATTGTCCAGCAGCATCTATGTGGGTGTTCACGTGTGTGAAGCCCGTTAGATTAGCGATAGAATGTTTTCACGGCGAAACAAAGCATTTTCAGGATTAAGTGGCTGTTTCAGCCCCAAGCAGTATATTCCTATTGCAAATCAAATATATTCTTGCTTCAGAAGGTTATCTGTTCTAATTAGCTGTGTCTCCTAGCTGAGCTGGAAACACTTCTGAACTGCCTACGGTTAAAATATTTTAGATAGTCTTTTGCTTTCCTTCGATTTTGAACGTGTCAAAACATCTTGAAAATAGTTCATTTAAGTGCTTTAAAGTACGTGAACTGTGGGGCAA
Organism: Anser anser; assembly: GCF_964211835.1. Taxonomy (NCBI): domain Eukaryota; kingdom Metazoa; phylum Chordata; class Aves; order Anseriformes; family Anatidae; genus Anser; species Anser anser. The sequence goes on along the minus strand of NC_139738.1, from coordinate 4,591,404 downwards.
GGAAAAGTAATGTTTTACTGCTTTGTTCCCTCTGCTGTGGGTAGGATCCAAAAATTCGGGTATGCAAAAATAAGTAAGGCTATATAGAGGTCTATTTTGCGGATAACTTGTGTGCTTTCACATCTGAAACAATACATTTTTAAAGACAGAATTTGAATATAGTCATGCCAAGTTGTTTTGTCTATCTGAAACACAGAGACCCTCTGGAATCAGTCTTTTGCGTCATGATTGTTATGGATCTGCTTGCGAAGACAATGGGCATCCTAGTTCAAATGCAGTCATGCTGGAATTTGATCCAGCGTGATCCATTTTTTGCTGTAAAATAAAATAAAAGGCAGCAATGTTTTCTATTGTACCTTAGAGAAATATGTGTCTAAAATCAGTTTATTTTTTGAAACTCTTAGTATGGATTTTCCATTTACTATGCAAAAAAAGAGCTGAATTTTAATTGCTTTTGAAACAAACTAGTATATCTGCATGTCTTCACATAGTTGAACATATTGTTAAGAGAGTATAAAAGAGGGTCTTCATAGCAAAAGGTTTGAAATGTTTCCTTTGTGGAAGGAAACCTTATTTTTTTGATGCATCTGTAATAGGTTTTTAATTCTCCTGCCCCCTGAAACCCAAGAGAAAAACACTCCTCAGCCACAATATGTTAGTTTCCTCTTACTAATCTGGGATGCAAGAAGTATTTTTGAGGGGGCTCGGAATTTTTGAATTTAGAACATGAATATGCATAGAGCTTTGAAAATAATCTTGCAGAATCTCAAATTGTTCTTCAAAAAATAAAATAAAATAATCCGTCAAGCCTTTTGTCAGCCTCTCCCTGGAGGTGTGTTCACATGTGCCAGTGGGTGAGGGCTGATGCCGTCTTTCCACGCTGTACTGCCAAGCCTTGTTTGTTTAGGGCACGGAGCTGTGCTGACGTCCTGTCTGCAGCAGGCTAGTGTGAACGCAGTGCTCAGCTGGATGGTGGCTATAAAGAAATGATACGTAGAGAAGATGAATGCCACTGTGTAATCACTGGATTTTGATCTTGTCACATCCAAGGAGTGATTCAACAAATCAAGGAGTGTTACAACAAATGTGGCGTACAGCCATGTCTGTAAAATGAAATGATTTTACAACAGTAAGTACAGCTGAGTCAGAACGCTCTGAAATAAAGTTCTATCCCAGTTACGTGCTTCCAATATATCAAATAAAAGAACAACTTGCAGATCAATTTTCGTTCTCGTTTAGGATTAGGAGAGGTAGAAATTTATTTCAGTAGTGAATCTCAGCGGATTAAATGAGAAAAAGTGATATATATACATATGGCATAGCATGAAACCTTAGGGAGCATATCTGCCACTAAATGCATTGTATGGGACTAAGCTTACTTAGTGGCAATGAAAAAAATTCACTGAAAAACAAATTATCTATTTCTCTGCAATATAAATATATGCATTTCTTAACCGAGATGAAAATGAATATCATCCATGTATGGCAATATTCATCTGTAAATTGTCCTATTTGTCTTGAAACAGCTCTATAACAGTCTAATATCTTTTGGAGAAAAGAGGAGGAGCTTTCATTTTTGAAATATTTTGTACTTCAGAAAATAAAATGACTCCTTTTTGCTTCTCTTCATTGCAGAGATCTTTGAGGAAAAGAACTTAAAAAGCCTGTTAGGTTTGCATATTTACAGCGCTTTTACCATAAGTAACACTGTTAATAATAATGTGTGATAATAAAAGGGCTTTTTGTTAATCTTGTTAGTGTGAAGTGGGAAATACAATTGTATTGGGTCAGTTACTGTTCTGAGAAATACTGGGCAGGAATTGAGCTGTAGTGCACCTTGAGCAGAAGCTTTGCACTGTAAAAAGCATCTGGAGACACATGGATATTAACTGGAGAGCTTATTTTATGTTTTATGCTTGGGAGCCAAAAATACAGTGCCTGACAGCCAAAATAAAATCGGTGTTGGTGCCAGAGCTAAAGGTCACTTCGGATGGTTATGAAATGACCAGTTTTCAGACCAGCTCCCCTTCTCCCAAATCGGTAATTGCTGCATTAACACGCTTCTCCCTCTTCCTTCCTTTACCAGGCTTTCTGCTTTCGTGTTCCCTTCCATATATTTTTTTTTGGTTGTCTTCGTGTTTCACACACAGTGTGTGGCTCTGAAGGTTAGAGTTACTGGAAGGGGGCAGGAGGTTCCTTGCAGTTGGATTGTCATTTCTGACTGACCTGTGGTGTCAGCCATGGATTTAAGCAGTGTAAGATTTTCTTGAATGATCCTATGGACAAAACATATTCAAACACGGTTATATTTATACCCTATGTAAAAATACACTGAAATAAATTACGTGGATGCCTCCAGAGGCAGTATATTTGGTGCATTAAAATAAAGAGCTGATTATAAATCCAGGGATTACCTGAAGTGGGTTTTAGGAAGCACTTAATGAGAGCTATTTCAGAAACCATCTCTCTTTGAAATGAAGGACTGCAAATAATGATACGTTAGAAGGTATTTTTCCTTAATGATATTTTTACTTCAATATTAAACTGGAAATTTCCATTTTATGAAAAATACTTGCTTGTAACTTCAGTGCCTCATCTCTTTCTGAGGCCACTCAGGAATGGAGAATTGAGTGACTGTGCTACTGCAAGTTGTGAGAAAAATGTGAGAATTAACAGGAGATCTGTTTGAAGTGATTTTAAGGGTACAAGTCTGCTTTGTTATACTGCGATTAAGGTCAAAGATAATAGTAAACAGGAAAAATAAATGATAAGTTAGATGATACGCAAAAGGTGGTAGAATAGGATTTTAACAAAATTTACGTTTCTAGGGGAGTCACCTGTATTTTCATTAAACTTGTGAAGCCTTTCCAGGTGCCTAACACAGTCATCTAATACCATTTTAAAACTCAGTTATATCTGAGATCTCCTTGTAACAGTGGAAAATCCAGGACACTGTGGAAGCCTTTAGTTTTCTGCAGCATTCATTACTTCAGTATTACAGTATTCAGTATTTCGGCAATCGAGTAAAATAGAAGTTGGTTACTTGTTTAACCTGGGAAATAAATATGCTGCAAAGAAAATATATGGATTCCTCCTAGCTGCCCAGATTTTCTTAAATAAAAGCTTTTATCATTATTAGGATCACAGTTTAATGTGTGTATTTTTAATTCTGAATTATGGCAATACCGTAAGTTTGATTTTGATGCAGAATTTAAACTTTCCAAATGCTAGATGTTATACAACGTCTACTGATAAAATATTAGTTGGAAATGCAAAAATCCCACAACTATTTAAGTTGGTCGGTTTGTTTGTTTTCTGAATACAAATTATTTTTAATTTTAGAAACATAGTGATTTCAGTATAATAGTTAAAAGCTTGTTTAAATTATGTAGCCTGTCTTCTTTAAATAGAAGAGTACCAATAAATTCTGATGAAAATGCTGCTTTAAGGATAAATTTCCATCAACATGAAATTTTGAAAATTTCTTGTACCTACAATTTAACTACCTCACTTCAAATTTCTACAAATGACAACCTGGAGATAAAAGGTTAAATCATGTTTAACGTAACTAAAACTCTAAAATTGTAACAGTTACAACAAATCACCACTGAATTTTTAAAATACATTTTTTTTCCAAAGCTTTTCTGTGTAATGTGTGCATCTTTGCCTTTTCCTTATTTGCTCCCTTTCAGCCTTTCCTTTATTACTGACTTGGGTTTATCTTTTCTCCCTTTAGAGAGTTTTGAGGTGACAGTCACCAAAGAAGGTGATAAAGGGTTCTTTCTATCCCTTTTATTAATATTAACCCACTAACTTTGGTTATGAAATGGGGAATCAGCACTTAAACAGAAGATCCTGTCATGCTCTTTGTCCCATTTATTCTCCCAGTTTTTTTCTATTTTAAAATATTTCAATAAAAAATTGTTATGTAACCAAACCCTTGGTTAGAAATATCTGTAAATCAGACATCCATTTGAACCATTGGGAATTACTGTATGTTGTATGGACAATGAAGAAGTTGTTTTGGGGAAAATTAGTATTTTCTGATGTTTTCACCGATAGCTTACTTCTTTGGGACATGTTAAGTTTTTTTCATATGCTTTGTAAAGTAATATTTAGCTGCCAAAGCATCATAACACCTTCCCTGCAGGATACTTCCTTCAGTACATATTTCAGTAGCTTAAAATCTGAGTCAATTTTTTTTTTAAATAGTTTTAGACTTGCTGCAAGTAGGAGTGCATTCTTGGTACTATGATGCCACAGCAACTATAATAACAATATGTTGTTTTATGTTGGTATAAGAAAATCACCTTCAAAACAAAGCACGTTCTATGAGTAAAAACACAACGTAGCTGATCAAAGTCTTCACTGAGTGGCTTTTGTTAGCACAGCCAGGTCAGCAAAGGCTCAGTCCTCCTTACACGCTGGCAGATTGACCAACCCGTGCCAGCAAAGATGTCTTGTAGTATAATCTTAGGCTTAAATGTTTTTTAAAATGGTGTACTGGGGGCTTCTTTTTCAAGTTTGTTAGGATGAAGAGAACAGAAAGGAAAGCTGACCAAATTGTTCTATGTGAGGACTTCCTTGACTAACATATTTGGTCTGTGTTAGTAGATAGCTGTTGAAATGGATGCCTGAGAAGTTGGTATTTCTACCTTTCTCATTCAGTAGTTTATTTTGATTCCCTAATTTTAGCCAGGTACATTGCACAGGAAGACTTTGTTCATTGATCTTTTGACAGAATTTCTGTAATTATGGTGCTGAACCTGTACTTAAAGCTTTTTCATCCCTCGACTTGTAACTGTGCATTTTAACCTTTTGCTCTGGTCAAAATAAACAAGCTGCCCAGCTATTCCCAGTAGCTTGGCATAGAAGATATTACCAGTGGCCTTGGCTGTTTGCTCTCATAATATCTACTCTTATCCTAGAGCTATCTCAAGTACTCCTGTGAAATGCCTGTCTACATTTCTCTTTTTCTCTTTTGTACTCCTGCATGAATGGATGCAAAGTAAACAAGTTGCTTGGAAGGCAGACGTATGCTTCTTTTTACTAAAGTTCCCAGAAACCACGCATCTTAAAGCACAGTGCTCTTGCTTTGTCCACAGACCCTCACAAACCCTTGGCTGCAAACTATTTGGTCGTTCATTTAAAAAAATGTTTAATAGTTTTGACCAGTTCTAACCTCTGTTACTTTGCATCTGTAGGTGAGATTTGTGGATTTAAAATTCATGGGCAAAATGTCCCCTTTGAAGCAGTGGTAGTGGATAAATCCACTGGCGAGGGAATTATACGCTCCAAAGAAAAACTCGACTGTGAACTACAGAAGGACTACACATTCACCATACAGGCCTATGACTGTGGGAAGGGACCAGATGGAGCGAATGCAAAAAAATCCCACAAGTAAGTAAATCTGCGGTTGGCTGAGGGGAAGTTTGGTTTCAAGTGGTCGCCTGCTCATGGTGATTTATGGTCTGTGTGTTTAGAGCAAATGCAAACCAAGTGTTAATGCTGGAAGATTTTCATATAATGGCAATATAAATAGCAGCAAAACGGAAATGAACTGTTTTGACAGCTCTTTATATTCTGAATGGTACTGCTTCACCCTTGATATCTCTAAATTTACATTACAAAATAGTGTGGAGTTAGAAGCAGGAAGACTGTTGAAATAGTTCAAATCTGGCTTGAGTTGATAAACAGACTTCATATTTGATACCGAGCCTGAACATTGTTTCAGAATTCAGTTTATAAAACAAACAAAAAAAGATTCAATAAGTCATATATATTAACCTTGATGAAATGGAAAAGAAACATGTTATTGTGATTTCCAGACAGCTTCAGCCTAAAAAGCAAGATCAATAGCATATGGTTCATCTCTGCCTAGATTAAAGAATGGAAACAAAGCAGTCTTTATCTAAAGAAAAAACCACAATGTAAAATGCTTCCTAGAAAATAATTTGCAAATAACTGTAACACCCTGGTATAAACATCTGTAGAGCATGTGGAAGATTACTGTTTGTGCTAAGCAAAGAAGGGCATGAGTAAGATGAGGACTAGTTTAACAGCAGTCATCTCGATGACAAATACAGTGTTGTTACTCTATAGCTGTATGTTTCAAATAAGCAGCAGAAAGTTATCTTGTTATGGGTTACACTCATGGAAAATAGGTATCCCTGTTAAATTTATGTTTAACACTCAATCTGACTTTTGAAGAAAGATCTCAAACAGAAAGATGGCAATAAAAATTTTGGTTGGTTGGCTGGAATTATATTCTTTGCTCAGTTTGATACTGTGCAATTCTTTCTCCTCACTGTAGAAAGTAATACATTATTGTGCCTGTGCAGGCTGCTTGAGATATAAACTTTCTTCTGATTGATCCAGTAAAAAGTATACAAAAACAAAATATAAGTTGCATCAAAATGTGTAAGCCAGAGGAAAAGGTAACAAGTGGAATCGGGAAAGTTCCTAATAAAAAGGCAGCTATGAAATCTCTTCAGTACGAATTTAGAAACTCCTTATCTCAGACATCTGATGAAAGCGCATGAATTCTAAAGAAAATTTTAAAAAGTCTAGTGCACAGGTGGCTGATCTTTGGCCTTTCTGAACAATGTAAATACAGCTTCCACGGTAGATTTGTGATATGTATGTTTTCAAGTGGTGTAGTGTTATGGCTACTGAAATTCCTCGCTATGTAATGAACCAGAACAGCAGCGGTTCATGAAACCATCATTATGATGTTGCTCTGCAATCCTGCACCATGTGCTGCAGCTCTTCTTTTCCCACAGCAGAGTAGGGGGTTTCCAAGACCTGCACCTACAAACCTCCATTGAAATTTCCTTGCCTCATGGCTGTCTGTGTTACATTTTTGTGGCTTTTAACCATATTTTTTTTTGGAGTAGAGCCTTCAAAGGCAGTAATATAAACTGTGTTTGGTACAGAAAGCTTTTTTTTTTTTTTTTGGTGAAATTTATTTGATACAAAGGCTAAAATAAAGCCCTAAAGCTAGATAGATATATTTAACGTAAGCATTGTAAGTTTTTTGCTCGTAGGCAAGGATTGTAGTTATTTAATTCTTTACAAGTTTACATCTCAGATACTTTACCGTATTCACATTTTCTTCTTGGTCACTGACAGCAAATGTGTATTTTTTCCCATTGTGTGTATACCAGCCATCAGTGGCAAGTATAAAAGGGAACAATTCAAGACCCAATCTGTTTAGGGTTATAAAGCTAGCTATGTGTTGTGTTGCAGTGTAACACTGTGATTACTACTGTGATTCTTCCATTTAAATTGTCTGATCTCTCGTTCCTACTTCCAGGAAATAAACCAGTTTTCACTGACTTACAGCACACAGTACCACAGTACATTATTATGAAAAGAAAGTTAATCAAATGCACTTGACTGAGCTCTTAGTCTAAGACCAGTCATAACTGTCATTCTTATTCACATGAAATAAGAATTGGATGTTTATATCAAATACTCTGACAGCAGAAAAGAACTGGAAGGATCGTACAGTTAACAGAGCTAACTGCCTATTTTGTCACAGCTGTACTTTGTTATATTTCTGTAAAATGGCAGTAACTTAGTAGTTGCAGTACAGGGGGTTGAATTTTAAACAAACAGCGATAATAAAAAATGACCTGGAACTACGTAGAAATATACAGCGATGCATGTGAAAAACATTCACTGCTTTCCCAGTTGGAGTACTTAAGGTTCTTAGTCTTGTTAGTCATTGGTCACCTCCTTCAGAGAGCTTAAATTCTAAAGGATGACTTCATCTGTAAAAGAAGGAGCTGTTCTACCAGACTCCTTGCATGAATGGGACATCCGCAGTATAAAGAAAACTGACTTTTCTGTTTATTTCCAGAGCAACAGTACATATTCAGGTGAACGATGTTAATGAGTATGCTCCCGTGTTCAAAGAGAAGTCATACAAGGCAACAGTTATCGAAGGGAAGAGGTATGATAACATCCTCAAAGTGGAAGCTGTGGATGCAGATTGTTCACCCCAGTTCAGCCAGATTTGCAGCTATGAAATAGTAACTCCGGATGTTCCTTTCGCTATTGACAAAGATGGTAAGAATATGATGCAAGACGGAGTGGGAATTGCTGTCATTTCACTGCCTTAGGAATAGGGCTTCAAAGTAATCAGCATAAAACTAGAGCAACTCTGTTTTAACCCTTTCCTAGGATGTAGTTAAATGAACACGTTCACTTTAGCAATTTGAATTTATAATGAAAAATTAGATGTCTTTCAGTACCTATACCATGCAGTATCTACTGATGTAAGGAGCAGGTGGTCTGCCACACATTTTGTTTCTTGTACGTCTTTTTTTCAAAATAAAAAAATATATAGATGGGAATTGTATAACGGTTTAGACCATCTCTTAGTAAGCTCTTTTTTTTCTTTTTTTCTGTAGTTTTCTTTTCTGTGATAGTATAGCCTTTGCTAAACAGCTTTCAAAAATGGCATTCTGTTTGTGTGCTTTTTACATTTGAAATGCTTATATGTGGTTATGGAGATTACAGTATTGTATTGAGTATATGATACTGGGTTTGAAGTGTGGTGATTCATTTAGGTCATTTCCTTTCAGCTGGTGATCTGTGAACTAATTCTACTTCTAAGGGTCCAAGGAAGCTGAGGTCTGCAAATTAAAAATAAAATAAAATAAATTGGAGAACCCTGGCAGGCACATGCCAAACTATTTGCCAGTTACCACTTATGAACAGTTTCATTTGGAGTAATATAATACTATTAAATGTGTTATTATATAATGTACTATATATGTATATATAATGTAAATGTAATATAATATACCATTAAGAGCAGGATAAGTGTATACCTGTTGCTCTTGGTATTGTGCATATCTCCTGGATTTATGTGATTTTTGAATATCTGGGCCTGATGTCTAGCATTGAAAGCACAAGTAGTGAAGGGCTGTCACTTGTGGTTTGTCTGTTAACATCTTGGTACCAGTATGAAGTACGTAGTTAATGCCTCTATGTATTTCATGCAGTAGTGACCCTGAAATACTCGCTTCTGATTATCACTTTTTTTGTCAGGTTATATAAAAAACACAGAAAAGTTAAACTATGGCAAAGAGCATCAGTATAAACTGACAGTAACTGCGTATGACTGTGGGAAGAAGAGAGCTGCTGAGGATGTGTTGGTTAAAATTAGCATTAAGCCTACATGCAAGCCTGGCTGGCAAGGTTAGTTTGATCTCCTTCTTATCTGCTTTTAGCAGTTGCCAGTACCTTACTTCAGTGAAATGTGAGAGATTTTTTAATATTGTTTCTTTGGATGAATATACAGGTTGGAGCAAAAGAATAGAATATGAGCCTGGAACTGGTTCTTTAGCTCTCTTCCCAAGTATGCGTTTGGAGACGTGTGATGAGCCAATAACCTCAATTCAAGCAACGGTTGAACTAGAAACCAGCCATATTGGTAAAGGCTGTGATAGAGACACCTACTCTGAGAAATCCATTCACAGACTCTGTGGTAAGAATGCTTTTGGTATAATAAAGTGCTTACTAGTCTTACTTTGAATATTATGTTAAAACACAAGTCAGTGAGTGAATACAGTCTTCATTTGCATGTAGTTTCCCCTAAATTTTTGCCTAGTAGGCAATAAAAATAATTTAAATTGCTTGAAAGTGATGTTTTAAAATAATTTTCAAATGCAGTGAAGGGTCTTTTTCTTTTGCCTCTCTGCTAGGTTATACAGTGTAGTAATTTCTCTCGTGAGATTTGTGTTCAAGAGCTGAAAGGATTTTATATGTACATGTGGAAGAGAGTAGTCATCAGAACCTCTGGTTTTCTGTAGGCATTGATGGATTTAAAGGATGCCATGTGACAAGTCCATGGAGATAATGTAGATGAGAAATTCAAGAAAATATGATTTGGAAAACACAGCTTACTTGAATCAGTTACATTTATGCTGTGTTTGCCCCAGGAATAAAGGGCCTGGGCATCCATATATGCTGCAGTTAAAGGTCTTAGGAAAAGTTTATTGATGGCGGAAGAATTAAGATTACAGGACAAATTATCACTGGTGCTTAATCACTTCAGTTAAGTTGGTGAAAAGTGTATGTAATCCTAGAGACAGACCTAGGTTATTCCCTGTTTATATCACTGTGACATTGATAATTTAAGCTTGAAGAAGGGGAAAATCAGCAAGCCAAGCACCTACTGGGTATCATTGCTTCGGACTAAGGTTGTATTAGACGGTGACCTGGGAGGGGATGCTTAGGTTCTGCATGATATTCTTATGCAGCTCTCTTCAGTGGGATGGATACTATTCTTACAGCTAGTATAGATACAAGAGAAAGGCATCATGTTCATGGGTGTGGGTATTAAGTGGACATAATTGGTATTAATATGTTTCTTGAGATAGCAGCAAAGTAAAGTTCTACATCTGCAGGGATAGTAAGCAAAGCATTTTTGGTAAGATGGGTAAACTACCCAGATGTTAAAGGTATGAAAGTTAACATGATATTACATATGTCTAATGTTAATGCCACATTATTCAAAGGGTGAACAGTTTGGTATGTGATGGTAGTGCATAATGCTGATGGTGCTGAAAAATTAGTGCTCAGAAAATTTGATATGAAGCTAGCTATGATCTTTCTACCTGGTTTTCATTTGAGCGTGTTTATTGTAGGTGCTGCTTCGGGCACGGCTGAACTACTTCCCCCTCCAAGTAGTGCTGCCAACTGGACGATAGGACTTCCTACTGACAATGGTCATGACAGCGACCAAGTCTTTGAATTTAATGGCACGCAGGCTGTGAAGATTCCAGATGGTGTTGTCACCGTCAATCTAAAAGAACCCTTCATGATTTCAGTGTGGATGAGGCATGGGCCGGGAACCAAAGAGAAGGAGACAATTCTGTGCAATTCAGACAAGACAGGTTTGTTGGTACCTCAGCTACAAGCAGTCTAGTTGGGGGGTTGTGTTTATATACTCTGGCAGTATATGTGAGAACTTGGTCTTTTCGATCGGTTTCTCTAGTTTTTTCTTGGAAGTGAAAGAAAGTGGACTGCAACAGTTGTTCTTTATTGTATTTACCTATAGAGGCATGCCCTAAGATTATATAGCTTCAGTTCAAATTGGGCAGACTTGTTTTTCTAACTCTATTTTAATTTATTTTACGCATTGCTTTTCATTATGGTAGGTGAAGTATTCTGGCAAAGAAATCTTATTTTTGCATCTCTACAAATAGTCTTACTCTTGGTATTGCCAAAAATCCTTAAGATACATATATCAGGGTTAGCAACAGCAATTGCTACTATACTGTGGTTTTTTTTTTCTAGGAGGAGATAATTTCTCTCTCTAGTGATGCAACTTTTTTCATGCTATGCACAGTTTCAGTCTCTCTGAATCCTGCAGACACTATCATTCTGAAGATGATATTCATAAGAAGAAAATCTGATAACCCTGTTTCTGTAATTGCTATCTAATGGGGGTAAAAGAGCTCTTTCCTTTGTAATCTGGAGCAGTGGATTTGTTCAGTGTATTAGAAAGATATTTTAGTTAAAATGCTGCTAGGTTTTTCAAAAGAAACCAGGCTGAATGCGGACCAAATGCAGCAGCCTTCACATTTAACTTATTTAAATTGTATTTAAAGATAAGAAAGATTTAACAGTATCTGTAATATCCTAAAACTATTCCTTTGAACAGGAGAAAAGTCACTGTCATTCAGAACCAGGTACAAATAATTCTCTTCCCTAACTTTACCCATTCTCATTAATCAAAACCTAAAACTTTAGATTAATGAAAGGGAGTGAACTGGAGAAAAAAGGCAAATTTAAATACAGTTTTTCCTGTTCTAACGTACATGGGAAGGAGACCTTCAAAACAAGTTTTCTTATTCCTTGGTGTGACCTAACCATATAATAATTGCAACAGATAGTTTCTGGTATTAGAAATGTAATTTGCCTTGATTTCAATGGTACATTATGCAATATTGAAAGTCTAGAACTAGGTTTGTTGGAGAGAGATAATTCTGAATAAATTGCACCGGAACAATACAGTTAAGTTTAATGATGTCAGACTGAAAGATTGGTATGGTTTTGGTACTTTTTCATTCCATTTCTTGACTTATCCATGCCATGGTATGGATAATGTAGCTAAAATGTTTCCTTTCCTTATTCTTACTTGTTTTTCTAGCTTCTCACCTTTCTATTTAAGTTTTACATTCTTTAGAGCTAGGCCTATATGCTTTACACTGAAGAAAAAGTCTGTTGAGCAGCCATCATGTATATGTGTTCCAAAACAGTAATTAGATGTGGTAGAAGATGCTCATTTGTGACAAAAAGTTTTTTCTATTTGTAAATAGAGCTCTCTTTTTTTTTTTTCTTGCTTTCTTTTTTTTTCAGAGGGTTTTTTCCCTGTCAGTTTTCAGTCCTAGGCCTTGGTTCAGATTGGATTTTGAAATAGATGTCTATTGTTTTTGCTGTGTGTTATTCTTGGTCTGTTCAAGAATGTTTCTCTGAACTACTGCTATAGATGTTTCTCATTCCTCTTAACATGTCTGATTTGCTTCTACATTTGTTTTTCCTATCAACTACTGGGCATTTACATATGGAATTTCAGAATGGGTGAATTTTTTGGAGTTCTTGATGCTTACAGAAAAGAGTAATACTAATTGTACCTCTTGTGCAGATATGAACCGACACCACTACGCACTGTACGTACACAACTGCCGACTGGTTTTCCTCTTCCGCCAAGATCCTTCAGAGGGAAAAACGTACAAGCCTGCTGAATTTCATTGGAAACTGAACCAAGTAAGTTTGGAAGGGACAGTTGGTAAGGTGTTAGAATGCAGTGAAAAACACTGGAGCCTAAACTCCTTGATAATATAATTATTAATAAATACTTTTTGCAATTCCGGACTCCTAATACCAAGCTTTATAGAACCCAATTTATGATTGTGAAGAATGAAACGGGAGGGACTGCTTTTCCAGCCCACTGGATCTGGTCAGTTACCTGACCAGAGTTGCGTTCTAACATAGCTCACTATATCCTAGTATTTTCTATACAGGGCAACGTATACTGCTTTAGTGGTAAAATGTCCGTATATATCTTTGGGGAAAGATTATTGCTTTTCAAAAAGTAACTGACTTTCCGTATAAATAATTATGTTGTGGAAAGCTTTGTTGTATTCAAAATGGTCACATGTTTCTCTAAACAATCCCTCTCAGCAAAAAACAGATCCTTTATCAAGTAATGTTGTATTATAACAGTCTTTATAAATGATAACATGTGGATATATATATTTTTAATTTAAATAAGTGGTTAATATTTAGATCCTATAAAAATTGAAGGAATGGAAATACACGCAGCTTCCTATATTGGCTATAGAAGAAAAGAAACTTTTTATAAACCTGTGGTTGCCTTGCTTTTTTCTGTTGTTCCGTATGTGTGAAACATAAAGTATGTCTATACAAGTTTATAGTTTGTCAGTATGTCTACATGCATCAGATCCAGTTATTCAAATGCAATGTTTTTTTTTAAAGATTAAAGCAATTTTTAAAACTTTTTTGTTCAGGTGTGTGACAAAGAATGGCATCATTATGTCCTCAACGTTGAATTTCCTGCGGTAACTCTTTATGTAGATGGTGTTTCCTATGATCCTTTCCCAGTGACTGAAGATTATCCACTTCACCCTTCCAAAATAGAAACTCAGCTAGTAGTTGGAGCATGTTGGCAAGGTGACTATTTACGGTTGTTAAGACATTTATTTTTTTAAACAAAACCTTTGTGGTTAGCCTAGTAGTACATAGCTAATCTTTTTAATGCATTAAAGATGACTTGTTATGTCTTATGCAGATTATTTTTGGTCCTAACTAATATCACATATTTCTTCTCTTAGCCATTATTTCTGTGATTTTTTTTTTGCTTATTGGCCGCAGGTTTGTATGAAATACAGGGCTACTCACCAAGCAGCATTCCATCAAAGGGCTTTCTGTGGTAACTGAGAATATAGATGACTTAATTTTAATAACAGTTTTAAGAGTACATCTTATACTTCAGATTACTATGTAGAACGCTAATTTCAAGTAGGTTGAAAGTCCTATTTTATAAGTGTTCTCATAAATTGAAATATGGTCAGCAGACCAGCTAAGCAACACAGTGATGATGTCTCGGTATTTTACCATTTCTGCTTACAGAAATAAACGTAGGAAGCATCTGCATCTGCTTTATTATATGCAGGCTACGGTTAAACCACAATATTCTGCAAGCTGTAAAATGCTGTTTCATATTCTCTAATACTTATGAAACTATTCTTCGAAGCTTGTGGGGGGAAAAAAAAGGAAAGCATCTGAACATGGAACATTGGCTAATCAAAGTACACTGGTACCAGAGATCTCTGTAACAAAGCTCTTGCTTTACAGTCCTGAACTGAGATGTTTTGCTCGCTGATTTAGTTACCTCCTAGGTGATATAAAGCTGATCTTTTGGGTCACAGAGAGAACAGTGCTAAATCATTCATGCTTTATTGTAGTTCAGAATATGGACTGTAGTTGCAGTCTGCAGTAATGCATAGAATTAGCTTGTGAATGAAAGACAAATGGGAAGTTTGGGGACATTTATGTCAAATTAACAGTTTTTTTTGTCATGATGTCTCTTTTTCTCTTGGAGTTTTAAGGCTTTGAAGTATGAATGAAGGTTAAATTATCAAAATATCCTCTCCGTCAAACTTACTATTTTGTGGGAAGTTCTCTGTCTTTCAGCATTTCTTATTTTTGTGTTAAAATTCATTCTGTTATCTCTTTGAGTCAATTAATTATTTTCTCCATTATTCATCTCATATTCTGTCTGTGACTTTCTAGCTATCTATTTTAGTTCAAAGGGAAGATATACTGGCTGGTTTTCAAGAAACTGCAGCTTGGAAACTGTTCCAGATGAGCATATAAACGGTGTAATGTCTTCTGTATATGCTCTATATCGGAACAAAAGCATTTAGTCTACAAACTTTTGTGCTTTCACATTAGCAACATTATATGATTCTTTGATTTCTTGTGACGTTAATTTACTTTTTTAAAGCAGCATACTGAAGTAGGAGCATTAAAAGTCTGGAATACAAGAACTTGAGGGGCTATCTTTTTAAAATTTCTACCAAGGTCTGATTTTTAGGCAGTTAGAGCACAGAAGGAAAAACAGTTACGCCAAAGGAGGGAGAGATTCTGTGATTTTTGGAAAAAAAAAAAAAATTCTTAAAGAAGATTAAAAGCTGTTTTTCTTTTTTTTCTTATTTAACACGCTTCCATCTGACCAATTGATTACTTGATACATATGTTACTATTATTATGATAAGAAATCTGTGTCACTAATAGCTTCTTTTGATTAACATTCAATACCATTAGGTGATTTACTGGTACAGGCTGGATCTTACCTTAATTTCTCCTTTAGGGAGAGGGGAAAAAATAAGCCAGTTGATAGACCTGCCTCTCATTACTAATAGGGTTTGTGTGAGACTGGGTATTTGTAGTTAGCGTTCTCCAGTGTGACCATTTTTACTGTGTCTTGTGTTATGGGGCTCTTCAGATTTGTCTTGTCATGAATGTTTATTCTTGTAATAGCTTAGTAATGCTTCTTCCCTGAATTGCAGTTTTCAGAGAACTCATAATCTGTGAGAAGCTGGGTGGAGTATAAGCATGCTTTTGGGGGGAAGTAGTGGTATCTATTTTCTGTGACCTGAGAGAGAATTTGACAAATGGTAACAACCTGGTCCCTTCCCTGTTGTCCTATTCTTTGTCTTGCTTTTCTACAGAATATACAGAAAATGAAAATGACAATGAAACTGTGCCCGAGACCTCTGCAGGTTGCTGGAGTTTTTTCCCTACTGTTTTCATTTTTAAGCCAAGACATTGCTTCATCTCACACGCAGCATGAAATGCAGGCATTGCATTCGGGCCATTGACCTTCACATAATCCTCTCCTAGGCTTGTTTCTTCATTGTGCCTTTATTTCCAGAGCTTCACCAACTGATTTTTTTTCTTTTTTCTTTTTTTTATTGCACCTAATTGCACATCCATGTACAAATTTGCAACCATTGTGATTGCAGTGAAGTGGTGTAAAATAAGTTGCTGGTACAAAATATTGGCTATGATCTCTTTTGTTCAGTTTGGTTAAAACATAAAAATACTTCATCCTATATGTGTGTATAAAAGCATATGTATGAAGGTGTATGTATGCATAGCACAGAATCGTTCAGTAGGTTGGAAAGGACCTCTGGTAGTTGGATGGTCCTGCTCTCCACTCAAAGGCGAAGCGGTTTCATCTTTAGATCAGGTTCCTCGTATTTAACTCAAAGCCAGGCTGTAGCTTACAGTGGGTTGGATACTCATTTGATGAAAAAATGATACAAAGTTCAAGTTAGTGAATAGACATAAAGGCTTTGGCTCCCAGGTATTCCTGGTTGGCTACAGGATTTTATTTTCTGAAACATTTATAGTTGATAGCTCAGTGGATTTTGTGTCTTGAGTTGGGACAATGAAATAAGTGTATATTTCTAAAAGTATATTCAAGTTATGTACTTGTTCTGTGTAGTTTAACAATTTCTGAAATGGTCTACATAAGATTGAGAAGAGGTTTTGAGCTGTGCATTGTGTTTTAGTTTGGCAAGGATGTAACAGAATCCAGGGAACTTTACAAGTCTAAATTGGAAATGATATCATTTATAACAGGACAATTAACTACTGAAAACTTGTATCGAGTTATGTCAGGGATCTTTCATCACGTAGAATCTTTAAAACAAGCTTAGATACGTTTATTAGAATCTGTTAGCTTATTAAGTGATGACCTTGAAATACAAATTTCTAGCAGGTGTTTTCTGGCCCCCATTAATAAGCTCAGTAGGTGATCATTTGGTGTCATCTTCAAAAAATCACTGGGTTGTAATTCATCAGGCTTAACTCAAATGTCTAAAAAACAAATTACTTGAGTTTAAAACTCCTCACTTCTGTCCATGTGGAGAAGTATGCACTTTTAGAGGGGACCAGTTAACTCTTAGATGTCTTTTACAGGAAGAGCTGGATCACTTTGTGAAGTTTATTTGTCTTATTTGAGTGTAAAGAGAGCGTGAAATGATTGGCTTAGATTTAGGTAGCTAACATCTAGATGATTGATGCTGTTGTCTTCTATCCTGATAGACTGCTGGTTTTGTAGAGAAGCTGTTAACTCATTGCGAGGATTCAGGATTCTGTTCATCTCACTGGTTTTGTCTTTCATTTCTGAAGAACACCACCTCGCTGTATGGGCATAAGATACGTTTTTTTATGGAAATAGTAGCCTTAGTTTCACAGTTCAGGATGGCCACACTTTCCTGTTTTGGAGGCCATATGCATGGTGAACTGCTTAATTCTTTCTTTATGCTTGAACATAATCACAAGGTTAACACCCCGAATGGATGAAAACTAACCTGCATGTCTATAATATATTGTGGAGCCACAAAGCATCTTTGTTGTTTTACAAGAGAAAAAGGTAAAATAAATAAAAACAAGATGTTTAAGATTTTTCCTTTCTTCTGTTATGAAGGTGGTGAACTCCGCATGGCTCAGTTCTTCCGAGGCAATCTGGCAGGTTTGATGATTCGTTCTGGTAAACTGGAAAACAAGAAAGTGATAGATTGCCTATATACCTGCAAAGAAGGACTGGATTTGCAAATAGCTGATGGTATTGGCAAAGGCGTGAAGGTAAAGTTGCCTATGAATAAATGCAAGCATGTATATTACTCTGCTGATAATAGATGCAAGTTTTGCTCGTAGAGGTGTCCCAAATAAAACAAACTTACCTATTGTGACATTTTGCATTAAAACTGTATGAAAACTAGCAAATCTTTCTAGTATAGATATGGGCATAGTGCAGTTTAAGAATGAAAGTTACTGTGTTCTCTCCTTTGGAGGAAAAAATCCATATTTGAAAGCCTCTTTGTTTTGCCAGCTATACCAGATTGTCATAATAAAAGATAGGTTAATTCTACTAAGATGCTTGTTAAGAATCTCTAACTTCTATGTCTTATTTTTTAATAGCAGGGTTGTAAGAACAAACATAAAATTCTCTTTTATACGAGTTGTTTCTCCTTCATGTTACTTCACATCAGAACGATAAGTGTCTAGATTTCTTCTTGAAGAACCAAATACTAAGCATATTTGACTGGAATAAGGAAGTGAATAGGGAAATCAAACTGTGAAGCACAAGGCCAGTCAATAATGGCCTCATTGCTTTGAATACAGATGTTGTTATCCTAGCATTTACCTTGCTAGGCAGTGCTGTACTTCTGGTTTCGGTTACCTGATGATGTTACTATTTTTATTCTTTTTTTATTATTTTTCCCTGTTATTTCAGATCCACATGAACCCAAGTCAGTCAACGCTGACCTTAGAAGGGGATGATATTGACAGGGTTGATAAGGCCATGCAGCACATTTCCTATCTGAATTCTCGCCAATTCCCAACACCTGGAATCCGGAGGCTTAAAATCACCAGTGCTGTCAAGTATGTCCTAGCGCTGAAATAATGTGTCTGTGTATTATGGTAGTGAAGCCTGGAAAAATGTTCATGTATCTCAGGTGTGATACACAAAAAAGTCTTGCTGTATGTAAGTGTTACATATCAGAATGTGGCATCTGTTCTGAATATTGCTGTTTTCTTCCTGAGCCTGTAGTAAGGAATGTGTAAGATAGGAAATTTATTGTTCCAAGGGTACACAGTGAGGAATCGCCAGTATCACAGGCTTTATTGAAGTTGTTATCTGTGGCTGATAGTCATAGCAGAGAAAATGGGGCAAAATGTTAAATGTAAGTAAAAATTAATTGTAAGGTTGTTCCCTTGCTGGGAAATTCTTCCAACGCAGTTGATGAATTTATCTAAGACTCTTGGGTCTGAAACAGAGCTTTTTTTAATTTATAAGGCAATTAGTCTGCGTAATTGTGGCTCCCTCTCACATAGCCGCCTAGACTGCAAAACTGCTTCTCTATCTCATAGATGTTTCAATGAAGAGGCCTGCGTCTCCATTCCTTCTGTGGAGGGATATGTGATGGTCTTGCAGCCAGAGGAACCAAAAATCAGCCTTAGTGGCATCAACCATTTTGCCCGGTCTGCTTCAGAGTTTGAAAGTTCAGAGGGTATTTCCCTCTTTCCTGAGCTTCGCATAATAAGCACCATTACACGGGAGGTGGAGCCCGAGGGAGATGGAGATGAAGATCCTACAGGTAACATAATTTCTGGTTAAGACTGTTACCCTTACTCCATTCAGTGTTCACATTGGAGGATCTTTCTTTCGCAAAGAGTCATGGATTTCTCTCATGGTACAGAATCGAGTAGGGGAAAAGAAGATGTATATCAGTTGTATAGGTACTTTGCTCTGGGCTAACAGAAATTTGCCTGGAAATGGTAGTAAGCCTAGGCCATTATCTTCGTGTAAACAATCCCAAAAGATTGATTGTTTTATCATTATCTTGAATCCTTGGTCTCTACTTCAGACCCAGGTCTTAAAATCTGATTTGTAAGAAGAGTTCTGTTTGCGTGGGATATTTTATGGTTCTTGGGCTCTTGTCTACTTCACCTTTGTTTCTGCTTATCTCTTTGGACTTTCCTTTACTCCTTAGTTCAAGAGTCTTTGGTATCTGAAGAGATCATGCATAACCTGGATACATGTGAGGTGACTGTGGTGGGAGAGGAACTAAATCAGGAACAAGAAAGCCTGGAGATTGACATGACACGGTTACAGCAGAAGGGCATTGAGATGAGTAGTTCTAACCTTGGCATGATCATCACAGGTAGGACTTAGTACTTCTGCTCATGCAACTGGGTCTGAAGGGTCTGAAATCAGTGATAAGGGGAGCTGTGTGCTTGATAACACCTTACTCCAAATATTTTGATTTTTGACTAGAATTTCAGGCTCTGAGGTGTTCCCACTATATTCTGTGGAAATCTGTGGTTCTAGAAAATACATTGTTTTAGAACCTCCTTTCTATTCTCCTCTTGTGTCCTGAATTGCAAGTCACTTTTCAACTGTGGAAATGAAATACACTCTGCCCCCTAGAAGAGGCTTGCTTCTTGCACAGATAACCTGGTGCCTTGAAGCATGCGTCATTCCTTTCTGTGTCATATTCAAAACATATTACATATGCAGAAGGAAAGATGCCTTTAAAGATAATGTGGGTCTAGGATTTTATCACAAAGTAAACACACAAAATTTTAGTAAAGCCACATGTGTGCATGTCTGTCATAATGATGTTACTTTTTATTCTGCTGACAGAAAATCTATCAGCCCAGAAAACTTGCTTAAAGAAACGGAGTGAAGTTTGTAGAGTATATGATGTTGCCCTAGTCTTTTACAAAGTAATTGTTTTACTTGTTTCTCTCCACAGGGGTGGATACTATGGCTAGTTATGAGGAAGTTTTGCATTTGATACGCTACAGAAACTGGCACACTGTTTCTCTCTTTGACAGAAAGTTCAAATTAGTTTGTTCTGAGCTTAACGGGCGCTATGTCAGCAATGAATTTAAAGTGGAGGTACGTAAGCTATTCTGATCACTCTTGGAGGTTATCAAGTCTGGAAGGGTAGGTGGGTGATAGCTGGTGCCTCGGCTGATGGATTATTGATCAATAATTGATTTTTTTTTCTGTAAATATTAGTAAACTTGCACATCTTAGGCAGTATTTCATATGTCTGTTCTCAATTGTATATTTAAATAAGGGTGCTTAAACAGAGGTGAAACTTGTGTAGTAGCAGAAATGGTATGGCTAATGGAATTGTGAAGGCAAAAGCATTGAATTAGAAAGACAGCATATAAATTTAACAACAAAAAAAAAAAGGCGATTGAACTGCTAATAGTGGTGCTATACTGACCAGAGGCTTGAGTAGCTTTCATGTATAACTTACAGGATTCTGCAAATGAACTTGCTGGGCCCTTTAGTGTTTTGCTTGTGTGATCCCTAAAACACTGACTGATACTAAGCACTGATGTAAAAGCCTAGATGGGCTAAAATTGCATTTCTTCTGCAGTAGAATACAGGTTAATTATTACTTGGTATGCTTATATCAAATATATGGAAGTACAGCAGAAGGTGACATAGTAGACACTAAAATTTCAGCTGCTGGAACATGAAGTCATTTTAGTTGAGTGGAACTGTCACGTACGTCTGCATCTTTTATCTATAAGTTTGAATTCCTACGTTTTAAAGCTGATCAGAAGGGCTGACAGTAAAGGTAACAGTTGTATTTACCACTAGTTGGGTGGATATTAGGGGCTAGGAAGAAAGGCTGCAAAGCCTCTTGTGTTGCAGAACAGAATTTTTTTCAACTAAGTAATGTGATTTTGTTTCCTGAGGAAATTCTGTGAGCTTGAGTTGGGATCTTACCAAACTATTAAAAGCAAATGCTTTCCTTTTTCTGTACTGAACTTGCTCTCTTCCTGTTGTGCAGCTGCTCAGGTAACCTATATCACAATGTTCTGCCACAGGAGAGGTATATTTAGCTCTGCTTGTTTGGCAAGGAAGCATGAAAAACTCTGTGAGGGTGAGCTTGCAGTTGTACTTAAATGCCAGCTATGCTAAGCTTGGGTTAAACTGTAAAGAACGATTTTTTCTTAACCTTTGGTCTGCAATGTGGATTTTGTCTTTGCTGTTAGATGAAGATAAACAGCAGAGTAAGAAAAGAAGAGAATGAAGAAGTGTAATTAATATGTCATACCTTTTTATATACTGTTTTGTCAGGATTAAAATGGCTAGCTACCAGTTTTGATAACGAACCGGCTTTACCTGTTTTATTCTGAAATACTGGTGTCTGTACAAAAACTCGCCAGGCTAACTAACACAGATTAGAAAGATGGAAATATGAAAGGTTATGTGACAAGAAACTATAACATAGGAGGAATTGCTGGTTGGGATGATTGTCCCCAGAGACAAACCATTGCTATGTTGAATGAGAATGGGATGCTTAGTATGGGAAATTGTGTTGTGTTTTTTTTTCCTTTTTTTTTTTTTCTTTCTGCCTCTTGAGAGGTAAGCTCTTGTATTTCTGGGGTTTAACAATTTTCCTTTTGTACCTAGGTGAATGTTATCCACACTGCTAACCCCATTGAACATGCTAATCACATAGCTGCGCAACCACAGTTTGTTCATCCAGTGCATCATACGTTTGTTGACCTCTCTGGTCACAACCTAGCTAACCCTCATCCATTTTCAGGTAAGAATTCTCAGTCACTGAAGTTCAGCTGATTTTTTCTGTTGTTAAACTGTCACAGAGGCTTCTTGCTGCACCCAAGATTTTTTTTCCCGGTTAACCCAATGTGTTGGACTAATAAATTTAAGCAGCATCTTGATCCCATTCTGCTGTTGCCCGAACAAGGAGGAGAACATTGCTATAGTTCTATGAAATATCTTTTCCTGCCAGCAGGGAAACTCTCTGCTGGTGTGCATGCGTTGGAAAACAGGAGGTGTACTGTTCTTGGCAGGGACTATAAGACCTAGATAAAGCGCTGTGAGGAACTGGGACAATATTTCTTGTGAATGGCACAAGGAAAGAATTGCAGTGTTATTCCCTTGATGAGTCGTGGTATCTGCCCTTTCTATTTTAATTACATAAATTTGACCTGGGGGTAGGATGTGAGAGGAAGGAAAGTAAGCGTATTAGAGAGGAGTCTGTGTGGTAGAATCTGCTTTCCATGTCTTGTTAGACCTTCAGATTGATGTAATTATACTTAGGAACTAAGTTTTGTTTCTGGTTCTCCCACTGACTTTTTTAGTGGCCTTATACAAACTGCCTCTGTGTAGCTACCTACAATATTTGTATAATGCCGTTTCCCTCTTGCAGGTGATGGGAACGGAGGATTAGTTATTAGCTTTACATAAAAGTTGTTTATCAGTATCATCTGAGAAACTCCTTTTATTTTCTTGTTGCAGTTGTTCCAAGCACAGCCACTGTTGTGATTGTAGTTTGTGTGAGTTTCCTGGTTTTTATGATTATTCTGGGAGTGTTCCGAATCCGAGCTGCACATCAGAGAACGATGCGTGACCAGGACACTGGAAAGGAAAATGAGATGGACTGGGATGACTCTGCTTTGACCATCACTGTGAACCCTATGGAGGTAAATCAGAGTGGTGTCTCAGCACTGCACAAAAAAATCCCTCTTCCAGCTGTAACCAGTATGACTGTACACAGACAGAGTAGTAGAGCAAAAACAACCGTAGAACACAGAGAGAACAGACACTGAGTTTTTAATAGATGCCCAAAAGTGACATATCCCAAGAACAGTTACGTTTGGGATCTTGCATGGGCTGTAGCTTTGTGATACATAATTGGGCAAGAATCACTTGAATCAGGTTTTACAGATCAGTGTTTAACACTGGTGTTTATCATGCTGCACACTACCTTAATGACAATCAGCTTTTTTCCCAAAGTTGTAAAAATTTATTGTTGAAACATTGTCTGTATTGAGGACGTTTCTGTCTGCTGTGTTTAACATCTGAAATTTTGGAAAATCAGAAACAAGATGTGCAACCTTAATGTTATTTGTGTAATCTTACTGAAAGTTCTTTTTCCAGTAGAATTTGAAGTACTGGACCATACTTATGAGTTAGTTTGGAGTGACAGGATTGTTAGAAATGTTACAAAACAAGAAGAGCTGTTTTAATGAGAGCTTAAGCTTTGGTTTCTGGTTGCCTGATTACTGCTGAACTTCTGAAAACAGTAATGAATTAACAGCTCTTTCTCAATAAGAGTACTTTGTGCCCAATCCAAAAGAATAAAGGGAATTTTGGCTAGTATGATATCAACAGTCGATTTCTATCTTAACAGACTTACGAGGATCAACACAGCAGTGAAGAAGAGGAGGAGGAAGAGGAGGAAGAAAGTGAAGATGGAGAAGAAGATGACATCACTAGTGCAGAGTCTGAAAGTAGTGAGGAAGAGGAAGGAGAGCAGGAGGAGGACCAACAGAATGTTAATAGACAGCAACAGCTGGAATGGGATGACTCTACCCTCAGTTATTGATTCTAGCTGTTCCCTTTGTCTTTCTTTCTGCTCTAGAAGACTCCACTGTAATACACTCCATTGTTCCCAAGGATTCATGGTGTTTAAAAAAAAAAAAATCATTCTGGCCAGTAGATTCAACCAACACACATCCCAGTGTTTGTGTTATGTCGGCTAGTTCCTGATGCTGTTTCTAGAATTGTAGTTAGCACCTCTTTTCCCTCAGCCATGCCTCAGTGACTGGATTTTTTTACACTATGTGAGGAACCACCTTGCACTTTTTCTTCATGTCATCTCAGCTAAGTGACTCTGCAGATCTGTAGCCATTGCACATGAATTTCTGAACTTTTTTTGCTCTGTGAAACAAATATGGCTTTGTTCCTTTTTGTCTTTCTGAAAGATACAAAGATTGCTTGTTGACAAAGGGTAAAGCTGATCATTTCAGCCTGTTGATTTCTTTTAATTTTTTCCCAAATTAGTGCATGTGTAAAGTGGCAGAATGAGGTTAATATGTAGAAGATTAACAGACTTTTTAATATTTTGTAAATATATTGGAATTATGTAATTATGTCATTTGTGGTAGTGAAAACAGGGATTGGGGTATAAAACATGCTAAAGTAAAAAAAATCATGAAGCATGAAGTAATACAAGTCTCATACTACTGCAGCAGGAGCACAGGCACAGTTTTCTAGTGTAGATGTTTCAGTAAAACAGTGTCATTGGCCTTGACTGCCGTGTTCACTCATGCCCCACTCTGGTTTTTCTTTTTTGTTTTTCTTTTTTTCCTCCAATCCTTTGTTTTTGCAGAGGGAACAGACAAGCTTGTGAGAAACTGTAAAGGCTCTTTGGAACCTGTGCAGAGGTTCAGCTGCCCAACTGCCCTGCCTAATACAGTTTGTTGGATTTATTTTATTTTATTTTTTCCGGTAAAGTTTTAGCATAAGGGCTGTTTAAGTTATTGGGAGAAAAACACTACTTGGATGGTGGACAAATGAGTGTGCTGGTGCTGTGGTGTGCTGCCACAGCACCTACTAATTACAGTGAGGCTGCCTGTAGTACAATGATGGTCTGTTCATCTTGCTGGCAGGACAGATTGTTTGTTTAGTTGATTGATTGTTACATTGGTAACTGAAGCTGGAAAGCCTGAGACCTGTGTACCTGCGCACCTTGGCTACCAGTCTACATAGATAGGTTTTTAGTTTATTTGACTGTTCAGTTTTTCGCATTTGGGAATGGGAGGGTTTGGGGCATAGCTGATACCATTTCTATTAACCACACTCCTGCTCATTCCCTGTAGCTCCTTGTACAGTAACTTGGACTGTTGGTGTATTAAGCCTTTGTTTACACTTAGTAATTGTGTTTTCCTGCTGGTGAAACTATAGCATAAATTATCCAACCAGAAAACCTTGGGAATCACATTAATATTATTCCAAGTCATGGCTAATTTTGGTTGTTTCCGATCAAAGTTCTAACTTGGAATTGCAAAGGACTTTTTTAAAGAACTGACTGAAAGGTACGAAAAGTAAGTTATGACCCCATGGTGGAGAGTGCTAGTTTTTTCGTAAGGCAGGTCTTATTCATTTAACTGTATTTGTCCTATGCAGAGCCTTGAATAATGAATATCTGCTTACTTGATTATTTTATGTTTGGAGGTGAATTAAAGAGTAACTTGTTTTGCTTGTAACAGGAAACTAGGACTCCATTCACTCCTCAGCACGGTAAGCAAAGTTTCAGTTTTTGATCTTGTACGTAATCTGCCTGTGTTCTAGATGCACAGACCATGCATGTGATAGCAGGTTAGTTAGTGGCTGACAGTACACAGCAGGGAAATGTTGCACTGGATAAGCCTGCTAGAGAAGCAACAAGCAAGCCAAAAGGTGGGAAAGGAGTGGGAGAAAAAGGGTCATAATTTAAAAAAAGATAAAGATTGATCCAAATGTGTTCTGTAGTTTTGATTTTTTCAGAGCAGACCTATTCTCACCTAGTGCACATCTTGCCTCCTGATGTGTGTAATGGGATCTAATGGTGGGTTTTATCTGGTGGTAACACTTGACTCTGTGGAGTGCCTTTTACAATAATAGATGGACCTGGAAGCAGGGGAGAGAACCCACACAACTAGCTTACCGTTTTTTTGTTTTTTTTTTTTTTTAAATGTAAAATTTTAGATTTCTAAAATGGGGAAATGGTTTTGACTACTTATGTGGTAATATAACTGCTAGTTTTAAGTAAACTGGGAAACTTTTAACTTATGTCTGACAGTTGTCCTGTGTTAATGTGTAGAAGACTTATCCTTCCATATACTGTCACTGTAGCTGCTGTATTTTAGACTAAAACTGATCATGACTTAATGGTAATACTGAAAGGTTGTAAACGTCCTGATGCAGTTTGTAGCCACTGTGGGTATAACTTTCAGATGTGTATATTGGTAACAGGTCAGTTTGGAAAGTCTATAAGCTACAATAAATTTCTGGTTCTAAAGGTTGTTTGCATTTATTTCTTAATGAACGGAATGAAGTTGGGTGAAGTTACATTAACTGTGTGTTAGTTTGCCTAGTAGTAGGGTCCAGTTTTATTTTCATTGATCTTTGAAGCACAGAAGGACTGGGGCATCGTGGTGTACAATTTAATCTTTTTTTTATTTTTTGACGTACAAAACATGTACCAAAAACAACTGAAAAGTTAAACATGTAAACATTCTCTTGTTACAGAACCATGGTTTGACTTAAAAAAATACTTTTTTTAAAGGCAACAGAATAAGCACAGTCTGTTTGTACAGTTAAAAAAATCACAAAAACATCTCTAAATAAATAGAAGTAGAAAGGGGTATCACTTTGAGCATATTTATAAAATCAGAAGTTACTTATTTACAGTGAAATGTAACATTTTTCAAAGTAATTTTAAGTTTTAATCTTCGGTACAATTCAACTTGCTGGGAAGTATCAGGTGAGCTGCTGTTTTGTCAATTTTGTCAACAAAAGCCTCTTTGCTGACCCAGTACAGCCATCGGAATTTCATTAAAGGCTATTCCAGTGGAGTACAAGGGAGGAAGTCCACTCACTGACTCATGGACGTTCTTAGTTGTAGGTAAGTCAACTTTCTAGACTACAAAACCTACCTAAAACTGTGCTGAATTGAGAAACACCTTTGGAATTGCTCAGTTCTAGCAGTTTACGCTGATACAACTTTGTTTTATTGCACTTGTACGATTGAAGGACAGATGACATGAGCCACTGCTGCTTTGTACTTCTGTAAAAACAGGTATGAACTGCTGCGAGCCTGCGAACAGAGTACCTAAGAGTGACCAAGGAACCTGCTAGGTAAGACTGCCTTTCTACAATATGACAGATGGGATCCTGGATTTCAGTTGATGGCAATGTAAGAGAATTGCATGTACATTTACAGATTTTTAGATTGTTCCCTTCCATTGTGATTGCAGTGCATCGCAACTTGGATGTGGCCTAATGAAAAATGTGCCTGTGAAAGCACAGGCTCGCTGTCAGTTGTAATAGAGCATCCGATACACGGTAATCTGCTGCCCTGTGGAAATGTTTGCGTTTGTCCAAGTCCTTAAGGTACTTGAATTTTTTAATTGGGTGTAAGAGAGATGAGCGTATCCCTACTGCTGCTTTGTGACACCTAAAACCCTTTTAGCCTGTGAAGCAAGAGGCTATACAATCTGGCACTGAAAAGTATCCTTATAATACTTAAAATATTAGTTAAAAACATGTCAGATAGATTACTCTCATAATTTGTTAAACAGTTCAGCTTTGTAATACTATATTTACAAATATAGATCCCCTGCTTTAAGATTTAGTTTGAAACCTGAGACCACTGACTGCTATTCAGTTCAAGAAAACAGTGAGGAATGTACTACACTTGGGAACCACATCAGTGAAAGCAATTTATACTGTATGGCAGTATTCCTTTCACAGAGAACAAGTCAAAGACCATTTGAAGTTTCTTTTAGTCTAATCTCCAGAAGCAGCAGCAGTTCTAGAGTGTTGTCTCCAGTCAAGATAGGGTCAGTTTGTACGCATTTATCCAATGTTGATTTCCTAGTGTTCTAAGTCAAATACATAGCTATGGGCTGATACAAAGCCTGGCTTTAGGTTCTAGCTAAATAACTAGGGTCTGTAACATAGAGAAAGTACAGCACAACGGTTGCTTTTTGTAGCTGCAAACAAGCTTTCAATATTACTTAATACGCTGAAAAACTGTTAGAGAGAGTTGTGTAATAAATAATTTGGGTCAATTACAAGGGCACATACCGTTCTATCTTGAAATGTTCTGCCAAATCTCAGTTACATACAGCATCATTTGAAAGGTGTAATAAAAGGGGATCAGTGAGGATCGTGTCAAGTTAAAAGCAGTTGTCTGCTCTGTAACTGCTGCTTCTGGAAACAGGTGCTGTATGAGAAGCAACCTGGTTTATACCACATATATATATATATATATAAAACAGTATAGAATAGACTTCATAGCATTAAAAGAAACCTTAAGTCTGTAAAACAATTTAAATGAGCCACAATGTTACATTTAATCAATCATCTGGTATCATCTGTTTGTATATAAAAGCAATGAAGAAAGGTGTTTTTTTTTTAATTAAAGTTGTTTCATGCATACTAAACATCGTAATATCTACTTGTACTTTCTACAGAGGTAGAAGTTACTTTAAGGCAGTATAACTTAGTTATGCAGCTTATGAAAGATATGTTTGAACTTGTGCTTTTTAAAAAACAATGGACTTAGCATTATCTGGAAGCATTTTGTTTGTTTTGAAGTACTAGGAGTACCTGGTTTTAAAAAGAGCTAAAAGTCAAGAATGAGTTGTACCTAGATGCTGGATGCAAAAACAATAATGAATCAAATTTACCCCATAATAGGGAAGATCTATTAAGAATAAACAGTTCAATTCAGCCTCTGTCTGAAACTGGCTGTTTTTGTGTAAGTTTTAGGCAAAATAATTCAAACCAGGCATGGAAACTAAATTTATATGAGAGTAGACCATTGTTTGACAGTACTTGGATTTCTTGTCACTTAGGAAACACGATATGAAATGCCTGTATTTCACAGAATCACAGAATGTTAGGGATTGGAAGGGACCTTGAAAGATCATCTAGCATTGTTAAACCTAGTTAAGGGCGTACAATCAAAGATCTGATTCAGCTTTAGTGATGTCTTGAAAATGGAATGACTTTGTCATTCCTTAACAGGTAGGAATGATAGCACCTTCATAGGAACATGATGTTGTGGAGAACACAGGGAAATGGAAAGAAAGCACCTCAGGGAACTGCTAAAGGAAGCAGATACTAACCAGACTACTTCAGTTATCTTCCAGCATGACCCATAGGCTGCAGCCTGCTTGATGCACCTCACTGTGCTCATGTGAGGCACAGAGGGACAGCAGTGGCTCTTGTTCATCTGTCCCTTTGCAACACCAGTGCTCAGAACTGCCCACCAGGTGAGGATGCTAGCTGGAAACAAAAATATGACACAGGAGTAGAAATACATGATTAACAACAGCACCTTGTGGGAGAGGAGATTCCACTTGGGAGAGAGACGTAGGCAGCAGTGAGAGCAGGAGAAGGCTGGAACAGTTTGTCCAGCTGTAGGTACCAGCACAGACGGCTGCACCTTGCTCTTTGGCTGCACCACCCCTTACAGACAGTCTTTGCACCCCAGCTCTAATAACAGACAAAAAGTCACGTACCTTAGTTGAGAGCAGGATGTATGTTGGAAAAGAACAAAGAACAAATTTGTAAGATGAATTGAGATGCAAGTTATTGTAAGTAATTTTTCAGTGTTAAACCCACTCATCTGGCACTCCTCTATCGTTACACAGGAAGGCAGACTGGCCAAATAACTTAAGCACAGAATGGTGCCATCTGTCCCAGCTGACACTGGATTACAGTGTTGTATCCTAGTGATTACGTAGGTGTAGGCCAGCGCCCTGCATGCATGCAGTAGAGGGAAGCCAGGTGGCAAACTAGCTCTAATGTACCCCAACAGAGGAGGTACATGTAGCAACCAATTACTTGCCAATTTTCAAAATGCAATCTTAATGTTTTCAGGCTTAAAAACAGAAAAAACACAGAAATCCAGGAGCGGCTTGAGGTTGAACTGAAGTCTGATTTAGGAAAGCAAACAAATGTACCTAACCCACATTAGGCTGACCCACGCCTGTTCTTGTGGCATTAGCTTTTAGACAGCAATAGGTGGACTCCAGTTCCATTTCAGAATGCTTTGGCTTCTGAAGCAGAGAGATAGTAATACAATAGTATGGATATTTTTCCCTGTCACACTGCAGAGTAAAACAATTCACCCAAGTAGGTTTCAGAGGTGATGTAGACTGACCTACCTTGCTGCACACTGCAACAGGCTAGAAGGAGTGATCACGTAGTGAGTTAAAGCCTCTGAGCTGTAATGGTAGGGGCCTACAAGAACAGCTATAATACAAGAGCTATAGGATAGTAGCTTTCCAGCGTTCAGCTGAATTGTCAAGAAAATAGACACGTTAGCCCAGTTAATGACTTTAAAGGATGTTACGACAGCCTGAACTCTTCCATTAGAAGATGTATTTGAAGCTTAACAAGTTCTTAAGGATACAGTACATCTACCTACCTTTCACTGTGTGCAGTAATTTTATTGCCTCATGCCTGCCCCTTGTCCCCCAAAGATCTAGAGCAGGCATGATTAGGCAGCTGACGACAGTCCAACAATCTTCAGTCATGCAGAAAAGTGTGACCTCCGGGAATGCAGGTGAGGGATCTTGAACACAGCAACATTCATCAGTCTTTATAAAACAGTCTACAATGGCTGGATTCAGTGCAAGTGGCATTACATTCTCTCGGAGCAAGTGTGCAGCCTGACTCAGTTGCTCTACTGTCTGTTATCTTTGGATACGTTGTGTGCTAGCCAGTTCACTTTGGTTTTCCAGCTCTCTCGCAGGGCTTCATTAAACTTTAGTCTGAAGTGCTTTAGTGCCTCCTCGTCCGTTTTACCGAGAGCTAGGGAATCCTGAGGGTAAGAGACAGAAATCAGTGTAGCCTTACTGAAAGGGCAACTGAACAATTTAGCCAGGCAACTGGCTAAACTGCTAAAATATTTACTTGCTCAGAAATTACTCTACTGAAAGGAGCACTGTGTAGGGAACAAGTATCCAAATAATTGTTTTGAATGGTTACTATAGCTGCACATTTTTTCATTCTGATAAATAGATGCATCCTACTCTTAGCTTTTAGAATTAGGGAAGCATTATAATTTTTTTATTATTCTTGTACAAAGCTACTGTCTTTCAGATGGACAAAGCTAGGTTGTTATAATGTAAGAGGCAAGTTGAGAACAAGAAGTGATACTCCACCAAAAGAGTTCTGTGTGGTCTTAGCCTGCAAGCTGGTTCTACCAGGTACCTATTGCCTTTTGTGCTGAAGAATCTGATGAAATTCTTCCCTGAGCACCAGTACCTTGCATTTCTGACACCTGCATGTAAGTATTGGACATTTACTCATGGTTTTTGCAGTTCAGTTCCTTCAAAGAAACTTCCACTGTGACCTACAACTCTTCACAAAACTGCACGATCAGGTATTCATTTTCAACTGTATCCAGGCTCTGCTTTTCTTACCTTTAGATATTGAATGTCTTTAGAGCAGCTGAGTTCTGGCAGGCCAGCAGCTTTCATCAGTGCAAACAAGTGCAGGAAGAGAAGACCATGGCGCCTCAGAATCATATAGGCTTTTTCACAATAACCTCTGAATCTATTCAGAAAGGAAGGTGAGGCAATGCATTGAAGACTGCAAGATACACTATTTTATAAAGCAAGACTAGGTATTAGTCTGAGGCCTACTGTCTGCATTGATGACTAGCATGTCATTTCACCTTGTCTAAAACATTATTTATTTGCTTTACCTTGTTTGTGTATATTCAAATGGACTAGCTAATGTTTGTAAATTCCTCAGCTCTCCATTTAGCAAGAGCTAGGAATATCTGATTGCACTGGATTATCTAGTCCAGGGATGTACTCCCCACAGCCACAAACCTCAGTCCAAGAACCTGGACAAGGGACCACAGACTACAACAGTTGCAGATTCAAGTGCTATAGTCTCTATTTTGTGCAATGAGATTTGACAGCTACAAGGTAAGTGACTGACTACTCACATACTTGGTCACTTTAAAAAGCCAGTTCAGAGCCCTCTAATCTAGGCAAAGGGTAAGGGGTCATGCTTGAGCCTGTGTGCTCTGCCTGCACTGATGGATTTAACAGCTATAGGCTACGTACCACTGCTAGAAATAAATTGTGACAATTCAAAGCTTAAAAAGCTGAAGTCTAACACTTAACTGCTAACACTTACCTTTCAAACTTCTCATTGTTGTTAGTTTTTCCTTGTTGGATGACATGCACAAAGTCATAGGTTAAGATGAAAGGAACTCGTTCTCTATTAATACCAAATTTGGTTTTGAAGTTCCCCAAAAAGTGACCAAAATCAATATGGAACAGCTGGAAATAAGGAAAAAATTGTTTTCAGAATAGTACTTTTTAGCCAACCTCTCTTCATGGTTACTGTATTCAAAAGATACTGACCATAGGATTTTGGGAGGGAAAAAACTGACCTGTTCCATTGGGGACTGTTTTCCTTTGGGGAAGGAGGCAATATTTACTTGCCAAGATAGCCTCCAGTGTAATTGGAGGTGGGAGAGCACAGAAAAGGTACTTAGCTCTTTCGTACTTGGTATAGCTGGAAATACATTTTAAAAGCATTAGGGTGTCACTAGGAAGAGCAGGAAGACAACTAACTATGATGGGCTGGTGTCTTACCCTACCAGTGCAGTCTGCAGTCCCAGACTGTGGAAATAAGGCATCCTCTTGCTACAAAACATTATTTGTTCAGGTAAGGCTTTCCACCACAGCCACTTTTTTTTTTTTTTAAATACAAAGTACAGTGAAGTTGTTTCATCACCGGTGCAATGACGGGAAGGAAGATCATGTGCCAAACCTTGTGCATTATGGCGAATTTACAGAGCTACTGTAAACCCCAGAACATATACAAAACCCACGGCTGCATACCGCAGGGCATCAGCTCCCCCAGGTGGACAAACAGCTAAGTGGCCCCCTACTCTGCAGAAACAGCTTTGTAGGCTTCCTCCCCAACACTTGTTTTTTATATGGTGAGAAGAAGCAATCCTAGATAAGAGCTGCTGCTAATCACAGCCCAGGGAGAAAGGTTAGTGGCTAGTTAGTGAATGACGTGGTGGCTCTGTCCCTGCAATGATCCCAGAACAAAGGCGCTAGTAGGTTTTTATGACCATGACTGCTTGGATTTAGGGGAATAAGATGTAGCGATGGGGGATGTTACACAGAAACAATACAGGCAGGCAAACTGTTGCCAGGAGTCTCAAATGTCAGCAGCTAATTTCTTACTTTCAACCATTAACTAGCTGACTTCGCTGGATCTGTAGGAGACTAATCTTGCAGTGGCTAGCACAAGGTTGTTCAGGCGTTGTGGAATTCATGATTAAACAAGAGACACAGCTTATACTTTCCCCTCTACCAGAATATTACTAATGTAATTTAGTCCATGCTCTACTAGAAGAAGTATTTTCTTTTTTTTTCTAGTTTTGTCCTTTGTATTTCAAAGAGAAGATAATATAAACTCTAATAACTATTCTTGTACACTAGAGAAGTAAAGGAATTGGTACAGGTGAAATTAAAACCACACTGACCATATGCAACTGTTTAAGAAAAAAAATCTAGGAGAAAGACT
Organism: Anser anser; assembly: GCF_964211835.1. Classification (NCBI taxonomy): domain Eukaryota; kingdom Metazoa; phylum Chordata; class Aves; order Anseriformes; family Anatidae; genus Anser; species Anser anser. The sequence continues at coordinate 4,557,662 of NC_139738.1, read as the reverse complement.
ATAAAAATATCATCTTGGGCAAGTAACGGAGGATCTTATCTAGCAACTACAAGCGATTTGTAATTCTGCTGAAGCCAAGTAAGTCTTCAGACTGGTAAGTACAGTGCTCAGGTTTGGATCTGCAGACAGTTATAGGTCTGAGATGTATGAATTGTTCCACTGTGCTTTCAAAGTGGGTATTAACAGCAGCCTGATAAGATATTACATTGGCGGCTGCTGACACTTCCAGAAGCGTATTCAAATTATAAGACTGTATTTACCCTCTCAGTGATAGAAGCTATTGAGACTGGTTGTCCAGTCTGCCTCTGCTGGAAGGGGCGGTACATTCCTTAGCGGTAGGACTGCACTGGGATGTTTCTGTCCATTGCTAAGTAGCATTCGTGCCCCTCTCCAGCAGCAGCATAGCCCCTTACCTGGCCAGTTTCCCGGATCATGATGTTATCGCTGTGCCGGTCGCCTATCCCCAGCACGTATGTTGCCACGCAGTAGCCAGCACAGGAGAGAGTGAACTCCTCTATAGCTTGTTCTAATGCATCACTAAAGAGGGTAAGAAAAAGATTGAAATGAAATTTTACTTTGAACAGCAGTACTTCACAGCTGGGAAGGCTGCTGTTATAGCTTCCCCCATGCAGACGTGCAGGAGAAGGTAAGGGAATTATGTGCCTGAATTACACCTTCTGTAGCGTACTCCAGAGTCAGTATGCCCCTCCTCACTTCACAAAAACCAGCTGCAGTAAAAACTGTCCGTAATTGGAAAGGCCTGGGTAAGATTCTGTCCACAGTCTCAGCTAAAATGACTTGGTATTAACTCATTTCTAGGTCTCCACAGATCCAAAACACCACCTGGGGTTCTTGAATGATTCCTGCTAGCACCTTCGGAGTTTGAGCAGGGTAGGGCTGATATTTTCTGCTTTCTATTTCTGTGCCTGCTAAACCCCCAAGCTGCACAGCTGCTTTGCTGTTTTCTTCTTTCACCTTCCAGTTTTGGCATTGCTCTTTCTCCTCCTTTTCCAGCTCTTACCACACTGACTACTTACTCAAGAAAGTAACAGGACTAAGGGGAAGGCCAAGCTTTGGATCCAGCCTGTGACAAGTGCTACCTTAAGCTATTGAAGGTCAAAAAAAGCTTGCAAACAGTAACCCAAATGCCTCCATTTCTGTTCAAGATCCCTATAATGCGTTCTAGTGCGCTATGCTGTGGAGCAGCCATGGCTATTGCAGGACAGCTTGGAAATACGTGTAACTGAAGGGGGAGGAAAAAACCAGTAAAGCACCACTGAGTAAAAGTCAAGCCCGCTTACCCTGGGTTCTTGGATTTTAGCCAGTTGAGCAGTGCATCCTTGTTGAAAGCTGCAGTGGCCACCATGTTGCTCTTGTTCAGCTGGATGTTAGCAATGGTATCTGAATGCATGACTACTTCTATCAGCCCAGTCTTGTCTCCTGTGGAGAGGCAGCCATAAGGGGTCATCCTGCAGAGATGAAAGAAACCCTTCCGCTGAAATATTGCCCACAATTGGGGTGTCTTGACTTTCAAGCTTTCCCTTGTCTCCCATATCAAAAGCATACTGATAGAGGAAATTCCAACAGTACTTTCTGCCTATGTTTTATGTTTGGAATCAAGGAACATCCCACAGTTCTTCAGGGTGTTGAGCCAGCAGAAATATTCCTAAGGGCCTACCTACCTTCACCTTATAGTGCTTCAGATGTGCTAAGGGCAGGTTGCAGCTGGGGTGCACAGAAGACAGAGCTACCAAGCACTGGTTTGGTACAGATAGCCTTCCAGCGACACATGCAGCATAACTAAGGCTTAATGGGAAATTGGTGAAAGAGCCTGATTTAAGCCCAATACCACTTACGTCCTAACTTAACAGCTGTGCAGTTCTGTTTCTAGCAGCAGCCCTGAACTTCAGGTCCAGTAACAACATACATCATCAACACCTGCTTGCTATCAGTGCATTTCCACAGCCTCTGCTCCTGGACTGTATTACAGTCCTCATACTTCTTTCCTTAAACGTTGCTGTGTGGGAACAGCTGTAGAGTGTTACTTAAAATAGAACTGCCTGCATCCCTTCTCCTTCACAGTTCATTTAGTTGGGAGTCTCTGACGTCCCAGCTCTCTCTCCCACCTCTTGTTGCATTTCTACCCTCAGCACCATAAAACCTGACTAGCTGTTCACAGAATACTGGACAGACCTGGCAGAGACAAAACAAGCTTGCAGGTAAAACACTCTCACCACACCTGACCTACCACTGCAGCAGGCCAACAGGGAGCATGTTACCCACCTCAGGTCCAGGCCCTCCTGCTTCCACAGAACATCCATCAGCTGGATCATCTGCAGAGTCAGCATGTCCTGACGAAGATCTACACAGCATTACAAAGGAAGAAAGGGTTGTGAGTGCCTCCCATTTTCCCCTCTTGTTCTTTTGCAGTTGAACTTGCTCTGCCCCTGCAGCAGGTTGCTAGAGGGGGCCCTTGCCACTTGCTACATCTTGCTAGCAGAGAACATCATCACAGAGCAACGTTCAGTAGTTCAGGAATATTATAAAGTATTGTAGTGTAATCAGGTCTGAGTTAAGGGATCTAATGGAGATAAATGCTACCTCACTTTGCCAAAGCTCTTCCCATAGCAGACAACATAGTACTAAACTAGAAAACATCTCCCTGACACAACTGAGCAGGAGCAACTCTGACCCTACAAGGTTTGGACTGATGTAGCATTTCCAGACCTCACATTTTACTTTGCAAGGGTATCCAGCTATAAATAATTGGTACTACTTTGTTAAAGTTTTATGAAATACAGAGGAGAGTTTACTACATCTCCAGCTTACTGTCCAAAACCTCAAACACGCTGATGGTCCTTATTGACAAAAAAATCTTAATGGTCCATTTTTAGGCCCATTCACCACAATAAATATGTAAGACTATTACGCCTATGAAAGCACATCCTTTAAAGACTTACCATCTCCATTTTTAAAAATGATACCCACTCCACCTCCACCTGTCTCTTCATTATTAAAAACAATCCATAAAGGTTTCATTTTGGAGTCCATAAAGGTGCACTGATCCACACTAGGGGAAATAAAAATACTACCATCAGTGTTTCTACCTATTAAAAAAGCAGCCGTCTAAACTGCAAATTCAACAGCACCCAGCATTGTTAATGACCATGTGCCACCCATGAGCAAAGAGGGCCTCAGAGTAACCACAAACCTGGCTCTCCTGCTGAGCAAAACCTGCAGCACAAAGGGAGGAAGAGCTGCAGCTATCTTGCTTACCAAACTTCAGCGAGGATAATGCTGGGATTCAGGGGAGACTGGAGGTGGGAAAGTGCTTCAAGATAAGTTTCCTGCTTCATGCACACATGCATCATCTCTTTGGTTTGAGGCTTGGTGGCCTTCTGAGAACTCACTTTAACAAAGTCATTCAGAGCTTTCATCTTGTTGAGTGCTTCTCCCTGCAAAGAAATAGAGACACGAAATAGGGTTAACAAATAGGAAGTACCTGGAGAAAGGTTTAAAAACTACAAAAATCCACTGTGCAATGCAAACATTGCTTGTATTGGTTACGTTCTCCTCAACTTGTAGCAGTTCACACATTACAACAAAATGAATTTCGTACTGTCTGCTTAAGGACACCTATAATCAGTTACGGATATTCTGCTGGGCACAAACGTATTGCAAGGTAATGATTGCTGTCCTAAATATCAGGGATGATGCACAGCATCAAGCACCAGAGGAAGGCATGAAGTGCACTGGCTAGAAGACATGAGGATGAGTCCTCTAGCCCCTGCCCTGTAAGGCTGTTGGGGAGTTCTGGTTATGCAAAAGCACCGCTTCAGCTTGCAAATGGAAGCAGCACTTGTTTGTGGGCACGTCTTAGCTCTGACTTCATGTATGCAGGAGTCCCTCACTTCTGAAGCGGTTGCAGTGAGCCTTGACAAATAATAAAAAAGAATTTTAAAGAGTGGGCAATGACCAGGATTACCTCCACATGGCAACTGAAGGAAAGACTGCACTGCTCCAAATCAGGCAGAGACTTTTGAGCAACGCCTACTAGATGACAATTCATTCAACTCATCTAATAACAGCAGTCTGAACATTTCAAACCATTCTAGACACCTCTTGTAGTCTGGGATATGTACGGGTGAGTAAGAGATGAGCAAAGTCGCATGTGATGGGGGAACTCCAGGCTCATAATAGGATATGCCAAAAACAATATAGCAGTTGCAAGGCTCTTTTTGTATTACTGATAACTTTAAGTTGAAAAAACTAACAGCTGAGAACAAGCTCCAAGCAAGAGGGATGTCAACCTTATGGCTAAAAGCAATTTTTACCTGTTTCATCAAAACTTTTATATGATGGGTGCTGCCTCTGCAATATGCTTCCAGGATCAAGCCAAACCTCAAGGCAACTGCAGGGACATGCATTTCTGACCTAGAGGAAGAAGGGAGGTTAAAGCAAAACTGACTCACCACAGCGAGTGACTAATTCTCCCATTCATGCCAGCAAGAAGTGTGGAGAGAAAAACAAAACAAAACAAAAAAAAAACACACCCTCCCCAGAAGGTGCTGTGGAAAAAGTATTGCTTGAAGTGGTGAGACAGCTTTCTCAATGACTAAAAAGTTAACCACTCCTTTGAAAAGATTAGCTGAGGAGTAAGGACAGGTCAGAGCCTATGGCTCAGAGCTGCCAGGTAGCCAGGGATGTCCAAAGTAAATTTCAACTCCAGGCATGTAGATATACAGAGCCTAATCCAAACAAAACTCCTCCCCTCCCTGCCACCTGGGAAAACAAACAAACAAAACAATCCCAAACCAACCAAAAAATGTCACATCCTCATTGAATAAACCTCATTCAGTCTCTCAAGTAAAAAGCAGCAGTTCCTGGGGATTTGTAACCACAAGAAGAAAATCCCATTCATGCTCTAGCAAAAGACACTTAGGTAAAGGCCAGCTAATAGCCTTTACATAAATACCCTGGCATCCACACATACAGACATGCTTGCTATTTTATTTCGCAGTGCAATGAGGAATCCAGTAAATGCTCATCTCACTTTATTACTGAGCAAAAGCCTAAAACATTTGTTCTTACCTGAGATGCCAGAACAGGAAGTGGCCTATCTTACGGTTGGATAATGCCCTATCCAGCAAGAACTTGGTTAATTCACAGTCTAAGTAGGATTCATACTTGAGCACCTGGACAAGCTGCAGCAGGTATTGGAACAATTCGTGATCTCTGTGGACAGAAAGGCAAAATAAAAGACCACCTCATCTTTACTGCGACGAGTGTAGTTACAAAAACAGTATAGAAAGGACTGTCGGCCTTATTGACAGTCCTTATTAGCAACCCTAAACACATGTAGAAAGGGGCTCCACATCCCCTAACGCTGAACACTTACGTCAGCTTCTTTAATGAGTTGATAGCAAAGGAGCCAACGTAACGGTCAGGGAAGCTAAAATCCAGCAGCTCCAAGGCATTCAGGACAGGCAGCTCTGGCCAGGTCTGAAGCAGGGAAATCATCTGTAAGGGCAAAAAAAAGAGCAAAAAGGGAACAAGTTTTTTAAGACTGTTTAAAAATCTACTGATAGAAAAGCAGATCCTTTGTGGGGCCAGGGGGAACCCTCTATCTCAGTCACTAAAGATGCCTCCGAGCCAGCTTGCAGAAACCATGTCAAATACCGTCAATTTTTGGGAAAAGCACCGTTCTGCAGCATAACAATGTAGACTGAAAGGGGATCTTCAGAAGCTCCTATAAAAGCTCTTGAAGTGAGGAGGGATAAACAGCACAGACACCATTCCTGACATCTGAAGTTCTCAGTGCAAGAGCTTCACTGACACCCTTGCAGTAGCTTGTGACTGGTCTCTGACTAGCAATTAAGAATATCCAATCCAGATCCTCTTTCTGGCTGTGAGATAATTTTTTTCTTGCCTCCAGTTTCCTCCTTTCTAGAGGGAATAAGCACTACCTTGTTGGTCAGTAATGAGCCTGGGACAGCGCACAGAGCCAAAGCTCAACTCAGCTGGGTACCACTCAGCATACAAAGGTGTTCGCAGCAACTGGGACAGAACAGAAAATTTTGCTCAGCTCCAGTGATGCCAATCCTGCCTGCACAGGGGCACTGCCAAACATCCCTAGTTAAAGTGGCCTCTCGAACATAACAGAGGGATATAGACACTGAAAGATACACTACATGTGTCATGACCGCCAGCCCCAGCATCCTCACCTGGGCAACATCTTCATGCTTGTTCCATTTGGTGATGATAAGGAGCTTTGCCAAAGCTTGTGGGTACTGGTCACGGATATCATATCTCATCTTCCACACCAGGTCTTTCTCATGTTCATAGAGCTCAGTGTGGCTCCTCCGCTCCAGTATCTCCTTCAGTTGCAGCTTCTGCTCATGGGAATCACAGAAAAGAGCATACAGAGGGCTCAGCCTCAAGCCAAAGGGCTTGCTCAGCTCAGAGAAACCCTGTAGGACTGGGGAATGACCCAGGTTGGTGAAAAAAAGCTGTTTGTGGGCAAGATGGAAATACATGACTTGATCTAAGAAACTAGGCTTGCTTGTAGCCTGTACATACCCAAACAGTTGATGCCAGAAACTCACCTCCTCTGGATCTTCTGGTGCAGCGCGGGGTGGTTCTCCATTCCTCCCCAGCTCCAGCAGCTAGAACACAAATACAGAGTCCTCATTTCTTAATTCCACCTTGCCATCACTTCAGGCATTTCTGCTGCATTAGAGACCAGTCACTTGCTACCTTTGGAGAAGGGGATCACCCCTCACAGCCCAGGTGTAGGTAATGTACTCAGTGGAACCTCTGCTCAGAGGTGTAGCCTAATTGCCCATGGTGCCCTTTCCCCAGTAGGGATGAGAATCAAGGGATGAGTTCTTCCTCCAAGGACAGCACAACTGCACACCCACACGGTCCATGTATGGGGCGCTGGGTCACTGAACTCCAGGCTACCACAAGCCACTCCAGGTTCCTACAACTGGCATGTGCTTGCCAAAGAGACAGCACTGCCCAAGGCGCCTTGCATGCTGGCACAATCTGTTAAAGCTTCTGAGCCAGAACGTGCATCATGGATGAGCATGTGTATATGTCCCTGGCAGAGCAGATCTCCTTCTTTCCTGCAATAGGCACATTTCTTCTTCCCCATTAAAAGTCTGGCCAGTTGCAGTGACAGATGGAAAATTCTCATACCACACAGTATGTTATCGTTCTGTGCTGAAAGGGAGGGAGCTATCTCCTTTCACTCATTTCCCCTTATTCCTCTTCTTTCCTATAGAGCCCAGTGCCGCCTGCAGTTTAAAGGCAGCTCAGTTAAACCCATTTGCAAACAAATGCTCATAGATGACAGTGTTGTACCTTAGTACTTCCTTTCAACTTGAAAAACTATTCAAAGGTCCAGTAGAGGTTAAGAGAAAAGGTCATTTTTTCAATTAACAATATCCACTCAATGAGTTTGTACCCGGTCTTTGTCAGCAGCCACCCAAGAGACAGTGATATTGCATGCTCCTGCACTAAAAAGCTAGGGTATTTCTGTGCCTCCCAAAAAAGCATCCATGTCCCCTACCTGCTCAAATGATGGGTAATACACAGGATGCGATGCAACGTTGGGGAAGCAGATGACCAAGGATGCTGCACTTTCCGTGTTGGGGTTGCATTGTACTGTGCCCATGGGGTTCAGAAGTTCGCCTTTCTCATCTGAAAAACAAAGTACATAACCCATGAATCCTGATCTTCCAAAGCTTTGGTCCAGAAAGCAGAGCACAGAATTGCTTCCAGCTCTGTCAGTGGTCATTGCATGGCCCTGAGCAGGTCGCTTCATTTTCCTGACCTCTCACAACCAAAATATACATGGTCTCTGCAGGACAGCAGCAACCTCTTATGTCATGAGTGCAATGCCAGATAAAATGAGGCCTTAATCTCGGCAGGGCTCTAGGTGCCATCACAATACAGAGTACGGTACAGGAACTGCTAGCACAGAGAGTTACTGCAGCACCAGTACGCCCTTCCTACAACCCCTTGGAAAGCAATGGAGGATTCAGGGCAGGTCCCATCTTTGTGGCGGGGGCTGAAGACACAGAAAAACACGGTAGCTCTAGCTCCTGACGTACCTGGAAAGGAGGACCACATGTGCAAGCAGCATTCCCCCGTTTTCAGCTGGTCCTTATAGTCGAAGAGCATGACATTCACCCAGGCGATGGGGCAGTCCTGGAAAGCAAAGAAAGAAACTTATCAGGGTGCTGTAATTGCAAAAGCTAAGGGAAGGGAAGAGCAGAACAAGAAAGAGATATCCCTATGCAAAGCAAATCCCTCACAATAGCCAGGGATAAAAAGTTCTTCCGAGTCTGCAAATTGCTACGCAGAATGCTGCAGGCAGGTAGCTTTCCATTGCCGAGGGCACAGGCATCCCCTCAAAGAGCTGCTGGAAAGAATTCACCACCCCAAGTGGCGATGCCTGCTGCCTACCTTTTAAGTTCTCCTAAAATTCGAGTGTAAGAGAGCATCAAATTCAGATATTTACCAAAAGTTAGGGTCCTTTTTGTAATGCTGAATGGCACCAAACACTCCCCACAAATATGCTTAAAGCTTCATCACTCAATGTTTAGCAGAGCTGCAGATGTCCAATAAGTGTCCAATAAGAGTCCAATAAGGCCACACAACTCTACACTCAATGATATTTGAAGGAGCTGACTTTTATCCTTCCTATATTTCACAGCTTGAGGGGAGACCAAAGAGCCTCAATTTTGAAATGGGGAAGAGGCGGTTAACATGACCTGGGAAAATGATACAGAATGCTAAGTGTGTCTGATAACGGGAAGAAAAGGCTTGAATCCTTTGTACAGTAATGAACACCATCTGTCTATAGATGACAAACTTTACCCCGCCAATCCCAACAACAGCAGCAGTAAGAGGGGGAAAAAAAAAAAAAAAAAGCACCCCAAAAAAACCTCCCAAAAGCCCAAATCAACCCAGTTACACAAGCCAGTCTCATTTCAGGGGTGAAGGACTCCAGCAAGTAAAGTGACTGGGACACGGTCAGGAAAGAGAATCCATCTCCGTGCTCCAACCCAGTTCCCCGCCACTAGAACCGACAGGCATATCCCATAAGTGACCTAACATTTCCTGTGCTCGGGTTCCCCGAATGGAACAGCTGACTTCATTTAACAGTTTCAGCAAAACCAGCATTTCACCCAGCTGCTCAGAAAACACCAAGGCTTAAGTGAACACCGGCACAGAGACTGACTTGCAAAGAGGCTGCAAGGCAAAATTCTGGTGAGACAACCCACAAACCGTGTAATACTGAAAGGGATCCCCACTGAGGCATTTTCCTGTCCCACTGATACATTCTAGAGAATATATCTCTAGATCTCTCCAGAAGGGACACCAAAAGACTTGGTGGAGGTAACATAGTCAGCATTTTTCCCTAATGCAGCTAAATGAATCACTTCCAAGTGGCCTCTCACAAACCTTGGTGTCAATTTGATTAGACTCAGCATCTTCAGTAAAATCCTATTTGAGACATCAGCTTTCAGACCGGAGGGAAAAGCCAAACACAACATCACCACCAGTAATAACCTTTTCTAACAGACTAAATGAAATAGTCTAACAGACTAAATTTCTAACTAAATGACATCAAGTCACTGCACAGAGCCTGCCAGAACCCTAGGCAAGATTTTTGGTGGATAAAGTCCAGCAGAGCAACGATTCAGCATCTTGAGGACAGAAATATCTCCTGCATGACTTACAGAAACACCGAAAGCCAACCGGTGACATTAACACTCTGACTCACCCCAGCCAGGCTGCAGGCTCGCCTATTTTTGTGGTCGTAAATGATTTAGTTCTACCTATCTGCTGTGGACAGTCCACACAGACAAACAACACGCATGTAGTTAACCTCTGAGTACTATGAGCAAAAAGATAATTAATCTAATAAAAAATCAGAGTGCACTTTGAGTGGAACTTCCAGCTACCAATCGTTTCAAACGAGATCTGGACACCTCACTCAGAGCTGCAGCCTGAAGATGTGGACAACTCCCTTTCTACAAAGCTCAGCTCCAGTAAATACTGTGATTTCACATTAAAAGCTCACCTGAATGCAACCACTTTTCCTCATTACCAGAACAAACATGAACAACTCAGCTAACTGCACTGGTTTTGTTTTATCAAACAGAACAGCAAAATTTCCTTCTGACTGCTTCAAAACTGAAAATTGTTCCTGTGTGACCACAAAAACACAGACTGTGGATGAATCAGATATTCTGTTCAAGAAAAGCCTCCAGCAAGAGTTGGATTTCTGCTATTCTTAAGTAAAAAAACAAACAATAAAAAGGTTGTTCCCTGTCTTGGCCTCAAAATGTTTCCAGCCTCAAGTCTCCAACCTGAAAGCTGGTCCATCAGGACTCCTGGGTTGCTCCCCAGATATTAATGCACTGTAACCCCGAGAGCCCTATTGATGTCAACACGACAAAGCTCGGCAAACCTCCCAGCAGTGAAGAGGAGCAGGCAGAACCGAGACTTAATAAAATCTTCTGTGATCGCATTTGTCAGTCCCTCGTTTCTCTGTACTCTAGTAAAGGTGACATGACTAATCCTCTGTTTAAAGCACGGTGACAGTGCTTTTATGGCTGCAAAAAATCATTTACAGAGGAACAGATGCATTTGCTGCTCACAAAGAAAAGTCCTCGCATGCAAAGAGCTAGAGGCATCATGCTTACTTAAGTTACAAGACCAGGAAGACAATAATTCAATTACAGACTGCACTTAGATCTACTCTTAGTTATTGAATTATTGTTATTAATGGGTTAGAAGTTTTGAAACAGAGGTGAGGAAAATGAGAAATATCACTACCTCTCTGATTCAGAAGCTCAAACCAAGAGCTTCCAAAGTGATTTGACACTTTCCATCCTCAATTTGCAGCATTTGAACAATAACCCCAAAGGTCCTGCACTTTTATTTTATCTCACCTAGAGCTTTGCTACAACCAGTGTTTACATTCCTCATTTTCTTCCCCGTTCTTGGCTGTTAATTTGCTCCATGCGCTTGCACGAAAGAGCTTACTAGAAAGAAGATGCAGCACAGAAGATGGTTTTAACCTCAACTATGAAACAAGGAAGTTGCGGAACAGCAAAACGGAGAAACTAACACAAATGATTCTTTTTTGTATGTGTTCAGATGCTGGGTATGTTTCTTAACAGTCTTTCTGGAGAAGAAATTACAGTTAAAACATCCTTTCCTACAGGCAGCCACTCCTCAGCTTCCTGTTCCTGTTGGGGAAGTTACTGGCGGTCATTCTGTAAGCTCATTTATTAACAAAGCCATCAGAAAGCAAAGGGCATTCGGCTCAGACTGGTGTCCCATGCCCTCCAGCCCTGGCAAGCCTGGCTCGGTCCCGCGCTGGCTTTACTTACAGCTTTCTTGGACTTCTTCTTGGTGGAGCGTGCCTTCTTTGCCTTCTCGATGACAGCATAGAGGGCAAAACAGAGCCGCGCCATGCGGGGAAGATCACAGACATTGATATCAAAATCCAGCCTTTGCTTCCACACCGGCTCCGAGCACACGTTCACTTCAGAGCTTGACACCATTTTGCACAGCATCTCATTGCCGTGAAAGAGACCTGCCTGCACCACCAGCTGAGGGGAGAAGTAAGAGAATACCGTGAATCCATGGAGACCTGACCTGTTCACACAAGACCCATGACTAGAAGAGGAATAGGACAGGGAGTCCAGTCCTGTGAATAGGATGCCCTGCTCCTTTCCTCTTACGTCCCCTAACCTCCAGCTTTACCCAGCTGCAGTAAGGGCACTGTTACCCTCTTACTTCATGCAGACTTGCAAGAGCTGCTTAATCATTGCAAAATGCTTGGGTAATCCATCGGTAAGGGTATTACAGGTTCCATCCTGTGAAGCCAAGCAATATAAATACTCACCAAACCTTGCCCACTGAGGTGCTACAAAACCTCAGCAACCTGTCACGCTGAAAAAGCAGGGCAGACACTGAGAGCTGAGCCAGTGCTTAGGCCAAAGAGGGAGCAAATCAACATTGCAGGAGAGGGCGCATGCAAACGCTGGGCGCCAGAGCAGGCCTGCAGTGCAGTGCCAGCTGTGAGCTGTCTCTGGGTGCACATCTGCCTGCAAATCTGCACTGCTCCTGCAGTCTGCCAGATCACTGTACGGCTGTCAGGCCAAGCTCATCCCCAGCTTTACCTCGTTACAGCATTGCTGGCTAGTCTGAATCACAGAAGACTCCCCAGGAGAAGCTCCCTGCAAACGATGGGGCACTGGACGGAAGAAATAACTATTTCATTGCCTGTTTCTTTATAAAGCTTTGCCCTGCAGAACACCTATACACGATATATTATTGCTCTAGTTCCTTCCTCTCCCAAAGGGCAGCCATTCCCCTTCTCATTTCCCTGCTCCCTCTTCCCAGCAAGCACCTTGCAAATCCCAGGGCTTTGCTGCATCATGCTTTCTGTCTCAACTTTACCAGTCACCACATCTCCCATCATTCTCTCTTCTCAGAGCTGAATTTCCCTTCCTCTGCTTTCTGCAGACTTCCCTGCCCCTCCACACCTCTGTCAAGCAGCATCACTGCAGGGGAGCAGCACTGTTTGCTACTCAGAAGCTCTTGTAGAGGAGTGTTTCTAAGAACGCATTGCTCTGCTGCTGTGCTGCTGGTTAGCAAGTTGCCTTCGCCTTCCTGTTGTGCTGCAGCTCAGAAGCTGCCCGAGGGCTGAATGAAGCATGATGAGGATCACATGAGATCGAGCGATCAGCCCCTGCCTTCCTCACCACACACAAACAAGACCGAGGCAACCAGGAAAGCAAGAAAGCCAAAACACAAAACCAAAACCCCAAACTGAGCCGGTACCTACCTTCATTCTCTCATCTGCATTGACCTTGCTGCCTTGCACCAGCTCAATGTAGAAAGGCTGCTCTAAGGACCAGAGAGAACTGTAGTTTGGCTAGAAAGAGGAAAGGGTTCAGATCAGAAATAGATGCAACGAAGATTTCTCAAGCTATGGCAAGACCTCATGGCTCATCACACGCTTTTTGCCCCAAGAGAAAAGAGCGTGACGCTGCAGGTGGGCAGTATGAAGGCTGTGACAACTCGGGCACTTGTGGAGGGAGCTGGAAGGTTGATTGGAAACCCCCAGCTCTTGGACCCTAGTGAATAACCTGCCCCAGGAGTGGCAGGAAGAACCAGCTGCTGTTCCAAGACTTCATCAGCATCTCCATGTGAGTTCAGGGTGACCTGGTGGGGTCACTGTGCCCTTTTACCTTTTTCTTGGGGAGCGGAGGAGGCTTCGGAGACATCTTTGGGGTGTTGGCAATGCAGTTGATCTGCTCATCTCTCATAGCAATGATAGTGGACGAGTGCACCATGGTCAGGTGGGGTGTTAGGCCTCGGTGCAGGCAGCTGCGAATATACTGCAAAGACAGAAGAGTCAGCACGGATGAAACAGAGCCAGGCAGGCATGAGCAGTCAAGCAAATCAGAACTGCCCAAAACAGAAACAGGTGGAAAGAAAATATGGAAAGGACACAGCAACAGTCAAAACTCAGTTTTAATTTATCTCCCGTTGCTTTTTAATCCAGCATCTCCCTGGACTCACACTGCCAGAGCCTTATAATATGCATGTGACATGCCTTATAACCAGCATTACAGCAACAGACTCCTATGGCTGCATTAAGGGAAGCTGCTGAGAAGGATTCAGCACTCCCAGCTGCAGTTTGCCCTGCCAGGTGAACGCAGGATAGGGGATTATACTTGCCCAAATTCCAGGAAGCAAACCTCCAGCCCACCATGCAAGCAAGCAGACATTTCCAGAACCATAATGTATAAATGCACTTATTTACACTGCACTTGCTACCCAGGGACAAGCTAGATCACTAGCCCCCCACACCATAAGGACCTGTCAGGTTGCTAGAAGTACCCCTGGCCCCAAGCAGCACGCAGGTCCTGCCATCAATACGCTGCATTCCTGTAAACAGCAACGTCTCCTTGATGGAGGACATGTCTCAACGCACCCTCCTTGCAAGAGCGCAAAGGGGAACAGACTCACTGATAAAGGAAGACAAAAGGCTCACCTGGAACTGGTACAGGGGGTAGTTTCCATACAGATATTCGTACTTCCCATTCACCTGCAGGGTATAGTCCTCCGGGCTTTCCATTGTCTCATGGCGGAAGACGGTAGCCTGCTTCTTGATAGCGTAGCTCATTAACGTGATGGGGAACTCATCTGGGGCGATCTGGAAAGTGAAGCTCTCCTGCAATCCCAACAACATAGCACGGACCGTCAAATACCAGCAAAGGGCTGAAATCAGCACAAGAAGCAGCAGTAGCTCAGCAGGGAGGTAACAGCATTCCTGTTGCTGACAATGAAGGGAAGGATAGGGAGGCACCCTATCCCCCCACAAATGCATTAGCAAATAAGTAGGGATGTTTGCCAAACTGGGCAGAAACGTGTTTCAGCAGTGCAAGCACAGGGCTGGAAATCAAGAACTTCAAATCCAGTATAAGCAGTATCACCAGCACATGTGGGTGCTATGCTAGCCGTTAAAAATCTTCATAATATCATCAAGGCAGATGGTGGCTAGGGTCATCGTGCTCAAACACACTGCTCCCAAAGGCCATTCTCCCCTGGGGGTGGCTTCTGCTTCATGCCCAGGCAAAACATGCGAAACTCACATTAATTAAGGGTAGCAGGCAAGAACAGGGGCCATGGGCAACACAGACCAATGTCTGCGAGCAGCATACGCTGAGCATGAGCTGAGCGGACTCTTGGGCTTCAAAAGGAAAGGCGTACATTTGGTTCTGTGCTTCTCTTCCACCCATAAACAAAAAGCTTTCCACCACGTGTGCATGCAGCAACCTCAGCTACCAGCTAACCAGTACACCCAACGCATGGTCAGGAAGGGGAACAGCTCCCTTGGTTGGAGGCGCAAATATCCCTCCCAACCATCTCCACAGGCAATGGAATCTGGAGGATGAAGATGAACACTGAACAGATGGAAACACTGTCCACGTACACATTATTCCGTCTCCAAATGCCCAAAGGTACCCAAAGGGAAAACACAAACAAGCTAAACATCGTCACAGAAAAATTTGTGCTTTACCCCACCAGACTGAAACTTGACGTTGACAAAAATGTTCTTGGTGGGGGTGTGCAGGAGTCCAGTCCCAAAGCCTTTGGCCATGGGCTCCAGCTGCAAGGGAAAGTTGTACTCCATCCAAGCTGCCCAGCTGAGCTGCTGCCGCTTTGCTGCTCTCTCCTCGCAGAACTGGCACATTTTGGTGCGGAAATCATTCACCTCTGGATCCTGCATGGAATCAAACTCGTGCAAACCTACATGCAGAGGAAGAGAGAAAGACAAAATAAGCACCTGCACCCAACAGGGGCAATCGCCCTTTGGTAATCAAGTGTCTGTGAAACAATCTTCCTAAACACATGCTTAATATTTGGTCAAAAGGAGAAGAGTCAGCCAAGTTACTAATGATTGCTTATTTCCTCCGCAGAATTGCACGGAGTAAATAAGCAATTACTATGGTAGAGTAACGATGCAATTACTATGTCCATCTGCCAGCAGGGAAGATCACCCTTCTTCTTGGGTTTCCACATACACTGTTCCCTTACCAGAGCCACTACAGACCAATGTTGCCTATTTCATCTTCCATCTCAGCAGGCTCCATTGCTATTCCATGCTTAGGAACGCTGGCTGGGACAGAGGCATGCATCACCAACAGCCAGCGGCCCTACCACGCTCCTGGTGAGACCCGTGGTGGGGGAACTGACCTTTCCCAATGAGCAGGCTGATTTGGGAGTTAATAACCTTCTTGACTCTGTCGCCTTCTCGAGCCACAAGCCGCAGTACCGGTAGGAAGGGCTGGATGTCACAAAGCCGCCGCTGCTCATCCTCCAGCTCTTGCTGCTCGGCTGTCTGGTTGATGCACGTGAAGACGTAGGCCTCGGGGTCACTGAGCATGTGGTAAAGCGGCTCATACTGAGCATGCTTCCACACCACCTGGGACAGAATGACAGCAGGGTGAAACTACTGCTGCTCCGCCAGAACCTCATCTTCCTCCTTCTGCCACCCCACAACCTCCATCTCCCAAACCTCTCATAGCATTCCTGCACTCACAGGCTGCTTTTCAGCCAAGTCTGGGGGCTCCAAATCTTGCTGAACTGTGGGGAGATTTATTTCTAGTGCCTTTAACTGGCGTCCTTTTTTTGTGCTTGCCATGTGCTCCAGGCAAGGTCAATCTCTTGACCTTGGTATTCAAATAACCCTCACCTGGATAACTCACAGCAAGTATCTGCTGACCGCTAGCCTGGTGAAATGAGAAATTACTCTCACTGGAAGGAAAAGTGGATTAAGTAAATTGCCCCCAGTAACATCAAATTTGTGACAGAGCCAAGCACTTTCCCAAAGTCTTCTGAACTCTATCCAGTTCTCCAAGCCTCTTTGCTCCCAGCAGACAACACTTCCACGTGTTTGTTCATATTCCACTCCTTTACTCTCCCTAAGCATCTGCTGTAGGAGACACAGCTCTGCAGTCAATGGGCCTCCAGTGTGACCCAGCATGCCTACTGGTTGTAAAACACAGACCTGGAACGTAGCAGCTGGAACCGATCAGCTCCACTTGCCCTTTTTTTTATTTGACCTGAAAGCTGCAGTATGAGAAAACTTGGAATAATCTGGCACTGTGCTTCTGTCCCTTGTGATCTGTGACTCATCTAGGCCAGGTTGCTGCTGCAGAGAAAACCTTTTCCATTCTGTTTTCCTTCACTTTCCCCTACCCCTCCTCCTGCCCAGGGAAACAAGAAAGTATCATGCCTTTTACACGTGGTTTCACTGCAGCGTTTTATTTCTCAAATGGAATTCTCTCTCTCAGTTCTCAGCTTTCACTGTTCAGTTTCTGTCAGGCAAGAGACGGGTGTGCTGACATCCTGAACACTTGGAGTCAGTCCAGCATTTGTATTTGACTATTTGGGGTGACTTCTCCTTGCATCTGCATACACGAGAGCATTCATAATGAAAAATCCAGCGTGGGGACTGGACGGCTCAGGAAATCACTGATCAAACATGCAGACCACGAGCCCTGTGTCACCAACGTGAATCCGCCCTCATTCCACAGTTACTCAAAAACCGATTCATGTCTCAGGGCTGGACAAGTGCCCAGTGAATTAAGCCCAGCACCACTGGCACCAGCAGCAGCACCTCGGCAGCTAGACAAACATTTAGGATTGTGGAGACTGTCACAAGGAGCAACACGGAAGAAATCCAACTTGGGTTGAGACCCAAAACATTTCCCCTGGCGTTCCCAAGAACAGACTCCTTGTTCCAGGAGACTGCAGACAGGACTGGAACAAGGCTGTTACCTGCTTGATGGTGCCCAAGCTGGCATTGCAGGACACAGAGAGGTTCAAGTATATGCCTGTGGGCAGCAGAAAGTCCACCTGGATGTTCTGGTTTTCCCCCTTGGACCAGAATTCCATAGGGCAGTAAATGCCCGGGGGCATCCTGCTCACTTCTTAGCTACAACCTGCAAGAAAAGAGAAAAATGTTGCTGTTCACTGCACAATATCTTCTAAGAGCACAACTCAAATCTGTGCTGGGCTCTGTACAAACTTAGTGTGCAAAAGGACCTAAAGAAAGGAAGATCAGCATATCTGCATAGCTCAGGAAAATTGGCACCTTAGTCAAATTTCCAGTCCAGTGCCTTTAAACCAAAGGGATATTCTTGCTATAGAATTTGCTTCTATTTCAATGCAACCCTTTCTTAATCTCTTTTAAACACCTCTATTTGACAAAGACACCGAAGAACTATCTTCCCAACAGCTCATTTTCCAACCAAGCCGTCAACAGAAACAATGAGTCCCTACCCCTGGCTTTGTAAGGTAATCCTCAGGCCACATGCTCCAAGCTCCATTTTGTTTTCCCAGAGCTCAGTTCCAGTCTGCAGAGGGAGAAAGAGGTGTTGCTGGTTCTGAGTACACACACATCTTTAAACAAAAAATAATAACACTCCACTGCATAGTCCCCACCCTGGTAAAAGCAGAGGGAAAATGAAAGCTAAGGCTGAAGCACTCAGAATAAGTTTGTTAACTCCATTTGCATCCCTTCACCTTGCACTTTCAGGTACAAACGCGGGATAAATGTGCACATGAACACCTAAAACAGGAGGCATTTAGCAGAGGGCCATCATATGGTTTCCTTCATAAAGACACAGTCTCAAAGTCAGAGAAATCCTCCAGCTCCATTCATTTGCCTATGAGCAAAACACTGCAGCAGTATAAAATCCTAGCTTCCTCCAGAGGTGACAGGCAGCCAGTCTGACTCTGCAGGTTCTAAATTTGTCCCTGCACATGCCCTGAGCAATTCTGACAGTGTCACTAATCCTCGGTCCATGATATCAGTACAAAATTTGCTCACTTTGCAACTTAAAATGCAGCTCTGCAGCTGTCAGATGTGTACAAACTTAGAGAGAAAACAAGCAGCATGCTGCTGAAGATTTGGGTCTCCCGAATCATGAAGTACTGCTGGCAGCCCTGTGCTTCACTACGACAAGAAGCCCAGCATCTTATCTGCAGTGCCTGGGAGCACAACACTTCCCCATCAGCAGTGAGGCAAGGATTCCCAGAAATATGAGCTATGTTTTATCTGTCCTGCTTCCTCAGTGCACATGCTGTATCACACACGGACCGGATACAGAGACCACAAAGCCACCCATGTGCCTTAAGAGGGAGGGAAGTAAAAGGGGGAGGAGGCAAGGTTTACAAGTTTGAATAAAGCAAAACAAGCTTGCCTGGTCCTCTGATCATTGACAATAAAACCAGCAGGTTTCTAGAATACCTGTTCCTTCAGCCCTTCCCAAGGGAACGAAAGCAGCAAACTGCCATGACCCTGCTGACAAGCTGAGACAGAAGATGCAATTTTGGCCAAGCTGCTTCCTTCTGCTGAGGATTTCTACCTGACAGAAAGCTCCCATCAGCCACAAAGTACCATACCTAAGATGTCAGCACGACAATGCCAAGTTCCAATTGCTCAGGACCTTTCCAAAGACATCATACCGATTATCTCATGATGTACAGGGATGTTTTCCAACAGAAGACAAGGTGGATATGCCAAAGGAAGGATAACCTCTGGACTCGTGCTGCCTCTAATACTTCTGTTACTAAATCTCTCCTCTTCTCACAGCTAAATTCAGAGCACTTTGCTAGATGAACCTTAGATCTGATCCAGCGTGACAGCTGTTACATTGAGCAAGCTCTGCACAGACTGGTATCTTGCACCACCCCAAGACAGACAAGGTATCTCCCCCACTTTCATCTCCCCTTTTGCCCTGGGAAATCAGAACAGAGCTGTCCAGGCCGTAACCTTGTTTGCACTATCCTGACCTCATGAGAAAGAGTAATCACAATTCCCTTTTCTCTAGGACACTTTGCCATTTACAAATAGCCAAATGCTGTGTGACTCCTTTTTGTCAGGGTTTACACTACTGGTATCATGTGAAATATACTCTTTGCTTTTCACTTCTGCAGTCTTTTTTTCTATAATAAAAAAGGAAAACATAGATTTCTCCTTGCAGCTGCCAATTTCTAAAAGTCCCAGCTTCATCTCAATCTTTCATCCTGTTGAATGTACAGATTACTGGATTATGGTAAGGTTACGACCTGTAGGCCTGGCACTCTGAGGTTCAAGTTATTCAACCCACACTTGACAGAAATTAGTTTACTGCACGGCCTGCACATCCCGCAAAGCCAGGGCAAGCATGGGTGAAAGAGAGGTCTGTATTTTTGTGGGACGCAAACCTACAGAATGCACCCCATGCAAGTACACATGCTACCTAAGGCTCCTACTTATCTACACTGGCTGTAGCCACCCACTTTTTACAGAAGACTTCCCCAGCCCTCGCCTTCCTACTGCGTACACCCCAGAACATCGTCTTCTTGCTACAATACTTCCACATTCCCCCACCTCCACCTTCCTACGACACTTAATCCTCCCCCAGCAGCCACATCTCCCACAGCCCTCCAGGATTTGTTTTAGGCCCAAGGCCTGGTTCAGGTCAGGGAGCGCGCAGCACTTGGCACCCCAGGGGCCAAGGAGCAGGGCAGACAAGCCGAGTGCTCAAATCTGGCCTACACACACGACATCCAAGAGGGATATTTCAGGACTGGCCGGCCAGCTGATCTGTTTGGGTGACCAAACGTGTACATCTGAAGTAAAGGCCAGGCCCTCACACAGGACCAACCTTTTGGAGCCACGCACAGAGCATGTGAAGAAAAAATGGGACCTTAAACACCTCCTCATCTATCTCAGGGCCTGCTTATATACAAAACTGACCTAAAAACTGCCCCGTGGCATGCATTCACTTGGGCTGGACGCCTAACATCGTGCAAGGGCTGCGAGTGACGGGCTGCGCAGGAGCCCCTCAGGCAGACTGACCCCAGGGAGCCAGCACGTCTCGTGGACAGCGCTGCTGGCACAGCTGGCAACACGAAAGCAAGATGCAGGTTGCTCAAAACATTATTCTGCCATTTCCTGAGAGGGGCAGGACCCCCGCTGCCCTAAAGAGCCGCTCTTCATGGCCCACACGGAGGCAATAATTGAAGTTTTTCTCTCACAGTAAGCAAGCACGTGTGGTGGGAGCCCCAGGTGCTGCGAACGAGGTGCGGTGAGCGGCCAGCCACGACGCAGCTGGCAGGGCTCAGTGTCGCTTCGGACTTCTCAGAGCATGTAAGAGGAAGAGAGATGAACGTTGCACAACGCAGGCCCCAGAGCATCGAGCATGCACCAACAGATTTCCACGGGTCTAAGCAAGAAGCTGTTCCCCACAATTCTCACAGCAGTCAAGTGTGATCCCCTTTTCACACGTATTTCTGCACTGTGGAATATTTTCAAAGGGGAAAGTAAAAAGCTGGGTAAGAAAGACTTTCTCATGAAACTAGAAATAAAATACACACGGACCCACTCCACGCTGCCCCCTGCTCTGGTTCAGCCCTGTCCAACCAGCAGCAAAAATTATTAGTAGTGGACACCTGCTCCTCAATCCCTCAGTAATTTTGGGATGTGGAGTCGGCCCATTTCCTAGGGGAGCAATCAGGAAAGGCGCATCCACTGGTGCTAATCACTGCCTTACTGAGAGCCGTATGGGCAACGAATCCATCTTACAATGCCCAGACCTCTCCATCCCTGGGCAGAAAAAGAGGCAGAGGAAAATAATTACGAGACAAAATTCCAGGTGAGGATGAATCCTTTGCTTCCTCTCCCTCTTTGCCTCAAGTGATTATTCTACAGGAAAGCTACAGACTGCTTTGCCCTCCTTAAGGTCTCACCTTGCTTTAATGTGAAGGTACTAAACGTGTGTTTTTCCCAAAGAGGAGAGATGGCCAAGACAGAGCTGAGATGCAGATGGGATGAGTCCATCATAAAACCCTTACGTGACTGGATGCCATGTAACGCATGTAGGCATGATACACGTTTTGAATTCGTACCACACTGAGGAACGTGCAGTGCACAGAAAGGCAAACCTATGCAGAACGTAGCAGACACATTCGAAATTACCTGGGTGGTATTCAGTGAGCCAGCAGTCAACACAAAACACACTAACACACATCTCCTCCTGTAAACTTATCAACCACAGCTCTGGTGTTTACAACACACAACTGCTATTGAGTGAAAAAAAAAAGCAGCAAGCTATCAAGATCACACGCAGAGTAGTGTTCCACAAACCTCTGCGAGGCTGCTGCGTTAGACAGACACGGAAGCTCTAACGCCTACAAACCGATTACAGAATTACTAAACCCCGAGACTACAAAAAACCTTTCAACTTTATAAGAAATGAGTGGCACGGAGCTCACAGGTGATGCGTGCAGCGTGGGAGACTGCAGGAAGCCACTTTCATTGCAGGCATCAGCTCAGCTGAGGGAGGAGACCACGGGAATTTTTATGTACACATGTGCTTGGCACGTCTTTACCACACAAGCAACATGTTTAGCAGGTCTGAACCAAGTCTGTGCTCTCCCCGACACAGCACACCCACATCAGGGAGTCTTCTGAAGGTGTGTTGAGCTTGAGCTTGCTTTTTTGGTGGTGGTCATGGGCTGAAAGAGGTCTGCTGTACACTGCGAGCAAAGGCAAGTCATTTGAGCATCAGACTTTTGTAAAAGTAACCTGCAAATTACCCTCAAAGAACAGACTGGGAAAACTCCCCGAGCACACAAGCGTGCCCCCAGAGACACGCAAGCAATTCAAAGTGACTGCAGGTGGGAGCTTTGGGGAAGGCCCCTCAGCAGGGCTAGCTGGTTACATGCACCAGGTGCCACTCATCAACTTAACTGCATATTAAAAACAGCTGAAATTGCTTGGCCTTGTGGCCTAACATAAGAATTTGTAACCCAGGCCTCAATACCAGGATGTGGATGCAACCAACAGAAGCTCTGTCATGACCTTAGCAGCTCTGACAACCTGTCTATTTGTTCTTCTAAAAATGAACACATGCTGGGGAAAGGTGCTAGAAGCACAGCTTGGGAGACTGCTGGGTGCAGAGGTGCAAGCGTCTGCTGTGCTCTGGCCCCAGCAGATTAGGTGGGATGTTCCAGACTGCTTAGAGGACCTGGAGCTGCTTCTGAACATCATTTATTTCAGAGAAGTTAATAGGATAGATTTGGCACGAGAGCTCCTGTGCTCTCACATGTCAAAAGTGTTTCCTTTACAGTTTCCATAAGTTCTCTATAAAGTACAGGTCAGTGTCCCAGCTGTGCTAAGCCATCTGTGCTCCCTTTCCGTTCCTGGGACAGCACTGCACCTTCAGCACAGCCCTGAGTTATACCACAGCTCTGCCTCTGGATCCTCCTCCTCCAACACACGCCTAAGTGTAAGGCTTGGACTATGAACCAGGCAGGAAAACCCCTGAAAAGGTGGGGAGAAGCATTCAAACCCTTAACAACACCTGAAGTCAACGCTTTTGTATGCTCGGGGTTCATTTCCTCAAACCTGGGTTTAGAATATGGTGATCTTTATTTGGTTTGCCATAGTCAGACTTCTACCTCTGCCAAATATAATACTCAAATAAAGACTTTTGCATATTATCAGCTTCTGTTTTATAGATTGATCTTTTATATCCCGCCACACAGTTCTCTGCACTGATTCGGTTGTTCTCACAATACTTTTTTGTTCCTCTGGCTCTACAGAGGGCACGTAGCTGCATTTTTTCCATGATGCCTTTCATGAGAGATCTCTAAGCCCCTGATTAATCACCTTTACTCATTACTTTGCTTACACAAACCATTAGACTGAAGCAGATGTATGACAGGATCTGTTCAAGACAACTGGGCAAGGGATGAAAATGCACGCGCCCAACATTTCAGGCCTCTGCAACTCCGCAGAGCATCCCCTTCCCTACCAGAGGGGTTGATACAAACCAGTATTTACGTAAAAATCGGCACCTTCAGCATCCTGAGACACTGACTGGGAGCAACGAGCCTTCCCACTGCCCCAGGAGGCATTCTAGCTGCAGGAAGACCACAGGGATCAGGCCTTGAACAACTGCTGGACCCAAAGAATCCCTTGGCTCCCGCTCTTCCCCTTCTGAAATACACACACCTTTATTTTGAGCGTTCACATTGCTCCATGCCCGCCTTACACGTGCACACGCCCAAAAAACAGGATCCCAGCAAGGAGCAGCGGGAAGCAGAACTGCACTAATGCAATCTGAACCGGAGCTAACCTTGTTTGCGCGCGGGGCCGATGATGAACGGGGTTGTCAGCAGGGAAAGAGAGAGGAAAACAGAATGCATGCAGGGCGATACCGGCAGGGCCACAGAGCTCCTCGGGCATGAGCATGGCAGTGCTGCACCTCGTCTGGGTTCAGCAGGGCCTTGGGTACGGCCACAAGTGTCAGCCAGAAGGAAGGGAAGGGATGGGAAGCTCAGGTGAGGCACCTTAAGAGCAGCAGAAGCAGGCAGCCATACCTCCTTCTGGAAGCAAAACAGCATCGCCAGAGAGAGGCAGAGGAATGTCGGGGGGTAGGAAAAGCATCTGACGGGAGGACTCGAGAACTCTGCCCCGGCGGAAACTTTCAAGCGGCCTTTTAGGCAAGTTTACAGGCACTCAGCTACGCTGCCAGCGCTGCCTGAGGAGGCATCGAGCGACAAATTGTGCATGTAGTGGTTAGAGCAGAAGCTCGCAAACCAGCGGCTCGCAAAGCTCCCTCCCCAGCCCCGACACGCGTGTGATGCGGGACTTCGACCACCCGACCCCGCTGCGGTTCGGTCCCCGCGTGTGCCCGAGCCTCGCTCACGCAGGCGGCCGCAGCTCCGGGTGCTGGCGGGGAGCTTTGGGAACTTCGCACACCCGCTGCCAGCGCGGGCACGGCTGGGAGCTGGATGAAGCGGCGCTAACAAAAACACCTCACCGAGGAGGTGGCTGAAATTGGTCTTTTTCCAACTGCTCCCATGGGCAGGCGCCACCAGAAGCCCAGATGCTCCTCACCAAGGGAAAAAAAAAAAAAAAAGAAAAAAAAAAGCCTTATATTGCCAAGGACAGCCCAGAGCGCTCCACCTCGCCCAGACTCCCTGCACCCGCTGAGGCACCGGGGTGCTCCAGGGAGCTCTGGGGGGCCCCCACTCGCCCTGCCGGGGCAGCACCAAGCCTGGGCACCCCCGGGGGCTCCCCCCGAGCCCCAGCCGAGGCCGGGAGCCGCTGCAAGCCCCCCACACCTCCCTCCTGTGCCCCCCGCCCGGTGCCCCCTCACCTGCTCCGCTCGCCCGTGCCCGCCGGGCTCCCAGCCCCGCTGCCGGAGGGGGGCGGCCCCGTTCCGCCCCGATCCGCCCCGCTCCGCCCCCGGTCCCAGCCCCCGGCCCAGCCCCGGTCCCGGTGCGGCCCCCCCAGGGCTGCCCGGTCCCGGTGGGCACGGGTTTGGGGGGCCGGGGTTTTTTTTTTTGGGGGGGGGGGGGTGGCGGTGCGGCCGGGGCCTACGCGGCGGTGCGGCACTGCTGCGGGAAGGGTGCGGCTGCGGGGGGGGGGGGGGGCGTGTAAATCGTGTGTGTGTGCAACACTGTGCATGTGCAAATTAAATTGTTTGTGTGCAACTCGGGTGTGTGCAATGCATGCATCTCCGTGCAGCACACATGCAGCTGCATATGTGTGTGTGCAACTTCGTGTGCAACTTGTGCATCAGTGTGCACAACTCGTGCATCTGTGTGCACAATTTGCACATGCGCAACTTATCGATCTGTGCACAACACATGCAGCTGCTTGTGCGCACAACTCGCGTGTGCAATGTGTGTGACTGTGTGCACAACTGTGTGCACAACACATGCATCTGTGTGCACAACTCGCGAGCGCAACTCGTGTGCACAACTCATGCATCTGTGTGCACAAGGCATGCAGCTGCTTGTGTGCACCTCTCGTGTGTCTGCTTGTGCGCACGACTGGTGTGCACACAACAGGAGATGCCACATGCCCAGCAAAGTCAATGCTGGCGGCCAACGCACGGTGTGGCAGCCACCAGCCCGACGCAGCTGCCATCATGCACGCAGTGCTGGTAACTGCGGGCAGTGGCTCATTGCTGCAGTGGTTCAAGGACTAAATACAGGACATGATGCCGAAGGTAGGCCGTGAATACACATGCACGGTAAAACTACTCACGGGGGAGACTGAAAATACTTTGGGATTCACTCCTTCCCAGGGAGGGGCTCCTTGGCAGCCTCAGCCATGCCCCTGCTCTTTCTTCATCTGGAAATGTGTGCAATAAGGCCGGAATCCTGCAGGAGAGGGAACAGAGCACACGTCTATGCTGGGTACCAAGCACAGCCATGCAGGCTCTCCCCCACCCTTCCCCTTCCCAGGCTGTCGTGCAGGTCCCACGGCAGCAGGGAACCCCCCCCAGGCAGCACCGGGGCACCCACAAGACCTCCCCCTGCACCAGCACCTCCTGACCCGTAGGAAATCAGCTGCTCCCCTGGCAGCAGCAGCTGGGGATACAGATCGTCACCCGTGCTCGCAGACCAATCACTCTCCTCTGTCTCATTAAATTTTCAGCAGCAATTCGATACCCAAAGGCCGCTTGCTCATCTGAAAAAACGCGCCGTGCTTTGGAGCATGGATAATGCAAGATTCGGAACGTGGATCTGTGCTTTGGCCATTTCGCTCCCACCCCTGGAAACAAACAGCCTTTGGCCGTGACACGGTCAGGGTTACACATTGCCCCGACCGGTCCTGCAATTTTACGAGTCCCAAAATCACCATTTTTCCTAAAGCTTCCACTGCCGGTGGCATGTGATTAAGGTATAAATTCATTTTTTTTCCATGTTATAATCCAAGAAAAGCTCATTATTCTTGCGATCTGACTCATTTTTTTCCCTGAACATTACTAGTTGGCAGCCCAGGCTATCTGAGCATCAGTACAAAATGTGACTGCCGAAACATTCGTTCTTCAGCTCTGCTCGGATCTACCAGCACGTCTCAACGTGACCTTCTAAAGCTCAGAAACTGCCTATTTCAAATCGGAGCCCCTGACATGTGTTGAAGATATTTTTAACAGACTGTTTACTGGAATTCTGGTTTCTGTTCCGCTTTTTTTTTTTTCCTTCCCCAACAGCTTTTCTCTTCATGCTCTCCAAGTTTCACATATAGGGCCGCGCTGAACACTCAACGGGACGTTTGCCTGCATGGCCTGTGAGAAATGGGACAACAAACTGTAGGGAAGGGAGAAGGGAACTGAAAGTCCAAAAAATAGTTGCAGCCTGCTAGTGTAAGGACCTGAGACCTCCAGGAAGAGCAGACGGGAAGGGTAAGCTGGTTGGGTTTCCTCTGGGTTATTGAGAAGCGGTGAAAACGCTGGCCAGAAGGGCTGGTAGTACCCACGCGGCACCTACAGCTCGGCCCCAAGCTAAGCAGCTCACCAAGAACAACAATTGGTCACTAAAACTGGCGCAGACGTAGCTGTTGGACAACACAAACTGACTTTCATTTTAAAAATTAGTATTTGCCATGCATAAATAAACACTAAAACCCAGCAGGGATATTCTCCCAGGCTGCATTATAAAGGACACACACTGCGAGCTGCGGCCAGTAGAAAGGCAAACGGACAAGAGGGAAGGGTTTTCAGACACGCTGCATCACAACTGCAGGTTCTAGGTACAAGTTTCTATGGGATAAGGAGTGCCCAGAGCTCCCAGGATGGGGGAGACTCCCAACGGATGGGGATGAAAATCCCACAGCGCTTGGCTGGGCCCAGGGGCTGCTGCCCTCTATAGATTTACCAATGCCAGACCTAAAGCACAGTTTTCTATTCATCTTTCGACTGTATCACACTTACAATGACTGCTCATACAAATACCTTCTTTTCACATCCTTTTTCCTTCAGCAAAGACTCTTTCAAGCCTTTAGTCTCAACTATCAGCCTTTCGTAGCTCTCCTCTCAGCATTTGTCCTTGTGTCCCCTTTCAGGTTGTTTCTTGTCTTTCCTACTCCAGGTACCCCATTCTTGCACCTTTGCTCTCCTCAGCATTGCTTTACAAATGCACGTGGTTGGAAACACCAAATATACAGCTCCTAAACATCTCCCTGCCAAATTCCTTCTCTGCACCAACGTGGTGCGTGAGAATTCAGCCCATTTGTAGCCCAGATGAATTGGCTGGTCAGCTTTTAGAGGAAAAGGCGACGGAGGGAGAAAGAGGAGGAGGACAACAAGCAGCAGAAAACGTGGCCGTGGCACCTTGTTTTTTACAGGATTGCCTGGCAAGAATGCTTTCAACTGCCAAGTGTGCACCTGGAGAGGAAAACACCGTGCCTGCCCTCCTGGGTCATAAGCCACATAGCTATTGGCAATTTTAGTAAATAATAACGTTTCACTAAATAAATAAATACAAAATAAATAAATAAATAAATTTCACTAAATAAATAAAAGTAAATAATAACAGTTCACTGCTTCTGCAGGCGGAGTAATGATAAGCCTAGAAGTACCGTCTCTTATCCTCCACTTACTCAAAAAAAGAAAGAAAAAAAAAAGAAAAAGCCACACTTAATTGCACCACAAAGCAAACAGGAAGCCAGAGCAGTTTTAGGAGAGTTGAAACTATTTGCTCCATGTGGTTAACACTACCAAACAGGCGGGCAACCGCGTTTTTGCATCAGCTATGCAGTTGGTCTGCGAATATGGCTGGTAACTTGCTCTTATTTAAAAGTCAAAAGAGCTTTTCTTGGCCACAAGGTCTGAAATAGGATCACAGCCACATGAGGTGTATGACAGTGATCCTCATGGGCTAGCAGAGGCGAGCAGCAGAGCTCGTCTGTACGAGCCACCGGATACATCCCTCGCTGAGAACTGCCCGTGGCCAAACCAAGCAGGGCTCAAGGTTTGAGGATCACCGTTTCTTTTTGCATCTCACATGATGGGGCTCTGGGCTCTAGCACAGTGCTACAGGCTTTTAGTTTTGGGGGGGATTTCTTTAAATCACATACATTTGGGGTGCCTAGGTTCTCTTGCAAACTAGCAGTGTGCATGTTGAATGGAAGCGAGGAGAGTGGAGCCCGGAGCCACGGATGTGCGCAGCCACAGGCTTCCACGTAGTCTCATATTTTGAGCCTTCCAGTCCTCCACCTTCATCACCCAGAGCCTCCACAGCCTTGCTAATTACGATGAACTTCATAAACAGCTTAACACTGCTGTATTTTACAGATATTTATTCAAGCAGGCCACAAAGTAAGAGAGAAGAGGAAGAAGAGACCTTCCTCACTTTGCAAATCTGTGCTAGCTCTCTGAGGAAAGCATGGACTGATCTAAACCAACCGCGGGTCCAAAACTTCCTAAACTTTGTTGGGGAAATTCGGATGTGAATTCACAATTTTAATCAAGCCCTATAGGATTATTCATACGGCAATCAGCTGTGATACACTCACGACAACACGCACAACCTGCTCAATTAGCCAGCAGCATTATCAGAGCAAACGCTCATCCCAGGGAAACCAAGCTCTGACCTAGCACTGGGAGCATGGCAATGCCAACCTAATTTGACAAATTCCTGTTTGTTAGGAATATAGCACTACTAAAGACATTTACTTTTTATCATTAACGCATTCAGAATACATACTCTCTTTCAGTTGTGCTGCTTAAAGAGCTTTTGAATGGTATTACACTGTCAGCTCTGCACGCCCAGACTTTTCTTTCTCTGTCCTTAAGAGGAGAAAAACAAGACACAAAAATGAATTGCCCAAAAGTTACCTAAGGGAATGGGGAAAAAATCAGATTACATGTCTGGTATCTTCACCAAAGGACATGTTTTATCAAGATAGCGTAAATTTACTTGTAAAACTTATATACGTATAGATATATGTACATATTCAGAGAGTAGAAGAAAAAGAAAAGTGGAGGAAATGGTGACTTAAGTAAATAATCAGGTACAGAGTAATTCAAGCATGCTGGGAGGTGACTGGATAAGGGGTAGTGCATGCATTGGGACCACTGGCTGGTGGAAATGTGGAGGGACAGACAGTGATTGCCCAGGAAAGGGAGTGCACAGAGAATTTCCTTGAGGAAGAACAGCACCGTTAGGATACACGGACTCACTGCAGCCAGCGGTGCAAGGACTGGGGGGTGGTAGCCCCGCGTGTTGGTCTCTGGACAGAACAGAAACTAGCAAAAGGCTGTGTTGAATAAAACTGAGAGGAGAAATTCACCAGCACACCTTCTTAAAATGAGGACTAAAACCACCACCTCTCTCTTGAGGTCACTACCACATCTCAGGTTCTCCTTTCCCGCAGCTCAAGTCCCACCAAAACGCCTTGTCCCCTGCTAGGGACAAAGCAGAGGACGAATTCTGGGTGAGGACCCAGCTCCTTGCTGCTGTAGGCTGAACACCTCTGAAGGAAAATGTGGCAGTAATTTCACAGCTTGGACTTTGGGTCAGCTGACTGCATGGTGGTTTTAATAGGAAATGATTGTGTTTTTTTTCAAGAACAAGGCCACAGTTTGCTTGTTGTTATTGTCACAAAAGAGCTATTTTGGAGCAGGAAGCCATGGCAGAGCCTCGGCATGTTTTTTCTCTTTGTTTGATGGACATGCTCGCAAATGAAAAATCCATAAAGTGAAATCTTCCCACGAGCTGTATTAGGAGCTGATGGTGAATTGTTAGGGGGTGGGATTCAAGGACTCAAGCAGCCTGTCTGTTCAAAGAGATTTTGAAAGAGTGTCAAAGCCTGGGACTGTCTGAATGACAGAGAGGGGGGAGAATGACGACAAAGATGCTCAGCTCACTTGCTGAAGGCCAGAATGGCATATTTAGGTGTCCTTGCCCAAATAAAAATACTGTTTGATTTGTGTGACTATGCATTTCAATGAAGGACATCGCGGACTTGAGAACAACGCATTCCTCCATGACTTCCCCATAAATATTTATGGAGGAAAATTGAGCAACAAGAACTGACCTGAGTTAGCTAAAGCAAGGAGCTCAGATTCTATCTTGGTCATCAGCTGAAGCCCAGGACTTCTAAAGGAGAAAAGCCCCTGGAGGCAGTTCTCCTTAGGAGGATATCGAAATGAACCAGGAGGCTTTGTTTGATACCTCCTTAGTTGTAACTTTGAAATTCCAATGAAGAGACAACATCTGAGCATGAGCATTGTGTTAAGGAAAAAGCAAATTCACTTAATTTTTGGTGTTGCAAGCAGTACAAGATCCCGGGGAACAGAGGGAAAGGTATTAGTTAAATGCTAGACAGGAGGAGATGCTACTGACCCAGTTCTGTGAGATACAGGAGGCTCCGGCTACATCGAGGATACAGTTTGGGTTACCGACTGCAAAAATAAAGCACAACAGAACACAAAAGCAAACCAACACCACTAAAACAACAACAAACAAAATGACACACTACAAAATCCCAAGACTTAACGCTTTCAAGGACAAGACCTGGCACAAGGACTCACGTTCTACTCCTCGTACTGGCACTGGTGCCGTGGCCTTTAATAAGTTGTTTCACCTGTTTCTCTGCATGCAGAATAGAGATAACTTTACTTCCGCATTTCACAGGGCATTTGGTGAAGCTTTGTTGTTTGTACAAGTCATCTGAGGTCTTTAGCTGGTGGTGCTACAGAAGTTCAAAGCATCGGCGTAAACACAAAATATTGTTTATTTCTTTATCGCTTCAAAACCTAATTGCATACATACACGCAGCATTTCCATCCCCCCAAGGAATGCCTCTCAAAAACTCACTTCTGGTGAAGATGTTTTTTGATACAAGACCAAAATAAGTCCAACAGAAATCTACGGAGGCTACGTCCCTTTTCTCACAATTCAGGAGTGACAAACAACTTTCCTCTTCTTGCTCTGCAACACATTTTCTTGGGAGTATTTCTTTTTGCAGAAAGTAAGTGATCTATAAAACCACAAATTTCCATTATGAGTTATAACTGCCTGCTTAACTTAACCACGCTATTTAATCTTGAAATTACTGTTGGGGGATTCTGGATCCTTTCCTTTGCTATCAGAAGAAAAGCAGCACCCGGTCTTCCTACAAGCAGAAGCCCAATTTAATTTCACAACTGCTGGGTACTCAAAAATATAAAACTGGACTTCGGTGATAAAGCCATACCATTAAAAACCTTCACCTTCCTAGTTTTGGAATTTTAGGGGTCTTTAATAACAGTTTCCCAGCAAGACCGGATCTTGCAGACCTCTGTGTGGGTGGCTGTCTGCACGCTGAAGGCAGATGCAGGTGCCTGCCTGCACTAAATATTTTGCACAAACTCATGACTTTGTTATGTTTGGGTGGTTTTTATTTGCTTGGTTTTATTTGATGTTTAAAGCGTGTATTCCAAATTAAGCAGCGTTCAGAAACCAAATAAATTTGCTCCGTAATAAACAGAATATACGTATCACGTTACAAAACGAGATGGATGCCAGTGAGAAATGCTTTAAGAATTTTAACAGCCACCTGAAAAATCACTTAAGCGTCAGGACTAAGCAGCAAAGGGCACTGCATGAGTCATCAACGGCAACAAGGAGAAAAGGAATGTGAAGAGAGAATTTTTTCTTTTTCCTCCAAAAATGAGAGCTGGCTTTCGCTTAAAAAAAAAAAAAGTCTTATTTTTACTGTTAGCAGATTAAAATTTCCATTTATGAACAGGGGAATTTCCACCTGAGGCAAATCGGTGAAGAGTCATTTACATAGCCAGAGGTAAAACCACAGCTTTTACCCTGGGAACAGTGTCGAAGGAAAAACAGTCTCTTTCTGGTATGAGGAAAGTGCAAAAATTTTGTCCTCTAATTTTGGTCCAAAAATAGATAATGTTTGTTTTTATTAAGTCTTTAAAAATACTTACAAAGAAGAGAAGATGTATTTCACAGAAGCAAACATTCCAGCCAGCCTAAACCCAACCGGGACTGGGAAACTGTACCGGGTAAGCACTGAATACATTAAGCTCTTACATTATAACTACAAGGGTGAGCATGCCTCTCAAAATAAAAAGCTTCACTGTTTATTATTACTGTTTCATCATTTAAAATGTGGCAGCAGCCAGTGTTTGAGTCAGGCTGGGAGCACCAGCAGGATGCATTTCTGCAGCTAACTCTGCTGCCTTGGAGGATCCTTGCAGGTCTCCCCCTGCCCTTTTCCACGACACCGGCTGCGCTGCGAACTCGCTGCCTTCGTTTCCCTCTCGGGCTGGAAGGAAGAGCAGTGCTGAGCACTGGATCAGTTAAGAGATTAGTGTTTGCGATGTGCAAATTACAACATCTGATACCATACCGGACTGTTTTGTGTGGTACTCTCACATCTTCTACCCGGCGATGCACAGGCTGATACTACAAACTTGGGCTGCTGAAAAACAATCATGGTAATATTTTCTAAGCAACCTGGGCAGCTTGTTACAATGGAACTTGATACTCTTCTGCCTTTTTTCCCTCCTTGTGCAGTGCTGTTTTTCCCCTCCCTGTTCACAAAATTCAGGCTCAAAAAGACCAAGCAGCTCCCCAACACAGGGCTGAACCAGACCAGCCCCCATGCAACGCCAGCACATGGCCCTTCCTCACGGTGGAAACTGGGGTTCTCTGGAGCTTATGGGATTTAAAAGAGCAACATCTGGGGACGCCTAACAGAAAAAAAATAATAATAAAACAGAAGAGTATTTTTTTCCTGGTATTTTCTTAGTATAAACATTTTTTTGCTGTCTTTATTGTTGTTTTTCTGCTATCTCCACAGAAAAAGCAAAGAGTACCGCCAACTAGCAAAGTCTTTAAAATCAGTCACCTAAAACGGGAGTCTAGGGAGCCTACTGGTGGGGAATGGCCATCACAAAAGGTCTCCACCAGCCCCAAACCAAAGCCATCTGCCCCAGCACGGAGATGAGCAGCACGTCGCAGCCTGAAGGAAGGGTCCCCCAGGATGTGGTTAGCTTTTGCCCCCTGTTCACCCTCTTCCTGAGATCCACGAGACAACAGTTAGCATCACGCTGCCGCACTGGGTGGAAAAGCATGCACATGATGCCTGGCAAGCACAAATGAAGAGATGAACAGCATGCAAAGCAGCAAAGCACGACACGCAGAAAGTGAATTTTACATAAGCATTGTGTCTAAGCTATCGACAAGAAACCCAACTCACTCCCACTCTTAGACCACATCCTTTCGGGTCATCGGGAATTTTTATCAATAGTTGCAGAGTTTGCTGTTCTCTGGGTCTTAATTGAGTAAAATAATATAAAAAGGGAGATTCTTCAGCAAAAATCGTGCGTCATCGTGTTTTGCAGGCTGTGTGTTGCACATACAAGACACAAGGTCCTCATCCCCACTGCGGCTTTTCAGAGCCCAAGCACTGCCCTTCTGGTTGCTTGCCTTCCCTCAGCACCAATGAAACAGTTAAACAGAATTTTTTTAAAAAATCTACTTCCTTCAAGTTTCCTGGAAGATCATGCTGCACAGTTATCAAGGCCTAAGTCAAGAAAAATACTTGAAAATTAAGGAAAAAAAAGTCCCACCCATTTCACTGGTGTTTTAGCTGAATCTAGCACATTAAATAAATAAACCACTCCTAACCAGACAATAAAATTGTCCATATTGGTCAGCAACATTGAATATTAATTCAATTATTAAATCAATTGAATGATGGCAGTTTCCGCATGCAGAAATTAATTCCTTACGAAGAAAGGCTTGCAGTCTATCTTCATATTTGTACCCTGTATAGCTGTGAGTAATGGGGCTTTCACTATGCAATTTCTCCATTTTAACAGAAGAACAGCAACGTACCACAAATTACCCCTATTATATTATTACCCTAATATTAAATGATATTAAATTTTATTATTACCCCAATGATATTAAATTACCCCAACATTATTATTACTTATAAAGCTTTTTATATCCAACTACTCAGCCATTCGGTTGGAAAATTATAAAGATCTTAGCCTGAATTCGATGCAATTTTATTTCCACCTGCTCCCTGATAGCCAGCTTCTGCATTAGCACGACAAGCACAGAGCAGCTCACACCCCTGCCACCTATCCCTTTTGAACAGGAAAAATTTCAAGATAAAAATGTTCGTCTTATCGAGGCTGCCTGAAAGTTCCCTTTCTAACTCATCTCTGCTGTAAGCCTGCTCTGCGCCACCTCAAAGACCTTAAATCCAGCTTTCCCCCGGCTCCGGGAGCAGCAAATCATCAGAGAGAAGCAACAAAACAGCACCCGCAGCCTGTGATGCTGGCAGGAGCTCAGCAAGATAATATTGCTTTGAGTTTCCTATTTTATTTCCTCGTTACCTGCAACAGGAAAAAACTCAACCTTTCATTTCCTTCCTCCTGCCTACTTGCTGTGTAATGTTTTGAGCAACTGAGATAAATTAGCTAGAGTCAGGAGCCAGATTTTCAATTTACTCTTTTTTTCCGAAGGCTCTGGTTAGAAAGACACAGGACAACGTCTCCTGGGTAAAACAAGAAGGTGGCAGGGGTAAGAGGAGGACGGTAACAGGAACACACAGTTAGCAGAGCTCCCAAGCAGCAACAGATATGATGCTTGGCTGCCTACAGGAAAAAAACAGAGGCACTGTGTTGCCAAAAGGGAGACAGGTTGTGCCACTGAGATCATCCACAACCGTGGCAAGGCAAGCCTTTCAGAATCAAGCTTGGAAATTGAATGGAAAAAAATGATTTCATTCATGCAGCCTCCTTCCATCAGCACCAGCTTTGTGGGTACGAACATACCACGTGCAGCATGGTAGTATCACCAGAGCACGACGCCACACCACACTGCCTTGCGTGACTTTGAGAATGAAATGATCCCACTGAATGAATGTTCCCACTGAAGATGCTAGGCAATGTGGAAACCACATGAAAACGCAGACCAAACACCATTTCCAGTACCAAATTAGGGGATGTAGCTCCTTTGCCATGCCCTGAGCCTAAAACTCTACTTCTAGAAAGAAAAGCTTTGAAAGAATTAGCAGCAAGGAATAAGGCACCACAAAAGGGAACTATTACATCTCCTTCAGTGTCAGCAGAGCAGAGTTTCTCCTCGCAGGAGCACCAGGAGCGCCCGTGCCTCTGGTATGGTTCTCTACTTGCCAGATGTGAGGCTCACCAAACAGATGCCCAGTGGGTCAGCAAACCTCAGCACGACGCCCCGAGGAACCCCTGGTGGTGGCATTTCCTGGCAGCCGCTGCGGTGAGCGCCCACCACCCACCTGCTTGTCTGGCAGGTTCCTTTGGGATGCCCTGGGGAGACAAGATGCTTGCTCAACCCCCTGAAGTAAAGCTTGCAAAGAAAAGGGGCCTTGAAAGACGTTTCCTCCCCAGCCCCAAAAGCCCCCAACAAAAATACACCTAGCTACTGCACACGTGATCCCTTTTGTGGCAAAAGCAAAAGAAATTCACAAGCTCTTCGACACTAAAAATACATCCTTCCTCCTCCTCAGACTTCTCCTTTTGCAGAAACATTTCTCTTTCTGTGCCATTTCCCAGCCTGCTGCCCTCGTCTCGCACCAGCTCCCACCCCGGAGCCAGACGAACGCCCTTCCACAACACACAGCTCCTGATGAAGCCATATGGGCTTTTAATAACGCGTCATTACAGCCCCAGCCACAGCACCCACTTACGGGCCATGCGGTGCTAGCAGGTCGTGCCCCGACTCCTCCTCCACGTGCATTATTCATTCACCATTTCTCTCTTCCTTCAGTCTGCTATCGATTGCTGCCGCTTACTCCCGTGCACTCTGCCAGTGAATTCCCCGTGTCGGGAGGCGGGGGGAATGGAGGCTGCTTTCTGCTTGCAAAACACCAGCGTGCTTCTACCTGTGTATACCTAAATAGCCGTGTGACAAACTTCAGATCAGCAAATGGCAAAATAGATAAATAAATAAATAAATAAGGCAAACAACCCCTCAAAATCCACACCTGATCTTGTTTTTCTACTGCTGAATCAGAGCCACAGAGACTTGCAAGAGGAGGGATGCACAAGTACCTGCATCTGGTTGCACTTCCCAGTATGGCTGAGCTCTTGTCCCCCCCAGGCTCCTGTCTTCACCCAACCTTTGTCTTCCTTCCTCTCTCGAAACAGACACCACGAGCATGTTCGGTAGTGATGGGATACACAGCGCAATCCAGAGCATCACTGCATTTCTTCCTACTCCTCTTGCTTGAACCTCTTTTGTGAGGTCCTGCTAGAAGGGAAGGCAGCTCCAAGTCTACTCCGTTCACAGGTGACAACAAATAATGGCATTCGAAATCCTGCTATGCTGCAAGGAAATAAAGATGAGAACACCTAAAAAACTTGCACAGAAAAGAGCACTCACAGGGCAAAGTCTTCCCCTTCAGGAACTCTAGAGAGAGCAAATGGCCACCCACGGGACAATCAAACCTTGATGAATTTTTTCTTCACTTTCTTGATGGTCAGCATCTCCAGCTTGTCGATAGATGGTTGTGCCTGCTGC
Organism: Anser anser; assembly: GCF_964211835.1. Taxonomy (NCBI): domain Eukaryota; kingdom Metazoa; phylum Chordata; class Aves; order Anseriformes; family Anatidae; genus Anser; species Anser anser. Next base: position 4,520,741 of record NC_139738.1, on the reverse strand, counting down.
CTTGGCTCTGCTTTGGAGCCCTTGTAGCTACGTGTGGGCAAGCGTGTCCTGGCAGTTCTGCCCACATGTGAATTAGCAAAGAGTGAGCAGAGCCCCCTGAACAATGCTTAAACCATCTGGCTTCAGGGGAAAGTGGTCTTCCTGCATGCTGACAGCATCAGGAGAGACGCTGAGTATGAATTGTCCAGTGGTACTCCCTATTTACTCCCTTGGGATCTCTTATATCAGAAAAATAAAGCTGTTCACACCGATTCTCTTATGTCACAGAAAAAAAATAGAGGAAGAGGACATGAAGAAAAAAAAGGCAAAAAAAAAAAAGCACAGCAGAACTGATTCTGAACACGATGTTTTTCTCTGCTGTGAATGAGGAGTCAGCAGCCCTGATTGCATGTGTGCAAATTCCCCCAAAGTTTCCCTGAAACTTTCCATTACAGAGAGGCAGCAGAGCTCTAGTAAAGATGGCCATCAATTTTATGCTGATACTTGTTTATTTACTTCAGTGAAGATACATCTGTTAGATCTTATCGCCAGTGACTGAGTCACCCTCTGCTACATACGTGCAGTTGATTCTCCCTAAGGAAGGGAGCAGATCTGCAGTTCTCCACATTACAAGTGCTCAGAAGTCATCTGGCTGCAATGGATCTCCACCCTACAGTGCTTTTCCACCCATTCTAGCTGTTGCCCTAAGTGAAGAACAATGTTCTGGTGGGAGAAGTGGGAATTGCCTGCTGATGGGCTGTTTCCTTTAAAGTACAACACAGCTGCAGCTTTTACGTTACCTGCAAGCTTACGAAAAATCTGCTCAGGTTATGTAGGAACAGATCTCTGCAGGAGATTGTATAGAGCCCAGTGAGAGACCAGACAGATGCAGCTCTCCAGGAGGAGGAGAGAACTTCTGCTAGATCCTAGACAGATGTACCTGGGAGATGTGGTGAAACACAAATCCAGGAAGATAATGACTCCAGGAATTAATCTGAAAGACATGAATGGGCATCACCACGAAAGCTCCAGTGACAAAGTCACATTCAGCACACAGTCTGCACTCAGCCTCTAGACTCCCTGCTAAATCTGATTAACTGCAGCCTTGTATCGCAGTAGACACCTCGGCCCACAAAGCACAGACCACAGCATTACAGTGCAAGAATCATTCATACAGCTGCTGGCGCCTCTGGAGGGAACTGTAAAGAAGAGAAGAAAATTAAATCTTAATGGAAGCCTGTTCCTGTCATTTGGGAACCAGCACTACCAGCAGGCTGGCCAGCTCCTTTACAGTCCAGATCAGATGCAGAAAAGCAGGCAACCCTTCTCTTGCTTAGCAAACATTTGCACAAGCTGCTTCTGCCTCTCCTTGTATCATTGGTCAGAGCGGGTACCACCAGTAACAGTAGTTGAGATCGAGCAATGGCAATGGCATTTATCTGCAGGAGTCTGATGGGAGCCAAGGGTGGGCGATTTAAAGGTGATGTCCCTTCCATCCTTGCCCTGCTCTAATCTGCATGCAAAGCTCATAGGTTAATTTTCCACCTCTCTCCCCAGCAGCTGATTAAAGGGGCATCTTATTCAATTCCCCTTCCTTTTCTATCTCCAGTTGAGTCCTATCTGTCCACGCTTTGGCAGCTGTTTTTCTCCTTCATTCCCGCCCATTTGCCTGCTGTTGTCTTGCTAATTATTTTTACAAGGCTCAGTAATTGATGCAATTTTCCTCATTTTTCATCTCCTTCCTCCAGCACTGTCTGGCAAACAAGGAACTCCACAAGCAGCTGTGCTCAGTTGGCTGCCCCATCCGCCTCCTGCAGAGGGAAGCCATCGCCAGAACACGCCTTTGAGACTCAGTCCTCTATTTACCTTCCTCTGGACTCTGTAGCCATCACCCACAGGAGCTGCATTCAAAGTCACTTAGCATCATGTGAGCAAACCGAGGGTCTGATGTCACGAGTAAAAGCAGTGGCTCAGAAAAACCCATACGTATGCGCTGTGCCTTGAGCCAGTTATCTGCAGCCATCTAGCTCCGTACCTCACCATTTTTTAGCTTCTAAAGAATTTATCTTTTGACTCACTGCCAGACAAAGCAGCAACACTGATTTCACAAGAAAAATAGCCTCTCGTTCTACACCAATCGCACTGACTTAAGCGCAGGACTGCTTGTACCTTTCTCTAGGGCGCGTGGCATCGAGCAAGAACGCAGATCAGATACCAAAGTGAACGTGGTATTACTGGTACCATATGGTACAGCAACTTCCTCAGCCCTACAGGTTATTCACCTACTGAAGATGAATTATGGATTTCACCAGAGTGAGTAGAGACTTACAGATGTTAAATCTGTGGGAAACAAAAAAAATGTTTTCAAACAACGTTGGTAAGGAGCCCTGTTCAGGAAAGGACGCTGCTAAGGGCTGACTCGAGCAGGACAGCTCATGGTGCAGTTCCTTCATCCAAGAGATGTCCTAGAAATACCTTTTTTTCACGCTTTGCCTTCTTTGATGGTCCAACATACCATTTCCCCTTCTGGTAGGAGAGTAACAGTAAAGAGAGGAATTACACCGACAGCAGAGTTCCTAATGCAACTTCTTGGTATGCTGTGAATACCAATCTGAAAACCACAAGTCTCACAATTTTCAGGTTTTTGCTAACTGTTAGGAATTGCTGCCTGGCTCGCAGTTTGGGAATCCCTTCTCTGAGCAGTTTGCCATTGTCCAGCCTTTGTACAAGCTGCTAACTGCCCGAGGTCGTGGTAAGGCAACCTGTAAATGTTCAAACAAGACGCTTGCTCATTTTGCACACTGGGCTGCATTTTTTTTCTAACATAAAAACCCAAATGCTGCAGGATTCAGCACTGGTGGTTCATCTTTCAGCATTATTCTGACACTGACTACCTCTGACTATCCCAGGATGCCAAAGCATAGGGCAAATTCTAGTTCTGTCCATCCAAGAGCAACTCGGGAAGACAACTGCCAAAGAGGAAAGTGCCCGGACTGTTCTGCTGCAGTCACACCAAGCTGAGCAATGAATTTCTGCAGAGCACGTGTGTACCACAGCATCACCTCCCTCAGAGAGCTGCTTCTCTGGTACACAGCAGCAGGATCTCACCCAGAGAAACACATAAGCACGTGGTGCCTATTCCAGAGCCAGCTCCAGATCTCTTGCAAGCATCACCGGAGGCTTCTTCCAGCCTTCTAACCTCCACCCCGTCCTCCCTTGCAGCTTGTTGTTTCAAAGAGCAGTGGTGTGAAAAAACAGGAAGCCATGCAGAGGAGAGAGAGAATACAGATTGAGGCACGAAACTGCAGCAGCAACAGCTCCTCCCCACACACACACACCCCACCCCCTCTTCCCTTCCCACCCCCTTACCACAGGCCACGCTTTGGGTGAGAAACGCCGTGCTTGCTCTTGACGGGAAACTGGTTACGGAGCCGCATGGCCAGAGAGCCACTGCGGGAGGGGAAATCCAGCAGCGTGGAGGGAAGTGCTTCTCTGCTCGGCAGGTCTCAAGGGAAGGAGGTGGGAGTGTAGCTGGTGTCAAGAGAGCCAGACAAAGCCATAGGCTGTGGGGTATCGGGGGCTCCTTGTACGTCTGCTGCGCTGTCGGCACAAGTCCTAGCACCTGCTGCCCACTCCCGTGCGGCAGAAGAGGCAGGACGGAGCACGAACGGCTCCCACTTCTGCACTTTCCTCTTTGGGAGGCCATGCTGTGGGGAGGCTGAAGCGGAAAGCAGATTGCAGGGGGTGCAGGACACCCAGAGCATCAGAGCTGTGGGAGCTGTATTAACCTCCCTCCAGACAAGGCACGATCCTGCACATCTCCCTCCCAGAGCTCCCTTGTTGCCCTCGTTCCCCCGGGAACTGGGATTGATCCTTTCTTCCCCTTCCCTCCTCCAACAAATTTCACCACAACTCTTGGAGGCCAAAGAGGGATTTTTGAAGAAGGGGAGATCTGAGACTCAACTGCTGCCCATTTGTCCATTTTAGAGCTTCTGCAGTAGGCCACTAACAGATATGGGCTGCTTTTGAAAGCATCACTCTCTTCGTAGCTTGGATGGGTCTTTCTTGGTCCCTGGCTGGCTTTGGGAGGTAATGCAAAATCATTCTTGCTCTGAAAGTACCAGGGCCACAGAGTAAAAGGAACAGGTCAAAACCAACACAACCCCACAGGCAGCTCTGCACCCATTTTAAGCTGTAAACTTCAAGGAAAAATACGCAATCCTCTTATTCCCGAGGTTTCAAACTGCCAGCTTCACATATCTCCTGTGGACCACTCTACAATCTGTTGACTTCATCTATGACCTGCTGTACCCAAACAGCTCTCAGCGTCATTTTCATGCCCATAAAACCTGACTGTTTAAGGAACAGCCTGCCCAAGTCACAGCTCCCTATTGAAGAGGTCACCTTGCCCGTGGCTCTCAGCACTCACAGCTCTCCCAACCCACCCTCTGTTGGCAGCTTCTGACAAAAGGTTCCTATTTTGCAGAAGCCTCCATTGCTCTCGCCCTTATCTTTTCATTCTTTTACACAAGGCTGAAAGATTAAAAGGGTGGAGATGAGGAAGCAACAGTTAGGGGCAAAAACACTGCAGCAAGGAAGAGAAAGGCCAAGCAAACCCCCTGATAAACGAGGGGACACTGCGACTTCCATTTCGCACAAGGTATTTCCAATGTTATCTCTACACACAACCACTTCTATTTTTCGTCAACCAATTAACGGGATAAAACAAAAGGAAAGAATCAATGTCACAAGAATCCTGGTGATGCAACAAAGAAAAGAAAGAAAAAAAAAACATGTTCAAAACCTAGCTTTGGCCAGTGTTTCTATAATTACTTTGGATTTTGACAATTAAAAGTCTTACATCTGTACTGATTCAGCACCATGCATGAGTGAATTCTCCTTTTCTACTGTTAATGACACACAAAACCATTACTTTAGTTGCTAAACCCAAGGAGGGAAATAAGCCAAGACAGATGTGAGACAACACAATGGAAAAGAATTCAACAGCCTGATGTCTACTGGTGGGAAAGGGGAACGTACTATTTTCTTAGCCATTTTCAAAGACTCTGTATTGCTTGCAAAGGGATACGCTGTGCTGGGGTTTATTTATAAAACCTATAAGAATGTTGACCAAAGAAGAAACTTGAAGAAAAATAAGCAGAGGTCAAGTTTTCTAAACTCAGTCACAAACCCAAGAGAAAGAGGATCACCAGTAAGAGCCTCTGCTGCTGGAGGGATGCAAAACACAGGAGAGGCCCCAGTACTTCTGAGCTGCTAGAAAAGCCATGCAAACCCTGAACAATCTCCCTGGTCTAAATGCAGCCAGCACTGCAGTTTCCTATTCCAGCCACAGCACGAGTGTGTGAGTGTCTGAGCAAGACTGAGGGGGATTCCCAGCACCTCTCTTTGCCGACTGCAAGTCTTCCCAGGCTCTAAAGCTTTTTGGTTTGAACTTGTAAATAACCGATGAGAAGAAATGCTCCTATAAAAAGTGATTCAGAGAAAGGACTTCATCTAAAAGCTCCAAAACACTCCTTGGAAGAGACCATCTCTGCTGACAATTGAAGGAACCGCTGGAGAAGGGAGCCAGTTAGAAAAGGTGATTCACTCTCTGTGGCAATCACACCATGAAATCCCTGCAAGAGACCTGCCTGACTCTGTGCCTGTGGGACTGTGGCATTTATCTGTGCACACCTGTGCTCTGCTGCTGGGAGGGTGCAAGCAGGAGAAAGCACTACAGTTGCAAAAGGCAGTTGAACTCTCATTCCCATCTTCCTTTGACACTGCTCCTACACATCCTCATTGCTTCATTTTCTAGAAGGGATGGAGATGCAATCCTTCACCAAAGACCAATTTCAGCCTTGCTAAAACGATCCCCCTAGACTTGGTATGCTGGAGCAAATGCACCATCTAGTGGCACACACAAATGGAAAAGCTGTGGAACCAATGAAGTGCTGGCAAATACATCACTTACCGACTGAAACAGGCTGCTAAAGGTAACAAAGGACCAGCACGACACACGCACCCACTGGGAAGAGAACACAAAGCTCTTTACTCTTCTGCACGTCCTCAAAAGCTTGAGATACCTGTGTATTTGTAAGTGAGACGACAATCAAGAGCTGAACCAACGTAAAATTCCTGCATCTGTAACTGCCACATATAACTTGATAACATTGTATTTCTTGGTGCACAGAACTCCTGTGGCCTTTTATTCCAGATGTTAATCTTAAAATACGGTTTAACTGGAAACTTCAGACCACTTTCTTATGCTCTACCTGATATATTGCATTTTGTTTCACAGCCTCTCCTGCCTACAGTGACACTCAGCATTTCATGCTTCACATACAGCTTTTTATCCATTGCTCAAAGGCACTGGCACACTGGTGAATTTAGCTGTGAGGAAGCCTTAAGAAATCAAAGACTGAAGTCTGCTCATAGCAGCCCCTGTGGAACCGGAGCCTCACCAAGACAACAACACAGTATCTGCACCCTCATGAAATGGAAAGGATAATTTAATCAACATTATTTCTCTGTAGAAGTTTCAGGTGAAACTAGAACATACAGGTAGCCACACATATGTGTATGATTCATATATCCACTAACCATAGGGGACATAAAACTTCTCTAAACATATATAACATATATATGAATATATATATTTAAAACGAAAACCCTAGAAGTCTTTGTTTTACATACATACAGACTTACCACCAGCTTCAAGATGCAACAACTCTTAGATACCTGTGTTCCACTTTGGGCACTATATTGATTTTATAGCCAAATATAGCCTGCAAGCAGTTAAATGTGGAAGATTATTAGGAGCTACAAGAAAAACAAGACTAAAAGAAAACAAAAAATTATCTAGAAAATAATTAAACTGCAATATCTTTAATATGTTGGACTTCTGTAAGAACAACCTCAGTGACGTTGCCCCAGATGAATTTAACAGTATTTCCAGCATTTTATTGACATTGTATTGTTAGAATTTAAAGACAATGTTAGAAACTCTTCTTAAATACAGGAAAATATAAAATACAAACTACAAAACTGGGTTTAAGTTGCATTTTTTTTAAGGATGAGCAAAAACCTGTCAAATTACTTCAAGTACTTTCTGAAGCCATGAACGCTTACAAGGTAGTGCTTATTAAACAAGTCATAAAATACAACATATAACAAAGTGCTGCTCTGCAGCACTCATAACAGTATTTGAACTCTTCATTAACAAACTTAAACATACAAATCTTTTTAGAAGCACGCTTTGTCCCTGATGGTCATCTTGAGGCGATAATACAGGAAGTATTCCTCTGAAATCAAGAGGAAAATACCCTTATAATTAGTGCATTATTTATAAGAAACGTGTCAAGAATAAATGTAAACATCTGTAACAAGAAACAGTATAAAATAACTCTTGACTGTATGTAAAACCCCATATAGCTCTGCTTTAAATACATAACAGTAAGATTCCCAGCAATAAAGTTTCACATAAATGAAAAATACACATCATTCCCAGTATTAAAGTTGTTTTTTTCCACAAAGAAGAAAAATACATTATATATATAAAAAAATATGAAAGAAAAGCTCAAAAATGAGTTTAAGGACACTTGAATAAATGCTTTTTCTGCATGTAACCAAGCTTCACTCCTACAAGGACTGGTACTTCATGGCTCTTCATGTATTTCCAGACTGAGGAAGACAACACAACATACAAATTAGTTCGCGCAAGCGCCACAGCACCCCTTCAGGCTTGCAGGTTCAAACAACAAAACCACAAATAAATTTTTAAAAACAATACACCAAACTGACAAATCACAACAAAATCATAAATAAAATAATAATAAAAAATAATAATCCAAACTGACGAGTCGCTTCAGGTAACGCAATTCCCTTCTCCCAACAGAGCACTGACACAAGGCACCTACACGTCAACAACCCCCCGAGCGCACAGCTCCAGCACAGCCCCTTCCAGCCCCATTCCCCCCTCACTCAGCCGAGGCCCTTTTTTTTTTTTTTAATTAAAATCCCCTTTATCTCCAACTTTCGGGGCTCGGAGGGGCGCTCAGGGCTGCGGCGGGTCCGTACGGGCGGTCACAAAGCAGCAAGGGCCCAGCTCCGGGAGGGGCCCGGGCGGCGGCGGCAGCGGCCCCGGGCACCAGGGGGGGCCCCAGGCGGGCACAGGCGGCGTCGGCCCCGGGCCCCACGGCGGGGCCCAGGCGGGCAGAGGCGAGCAGGGCCACCCGGGGAGCGGCGCCGGAGGCCTCGGGGCGGCGGCGGTGGCGCTCGGAGGCGGCTGGGGCCGGCGGCGGCGGCGGCGGTAGTCGCCCCCCGGGAACATGTCGTGGAAGGCCGGGTCCAGGGCCCACTCGCCGCCCCGGCGGGGAGCGGCGGGGCCGTGACGAGGAGGCAGGCGGAGGAAGCAGGGGTTGAGGCTGAGGTTGTGACGGACGCTGTTCTGCCAGCCCTTGGGGCCGCAGCGGTAGTAGGGGAAGCGGCTCGCGATGTAGGCGTAGATGCCCCTCAGGGGTAGCCGCTGCTCCGGGCTGGCCCGGATGGCCATGGCGATGAGAGCCACGTAGGAATAAGGGGGTTTCTGCAGCTCCTCCGCCGGTCCCGGGCTGTCCGGGGATGGACGCGGCTCCCCCGGCTGCGCTTCGCCCATGGTGCCCGCTGTGGTGGCGGCCCCGCCGTGCCCCTCTAAAAGCCGGTGTTCCTCCTTTCCCCGCCCCAAAAACGGCTGCTTTGGGGTCGCGGGAGGGTCAGGACGGCGCTTGGGTTCGCAAACCCAAACACGGGGGAGTGGGGGAAAGGGGGGCAGGGAGGGGGCGGCCCCGCCGCCGCGACCCCGGGCACCTGGGGAGGAGAAGGAGCCGCAGGAAAATGGAGGGAATCACAGAATCCTACAATCATTAAAGTTTGAAAAGAGCTTCAAGACCATCTGGTCCAACCATCCCCTACCACCAATATCGCCCACCAAACCCTGTCCCTAAGCACCACGTCCAGCCTCTCCTTGAACACCCCCAGGTTCGGTGACTCCACCACCTCCCTGGGCACCCCGTCCCAACGCCTGACTGCTCCTTCTGAGAAGAAATGTCTCCTCATTTCCAACCTGAGCCTCCCCTGGCACAACTCGACGCCATTCCCTCTAGTCCTATCACCGGTTACCTGTGAGAAGAGGCCGACCCCCAGCTCCCCACACCTTCCTTTCAGGCAGTTGGAGAGAGCGATGAGGTCTGCCCTGAGCCTCCTCTTCTCCAGACTAAACACCCCCAGTGCCCTCAGCTGCTCCTCACAATACATTGCCAGGTCTTAAAACAAATTAGCAGTACATTTTAACGAAATGAAACACAAATCATTGAAGTGTAAATGGAGGAAAACTACAACTTTCAAGCCTACGCTTAGGAAGTCTGTCTAAAAGCTTTTCACTCATCTCTTCCACACCATCAATTTACATTGCAAAATGAAAACAAATTTAAAATTATAAAACAAACCAAAAAGCAAAACCTTGGAAAGACTCTCAGCCCCCATGTCACAGAGGGGAGGAAAAAACACTAAACGACAAATGAACACAAATCATGAAGTGTGCATTTAACTGGACCGTGCCAGTGCTCTGTGCATGTGCACATCTTGGGATGAGTTCTGGGGCTTCCCTGAACATCCTTTACACGTGCCCAGTCCTTATCCATACAAATAATCCCCTTGGGTTTCTCACTGACACACGCATGTTTGGAGGATGACTGGATCAGGACCAAAGCACCTGCATTCCGTATCTCCCTTACTCCACACCCTGCCCACCAAAATACTGAGAATCCACGTGAGAATGTGCCGGTGTTAGCACGGCAGCTCTACCAGAGTTATCATCCAGGACGATCAGGGCTCTGAGAAAACACGAACGTACAGGATGGTCCCTATCCTGCAGAAGTTCAAGACAACAATGTCTTACAGGGGTGCAGCAACATCTGAGGAGAAGTTAATGGCAGGAGATGACTTTCCTTTTAGAGGAAGGAAAGCCTTCATAGAATATCAGGAGTGGGCCTCAAGAATCACTGAGTCCAACTTTGAGGCTTCAAAGCATAACAGCGCACTTCCCCTTCCACTCCAGATCACAGCCATGAGTTTCTCCTTGATTTGGGGGAAACTCACACAGATTTGTTCTTCCTCTTAGTTCTCACTAGCTTTACAAGAGTGAAGAAATCAGAGTTAATTTGACCAGACGCACGCACAACCCCAAATACTACCTCCCTTTCCCCCCAAAACAGAGAGTTCCCCAAGAAATAAAACCATAGTAAGGTGAAAAGTTTTCCATTTTATTTTTTAAAGAAAAATATTCCTCTTTAAACACAAAGCATGAACTAAAAACCTCCAAGGAACAGTTTCTCCCCCAGAGCACAATTTAACTAAACTGTACAGTGTTAGAGCTCCCCGAACAAGTACACACACATGACATACAGTATTTCTGTCACAGGAAATAAGGTTTAGGACTCAAAATTGTCCTCCACACCCTCTCTCGATACCCATTCCATTCATAACAGTGATGATCACTTCTGGTTGTGACATATAGATATATATATGAACATTAAAATATAAATGTATTGGCCAAATTGGCCCTTTCTAGCCTTCTAACAAATGTCTGTGATAGAGGTTAAGACAATAGTTATTTCCAGGAATGGTACTTGGAAGAAAAAATATAGCAGCATCCACAGGCCACACAAGCCCTTAATTTCAGCTGCCCTGTTTTAAGGAACCCAGTCAGTTCAGCAGTGTTTTGTAGAAATTCCCATCACTCGAGAAGGAGTGGGAATAAAACATTCACAGGCCAAATTTGTTGCTTGAGCAGACAGGCAAAATTCCAGTGAATCTGGCCTATGGACCCCAGCAATAATTTTTTTCCATGTTGCCACAGTGACCAATTTCATGTCTAAGCTTTTATGTAAAAAGATAACGACAACTTTCTGAAATCAGCAACTTGTTCTATCTATCCCATCAAACAGATATGTGTATAATATTTATGGCATCTGCCATACTACCCAGACTACAGAACTGGAACCAGACTCTAAAATCCAAATTCTTCCTAATTCAGAACAGTAAAATCATCAAACGTCTCTGCATGGTCTCATAACATGCCTAACAAGTCCATAGCCCCCCCAAAAAAGTACCTGGGCATTTTCAGAGGAAGGCAGGGAATGGAAAAGGTCTGGAAATGGAGCTCATTTATGTCCCACATGATGATTAACTGTGGCTTTTATTAAGTAACACTCAAATTTTTATCAGACAGACCATTTCACAAAGACCTTTTCCGTTCCGTACACTCCAACAATTTTTACAGTAGGAAAAATATTAGAAAAATAAATTTCACCCCCGAACAACACTGTATGAAGATCAGCATCACCAGTCAAGAAGACTTTTACAGAGGGACCAGCTAGTCTTTCATTTCCTCCAAACCAGCTTCATACAGAAAACAGCAGCAAGATAGACATGGTATCTAGGAGCTAGATTAAGGCCAACAATATAAAGACAAATGCAGGCTCAGATCTTTTGAAATGAAGAAACCCTCCAAATGTTTTTATACATATGCACGCACGCACACACATACACACATATAACTCTTGTGTACTACTCAAGCAAAGGCTTCACATCTGTGAAAGCACCACTGGAGAGTATTCTAGCACCAGGATGAAAAGTTGGTTGTCTTCCCTCTTCAGCAATAAAATCCAAAGTCTTTATATTGCTTTGGACAAGGTCACCAAATGCTCATCCATGAACAGTTTCAGCGAGCGGATTCAAACAGCTTAAAGATTTCCTGCTGCGGAATATGGGCAAGAAGAGGTGTGTTGAGAGGCTGCGGCTCCTTGGTTGCTGGGAAGGAGGGGAATTTCCATATTGCAATCTGGTAGAGACAGAGACCAAATTGGGCCCTGGGTGTGTGCGACAGTAAGTGAACTCGGCGCAGACAGGGGGGTGAAAGTGGAAAACTTGCATACATGAAATCACAGTGCACATCTGTTGGCATAATAAAGACAAGCAAAACCACCGTATTCTCTGGCAGGCTTGTCTCTGCATAGGCAGCCCCTGGCTATGCTGGAAGTCAGGACAAGGATCCGTGAATGGGATGTCACACACAGGACACCGAGACAACATCAAACTCATACAGCACAGGTCTAAGGGAAAGCTTGTAAGTAGGTCTGCTAGCATCTCGCCTACACACATGCTCCGGTGAGTCTGCACAAGTCTATAAAGGGGACAAAAACCTTGTAACAGCGATGTTGTGGGGCAGGTTCAGCTACCAGTAACAATGCACGCAAGACACAAAAGAATTAACCATCAACCTGAGCACATCCAGCTCTTTCTGCTGTGGGTCTCTATCTGGATCTAGGTCTTGCACAGGAGGTGCTGGCTGTGTGGCCCTTTACCAACGCACTGAGCAAGCTGAGAGAAAGATGCAGAGTCAGGAACGACATCTCCACGCTCTCTCAGTTAGCACGTGTGGCCAGACATCTGTCCTGTGCATGCAAGATAAGCAGGCAATAACCAGCCTCACTACCAAGGGAGGATGAGGTGCAGTGGCTGGAAGTGAGCTGCTAAAACAGTGCTGGAAGAAATGGAAGAGACAGAGAGATTTAATTTTTCAGAGATTGAATCACCAGCAGTAAAGTCCCACTTACTCTTATATAGCATGCTGACTGGTCTGGCCATTGCTTGTGTGATCTGTTAAGTGAGGCTGTGGTAGGAACTCCATAAAAACATGCAAGAAAAGAAATGAAGTGAAAGGAAGGGTGATCATCGCTCTTGTGAATTGTGAGGTGTGAATTTTGGGTCCAGGACAGAGATTTATCAGCACAGTTATGCTGTGTCTCTGTGCACATGCAAGAGTGCAACAAAGGGAACAGCGGCAGGACTGAGAGGAAGAGACACAGGAAGCATAACACTGTAATTCAAGATACAAACACAGGACAATAGGATGAGGGGAAAGGAAAGAGAAAGGATGTTTGAGGTAAAGGAGTCCAAAGGAAGAGACAATATAAAAACTCTTAATAGTCAGTCCTGCTTCAGGAAATACGTAGCTAATGTCAGTTAGTTCTCTTTTCACCAGGTCTCCTTGGCATGTTGGTAATTCTCCTCTCTGTATTCGGAATTTAAGAGTCAAGACAAAGATCATTAATTTTTTTTTTTTTCCCTAAGATATGCTAAATCATTTAGAGCATTCAGCATGATACTCCAAATGGCCCCTGAATACTAAGCCACGCTGATGACTCACCTGAAAGTGGAAGCACTCAGATTATAAGCTGCTTTTTGAAAACCTAGGGCTATTTTCTTTGGGTTAGAAAAGCTAACAGTTTGAAACCATCCAGGAGCAGGTCTGGCATCTCTCACTGAGAGCACATTGGCATCTAAGAAATACCTTCAACAGTTACTTGGCAAATCCCAACGTCAGACTGAGGCGCCAGGTTTATGTAGAAATGTATACAATCAGACAGCTCCTCATATACCTCCTAACAGGATAGATTTGTGCGATTTACAGCAAGAACTACGGATGTGCCACTCCCTGCTTCGGTGAAAACACCAGCAATTGGAGTTGTGAGCTGAAGCCCTTCCAAATCACGTGGGGACCCTTTTCTTTTACAACAGGATTAATGCCTCCTGGGCAAAGCAAAGCGTAGCTTTCCTCTGTCTATTGCAAACCACAAAAGATGCCTGTTTTGGATTTGTGAATCCCTAGAACAACAGTGCTGACTGGAGGTGTATGCACAGAGAGCAGTTTCTGTGAACCAGTAAGACCAGAAAAGCAACTGGTGAGAGTGGCCTCAGGGCAGAGCCCAGGTGGAAGCACGTGGTCAGACAAGAATATGACAGAGCAGTCAGGTCACACGTGATCAGGCAAGATTAAGGCAGCTAAAAAAAGCTCATCGATTATTGAGAGGAGAGTGCCAAAGGGAAGAGAGAAGAGGAACCACTGAGCAAAGAGGCTGGGAATGGTGTAGCCAAAGCCCAGCACCAACTACTAAGCCAAGCCTCTTCTCCAGCTCATTGTTCTAATGCTCATTTTACCAGCACCATCAGCATGAGGTTAATATGTCAGGAAGAAGAGCTGGGGGAAGCTCCTAAAAGTGTAGCTTGCACCTTTTCAGGCTCATGTCTCAGGTCAGTTCCTTTGAAAGAAAGCGCATGGGCCATTTGACCAGCATCTGGCTTTGAACTAGGGCCTTCTGGGAGTCCTGCTTCCCACCTCCAGGGACAATCCTGTGATATGTTCTACCTGGAAGTGACGGCAGCAGCTACTTAGGTTCCTTGTCATGACAGCTGAGCATACAGTGGTTATATAAAAAAAAAAAAAAAGAAAAAAAGAAGTAACAGCATGCACCAGTGGCACAGCCATTAGACATGAAGCCGTGGTTGAATTCTTCTTGTCAGTGTCTTCTCAGAAGCAGGTGGGACCAGCAAGAAAGAAAGTGTTGGCACAAATCAGCGCAGGCTCCGGTAGACATAGGCTGATGTGAAGATAGCATTGAGAGTCAGACTCACGGCTAGCAGACCTCGGAGAGCGGAGTTACCAAAATGACCTTGGTGGAAGAGGAGAACACAAAGAGAGAAAGGGACAGTAGGAAGAGATGTTAAAGAACTGATGAGATAAATAACAGTGAACATATGTTGCGCTCTCTCTTTGCTCTCTCTTTGTTTTCACTGTAAGCAGATATTGCCGCAGCAGTTTTCCTGTCAGGAAAGATTCCACTACTCTCCTTAGCTCTGTTTTCATCTTGTCCCGCTTCTCAACACCCACATCCCCATCCCTTTCCTTCTGTCTCAGTTTAGCACTCTAGCTGTCAGTACTTGCCAGACAGCCCAAAAAAAACAGGAATAGCCTTATTAAGGGCTTCAAATAGCAGAGAGAAGACCCATTTTGCTACTAGCAATTTGTTTGATCTTAAGATCAGATCACTACCACAGCACAGGAAAGATCTCAATTGTCCTCATAGAAGTGTTTGCACGCATATGAAACACCCACAGGAATTGCACTTACCTCTCCAGCCTGCCAAATCTTCCCCTTTGGTAGTTGTGTCTACCACACAGGTAGATGAGTGTGATGAATGATCCTCCTTTTTGATGGAATTATCGCTGCAAATACTCCCTCTTTCCACAGCAGATCTCATATCTGAAAAAAGAAAGAGATACAAAAATTCAGAAGGCACCCGTGGAAGTCAAAAGCAGCAGAATTTACCAGTCAAAAGGTAGACATCGGTAATGAATGACTGCCTGGTAAAATCATGAAAGGAATGAGGATGGGAGCTAGAAATAAAGGCCAAGTTTCACTGCTGTGCAGCAGAAGTTGCCTGTTTGCTTGTCTCAAGCATTATCTATATCAGCATCACCACACCAGCAGTTGGAGAAGCTATCCAAACAGGGGGAAGGGCAGTGACAGTAGTATCCCTGTGGCACCGCTCAGTGAGCAAAGGACATCGGCTTTGGCAGAAGAGAGTTTCTCCAGGCCAGTGAATTCATAAGGGAGCTTTGGTAGCCTAACAGTCATTACCATCTGGGTCTTTCCTAAAGGATTCCCATCTATTACAGGGCCTAGATGATGCATGGATTTGCTTGCAAGTCAACTCCTTCCTACAAGTGCACTTCAAAGAATGCAGCAGGCTGCCAGCATACCGTGCATTCCCCGCTCACTGAGGTTCTTCTTCGGAAAAGAGGACAGCTCTGTGGCAAAGATGTTGCTGTCTGAGTGGCTGTGCTCCTCTGAGCTCGTTGGGGTGAGCAGGGCCTCATTCTGGGATGGGAAAAGCAGCAGCTTCTGTCCTTTCAGGTTCAGGCGGGCAGGGCTGATGAGCGGCCGGCGATATCGCAAGGAACCTGAGCTGGAAGTCACAGAGCCAGCCACTGATGGTGCTGGAGAGGGGATGCGGGAGGGAGCACAGCTGCCTGACAACATGGAGAAGTGGTCTGGAATAGAAACACACAAAGGAAAAAGGGATTATAACCCCAATATACAAGAGGCACAGTTTTCTGTAACAATTCTACAAGAAAAGGGAACAGAAATTGCAAAAATCCATCAAATCTTGTACTAAAATTCTTTATTCGTTCCCATTCCCACACTGCAAAACATGGAGAAATTCCACATGCACTTACTTTGGTACACTCAAGGATGAGTTATACTAGAGATGTTTTTTTCAGGAGCTGTGGGAGCTCTCTCCTTAGTGTGTCCGTTCAGGAGAACCTCTACACATACTGTTTGCACGTGAATGAACAATTCTGGCATGTACTTTAAAGGCTGCTGTGAAGCTGTATCAGGAAGCAAGGAGTTTCCATGATGGCATTAGCCCAGACTGCATTTCCAGCAGCAAACACTTAGGCAGCACAAACAGCCAAACGATCCAGTTGGGGTCAGGAGTGCAACAGACAGGTCACTAGAGGACACGGGATCAAAAGGACAGAGCAGACAGGGTAGCTAAATTAGGAGTTCCTTGGGCTGGGGAAAGCAAAACAGAAGAGCTGCCTTAGGAAAAATTTCAAGTCTTCCTTCAAAGCAATCTCAATTCAGATACAGAGTAGGGAAGGGATCCTTGCTTTGTCTCACTGATTTCAGTGTGAGCTCTCCCAGAAAGAATAATATCCCACACGTTATTTTGATGCAATCAAAATTCCTTTAGTTGGAACTATCTCTGCAATATTTCCATTGAGATCTCAGCAGAGAGAAAAGAATTAAAATGGGGTCATGTGTTTCAACCCACCCACTGCAAATCCTGCAGAGACACTTGCTCTGGAAGCCCCAGCATTACCTGACGTAGGAGATTCCTTGGACTGAGACGATTGCGAGGCCGGTCGACTTCCGCTGAACAAATAGCCAGAATCTAGAAAAGCAAAAATGAAAGAGTTTGAACCCAGATGGCTCAGCTACCAGAGGTCTATCCTTCTAAAAGATAACGGTGTTGTTATCAGTCTCAGAAGGGGAGAGGTTGTAAACGTAGGCAGGAAAAATGTCCCTATATTCCTAGGTAGGCTAAATGCCAGAGTCAGAATAATGCCCTTTTCCCAGCTGCAGTGGAACAGATCTGTCCAACAGGCTCCAAAACTAAAATGAGCCATCCCCTCCCAAAATATCTGGAATTAAAAGCATCTAAATCTATTTAGAATAGACTAAATAGAACAGAATAAAAAATATTCTCTCTCCAGCCTGTCTATCTTTGGACCTTCACAAAAGAAAGCACAGCCTCACACGGGGGGATTAGCATGCAGGGGGAATCCCAGCCATCTGGTGCGTTTGCACCTATCCTGCCATGGCAGTTAGGTAATTGGAAAGGTGAAGGCTGCGCCAAAAGCTGCTGTGCTGCTGGAAGGTTTGTGTGGCTGGCCTTTCACCTGCTCTTAGTGGCAAAACTTAGTGGCTGCTTGCAGCTTGAGCCAGAGAAACGTGGAATGAACTAAAAAATCTCAGTAAGACCGCTCTCTTTGCTGCAGAGTTATCCTAGAAACTGCCACAATTCAGCCTCTGAGCTGGTGGTAATCAGTCAGTGACACAGGAAGGCTTAGCTTTCCTTAGACAGAGAACAGTATTTGAATGCTGTTCCCCATCTGTTAATCTTGAGCACAGCAAAACTGAGGGCTTAATGAGCTACTGGGAGAGAGTTGTTCATGAGGCCTATAAATCTTCCCTAGATCACAGAGCCTCTAAAGCAACCTCTGTAGCTGTGCTAGCACATATCAAACCCAGACGTAGGGATGAGCCTACCTTCAGCTCTGCTCCTCTCAGGTGTTGTACGAAAACCAGACTATATAAAGCAGCCAGAAGGAAGGGAGAGATCTCTCTCACCAGACCAGTTATCCTAAGGCTCTCAATCACTTCCAAAAGCTGCTCTTCTCCATTCCCATGCTGAAATGCTTCTTCTGTCTCTCTCCAACACATATTTGCAGCTTCTGCCATAAGGTTTTGAGAAGCCTCTGGATTTCAGTAAGCCCACTGGTCACTGTAGATTTCAGTAAACCCCCCAGACGGTAAGCACTCAGTGAGACTTCTTGCTTCATCTAGATGGCAACGCCACGCTAATTTCTTAATGCTAAAAACCAAATAACCAACACTGGACACTCCTCTGCGCCACAGGAGATGCAGACACTGCTTGTTTTAGACAGTTTAGACGCAGTCCTTAACTAACTGCTGCAAAAGGTATTAGCTTAGAAGCGATAACAACTGAGCTTTACAATCAGTAGTATCACAGCATCAGGCTTAGTGGCTCCCTCAGGAGCTAGCTTAACCTAGTCCTTACGACGTAACCTGCATTAGCGACAGCCCATGACATAAAGCAATAGGTGTGCCCAGTTAGCGCTGCCTCCCACAAGGCTGTTAGCAGACTGCTGGCCCTCACTCCAGCCCCAAGAACATGTCAGCGGTCTCTAAAACAGGACTACCACCGGTGGATACCTCACAGCCCACTTCCTCCTGAAGCACTGCACCACTCTGCTGTCATTGCCACATGGTTGGGAAGTTTCACGCACAACTTACCTGCTCTGGCCAAGGAGGGGATGGTACCCAGTGAGAGCGCCCTGTTGAGACGTCCAGGAAGAGAGGAAGAAGAAGTCCTGCGCGGGGACCTGAAGAGCTGCTGGTTTGTCAGCTGGAGAATACTGGGAGGTGTTGGGACAAAGAGAGACGTAGCGGAGGAAGGGAAGCCAGTCCCAGTGCCGTTGGAAAACAGAGTAATCGAATCCCCGGAAAGGTACCTGCAAATGACAGGCATGACAGGCATTTAGCAACGAGTATGTTCCAGGAACTCCCTCTCTCAATTCTAACTAGGGGAACCAGAATGCAACAACCTCCATAGAACAGAGAAGAATTTGTGTTTCTTTTGGACCAGAGCTACAATGGTGCTTGTGGCTCTTGCATACGAACATTTGCTTTGTTACCAGGTTTGTACTAAATTTTCAGTGCAAGAATGCAAGATATAAAATGCTTAGGGTTTATGAGATGGCTTCTACCCCTTTGAAACTGGGCAAGGAAGAAGCGCTCAACATTACTTAAATTATTGTGCACCAACCTGTCCAGCAACACAGGGTGGAAAAAGTGGTGGGACAGTTTAGAATCTCAGGTGCAAGCAGCTACAGTTCATTGGTTTTCTCCCTGAGAAAATTACCCTGATGTAAAGCATCAGAATGCTTTATCCATTCCAAATACAGAGGGCCTACAACAGAGCACATCTGATGTTTGTCATGTGCACATGCAAAGAACATGCTTACAATGCCATGACTCCGGGTAGCAAGTAGTTATCTGCTTATTTTTTTGTCTTTACAAACTAGAATCGGCATCTCTGATGTCAGTATAGAGAAAAGTGTTTTTATGAATACCTAGATAAAAGATTTAAACACAGATGTTCTGTTTTAAAGCCAACATTCAAGCCCCTTTGATACATTTGCCTTTATTATGTTTCTGTGAGACCCACTGCCCTCGTATTAAAGATGGGAAAGAGAAGCAAAAAGAAGCTAAGTGACTAGTCCAGGGTCTCATTGAAACTGTGAAAGAACTGAGACACAGACTTGAGTTTCCTGATCCTAAATTGAGGCCTCAACCATTATATTTTTTTCTCTCTGGATATCATAATTAGCCACAAATATGTACTAGTGTAGTCATTCAGAGGGCACTGTGCTCCCATAGCATACGCTCCGGGCATCGTCTTGCTTCTAGTGTGGAAAAAACAATTTCAGTTATGGCTCCCGGGAAAATTTAAAATTGGCAGTAATAATGGCAACTGTATACGTAGGTCTCCAAGCTGTTTCCTAGGGGTTCTTTGCAAGTGAAAGCAGGGAGCCATAGAAGAGTTTCCAATTTGAGAACACAACCTGAGAGAACAGACAAAATGCACTTAAGGATATCTTCACCAGTTAGCTTGATTTTTAAGTAACATGGACTCAAACTGACTTCTATTCTACTGATAATATAACTATAGGAAAGGACTTTGCATTTTACACGGTTGTTGCAGCTAGCTCTGTCACAGCATATGGTTTATATGCAAATAAACTACGCAATTAATTTGTGATACTCACATTTCCCTGTCTACCTTTGCAGTGGTTTACAATATAAGAATCAACCTAAACTGAAAAATCTGTCACAAAACTACTCCTATTTCTACTTTCTTTGCATTCCTCCTTGAAATCATGTGCTGATCTTAACCTGTGTGTGCAGGTTAGTTATCACATTACATCAGAGGAATCTGCTTTGGAGTCTCACTTGTGTTCTCCTGCCCTCAGAATGAGTGTTTCAAGAAGGTCACAGCGTTGAAAGTATGGGAACTTTGTATTATTTTTAACAATTCAATGAAATGCATGAAAAAGTCTAGAATTTGAACAAGGTATCTCAAATATCTCCTGTAAGATTCTTTAGTTAAAAGCAGGTAATAAATATTCTTGTCAAATAAGTAATGACAAAGTACTAAACAAAGTATGAAGTGGACACATACATTTTTAGACAGAGATACCAGACTTTGCATCCTATCATTAGGCTGCGACATTTAGAGGTTTAATAACACTTCTGATGAAAACACTGAGGCAGATGAGAGCAGAAACACAGCTTTTCATCTGTCAGAGGAAAGCCAAGAGTAAGAGAAAGAGCGGAGGAATATGTGCATCTCAGTCTTGTGCTGTGGGGTGATTTACTCATGTGCCACTCACTTGGAGATGACAAATATGATGCAGCAAAATTATGCAGTGCTAGCACACCCAGAAGCAGTCTAGGTTTAAGATCGTAATTTAAAATATCTTATAAAACTACTTATCTGCTAGTATGAGGCAGACATCAACAATCCCGACCAGCTTAATCAGGCTGAACAACATCTGAGCCAACCAGCCTCGTGGTGCTTGCAAGCAGGACATGCCTTTAACAGCAGCAAGGAACTCGTCAATCTTGCAGCAGAAAGTGCCCAACCTCTTCAGGTTCCAGAGGACCTGGGAAGGGTGTCATGCTTCGCAAACGTGCAGAGTCCTTTAGTGCATATACACATAAATATTTGCCCCACCACACATACAGACATCAACAGCAAATGTACACGTCCATCTCAGCTCCGTAAGAGGGAATGAATTGGAAAGGAAATGAGAGGTGCAGCTCAGGACTACAATATGAACCGTCTCAGAAACAGGGATACCTTCCGCTCACAGTGTCCGTGAAGGACCAAATTAGAGCATCACCCATGAACAACATTGCTCTTGTTTCCTAACTTCGCACCTTTTCTATGCTTGGGCAAAAGGATCCAGCTCTGCAAAGGAAGACAGCATATCTGCCTTATTGGCTTTTGGCAGTTTTTCACTTAGAAGGGCAGAAAACATTACAATTATACTATCACTCATAACTCCAATCTCTTTCCTAGGATTTTAACTTTTTTGGATTGGAGGTCCATGGGCTCCGCTGCTCAACAGCCCCCTTCTTCTGAACCTCAACACATTAGTGCAGTCTGAACCCCCAGGCAGCTGATGAAACGGTTGTCTTGCACCATCCAGAAAATCATTTTTTCTGGTTAGCAAAGAAGAGCTGGAGAATTTTGAGGATAGCATGTTAATGCCTGAGGACTAAGGGCTGACCAAGGAATGGCTTAAATGTCGATTTGCTCTGAATAAATCCCTACAATGTGCAAAATTCTTCTCCTTTTCTACGAGCAGCTAAAAAGCAGGGGTGCTGTCAGGGGAACACATTTCATGGCTGAGAGTGGTCAGCTGAACTAAAACTTTCAGAAGCAGATGGAAAAAGGTGAGAAGATCAAGAGGGTCATAAGGCAGGAAGCAGCCAGAACACAGCCCTGGAACGGAGCAGTGCAGCTACATCTTTGCTCTCAGCTTAGTGCATTGCTCCAAGACATTTGTGCACATGATAAAAGTGGGTCTGGCAACAGTGGAAAAAGTACCCAAAAAGGAAGAGGGGGAAAAAAAAAAGGCTCTGGAGTCAGGTGGTTTGTGGAAATAGGGCCCGGAAGCCGTTTATTTCAGAACTTGTCATTCAGAACATCAAAAATCGGATATCTTAATTAGTGTATACAACGATCACAGCGTTACTAGACAGTTGGGCACAACTCCGCTACACAGATACTTTAAAAATAAATAAAGAGAAGATTAAAGAAGAGTAGTACATGGTATGGGACAGTACACTGTCCTGAAGAAACACCTCCTGCCCATAGAGCCTCCTCTCCCAATACCTCCCTCTTTCCAAAGCCAGCACCTTTTTAACTGAGATTTTAACCACAGAGATGCTGCATCACCCCTGGGATAGGGAGAGCCATGGGAGAGCAGGGGTCAGGTCAGACTACAGGGCTGTAGATGGACCCCCTCCTGCTATCAGCTAACTTCGGACATGGAGTAAGAAGGTAAGGTGCAGAGTCAGGCAGCTGACTGTACGTACCCAGGTTTGTCTGCCTGGAAGCAGCCAGAACCTCTTGTCAGTTGTGGGATAAAATGTTTCCTAACAATTTACCTATGAGTTGTCTGTGTGTAACTGCACCGTCTTCTGCCCAGGTTGCAGAAGCAGCTCGCTACTGCCTTACTTATTGCTGGCTGCAAAATAAGCAAGTTTCTGCCAGCTGACATGCAGCCACTCGTCTGGTCCGCTGCAGCACATCAGGCCACCAGTCAGTTCCACAGCAGTGTGCCTCTCGTCAAGGTGACAGAATCAGGAGTAAAGAGCAATATGGCAAATAAAACTCAGGACAATAATGCTGAAAAAGAGCACAGGTCTCAAACACGTTAAGATTTTGATACATGACTTACAGAACTAGGAACTTTAGCTCCCCAGGCTAAGGATTGTTTTCTCCTACACATCACCCTGCTTTGGGTGAAAGAGGAGGGATGAATTATAGCTGAAAAGGTTCCAGCTGCCAGGTCCTGCACTGATACCTTCTGGAATACAGACGGATGTTTGGCATCAATTTTGGCTTCCCCCTGGCTGGTGGCACAAAGGTATGTGTGTACACCTTCCACCTCTACAAAATCCAGACTCACTTGCATGATGAAAAGGTTCAGAGGACCTCTCCCCTGCCTGCGTATTTGACAGCTTTGGTCCCAAATGAGGCTTTACAGGGGGTGACTCACTGTACACTTCAGGACTGAGTACTGCCCCTTTCTTGGGAGAGCATCTGCTACGGCTCAGAGAAGCCTCAGGTGGTGGTGCACCTGGAACGAACAGGCAGGTTACATGCAAGAGCACACAAGTTCAACGGCAGCTCTTTAAAAGCTGAAAGCCATTTACTGCAGCTCCCCACTTTCATGAGCAGAGTCAGTATGGAGCAATGAAACCGGCTATTAATTAGATTAATTTATATAAAAGTATAAATAATTTGTCCACAATACAACCGTACACAACTTCTACAGTATCTAAGCAAGATTATTAGCTTCACATAATTTCAGCTTACTTGAAAAATATTAATAAAGCTAAAATAAAACACCACTACACCCTTTTTATATTCCCCTCTTGTCCTCATCCTTTAACACACCCAAGCTCAGTTCACTAGGGCATGCAAAACACAGATGTAAGAAAGAAGGATTTAATAGAAAGGAAAGAATGGGATATTTATATCATGTATTTAAAATCGTAAAGGGCCACAAAGGGGTCAGTCTGCATGCAGAAATGTCAGTGAAGGCTTCAGGAACACCAGAAGCAGCAGAGATACTTACTCAGTTGCTAGCCCTGGCTTCTCCCCTCAACCCCCATAGGGTCTGCAGAGTTGCTGGAAATCTCAGAGTGCAGCCCAAGTGCCCTCTTATTCCCAGCCACACTCACTGGTGGCAAATACAGGCCAAAAGCACTAGCCTGCCACACGTACAGGAACTGTTGTCCCAAGCTGCAGCTGCAACAGCTCCACTGAAGCAGAGCAACATAGTGTTGTCAAAAAGTTTGTTCAGGGAAAGGCACTTAATGAACCCACCTTGCCCCCTGTATGCACCCCACACTGCAGGGCAGGGCACAAGGTGGTGCTGAGCTGGCAGACCAGCCACGGACAAAGATCCGAGTCAGCCACGTTGGGCTGGAGCAGATTTCATTTCAAATGACACACAAACCCACTTGGAGTTCCTCACCACCCCAGCTCCGCTCTGTAGTCCCATAGTCTGGTCCAGAAACCAGCACAAGGTCAGCGTCGAAAAGCAGCACCTAAAATGGGAGGCTTTGGGGCTAAAAACCTCTAATACTGCTGAGTTAAGGTGTTTGCATGCTCTGCATGGCTGGAAGCATCCTTAGGCAACAGAGCTGCACCTGGTGATCGCAGTTTATCACCTGTTTCTCTGTGGCTTGAAGTAAGAGCACAGCTAAGAGAAACCAAGAAGCTCAAAGCACCAACCAAGCGGTTCTGGACGATGTTGTCAGTGGTTTTTGTAAGTTACCAGCCCTTTGTTAGCTATTATCCCCCTCAGCAGGAGGAAATATGGCATACCAAACAGCATCTCAGCTGGAGGATGGCAACGCAGTGCTCAGACGTGGGGCTTGCACCAAAAGAACTGAGCTGCAGGTATGCCTTTCCTTCCGCTGGAGCCACTGGGGGGAAATGAACTAGGCACAGAGTTAGATGGCGTATCTAACTGCTGAGCTGCTTCCTAACTGAATCCCAAGTCAGAAGTGTGAAACCGGCAATGCGCCTTCCTTACAGAAGCACAGCATAGCTATGGCTTCCTCACAGAAGCGCAGCATATTGTTTAGAAGTTCTTTGGTGCTGAAATCAGGTACTAGAGGAATAGTCTCAGTAACGGCTGAAGTTGTTTGCTTAACTTTTTTTTTTTTTCCAGAAAGAGTCAACAGTAAAATACTGGTAACTCCTCTTCTTCAGGCCTAATCACCTAAGGAGGAGCTCCATATACAGAACTGGTACAGATCTAACGTTACCACTTCATAAATCCCAACATCTATGGGAAAAGACATCCGTTTCCTCCTTGCCTTCCTCTCCTCCAGAAGATCAATCGTGCTATTCCACCAGCCCTGACAAAGCACTTAAGAAAGGCAGAAAGGGAGGAGACTGTCAGCATCAGAGCCTCCGAGAGACAAAAATTCACTTGCTGCAGGTTTGCTCCTAAAGCTCTGAGGTTTTTTGTTGTTTTTAGAAGCAGCAGCACAGGCTTGCTGAGGCACCAAGAAGTGGGAAAATAAGCTGATGCCTGAGCAAAGACAACAGCTTCTTTGGCATGAGAAGTGAGTCACGCACCAGTATCTGTTTTGTTATTTGGTTTTGTCTTTAAAATTTTTCCAATTAGGAGTCTGAAAGTTCTTCGATTATAAGGTGTGGAGAAAGCACCGCAGAGACCAAGGCTTCAGTTGCACAGGTTGGCCATAAAACGAAGCAGTTTCTGATATGTAATGTTAGTGCAACCTGCAAATATATTTCACTTGTATTAATTTGTGTAACATGAAGACAAATGGATTTGCTTGCAATGTAGACAGCAGGTAACGTACCTCCCAGATGAAAAGATTTTAAACTTTCAGTACAGATTTGCACTTGCTGTGCCACCAAACCTCAAGGATTTTTTAAGTAGTATTATTTAGGTTTTACAGCGTAAACCCCACTCCTTCCCACAGTTCTACTGCCTGCCTGCTCCTGCTATCTAGTGTGCACCCCCATCCCACCACAGCACTGCACAGGAAAAAAGGCAAGAGAGTAAGAGAGAACCAGGCACAGAAGAATGATGTAACAACAGAAAAACAGCGTAAGAAGTGCCAGACCCCAGAGCACAAACACAGGGCCTGTTTAAATTGGAAGAAAAAGTTAAAATGCTGCCAAAAAGAAGGGAAGAAAACACCTTTTCAGAGGACTTATGGGGCTATAGTGACACTCGACACAACCTTGACTTCCAGCTCCTGAAAGCAGAATGTCTGAAGAGGCTGACAAGCATCTTTGTGTGCTGCCGCCAAATTTCCTTGCTACTGTGCAAGAAGATTTAGACAGATGAATTTTATTCTTGTTTAAAAAAAATAAAAAAGGATATTGTTGTTAGAAATTGGCCGTGACGTTACCATGACCATCCCTACACATTTTAATAACTTGTCAGCTGCTCACACTTCTCCTCTTTGTAGCAGCCCCAATATCCTTCTAAACGTGTGATTCCTCCCAGCATTTGGGTGTACCTGACAGCAGAGCAGCAAGAGGAAATTGCTTACCTCTGCGAGACCAGCAAGTTCACAGACTAGAAGGAACTTTCCATCCAAATTCTGTATGTAAGTGCAGAAGACAATTACAGCTAAACATAAAACACGAGTCTTTTCCTACATTTAACTTTATGGAGAGAACTGGAAAGTATCAAAGATGAAGAAGGGAGGGGGAAAAAAGGCTAGAGGTCTTTTATTTCACTTAATGGACGTAACAGCTCAAGGTCACCTGGGTCTTTAGTGCAGCTTGTTTAGAGAACAGCAGAGCCAGCACTGGATTTGTTCCCGCTGCCCATTTCATTAGGTGATTTTGTCCGTGCCGCTTTTAAGAGGAGAATACTGCATGAAAAATGGTATTGGAAGGACAGTCGCAGCAGGGAGCTTCCCAGGCCTGAAAACATTGTATTGATCCCTGCACTGGAGGGAAGGCAGAGCAGACAGTGGTAAGCCATCTTATTTTTTTTTTTTTTTTTGCCACTTACTATTCTTTCACCAGCCTACTACTGTCTTTCTTAACACTGCTCCCTGCTTGAAACCCACTGCTCCCCTTCAAACGCTGCTTCTAACCTCCCTCCCCGCTCTAGCTGACAGGACAGAGGAGCCTGCTGTCCGGTACAGAAAACCAACAAGGGATTTTTAAGGCACACTTCCTATTAAATCTCCTAATGGAGAACAAGAGAGAAGAGCCAGAGTGACTGTGAAAGTCTAACCTAGCCTTCAGAGCCATGCATATTTCAGGCTTTTTTCTGCTCTGATGAACTCATGTGGCTCCTTGTAAGTATTTACTTTGAAACAATTTTCTAGGTTCCATAAATATCCTTTGTCCCAGTGGAAAATGGGACACAGCGGTTGTTATTGAGCATTTCAGAAGTCTGAGATTAGAACAAGTAACAAACTGGAACATCAAGCTGGAAGACAAACCTTGTGGGTCAGGATTGGTAAGCACCAGGAACACAGAAGGGCAGAGCCAGACTTTGCAGATGTTGGATCCCTTTTGTGGGCAAGTAAACAGCCATCAGAGCAGCAGCATTTGTAAGCACCAGAATGGAGAAAGGTGTTCTCTTTGCACGGAGGTCGATATTGCAATTACCTGAAGGCACCGTTAAAAATATTTCCAAAGGAGAGCACACGTGGGAAATAGGTTTGCACGTCCCCTTCCCAAGCAAGCTGCTAAGTTACAGGCACAAAGTCTTTCAGCCAGGAGCTGTACCTGCCCACGACACTTACTGTTAACGGATCTCTACAGAGCTTTTGTTAGTGCTACATTTTTGCTTTCACAGTGAATACTAGTTTGAAGAACAATAACCATGAAAGCTCTGAAATACCTTTTGTTTCCTTAAGCAATGTTCCCAGCATTTCACTAGCACCTGCAGTCTCCAGTAGTGTCTGGATCTTTCAGTGGGAAATGCAGATACTTCGTCACAGTGAGAGTTCCATTCTGATTATTTTAGAGTTTATGCATAGGAAGATGAAGGTGTTCAACCAAGACATCATACTACTACTGTGGCATGTTCTGTGGGCTGTTCTGAATAGAGGAAAATAGCAGATTTTCTGTAATGATGCTATTTCCTCTTGAAAGCCCATCCCTAGCTGAAAGACCCAAATCCAGATAAGCTCGGTGGAGTGCCTTACAAACAACAGTGCAGGATAATCAGACGGCTTATCTTAAGAGGACCCAACACATCAGTCCAGCAAAAACCCAAGCACCTGAAGACTCCTTCCTCTGTGCACAGCGACACCCAGTCAGCCAAGCTTTCAGCAGAGGACTGCCCGGCTCAGAGTCAGGATTTCCGGGCCCCTTTCTTCAGCAGCATTGGCACCGATGCTGACTCCCACTAAGGTACCCCCATGGCAAACATAATCCATCTCTATCGCCCGGCAGTCCTGCGGCAGAAGCTCCCACCCCTTCCTACAGGCACGTCCTCCTGATCTGTGTTCTCAGTGCTAAGGAAAACATGGACTGAGTTGTGATGTACACCGACAGCTGACCGTACAGGATAGCACGTGGTTGCTAGTCCCATACATCTCCTCTTTCTAAGGCTATGGCAGTGGAGGAACACACACGCGTTTATCCTGTTGTGCGTTTACACAGATGCTCCTCTTAAATTGTAAACAAAACAAAACAGCACAGAAAGCAACAGCCACTGGTGGATTTGAGAAGTTAGCCTAAAACAGCTGAATATTTTCACATTATCTAAACAAGACACCCTGAGCTACGTAACCTTTTAAAGCACCCTTTTAAACAAATTATTGAAGTTCCAGTCAGAAGTACTTAAGGACTCCTCTCCGGTTAAGACAGGAGTTACAGGAGAACGGCAGAGCATGCGGTTAAGTGATGCTGCACAGTGGAAGGCAAGAAGAGCCAGGTTACGGACTGCGCGCGTCCCCTCCTCGCATGCCCACGCACCATGCAGTGTTACTACAGCACACACCAGGAGGACTCAGCATCCAGAGGTAAGTTCCCATCAGGTTGAAATTAAAACGACCAGCACCATTAGAAAACTGAATGTGGCCCAGGCCCCATGAAGGATCAAGGAAGAGGATTCCTCTGTGACTGGCTAAGGATGGACAGGCAGTGAGGAGAACTGAAGGACAGGAGAAGCCCGAATCTCTTTGGCTGGAGGAGCAGAAGGGGGAGGAGGCTGCATTTATGGAGCAGTTTGTGAAGCAGTTGCTGGAAGAACTGGCTTTGGGGAGGTTGGATATTTGCACTGCTGACGGAGGACTCAGGAGGAAGGGAGAATGGATGCAGCAGGAGCAGCTTCCTTGGCTAGCACCAGCAGTGGGAATGCTCCAAGAAGCTAGTACAGTGGGAAGCAAAGATGGGAGTAAAAAAATTATATAGAGAGGAAGAAGAGATCTTCACTGCTTTTATCTAATTAAAAAAAAAAAAAAAGGAAGGAAAATAAAAGGAGGAGACAGAAGCACCAGTCGCAAAGAGTTCACAAGGCTTTTTTTCCTCCTTCCCCCAGCGTCACTGCTCTGGCTCTGACCTTCGGGGCCGGTATCTCCGATGGCCCGTTGATTTCCGCGTTGCCACTGCTGCAGTGAAGCCCACCAAGCAGCACAGGGACGTGGTGCCAAATTTGGCTGTGTCTAGCCAGCTGGGCGTTTCTGTCTTCAGGTACCTCTCAGCTAAGTGCAGACCCATCACTATGAACCACAAGACTGAAGCAAACGCATCAATTCTTCGGAGCCTGCAATGCCAAAAAGAAACCCAGGAAGATGCAAGGTGAGAGTTTAAACTTAACGAACCCCTCGGTTCTGAGGAAGGGGAGGGAAGGGAGGAGATGGGGGAAAGGTGGCAGAAGTTCACAGGCTGAGCAGGTTAAGTACTACCTCTTACTATGGTGATACCATCCCCAGCCTTTCCCACTGCTGCGTTAAGTACCCAAGTGGATTAGTCCTACTCTCCACCAGATTACAGAGCTGCACAGGGAGCTTTTCGTTCGCTTTAATTCCAGCTTAAATTGAACGAATCAAGGCACAGAGCCAAAGCAAGTTCTGCTATCTCCATCCAGTTGGCTAGCAACCCAAAAACCAACAAGAACAGTGCCACCCAGTACTACATTCGCCATGCTGGGGCTGCCCCGTGGCTCACTGAGTCAGGACAGGGCAGGAGACTGCCAACACAAAGCAGTTTTTAAGTGGAGCAGAGGAGAAGAGGACACTCACCTGATCCGCCCAGCCAAGAACATTGCCAAGAGGCAGGTGAACAACCCAAGGACAGCGACTGCCATCTGATGATTCTTCCCGTAAGCCCACGCAGCGCTCAGGTTCTCCACCATCTGTTCTGGGAGCAGTTGGAGCAGCTCCCGCCAGCCTGCCACCGTCACGGAGGTGTCATTTTCCAAGTCTGCACGTGAGCTCGTGCCAGTCCTATTTTGAATGGCTGCTGGACTATAGGAGACAGGAGCAGGGACTGCAGCACCAAGTGAGAAGGGGTCGCCCGACCCATACAAGGCCATCAGGACCAGGAACGCACAGCTGAGGAAGGCCAAGAACCGCAGAAATATCACCTGAGCTGGTATAGTTATGGAAGTAGAGGAGGACGAACACAAACTCTGCAGAGGAAGAGAGAAACTTCTTGTCAGAAGCTGAAGAAACTGTTGTAAGGTTTTGAAAGGGTGTTTTGTGAAACACTCATGGGCTGCATGCTTTACTGGACAGTTTTGCCACAGGGATGTGGTAGGGTAGCAAAGAGCAACAGAGACAGAGTCCAGGGTCTGCAACGAGCAGAATCCAGGGTCAGGCAGGGCACTGAGGCAAAGAGGTCGCAAACCACCTCCCATCTCACTTACTCCTTTTTTTCCTGTACTTTGTAGTTTCCTGCATTGTGCTTGTGAACCAGCTTCCCCACCCTCCCCTTTCTGCCTGTCCCACCATTCTCCCTCCACTCTTTCACAATGACATTAGAGTTACCATCCGGCAATCTCCTAAATGACACAAGCAAGACAAAGACATCAAACTAACATCAGGAGCATCTGTGCTAACTATTCTACTGTTTTCTAAACTTCTGCCACACCCCCATCACCCCAGCATTAGAAAGCCCCACGACAGCTGCCAGCATTGATACCTTCCTTTTCCAGCTGTACGCCCAGGCGCAGAGGCACCAAGTTCTCTGCACTCCCCCCTAAATTCCATCATCTCTCCCACAGCGTACCTGAGCGTAGGTCTTGTCTGTCTCACGGCGTTTGAAGTGGTGGCTGAGCAGCAGCGCCCGCAGCTGCCGATTCTGGTGCTTTATGTAATACTCCACGGCAGCCTGGCATGGACGGCACAGCTTGTAGGTCTGCTCCAGGTGGTGCTTATACACCTCAATCTCCTCATCGTATTTGCCCTGGTGTGAGAAGAGGGAAAAAAAAGTAGATGAGAACTGCAGGTCCCTTGCCAATTATCTTGCTTACTGCTGACATGCAAACAAGGCATGTTTCCAGTCTCCAGAAAGACAGTCCTGAAAGCAGACCTTAACAGTGACTAAGCTGGAGGCAAGCCATACAACCAGCTTCCCGTACAGCTGACCCAGCCTCCATGCACCAGAAGAGACAAATGCAGCCCTTTGAGAATGCTGCTGGGGCTCTTATGAGGATGCTCCATTTGTGGTCAATTTTTCTGTGGCCAAAGACAACTTTTCTGTCTTTACCCAGATTTTCCCAGGGAAATCAGCCTCATAGGTTTTCCAAGACATCTCTCAGCATTGAGTTTTCTCAGGGCCCTGAACAAAAAATCTTCGTGCATAGGAGATGGTGAAATTGCCAGTCTGCATCACTACCCAGATGCCAGAGCACCCCAAGGAACAGGCACACGCTGGGCAGAGACAGCTGGGGCAGAATGACCAGGCAGTAAGTTAGCTACAGGGTACCCATGAGTGTCCTGCTACCTGGATGACGTAGTCCTAACTCGGGAGAGCAAGAAAGCAATTTAGTAGCTACTCCAGTTGCTCTTCTGAGCGCTGCATTTGAGAATCACATCTGCAGAGTCTGAGCCCCCTTCCTTTCTTGTACAAATTCCCTTTGGAGATGCAGGAAGGATGCTTTAGTATTTCAATGGCTTGCAGCTCTCCAACCTTGATTAAAAATGTATTAGATTCCAAGTCCATTCACCCTTCATGAAACAGAGCAGAAACATAACATACATGCATGGAAATGCATTAGACAAACATCCTCCTGTGGTGCCAGTGCCACTCACCTCCTCCCTTGGTGAGAATGAAGCGAGCTGTTTGATCTTGGTGGTTTGATGGTTGTTGCATTTCTTGCACAGCAAAATTTGGCTGCTCACCCACTGCTGTGGCTTGGTAGGATCGCAGAACGTTGTAGCACCCGACACAACATGGTTGAGGTGTTCCATGTACTGGGCAGGGATGGGCTTGTTGTAGTCTCCATTCTAAGAACCAAAGATAGAGCAGGAAGGAAACCAAATGTGAGATCATACGATCAGAGCTGGGTATTCCCTGGTTGATAACAAGATTCCCCAGGCTCTGCATGCCATACCTATGCAACAAAAGGAGTAAGCGAAAAAGAGATAAAACACTTCATATCTTCTCCCCATCCACTGTTTTAGATATCTATTGCAAGCAGTTCTTGTTGGGTTTTGGTTTAAGACAGCTTTTGTCATTCAACCCCTTATGTAACACAATTCATCTGTTCCAAAACACAAAAGCAGAGAAGAATTGCTCCATGTATTAAAAAGACTCTTAAGAGATATCGATAAAAATGTCAAGGCCTTCTTTGCCTTTTGAAGCAAAGGAAGAAAATTTGTCTTTATCATTCCATGTCAGCACATCCCTGTACACACTGCTTCTTTCTCAAATTTGAAAAAGCCATCAGCTGCTGAGTACACAGGTGCCCAGCACAGAGCCACCAGCTGTCAAACCTCTGGATGATATATCCAGAAGAATATCCAGACACGCACCTCCCCAGCCACCCTTCAGCCAGCTCTCGTCACAGTACCTCTTGGAAGCCGTTGTACTGCTCGCAGTTGGGGCAGTCCCAGCAGTTGCGGTTCCCATATGGCACCACTGTGTCCTGGTTACAGAACCAGCAGTTCACTGTCACATGCGTGGGCTTCTTCCTGGTAGGAACAGAAACGTGGCAGGCATCAGCACCAGATCCAGCTGATGGAAAGGAAAGCAACGGCTTTCAAACTGGGAAACACAAGAGAGCTTGGAATAAAAAAATCAATTTTCTCATTCAGTGTGTTTTAGCGGTCTGACTCACGGCAGTTGTTTTTGCAGTGAAAAGAAGGACAATTAGAGTAGAAATAAATTCCTGCCTGCTGCTAATGTGTCTTTGTGCTAGTACCAAGGACGTGCCAGAATTTTAATAACAACCTTGTGAATAACCCACTTCGCTCTTTATTTCAGAGGTATATTTGGGAGTGCAAGTCATGCCCATAATCACCAGCACTAACAGACATGAAGGGTGCAGTAGAGTATCTGTTTAACACACAGGATCCTGAGAAATAAGTACGACCCTTAAGAACTGCATATGATGGCATTCAGAAACCTAGGAAACGAGCTCCCGGTTACAGTGCTACCTGCCCTGTTTGTCACAGAATTTCTCCAAGGACAAGCATGTATCAAATTAGCCCAAGGTCCAGGCACTATAAATAGCTGCTGCTTCTCAGAGCTCTGGTTAAATAAGAAGGAACTGAGGAATCAGTAGGGCTTCCCCAGTTTTTACAGTCTTGAATTGAAGAGAGAAAGATCAATTACCTGGATCCATAAGTCCCTTTTAAATAATAATAATAACCACTGCAAGAGAAACAGCTGCGACATGGGCTGTTAGAACAACTTCAGTAACTCGGCCCTCGAGCCCGCCTGCTGAAGAAGCTCTGCACTCGTCTTCAAACCCAGAGCAAGACCCAAGAGGAAGCTCCACGGCAGCCCAGCCCAGCTGCCCGGGTTTAATCAGAATCAGCCCCAAGCACAGCCCAGGGAGTGCGGCTGCTCAGGCAGGGTCTGGCGGTGGTGGCCATGCAGACAGACAGCTCCAGCTGCTACCTGCCCTGCGTGCTGCCCGTGCCTCCTGCCAGGCTTCTCCAGGAAAGAGTCCGGCCATGGCATGCGCATAAATACACGGCTGTGGCAGGTGAATAGCTGCTAAGAGTTGGCCAGACCAGAAAAAACAGGACCCCGGCAAATGTCAAACATCTACAGCAGCAGCAAAAGCAACAAAGCAAGCTCACTGGGGGCCTGGAAAGCAAACAGCACCTGAAGTGCTCACAAACTGGGAGCAGCTTCCCGTCTCTTTGCCCTAGGAAATGTTCCCTGCTGCAATATTCTGTGCAGAAGCACCTGAATGCTACACAAAGTCCTCTGCCACCAGGCAGGGGGCTCTCCCCGTAGTAAAGTGGGCTTTTCTCTCAGCCGTCACCTCGGCAGCCTACAATTAATTAAAATTCTTCCCCACTCCTATTTCCACAGAGCACACCTTGAAAATCAGCTCATAAAACACCAAACCTCCCGAGGGATGCTTGGGTCTCCTGTTGTTGTAATGGCAAGGGTAAGCTTGAAAGGAAGCACCGAAAAGAAGCCCAAAAAGCCCGAGTGCACTGAGGGTTCCCTGCCAGATGCTGGAAGGAAATGGCTGGAGCTACTAGGGTGACAGATTCTCTTCTCAAAATAGATGTACACACCCACACCCTCCTAAGATGAATGTTCTCCGCTTGATTCTTTGGTTCAGCGCCAAAGGGGCTCAAAACAGTAAGTGATCCGAGATAAAAATACCCTCATTGAAGCTGACGGGCGAAAAAAGGTTAAACCAGACAGAAAATTCAGCGGCCAGTCCAAGTTACTCTTGAGCTACCCCTGCCTAAGAGCCGAGCAAACTACACGTCAAAAGACATACAAAGGCTGGACCGCAACACCTATTGGTGCTAGCTTCATCTCACTATTTTAAGCGTCAAAGCTATGAAAATAGGTTTTACCATGCTTGCCTAATACAAATCCTACTGCTCCTTGGGCATAGGCTTTGACAGCAAGCCTAACCCAAATTCCACCCTCAGATGTAGGTCACTGTACTGCTCCCTGCGCTAACACAGGCACTGCCGAGTGCCACAGGCCCACCTCCACACTGCTGCTGAGCCATCCTTCGGCATCCCTGAGGCACTACGAGATGCTGTACTTCAGCCTCTATCTCCCTCGTTCTTTCATGATACGAGAGCAGGCAGAAGCACTGATTTCATGGGTAATGCAGAGGTAGCATCACAGGCCAAAAATGCAGTAAAGCATGCACACTGTAAAGGGAAAATTAAAACAAAATACATAAAAAATAACACCAAACCGCATTTCAAAAAGTATCAGCAGTTAAATTGTTAGTGTACTCTCCCATCTTCACCAAACAAGGTTCTGCTTCTCACCCTTGAGGTTAACAAAGTGCTACCAAGATTTAAATAGCTGCCCTTCACTCCAACAACGTATGCGGAAGAAATCACTACGTCCTAGATTTTTTAGGATAAAAAGCAGTAATCCTCCCTTTTGTGAGCATATAATCTGTTGACACAGAAATAGGTTTAAAAAAAATCACCAACAACAATAAAAAAGATAAAAAAAAATGCAGAAATTCCCAACCTGCTGGATGCAGAAAGGAGGAAAAAAGGTCATCAGAGGCAAGAACATGTAGGTGGGGCACTCATTTTCTAGTAATTGTGCAAGGCTTTAAAAAACAAAAAGGTAAGAGACTCTCAAACGCAGACCGAAAGACTTTGAACTATCCATACCTTGACTAAATTCAGGCAGTGGATGAACAATAATAAGCTAGACCGTATACTGTTTCTGAAGCCAGATATTGTTATGAGAAGACAGACAATGCAAAACCCATATGAGCACCTACCACGTGTTCCACTCCTTACAAAGCACCGGGCAAACCATCTGTAAGGAGTTCCTAATCTAACACTGCATTAACTTGAATCAGCTCCGCTGGACAAAGAGCCCCGCTGCAAAATAAAACCTGAGCAGCAAGCAGCGATTGAATTACTGCACAGAGATTTCATTCCCAGCTGACTCGCTGTACAAACCC
This sequence comes from Anser anser, assembly GCF_964211835.1. Taxonomy (NCBI): domain Eukaryota; kingdom Metazoa; phylum Chordata; class Aves; order Anseriformes; family Anatidae; genus Anser; species Anser anser. The sequence continues at coordinate 4,485,161 of NC_139738.1, read as the reverse complement.
TAAATGTAGCCGGAACGCAAACTCTGGATGTTTGAACACCCAAACAAGCTGGAAAAGCCACCAGGTTTGGACTAATGGCTTTTGCAGGCAGAAGGTCTTTGCTTTAGACAACACTGCGGGGACATCCGTGACGTAAAGTCAGCTACGAGGTCAGCACCTAGATATCCGATCCCGCTCAGACAGCACGACAAAACGTAGCTTTGTGGGAGGCTATAGACTCATTTATTTGTGCTAACCATCCTTCTGTCCTGTGCACAGTACCTGCAAAATCATACGGTAGGCATACCCACTGACAGTCATAGCTTAGCAGTTTGCCTCTCTCACGCAACGTAAGAAGGAAAAGGTTGCCTTCGGGACTCTCAATGTGCTCCAACATTCCACACTTACACATACTCTGAAGGTCACGCCTAAATCCATACCTTTAACGGATTGCCAGAACAACAGCCTCCCTACTATTCCTATCTATTTCCACCCTGTCTCCCCCTCCCCTGCTCCTGCTGGGTCAGAAGATGAGGATATTTGGTTTTCCATGTTCTTAAAAAAGGCCACAGAGGAACGTGCATCCTTAGGTGGGTTACCCTCAGCTTCTGGCAGGGACTAAAAGAAACAACAATTCCCCATTACAAGTATTTAAAGTAACACTTCATTCTGGCACAAACAGATTACAAAGCAATGACACAGATGGCTGTGCCAGCAAATCTGAAGAAAAAATGCTGGGAAGAGAAGCATAGATAAGTTTTAGTCAGAACAATGATGATAATCAGAAAAATGTGACGGCAGTTTGACATAACCAAGCAGAAAAGCTCCCAAGGATAGACCAAACCCACGGCACTCGATGAACCTGATGCTGTTCAGCTCATAGCCAGGGAAGTTCAGCTCCTTGGCGGCATCTCAGCGAGCTGCCGTAATTCCACGTTGTGCCCATGTCTGTCACCTGCCAGAATAGACCCAGAGCTAAAACCCGTTTTCCAGTGTGACAAAAAAGCATCCCAGCTAACCAGATGCCAGCAGGCATCCAGCTGATGGCTCCTATGAGTGGCCTCTGCCACCACTGACCTGAAGAGTCCCAAAAGAGACCTCACGGGGCACTCTCCATTCGTCCTGGCAACAAGTCCGTAGCCAACAATCAGGAGGAACACAAAAAATGAAGGAAAAACGGCTACAGCTGCAGGTCTGCACTCAGCAACCCGACTTCCAACATGTACCAAATCTTTAGCAACACGGTGGTCTCAGAGGAAGACCACAAACATATCAGAGTTTTCCTATCTGGCCCAAACTCATAAAGATTAAGTAGTTCCTCTACATGTCCGGATGTACATCAAATCTTTTTTAACCCCGGTACAAGGTCTTGGACGCTGGCACAATTACAGCAGTGCAACTCTATATGCTGACAGTGATTCCGGCGCTACTTTCCACTAGGTTGTTCAGATCTATTTTATTTCCCTTTCTATAGGGGCGGGAGCTGTTGTGGTAAAGGCACCTTGCTATACAGGTAAATGGAAAATCATGGGAAAACGGAGCAGAGCTGTATGGTAACGTTAACAGCAAGGGCAGCATCACATCTGCGTTTGGATCAGTCCCTTATAAAGCTGTCCTCTGTGCTGACTTTGGATGATTCATTTAACTAAGGCAAAGAAACGATTTAGGTTATATTGGAATTGCATCGAAAAACACAAACACTTAGCCCCAAAGAATTACCAAGGTCACGTGCTGAAACTATTTACAGCTCACCAGCAGATTTCAAGGACTTGGAGAGAAATGCTTTCCATTCCAGAGACCTTTTGATGAACTTAACCAAAACAAATCCAATTTCTTGCCTCAAAAGACACGTTAGTGTCAGCAGGGTCAGGGATGCTGCCTGTTTCACTAAGGATTGCTTTAGGGCACTAGTATTTCTCTACCGCCATCAATATACCATAGAAATGCCAATACTTGTATACAGGCTAATATACCACTATACATTATATGACACAACAGGAGATGCAGCAGAGCAACCCTTAAATATTTGGTTGTGGAAATATGCTTGAAATTCAAAGCATAAACTTGAAGTGAACCTTAACACAACCAGCCCTTGGGGTCTCCTTTTACTCCAAAAAGCACCCAATTGATGAGCAGAAAACTGCTCAATTCTGTTCTGTCACACAGTCTGAAGTGCCTCTTACTCCATATATCCCTTCGTTCAAACTATGCTGGAATAAAGTCCGCCAAATTAAGCTTCACGTTTTTCATGAAATCTGTGTCCTGAATTCTCCCCAGGTGGTTTTGAGACCTCGTTTTTAATGGATCTGCTTGAATTTGTAGTAAAATCAGACGTGCCCGTGCAATTAAGAACCAAACGGCTACAGAGTTTTAGTCAGGAAACAATAATTTCGGCTTGTATTTTATATTCCCGAGTTTTAGCACTGCACCAGCGCTCCCCTACCTGCAGCACCCCCACCCCGCTCCCCCTGCGGTCGCGTTTTCCTGGAATTCTGCTCTCCGCCTCAAAAAAAGGCCGAGGAGAAGCAAACCTCTCTTCCCTCACGCCCCGAGCTCCAGTGCCCGCCACACGTTGGCCCAGCCCCGCGGCTCCAGGCCGGAGGAAGAAGGCAAGATGGTTTTGAGCACAGCCCAGGTCCCCGCCGCTCAGCGCCGGGCCACAAAGCCTCGGGGGGAGCAACGAGGGAATATCCCCAACCCTTCACCTACCAGCGGGCCGTTCCGGGCAACTTTGTGGGGCCGGGGATGGTTTTGGGGAATCTTTTTCCTCACAGACACCGCCCCATGCGCGGAGCCTCCTTCAGAAGCCAGCGGCGGGGCGGCCCCGCTCCCTCCGCGCCCCGGGCGGAGTCTCCCTGCCTCCGAGGCCTGCACCCAGCCACCCACCCCACCCCGCAGCACCCCATCCCACCCCGCAGCATCCTATATCACCCCGTAAAACCCACTCTCACCCCATACCTCCTCGCGATGCGGTACAGCAGCAGCCCGGCGGCGGCGGCGCACACCGTAACGCCCAGCCCGGCGGTGGGGCAGCGGGCCAGCAGCTCCCCGGCTCCCTCCATGGGGCTCAGGACGCCCCCCCCCCCCCCGTTTCCCAAGCCCACCGGCACCGCTTCCACCTCGGCGGCGGGGCTTTGTACGCGGCTCGACCGCCCCCCGCCGCCGCTCCTCCCCTCACGGCCGAGCGGGGGCGGGCGCCGTGAGTCACGGCGCGGGAGCGCGGCGTGAAAGGCCGGAGTCGTGAGGCGGCGCCGCCATGACTCAGCGCCGGGCTCCCTGCCCTGCCCGGCTCGGGGGCGGGGGGGAACTCGTCGTGCTTGGCCCGGAGCCTAAAAAGCTGCCCAAATTGAAGCGAAGGTGGCAGGCTTGCAGGCAGAGGGGTGGTGGAGGCTGCGGGAAGGAGGCTCAGATGCAAAGCTGCAGGCCCGAGCGTGCCCCCGGTGCTGGCGGAGGAAGCGAAGGGGGCTGCAGGAAGGAGCCCACAGGAAGGAGGCAGTGAAACGTGGTACAGTTTTGAGGCAGGCCAGGAAAATAAAATAGACACCTGTGATACTGAAATCTAGCGAAAAATAAGGATCTTAGTCTTCTGTAACTGTCCCTTATCAAGATATACTTTCCTACCATCAAACCACCTTCTCCAGAGAAAACGCAATGCCCTCCCAATTACTCTACCCCTCCTGCTGACCTTGTTGTTAGCACCTTTCTGTGGTCCCCGATCAATGCTGTCCTGTCAAGCATGTGCTGCAATAACATCTCCTTTTAGCCAAGGCATGGCTGGCCAAGCAGAGCAGGAATTAGAGGGCTTTGCAGGTAGTTTGTTACCTGTGAGCCAGAGAGGTTGAAAACCGATGCTATATTCACTTTCCCTCTGTCTGGTTAGATGCAGTTTTGCAGAAAGATCTCAACTCTTTCATGCAAGCAGTTCTCAAGTCAGGCCTGTTCCTGACGAGCTCTCCCCTAGAAAGCAAATTAACACTTACCTGGTCAACCTCTGCCACTCTCAGCACATCCACGTTGGATTCACTGTCCTTACAGCCCTAGAAGCAGCTGGTGGTTTGACAGTCATGCCCTGTTTTTACATGAAGGTAAGAGGCAAGCCCTCTTCAAAAGATGAGACTGATCCTGCCTCAAATTGCACAGCTGTTTTCCTGGTTAAAGAAAACAAAAAACCCTTCGTCGCAATAGACAGAATGGCTTAAAATGCAGGAGAACCAAGATGTGTTAACATGTTTTTTAAAAACCTAAAACTAACTAGCAGCTCTGCTTAAACTAATGGAAGAAGGAAAAGGTACCACCATAGACAAGTACTCGCACTGGAAGTAAGCTATACTTTTAAGCTTAATTGTGGTTAGGGTCTTAACTGTCCCATTTCCATCTCCACAGATTTAAGCATGGGAATGAATTGTATGGAATTAACAGTGATCATTTCCTCTTGATAAATGGGAGGGGGGTGTATTTTTTCCATCTTTCTTCTATTGTTTAGCTTACTTACTCAGGGATTGTTTTAAGACCAAATGACAGGAGAGTGAGGAAGTACAACCTGGTCATTTGGTACATCAAGACTTTCTGCAAGCCCTCCAAGATCTCTATACTCAAAAGCTTGTCTATTCTTTTACAGAAGGCCCTCCCTTCCTATCAACTATATCTGTAATATCAGTCCTACTACCATAGATGAATTGTTTACCAGAAGTTTCCTCCTTTAGATGAGCTATTGAAGAACTTGTTCAAAACAACTATAAATCCTGGCAAGGGGCACATTCACAGTACAAGCAAGCATCACATCAGTGAATGCAGATAATTCTGAAGGATATCAAGGCAATCGTGACTACCCAAAGGGAGGCACTAAGTCTTTTAGGATTTGGGAAGAATGCCTACATCTTCAACTGCCAAAGAAACGCTTCCAAAGCTAAAATAACCATCCTGAGGTGCTGTTACAGTTGTAACAACGTGTTTGTAATTTCAACTTAACGGTTCATTTATGAACAGGAACAGACTCGGTCCTGGTAAAGTTGATGGAAACCTTGTGATCATTTCAGACCACAGTTTCATCACCTATCTGATAATTAAGCTACAAAGGGTGCAGTTATGAAGCCCAAACTTGGAGGGAAACCGTCCAGGAAAATCTAACCAGTGACATGTTTATCTACTTTCCATGAAACTAACCTTCTGTGGGAGCTGAAGAAGCAGCACACACAGTAAAAAATGCTTAAAGTTTTTCTTTCACAACCAGAGTAAGGTTGATTGAATTTAAATTCAGATATCCCTTTGGAAAAACTACTCCCAATTCTTCCCTCTGCCAATAGGCTTATCCCATACTCAGTGGCATCAATGGGATTGTTCATAGAGCATCACATGAAAATGTTAACTCTTTACAGGGTTAAAGAACTTTTAGAATTCTGGCAGAGAGGAAGGAAAAAGGAATAAATTTACACTAATTCAGAAATTCTATTAGCTCCCAATATAGCTTTATAGCTCCCCCCACAAGCCAATTAAGAATAATCTTGTCAGGGTTGTCAGCAAAGCTTAAAGAACAACCACAAAAATCCAGAATTCCTGTTTTTCCACCAGATTTAGCTGGAGCAAAAATTTGTTCACTTTCTCTAAGCCCCAAACTCTTCAGAAGGGTCATTTAGCTCCCTCCCCTCATTCTCAAAAGGTACCAGCAGGCTACACATTTGACTAACACCTTGTAAGTGAGCCAGTGTATTGTGACTACAGAGGAACACTAATTTAAGAAAGCAAGTCTCAGAAAAAAAAGTTTCAAAGCAGCAGCACAAGTGTCCCGGTTCTCAAAAATAGAAACAGCACCGCATGACTCCCATAGAGACTAAAGCTTTGCTGCTCATCATCTCCATTAAAAAAAAAATGCCAGTTTTTAGTTACTCAGCTGTTTCTTATTTTAGCTTAAGGGTAACATGATATGTTCTTTTCAGTGAAACACAATAGAAATCAGTTATTTTTGCACTGTTTTGCCTCATAATGAGGTATGCATACATTCTACCCCTCTTTGCTCGGTGCTCCTCCATCACACTGATGTCAAATATGACATCAAGTACCAGTCACCAGCGAGGTTCTAATGAGAATAAACATGAAGGTTTGAGTCCAGTTATCAACCCATTATATTTCTACGACAAAATAATAGCCTGAAAACTTTCTCTTGTAAAAGCCAGCCCTACTCACTAACAGGCTGTTTCTTAATGCTTTGCATGATCTTTCCAAGTCCAAACACCACCTCCACTGTATGTGCTCCTTGAAGTCAAAGTTGTCCATAAACACTTGGGTTATGCTCAAGAACTCAACACCTGCTCAAATCATGAGAAGCTCATTGTTCGGTTCACCAGCAGGGAAGACTGAAGCTGGGCTCAAATGCTGGAGTGTTTGCCTCAGCTGTCAAAGCAAATGACATTAGTGAATAGAATAGCATAGAATGGCCAAATTAAAACACAGATCTACCCATTTAAGTTCTAAAATGTTATCCTGCTCTATCAGGAATTATATGGAAACAGTATTTTATGTAATACATGTTTACATATATGTAAACAGTATTGCTGCAGTGCAAGTGGTAAAGAAATTACTGAAGTTAAAAGTACATTTTAATGTTTATGAAAGGACTAATTATATCAATTATGCAGGATACTTGATTTATAACTGAAAAGTAAGAACTCTGTCATGACTACTGCTGAAGAATACCCCTTTGATAACGTGTCTTTGATGGGGAAGGCAGATATTTATATGAAACTTGAGCACTGTTCCAGCAGCTGCGCTAGACTGGCAGATCCTTCTTATTTCCTTCAATAAGAAATCAAGTAATTATAAAGAAAATATTTACACAGGCTCTATATTTTTTTGGTGTTAACTCCACTGACATGTCTGTGAGATCACCACCAGAAGCACTGCTCTACAAAGACATCAAGCAAAGAGGGACTTGTTCCTGAACGTCATGTTATAAATAAGAATCCAGAGCTGCAATCATAGTCTATAGTGTTTGGGACCTATCTTCTCTTCCACTCTCCAGACCCCTAGCACTGAAGTATAAGGAAAATTCAACACAAAAACGCCTCACAGTAGCGAAAGGCTTACGTCAAGATACACAACTAAGTTAGTGCATCTTGTGGAATCTCTGCAGGTCAGCCAGCCCGCAAACACCGGCTGTCCTTAAGCTCTCAGTCCTTCACAAAAGCAAGGTCTAAAAGCAGTCAGTCAGGACAGATCGGTTGACACACACTAGCACTCAGGTGCACCCAGTACTGTAAATAATTACATTTTACTAAAGAGCCTCCCATAATCTTATTCCAGCAACACTGCCAGTGTAAGTGGCTTTTCTGAGATGCTGGTGTGACACTTGAACACCCCAGAATGTTCACACAGCAACAAATGATGCACCATGAATAAAACAGAAGACCTCTCAAAGTTATTTGGGCATTAGGTTATTTTAGTACTAAAAAGTGACATGACATTAGTGGTAGGAAGACCAACTTTCAAACCAGTTCTTCAGTTTTAATACAGTTTTAATGAACATCAGTCCAAGAGATCACTTGATGGTACGAGGTACATTCCTTGACCACAATGGCTGTGCTTAAGGAAAAGGACAAACATAAATTAAATAGTGTAATTTAATTTAGTAGCTGTTTAATTATCATTAAGTTAAAAAAAAAAAGTTATAATTAACTATTAACGTTAATGACTCAAGACCTTTCAGAAAGCATGAATCCAAAAGGAAAATATCCAGCAGGTGATCACAGACTCGTAGCTCTTCCACCAGCACTGCCACCTGCAGCAGTCATAAAAGACTATTTGTTCAATGAAGAAATTGGTCTACAGTCTTTAACGGTAGTCTTGGCTCTGCTACTTTGCACGGTCTTCTAACAGATACACAATTAACTCATAGGTTGACAACACAATGGCTGTGTTTGGTATCTGTCGGATGAGCTGGGCAAAGAGTCCTCTATAGAAGGCAAGATAGCCTTCCTCACGTGCTACCAGACGTGCTGTCTGAATGAAAGTCTTGTATTTAGTGCCTTCTTCTCGCAGCCGTGTCCGTATGACCTCTGTAGAAAAGAGGGAGAGAGCCCAAAGTTAACGAGACTTAAACCTTTCCATTAAGAAACATGCCGAGACCAAGAAAGAATATGCAAGGCCCATGGGCATTAAAACCTTCCTGCATCCATCGCCTCCTAGCCAGTACTTCCAGACTGCCCTTCGGGCAAGAAGGAAAGTTAAAGATGACTTCCCCTCCATGTGGAATATATGGATTAGGTGCTTATTCAAGCTGCTACAGATCTAAAGGCTTTATTGATGCCCACCCACATAGCCAATATCGCTCTTTGTATATAACCATGACAACATTCACATTTATCCAAAAATACCTCTGTTCACCCCACAAGCGTTTCCCACACTTGGTTTGCATGCATGCATCCTTTTTCTGAGTTCTTATTGCCTCATGTGTGAATTAAAATAACCAGACGACCAGAAAACCACGTAGCTAACTAGGAATAATGGGGCCAGAACTGGAAATGCCAATGCATATACACATGCTGCAGTAACATGCATTTGGCCATTCAAACAGCCAAGAATTTTACAACCCTAAAACCCAACATTTGCCTTGGATTAGAGGCGACAGCTGTTCTTCTGCAGTCATAAATGGAAAAGTTAACATACCATGTGGATAAGCAATACAAGAGGCACAGCCCTTGGAAACAGCAGCAGCAAACATCAGTCCAAAGAAGTTTGTGGAGTTCCTTTCGGTCCCATTAGTAGAAGAAGGGGGCAGCTGGACTTCCTTTAAGTGCTTTTTTAAACTTTCATAAATAGCAAAGCAGATTATGGTCTCAGAAATCCCAGCATAGGAGGCAGTCAGGCCTCTATAAAAGCCACGAATACCTTCTGTCTGGTAAACGTATCTAGCACACTGCAATGCATTCATTGGTTTTGAACCCCTGACTCTAAAAAACAAACAAAATAGAGAATATAATGAGCCTAGAATGAGAAATAAGATTAAACAAAAACCCCACATCCTCATGGTTTTCAGTAGTTCCCCTAGCTATAGAAATGGTTCTGTACTAAGTTTTACGACAAAAACTCTTCTAGGAAAGCTGCACAGAGCAGGATTATCATGCTAGGAGTGCACACTTGGCTTTGCTAATTGACTAATACAGACTTGTAATAATTCCTGCAGCTCCAGTCCTATCCAGTCTGTGACAGTTCACGCCAATGCTTTAAAATACAACAAACATTGAGAACACGCTGCTTTGTATTAAGGTAGTAAATCCATTTAAAGCCATCTTCAGCAGGCCAAAAGACAGAGGTCTCCCACATCAGAAACGATCTTTCATTTTAAAGAGGCAGCATTCAGTTCAAAGGTGCCACCCTGTGAAGCGCTAGAATTAAGGCTTATAAATTATTTATAAGTTGTGCAGTGCTAAAGGATCTTTCTTATCTCACCTAACCCATCCTTGCAGGAAAGAATTTCCATTCTAAGGAGTCATAAGTAGAGTCCCTCATTGCTTCAATATCCACCAGTGACTATGAATTGCTCAGCTAAAAGATATCACTGTCAAATTCCCTCTCTGCCCTCAGGAGGTACACTTAACAGTAATACAATGCTGAAAGAAGCAAGAGAACATTAAAGCACTGCAACAGATTCTTACTGCCTCTAGAATGTTTTATGAAACTAAACTAATCCTGCTTCATTAAACTTTAAAAACCATCACCCTTTCTGCTTACAGCTACCTAGCTGTGTACCAGTAACCTTGGTTTGTTGCAGTAACACACACATCTGCATGATCTGGGGCTGGCACAAGTGATGCTGCCAAGTGGGACACAGACTGCAACCTCGTGTTTGGCTTCCCACACAGGCTCTCTGACCTTTCCATGGCCTCCATTATTTCTGTTTCAAAGCACTTCAGTCCTTGACGTATTTAGCCTCAACATCAACCCCTGAGGTACAGAAGACTTTGTAAGCAGGGTCTGAGGGCAAGTTAATGCTATGCCCAAATTTACTCGACGTTTACAGTGGAACCAAAACCTGAATCGAACTCAGCACTGGAGGCAACTTTCACATCCCTCTCAGTAGTAACTGTATATCAAAATTGAAGTACAACACTCAAAACCTTAACCTTCAGCCTGATCAGGCAAAAGGATGGCAGCTGGAAAGGTGGGAGTCAGGGGAAAGAAAGATCAAGATCTACGAAGTCTGAAGGGCCATCAATAAAAGCATCTTAAGTTTCTCAGTTTTCCAGAGGCTCCCTTAGCCATCTAGCAGTATCCTATCTCTGTCACTTACTTCCGTTCCAGTTGCATTCTGGTTTTCACCATCCATATAGGATTCATCAGGGAATTTGTGACAAAGGCTGAAAAAGAAGAAAAACAAAGTATAGATGAATCCGGGCCAGTGTACTGCCATTGTTCATGCAAATATGAACCACATACATTGCACAGTGACACAGTCCTAGTGTCACAGCTGCAGAGGTTTCAAAAGACATGCAGGTGTGTGGCTTACAACCTGGCTCTTGCTAGAGAACTATCTATGTTCAACTTCAGAAGGTATCATTCAACGGCCTTGGAATTTCATATGGGCTCCTTCCTTTTTATACCTGTTCTAATATGTACTTCACATTCCTAAAGACTGCTGTAGGCAAGAAAGCTTACCAACTGGGTTTTGAAAAATAGATAAAAGGAAAACCTGTGGGGAACACACATGCATATTAGTCTTCTGCTTTCCCCAAGGCTCTAGGTGGTGCCATTGAGCCATCTCATTAACAAAAATCCACCCATAATTATGGGGTTAGTTTGGGAAAGATGTTTAATGATCCCTCTGGTGACCGATGCTTGAACTAGTGGGGCCCTTCCGCTCCACTGTTTCTCTGTTTGTCATATTTTTCTGATGACAACAAAATATTTTCCCATCCTGCGAGGAAAAATACAACAAACCAAAAAAATTCAGCTAAAACAGTATCAAAGGTTTGATGATGTCTGTTAACTTTTTTTTTAAACTGTTTAGAAGCATTACTATAGCATTTCAGTTAGAAAAACATTTATCCCCACTTACTAAAAAAAAGTCTAGAAACATTTTAAAGCGTTGAACAGTAACACAGTTCCTCTGCAAATACATTAAGTTAGGAGCTAGCAAACTCCTGTGATCAAACTCCATGAAGTCTGCCTTTGGCTTCCTCCAAAAGCTGATTGTAGAATATTTCCAGTAACACTGAAAGGGTCACCATCCTTCAGAGACGAGGATCAGATAGATCATGCCGCTATTCACTGTTCTGTAGCTGCAATACTTGGTGCATGGCTTCAAGAAGCTCTTATTGAAAAAATCTTTAATTAAAAAGACAGCCAAGCATGTGTCTACATCAGTCTCATCCGCTTCAGTGATTTCTTAAAACCTCCCTCAACACTGAATGTGGACAAAGCATAGAAGTTCACAGACAGGAGAAATAAATAACACCGCTCTGACTCATTCACGAGGGTACTATGAAACCTACGGAAAGCGCTGTGCCAGCTGAGCATCGCTGTATTATCTCTTGGTATACTGGCACAAAAATCTGTGAAGGCCAAAGCAGAAGGATTTCCAGCTCCACCAATATGCTTTTAAAATGCCCTATTACTTCAGGCAGCATTCAATTTCTGAGCCTTGCTGGATGTAAGCGCCACAGGCTTGCACAGGTTACAAAGCAGATGACTGCCAGTTGACCGATACGTACAAACCATACATATAGATCCATCTATCTATTTATTAGGCTCTTCTGTGAAGTCTTACATGCCTCTTCTCTGCCCCCTCACATATGTAAGGATGACTTTTTGAAAAGGTGCTAAGGCTTCGTACAACTACATTACATAACAAACACATGCAATACCTTTGTTACAAACTCTTTAGATTGCACCGATACGTGGTTGTTAGAACCAGATTCTAGAGAAGAGCATATTTATCTTTTCAGTATGATTGTGAAACACCAATTTAAGTTCTTCAGAGAGTGTGTTCCTTAACAGTCTCCACAGCAAGCTTGCCAAGTACTCGTCTGTTTGTTTCCCAGAGAACGGGATGTTTCCAGCCTCACAGATTTTATTTTTAAATAGTCTCTGAACTTTGGCTCATTAGGAGTGCCTTTTACATACCTCTGTTTCATGAACTCGGTCACGTCTCCTGATCTCGCCCTTTTATGGAGATCAGTGCTAGATGTATTTCCTAGAAAGTATATCCTTCTACACCTAGTAATACATTCTAATATTTTCTGGCATATACAAGCACAAACTGCATGTATGTTTCAGAATGAGCCACATACTGCCTCTGAATTCATTTACATTATCAATCACAATTATCCACAGCCCTCAGTCCAGACCTGTCTATCTACCCAGGTCCTGTACAGACTGAAAGTCCAGTCCCTGCCTGATTCTTTCCATTCACTTTCTAGTTACTGAGAGGGACAGAACACATCTTGAAGCAATAACAGCTTGCAATACATACTTTAAAAAATTAAAGTGCATCTCAGAGCCACGCAGATGCCAATGCAGACATTCCTGCTACTGCTGAGGGGCTGGACACTGGGGTATTGCTGCAGACCATACGGAAGATGAATTACAAACACTTACCTGCAGAACCCGCAGAACAGATGTGCACAATATTGCTGTTGGGTACGAAAATGCCATTAAATTGCTCTTTGGCTTTGGAGTAGCATGCAAAATAGACAGCTCTGTGGGGGAAAAAAAAAACAGGAGAAGAAAATCTATGTGATACTCATGACATCAAGTTAGACATGTTGCTATTTTACCCCCTCTAGAAGAACAAGACTCTTTCTCCAAAGGGGCCTCCATACGACTGCTTCCATCTGCAAGTATGAAGACATTTTTTCTCCTTGCAACACAATGCCACTATCTGACTTATCAACCACAAAGTAGAAATATTTCCCTTTCATACCAAGTCTGAGATGGGAGGCAACATGGTCTTGCAGATAAAGCAAGTTGGATTGAATCCTAACATCAGCTCTGGCATTAAATACCCGTTGCAACCTTGGGAAAGTCACATCCCTACTCTGAGCCTACGCCTTCCCTAAACTTGGTCAGAGCTACAGCCGCCTTAGCAGCACTTGGTACTTTAAACACTTAACCCTGGGCTGAAATGAAAAACAGTTTTACCCACCTGAAATCCCTACATAATGCATGCAAAAAGTAAAAACTCACAGCAAGATCTGCAACAGCCAGTGCTTTAATATTAGCTAGGCACAAGATCTTCAGCTCTGCCAAACACGGGACAGTCATAGGTATGTGTGGAAACCAAACATTAGGTGCCTGCAAGGCTTCCAAATACAACCACTATAGGTAGTTTTGTTGTTACTGTTTAGAAAAGAGTGGGGGGACCTTTGGGGTTACGTGGCAGCTTTGCAAGTCCATCCCCCTGACCCTCAGCTGCAGTTTTTCATTTGAGAAGAATTTAGGCAGTCAAGGACCAGACAGGTATTCCTGTTTCACCTTGCATCTAGCTCCTACTCAGTGTCTGGGAAACACTTATATATTCACAGGGAAGTGGTAGGCCTTATTAGAAAAATTAAAATATTAACCCTGCAGATATTTCTACAGTACCTTCCCCTGTTTTCTAAAGCATAAAGTCATTGCAAAAGCCACTTAAGTGACTTATTTAAACTACACCTTAATTTAAATTCTCCTTTAGTACTAGGCTAAAATATCCCCTGCCCCCCACTTTTTGTTTTTGAGGATAGCATCATAAACTAAGTTCCACTGATAACAGAAAGCACAGATCAAAAGAAGCAGCTAAGATACACACACACAAGTTTATAGAAGCCAGTAAAATACGAGAAACCTGTCAGATCCAGGTTTCATTTTTAGAAAGACAGGTACTGACTTTCATACCATTTCATCACTTTTTAGAAGAGAATATGAATACTGATGAGAAGCAAGTTCTGGATACATTTAGTGATTGATACATGTAACTGAAAGTGTCATCCAAGTATAAAGCAAATTTTAAAAATTATTTGCTGGCATATGCACGTCTGATACTCTTAAAAAATCTCAGCTTACAGATGGGAGAATTTTCTGACCTATTCTTCTCGATCACAGACTACAACATTCGGGTCGGTGCCTTAAACGTGTCTTTTAGCAAAAGTTTAACTATTTACCTTGATGGTGCAACTCCAACCAAGTTTGGACCCAGACCTCGGAAGAGCGACCTTGGTCCTTCTTTTTCCAGAATTGACCTTAAAATAAAAACAAACAGGGGAAAAAAATGGGTAGTATTTGGGTTAAAAGTTACATTTCTTGTTCTGGCAGGTGGTCAAAAGAACTGTGCTAAAGAAATAAGTATTAGTTGTGAACCTGTTAGCTCTCAAGCTACACAACAGACTTGAAAATTAGCAGAATTATAGACTCCTGGATAAAAGCCACTGTGCTGTAAAACTTCAGTGTGCTACAGACCAATGCGTGTTGTATGACAGAAGGTTATAATTTCCATTCTTTGAAAGCTGTCAGGAACTGAATTAAATAGTTTCATGGAGAATCCAATGCTAGTTGACTCTGATGAATACAGAATATTTTTGGCATTTTCTGTATCTAAGCAATTTAAGCAGCTCAGGAGTTTGTTGCCTGTATAGAGACATGGGAAAAAAAAAAAAAAGCCCTCTTCCCTTTCACAATTAGCTAGTCATGATTTTTTTCCCCAGAGTGAAAGCTGAATGCAGCACCATATTACAAGCTATGTCTCCCCAGGCAGTTCAGGGTAACTGTTCTGGTTCTGAGGACATTCTAAAGAGTTCACAGCATCCTTCCAAAGGAAACACCAAGCACAGAGGTTCTCCTGTGCATCACTGCCACACTCATGACCCGGTCTAAAGCAGGAAAACAACCAAATGATGTTTTCCTGCAATTCTGCAGTTGCTCCCGTCCAGGTTTCCAAAGCCATTTTCACCCATTTCCCCACACATCTCAGAAGGCATGTTCAAACTGGGCAGCTTCCTCAGCAGCTGTCAAGTTCTGTACAATACCTTGCTCAGGTGCCTCATTAAAAAAAGAGCTAACCTTACACAAATCTTTGCGCTATTAACAGGAGACACATTCACAAGGAACACTCTGACAGCCAAACACTAGGAAACAGCCAAGTGTTCACCAGTGACAGCCAGGTACGGTCCAGTAACCATCGGGATGTCAGTGCACAATCTGCTAGGCAGCAGCTCTCCACTTGAACTAAAGGCCCATCATGTGAAAACCATGCAATAAAATCCAGATAACACCAGGATCCAGGGGTAGTTCACATGCACCTGTTTGAAATGTCCATTTTTCAGAGTTTGCTTTCTAGGTCATTAGCACTGTTGGGAACGTTCCCCACAGGGTCCAAAAACAAGCTCATTAGACAGAAGAAGACATAGGAGCTTCTGAAATGCTTTTTCTGCAGTGGAGTTGAACTTTCTGTGTAAACTCCAGGGCTGAGTGTCTCCAAGGAGACAGATCCACCAACTACTTGTTCTTTGTCACTTAACAGTCACGACTGCAGCTTCCAGCTGGGGTGACTCATCAGAATCTTAAATGGATTAGACAAAAACAGCCTGTCCTTCTGGAGTGCTTTCTATTCAGCAGCAGGCTTAACTTGCCCTCCTGAGTACCTACTTTCGTTCTATTTACAGCAGTTAAGGGGCCTTCATACTCAACACCTTTAACTCACAGACAGATTCTATATGTACGGCTCTGAAGGGCTGCTTCTTTAGCCAGATGGTTTTCCTAAAACAGAAAATTCAGTTCACATCCAATTTGGTCATGCACACATGACCAGGCTTGAGAAAGGGATGGAAGAGTAAAAGAGATCTAACTTCCTCCTCTTTCTTCATGCACTTGTGTTTTATCACAAAGACCACAATCAGTAGCGTTATCTGTACTTCATGGATACTGCCACCAAGGGAATGACAGAGCATGATTATTTTGCTCTCACTTCTTAATCCTCTGGGGTAAACAGGTGAAAAGCTTGGTGATACATGCAGCTGAGCAATTCCTGAAGTAAAATGAACTCAGGATCATAGTCACCAAATTTAATGAGCTTAATAAATATATTAAATGGTTGACTCAATTTTAACCCCCTTTTTTAACTCCCTAAAAGGAGGATCTCAGAGAAAGATGGGAAGAGGAGATAAATTGAGAGCCTCGTGCCTCTAAGTTACCACTTCCTTGAGTCAGAGCTCTCTCAAGTCCAATGCTGCAAGTCAAAAAAAAAGTAGAAAGGGAAAAAAAGAGTTGAAAATCGAAGGCAATTGGCACTGCTTTACACTTTCAGTCACGGATTGCTCTAGATTCACCTCTGAATATACAAAGTGTTTGGCACGGGAAAGAAGCACTGTTTACAACACAGAAACTCAAGTCCCAGAATGACTCTAGCCATCTAGTTCTGCAGAGAATTTGAGTGAGCACTGTACTGTTATATAACCGCGCAGCTTCTCCCCAGGCAACCTGCCAAGTGTGTTGGCCTTCCATAAATCATTCAACTTGTTTTGCTAGTCAAGTTAGCTATTTTCTTTGGCATTTCTACTACCTGATCTAAGCAGGACCTCCTCTGCATTGCCCCATGGTGTGCCCAGTGATCCAAATGTGGCGTGCCTCAATGCATTTGCGTGAGGTCTGAACCAGATATTGTGCTTTGATAGGAAATATAATAGTAGAGATTTGTCCTTCAGAGTTGCTGGTAAAATTAGTCAGCAGTTCTAAGCGACACGATTTTACGTTTCATCTTCTTTATGAATACACATCTGAAAGGGGAACAGCTAGAGCATCAGCTGCTGCAATCCGAACCAAGAAAAGTGACTAAATAATACAGGTGTTGACAGGATTGATGCACAATAATAATTAGCTGAAGCAACATACTAACAGCAAACAGAAGAGATCTCATTAAGTCAGATACAGCTGAAGAAAAGATAAGAGCTTCCAAAGCACCAAGTATATTTTGGCAAGACTTCTTTTGCAAAAAGTGCCCTTCCCTGACTCCTCTAAGTTTCAGTTACAGATCATCCACACAACAGAGCAGACAAGCACAGCTTAAAATATATGGGATCACAGAATTCTGGAGGTCATCTGGTTCAAATGGATGCTAAAAGCAGGGCAGGCTTCAAAGACGGATCAGGGGCTGGCATGAATCACTAAGTGCAGAGAATCAGAAACATCATTACAGCACTGCTCCATTAAGGAGGAGAAAAGGCTACAGGCTCTCACTTCTAAATGAAGTTTCGAAGAGAGTTCGTGACAGGAAAGGGCTGAATTAAAACTCACCATCAAACAGGTAAATAGCTTGGGCAGCAATAGAAACAAGGATCTCTCACCAGCCACTCAAAGCAAACTGGGAATGGCTCCAGGAAAGAAAGACAAGGAGTACACAACTCAAGTTCAGTCCTTCATTGTACCAGGAACTGGCCCCAGCTAATAAGGATTACCTGTTCCACTGCTCAAAGGAGATAATAAACATGACAATTCCCAATAACACACAACAACTACACTCTCTGTCATTCAAAATAATAATAAATAAGTAAACCTTTCATCCAGAATATTTTCTATGATAGTTCCTGCAAGCTAAACAGTATCAAAAGTTTGTGGCACGTCCTGTGTATTGATCCTTACAATGTAATAACTACCAAAAAGCTTCAATCTGAAGAGCTGACAAAAATAACACTTCCAGATACTTACTCAAATCAATTTGCTTCGGAAAGCTTCTGAGTGCTAGAAGCAAATTTCCGTGGAAGTTTAAAGGAATACTCAGGAAACTTATCTGTGTTTTTAAAAGAATAATTTATCCTTTGACTGTTGAATGCAAAAGCCCAACTGACCTGCATCCTCCCAGTGCAAATCTGAAGCAAATTTTGCATTCCTTGTTTGCACTGAGGAATCGAAACTCAGATCACTGGTGTCAACTATCATCAAAGGACCGCAGGAACAGTACTCACTTGAGAACGCTGAAGAGCCCAGGTGATACAGACGTTGGTCTAACCATTCCTTCACCACTGATGGTCCCCAGCTGGACTTGCGGGTAGTAGACAGCCCGGAAGGCTAGCTTTGAAGATTGGAGCCTAGTCTTTATTACTTCTAAGGGACAAGTAAAGATGGCACCAACTGTTCCTCCACATCTGTAAAACACAAATTTAAACAGAAGACAGAGTCAGTAAAACATGGCTGCACAGATACACTGAATCACAAGAGCACTGAGTATAAGTATAAAAAAATATAAAGACTCGACTTCACTTGCTCCATGCTGTGGACAAATATTAAGAAGCAGGGCAGTTTTTCCATCAGGGAAAGGGAGACAGATCCCAAGCCCTGGAGGAGGGGAGAGAAGGTTGAGAAACACTTCTGATGACTAACGATGATCCCATGTAGTGATGAGGTTGGAGGGGTGAAACACAAAGACAATACCCAACCCCAACAAAAATCCATGACTGATCATCTGCTGGTGCCGGAGTCTGCCAGGACTTGGAATTCTGCCTGTAAAAACTTCAGAGGCACCCATGTTTCAGAGGTTGTGCTCCTTACACAGACACAGCCTTGGATGGATTTTTCCTACGGAAAGCAGGAATCTTGCAGATAAAAACAAGCAACTGGGGATTAGGACACTGTAGGCTGAAAACACAGCAATATAATCCTTCACCATTTCAGTACTTACGATCAAAACAGCTGCCTACAGAACTAGCAAAGAGAAAAATTATTGTAAATTAGGTCTTTTTAAAACAATGGATATCAACTTCTGGGGATACAGGAAGCTGCAAGGATGAGAGAGAGGGTGGAAAAACACAGTAACAGGGTTCCTGTTCTTTAGGCTACTAAAGATGAACAGAAATCCCAAAGTCTGCTAACATAAGCACAGAAATAATAGATATACACACACGTGTGCATGCAGTTATTATTATATATAACAACATAATAAAATAAACATACAATTTTATATATATATATATAAAAGAAAGATTCCATCCTGCAAAGATGACCCCTTACATTCGAGGTATCTAACAACCAACCTCATTTGAAAACAAACTCAGCAGGGGGCAGAAAGAATGGAAATTATGGTTTTAATAAGGACATTTAACTTGGTTTGCCCACTTGTGACACTTGCAACTTGTTATCCAGCCCTTATCACTGTCTCACTCCATTTGTTTTCCTATTCTGGGGCTTTTTCTCCCTCTTTCTTTAAGGCATGTCTTCTCCCTATAATTGGGTAATACTAGAACTGAAAACCAAGCTTCCAGCCACCAGCAACCTGCTGTTACAAACTCTCCTAATTCACACTCTGGACATAGAGACCTACTGTAAAAAATCAGTTTCGAGACATAATAGAAAATAATCAAATTTGAAACAGTACTGAGAATTTCCAGCACAGAGCTTTTACTTACCCCAGGGCTAACTGCTCTTTACCTTAGAGTTTCAACAAACCACATGTTCTGCATGACATTATGCGAGTTCCAAAACCTCTCCCGTTACACCTTTCCCAAAAAGGGAGGCTAAGGTTGCCAGTGCAGATCACACATCAGCTTGTTGTTACTGAGATCTGTTGATATCTGAATGTTCCAGCACAATGATGGAAAAGCAGCCATGACTTTTATCACTGGTGCAAAAAAGCTACAAAGATCTTCTTGGAATCAAACCAGTCCTGGATATCATTGCTGTTTGCTGCCATTGCCATACAGGGGAGCAAAAGCTGGAAGTTCCCAATGTTAGCAAACTGGCTGAATCAAAGAGTTGGCGGTTCACTGCATGAAAACAACGCGCTGTGCTTCATGTTCTGCCGCAAAAGCCTGAGGAGCAATGCCGGAGCCACCTGTTCCCTTGCTCCAAAAGCCCACGCTCTCATCTTTCTGTAGTCAGCGTGGCTCAGAAAAAGCCTACTGGGCCAACCACACAGAGTGCACAAGACCCTATTTCCATCCATCACCTTGAAAATGACTTGTCAAACCATTTCTCTCTCCACCTCTGTTGCTCTTTTGTTTTTGAAAGTCCCTTCTGTCAAACTTCACAGTTAAAAACAATTCTGAGGATGGCTAAAAAGCACTCTAAGTTTTATTAATCTAACAACTTGGGATGTAGGAAGACAACTCAAGAGTTCAGTTTTTTTCAAGGGCATTTACTACAACTGATCATATTGACAAAGAAATATTTTCTTTATTTACACAAGTTTCAAAGTATGTTATTCCTTCAAAAACCTGTGTTTAGACTTTCCTTAGAAAACAGCATGAGTCAATAACTTAATTTTCTTTGATGTTAATGTCAAACTAAGTAGCTTTCCCATGAGAGGGCGAACAAGAAAAAAATCCCATCCTTTGACTTGTACTTAAAAAAGCATTACTTGCTAGAGTCACAAGAACTTTGCATGAGTAAGTTTAGGAACAGAGAACTACAAAATGACACAAATAAAGGTGAAAACGGCATTGAAAGACTGGCAGAGAAATTCCAGCTGCGGATACATTTAGTTTAGAAATGCTTTATCTGGTGCCACTTACTCTGCTTGCTGAAATAGTGTGTCTTACATCAAAATATAACAGTTCTTTGCCAAACCCTAAAGACCCTGGATTCTAAATGCCGTGCTTCTCAGATACAAACATCCAACAGAAGAAACTGTTGTCACCCAGCCTGACAATCTCATTTAACAGCAACACTTCAATAAGTTTTTCCTTTAACTTCTTGCTTCTTCCTCTTCCCTGATGAAAGGGGAAAACTTGGCTGGAACTAGGGACAATCTATACATTCAGAGTGAAAGACAGTGTAAAGAAAAGATTTGCCTTCATCCCGTTAAATCACTTAAGCTTTGATTGATGAATACAGACACAAAGGTGTTTATGGGATGAGGTACAGAGCAGCTGCAGTGGTGTCACTTGGATCAAGAATGGCAGTGTTCACGGAGACCTTATCAGGTCTCTGATTATTTTGTGTACTGAACCAGGGCTTGGACACGAGCCTTTTGGTCTGTCAATACCACTCTGGGGGACATGGCTTCAGCTTATCTGTCCCTGTTTTGTTAGATGCGTCTCATGTTGCTCACGTGCTGTAACCTAGATCTCGGGGGAAACAGAAGGGCCAGGAGCAGTTTCTCCTGCAAAACTTTTCCTGTTCCCATAGTTAGGACTTGAAGCGGGAAGTGTTTTGAGGATACCTCTTGCAGATCCACACTGCCACCATCCCTACTACGTATATCCCACACAGATGCAAGCATTATAATTAACAGCCCAATAATCAACATCCTCAAAAAATGGCAAATCTGAGGGAGGTCGATGAAAATAATTTGATTTCTTTCATTCTCAGTTCATCTACCAATGACCCTACTGTGTTTTCCATCCTTGTTTATTTCACATTTATGAACATTAAAACAATGCTTTCACAGTAACACCTGATAAATTCAGAACACAAATTCCACGTCCTGTCTCTGACCTACCAGCTGCTCGGTCTAGAGTGACACCTTGCCATGCGGTTCTTCAACCTCTCTGGCATGTTCTCTCCTTCATCAGCTGTCTTGCCTTCCTGGCCTGCTCCTTGCCTTCCATCCTTTAAGTTCGATAATCCAGTTAATTTATGCAGCCTTTAATATTTAAGTACTTCTGGGAACGTATATGTAATCCTCCAATACTCAGCACAATGAATTAGTATCTGCATCATGAGTTTTAACAGCTCAGAGTTAATGTTGTCAGCGTGACATTTCAGAAAAAAGCGTTACCTAACAGAGCAATTCTCAGAATGTCAATAGCGTGCACACGTTATATCCCAAATATAAATAGAGCATATAGTTCAAGTCAGGACTTTGATGCATTAGACATCTTGTACAGATGAGCTGATTTTCCTCCACACGGAATTTTTTTTGCATCATATCCTGGTGTTGCTCTATTCCCTGGAAAGATGGCTGAAAATAACATGCTGTGCATAAAAGAAACACTTTGTACTCCTAGGGTGTTCCAAATGCCTTCATCTGGGAAGAAAGGAAAAACACCAACCAGCCTTCCCCAGCTACATAAACAGCCCTAAACCCTGACAGATTCAACTATGAATATGCAGCGAGGTAAATGTGATTTGGGAGGATCTAAAGCTGCAATCGAGGCAATACCTTCAAGTCTTCATCCTGATTAGGCTGAGGTTTTTAATGATACACCAGTGCGGAACTACAGATCTGGAGATGATGAGCAGTGTTCACTGCACCAGCATCTAGCAAAAAGCTCAGCAACGCCTAAAAAATGCCCTTAGTGGAAGGGAGAAACCTCCTCAGGAACAAAAAACCATGGTACACTCTTCTCGAGTCACGTGGCAAGCATTGAATGAGAGGTTCCCAGCTCTGCTCTGCATGCAGCACAGGTACGCAGCCCTCTCCAGAGCGCGCCACCCAGCAATTCATCAGCCCTGGCCCGTCGCATACTGCCAGAAAAACAGCGTTTGTCCTTCAGGCTACAAATACCTCCTCTGGCTACAGGATTGCCAGGCATATATTGCCACTGGAGCAGGAGAATGCGATTCTCTGCTTTTGTCATGTCCAAACAAAGAAATTAAGGAAAGCGCGGTTCATATCCTCGGGCCAAGAGTTAAGTGTTTATGGAGATATATCCTGTGCTATACATTAAGACCTGCAGAAAAAAAAATATTTGCTTCCATAAACAGAAAACATTCTGTTTAAAAACCATGCCAAGAATGTTAATCTCAAAATCCAATTACGACTTCTCTTGCTGCCAGCTTTCTATTTTTACAAAGCCCACCCCCAATATATCACTGACTTGCATATGAAATCAACTCCCAGCGCCCACTAGCACAATCGATACAGATGATGCCAAGGATCTTAATTAAGAGCAGGGCTTATTTCATCCGTCCTAAATTTAATCACTGAGCAATAGTCCTAATATGAATAACCGGACATCATGCTTGATGTTAAAGATTTGAAAATTAAAAAGCAAGAAAAAAGCATCCAAACCTTCAACGATCCTTCAGTAGAGAAGCACAGACTTCACCAAGGTTGCAAGGAAAGCTGATTGCCTGGTTAGAGGAGTCGTAACTCCTAACTCAGTCTGACAACATCGGGGAGTACCTCCTCCTCTGGCCACTGCTCTCACCATACAGAGCAGCTAATTTTTGGTGGCCAGGAGTCAACTGAAACACAAGAGGAGAATTAGTGCAAACTGTCTGGCAGCTATACTTAACGGGCCACCTTAAGAACCAGGTTGACAACCACAATTCAGCTCACGCCTCGTGGATTACACTACATACTGCTTCAAACCTCAAAACACAGCTTGAAAATCATCTGGTACTACTGTCTGGACCCCTCCGATGGATGCAGGACTCTGTCCCAGTGAATTCAGTGGCACGACCAGTGCTTAACACTTCACTGCACTAACACTGCATCTGTTTTCCTGGTTGTTGACAGAGGATCGTGTCTGTGAAGGCAGATCAAGGAGATCTCAAGGTGAGCAGCATATTCACAGCCAGTGCTACACAAGTTTTCCCTGAGACTGTACTTGCGATAGGAATTTCATTTTGTTTTTCTCAAGCATACCACATGGTCTAGCATGAAATGCACAGCACAAACAGCAGGGCAGGTTGCATCTTTGATATTTCAGTATTGCATCATCAAGACTGTAAGCAAAACAAACTCCTGCATTCTCAGAAGCCGTAGGAAAGCCAACTTCAAAGCAATACAGACTGTTCTTCACGCCCCAGTTTTCAGATATTAAGCATTCAATGTATTTCCAGCTAACAAGGCTGTCATCAGGTGTGAATATTCTTGCAAGCACTTACTGCGTTCCTCAGGCTGATGCACTGTTAATGAATTATATAAAGCACATGAAAACCTAAACTAGATAAAGGACTGGAAGAGAGTGAATCTCTCTATGAAGTCTAGGTCTGTCCTGGACCACACGCAGCACAACAGACGTCCTTCGGGTGAAGACTGCTTCTGTCCATTTTACACATGGAAACAATATCTCCCAAATGGTTCGTTAGCAGTAGTACATCGCGTAACAATCAACATCTGTGGGAGCTGTATATAGCGCCGTACCCATAACTCATGTGGTTACTACTCTGAGGAGCAGCTTTACGCTAGTTCTGTTATTTGTGCTTTACACTCTCACAAACTGAGGTCAACCCCAACACTTCAAACAAGAATCTCAGTGACCTCATGCATTAAACACCCCTTGGCGCAACTGAGACAATCCACGTATGCATGTGAAGACAGGTGTCAATGTCTTCAAAGCAGCTTCCTATTATCGGTCTTTCCAAAGTATCTTCCAGCTCTTTTCCAGGTGGCTTAAGAAGGCTTTAGGATCTCAGGTTGCTTTCAGAGCAGCAAGTGAGTTACAGACTCAGGCCTCAATACCAAGACAGAAAAAGTCACAAACATGGTTATATTCACAGAGCACAGTTTCCCCATCTTGAATAAAACTGCTCAAGAAGAGACATCACAGAGAGCTTCTATGAAATCAAGGTAAGAAGTTTGTTCCTAGCTTTTTCAGGTATTCTGCCAGTTCTGTGAAAATCTCTGCAGCCTCTAAATATCACTTGCTAGAATCCCTGTAGTAAACAGAATTATTCCAGCTGGAGAGACAACATGGAGTCACCTCTGCTGAAGCCTGAGCCAAGCTTTGTCCCCAAACAAAAACAAGCAAGAACTCCACTGACTTCAGCAGGGAAGGAAGAACCCAGACTTGTAAACATGCTTACATCTGTTGTGCAACTTAAGCATCATTCTGTTTGTTGCTTCTGAAATCTTCCCTGCCCTCAGAGACATTTTCCCATCAACATCCCAAGACCTTTTGGTTTGCTGTTATTAATGTAAGCCTTAAAAGGAAGGAACAGAAATAAGAGGAAGCCAAGAACTGTCTGCCTGTAAGTAAGTCGGCCTGCTTTTCTGTGCAGACATAAGGGTGTTGTATTACATCTCCTCAGCATCTGACACACCGCCGCATACTCACCTTCGCAAGAAGCTAACATAATACCAATAATAAATCTCTAACAACATTATTTTAAGTGAATGAGCTTCATCTGCAGAAAATATTTCACAACAGAACAAAGCTTAGCATCTTACACAATTTATAAAGCATTCAGAGCTTCCAACACGTTCTGCTGAAGGAGGTAATTTTATCCAAGGACCTGGTTGTGCAGGAACTCCACCGCACAATACAACCCGTTTATTAAGGCTTAATAGGATTCTAACAGAAAGTGTAAATGCAAAGGTATTGGAAAGATCAATTACTCAGAGACTATTGCTCGAAGATAAACACAGTAATAATTCTAAAATTCCAAAACTGAATACCTTGCGTGACGGTTTGAAACTGACATTCATTTTCTTGCTCCACCCAGTGAGCCCCAGAAGTCTGCATTTCTTACTTGAAAAGCAGAGGTAATAGCATTAGTAGACACATACAGAATACATGAGCTCAGGGCCTTGAACAGGGAACCGCTCTGAAATAAACTCTTTTGGGATGGTGGGTGGGAAGGTAACATATTATACACACGTACCCTTATTTGTATAGGGCAAACACTTCAGCATAAGCTGGTGCACAAGAAGAGAAACTGAATTTGCTGTCTCATTTTCCTTTCTGTAACATCACAGCCAGATAAGTGATAGTGCACTTTTCGGTGCCACTTTAAATAAGAAGCTATTTTTCAAAGGCCTGCATACCCTACAAGGCCATCTCTCTCCTCCATGCTATATTTTCATCACTGCTTTAAAAATGGATCACTCTTACAACACACAGGTCAGGAGGATATTCTCTGTTGTGTTTCCATTCTTTCCTTCCATGCGCCATCAAAAACAGCTTGGACCTAATGGCTTTCTAGGTATACTGCAGAAACTGTTTATTAGGATCCTTGGAGAAGGTGGTGGGTACACTAAATGACTAAAGAAGATGCTGAACATCCATTGCGAGATTAAAACACCAGTGAGTTTAAAATTCCCCTTTATTTATTGTGCAAGGAGTTATGTGAGGACACCTAGAGTTCTGGAGAGGCATTGTTACTACCCAAACTAGTTGCATGTGTACATCCAGCTCCCATTTCTGACACAGCCTCCAGGCACTGGTCTAATACAAAGAGGGGGAAAAAGAAACAGGGGGAGAGAATATTTACAACAATACATAATAGTTGAGCCAGCAGGAGGGCCGTGTCTCTTTAAAACTCAGAAAAACTGGTTTTAATATTCGTATTAAATGAATTTACTGCTCCATGCACGTCAGAGGAGACTGAAGTTTAGTAACAGAAGAAACAATGGTGTACTATTAAACAGATTAAACCCAACAATAGGTTTCATGGGGGCTTCCTAACTGTTGTCAGCTGGCAGTCACTACAGAGTATCCCACTACTTAAGTCTAAATAACTGAAAAAGGGATTTTTCATAAGGACAGAAGTACATGGAACAGCAATTACGAGCTGTATATTAGGTGACTGTTTATTTACTTTACACCATAAAATGATCTTACAGGACTACAATTAAAACTCACGTGGTACATTATTTTACACGGGTTGGTTTTCATTTTCGTTTGTTTGTTTTAAGCCTCACACAACAAAAATAAGCAGTTGACAACTCCTTGAAAGAGCCTGAAGCGGCCCAGCAGGCCACCCACGAGTACCAGGACCTTCTCTCCCTTTTTTTTTTTAATACTTCCTTGTCGGCACAACCACACGGACCAAGAATCACAGAGCCGGGGCTCTGTGGCCATCCCCAGAGCTCATTAACGCCCTGCAGACACCCCCATGCCGCACAAAACCACGCTGCGGCCCACTCCGCGGCCCCCAGCTCCCACCCGCCGCAGCGGGGCCAGCCGTGAGGGCAGCACCAGCCCAAATTACGGCTTTTTGTTAATTAACCGCCGGCCGGGCGGCCGCGCGCCCTCAGGCGGCCCCGCTCCGGCCCCCCCTAACGGCTGCCGCCTCCCTCAGGGGGCCGTCAGCGCCCCTGGGCCCTTCCCCGCCCGGCATGGCCTCGGCGGGAGCGGCCGCCCGGTGCCCTGCACTCACCCCCCGGCGAAGAGGTGCAGCAGGGTGTTCTCCTGAGGGGCGCCCGCCATGCCGCCGGCGGTCCCGGTGCCGGTGCCGCCGCCTCAGGATCCGGCTGGGCGGGCGCTCAGCATAGGAGGCCGGGCCGCGGCACGCACGAGATGGCGGCGGGCGGCGCCTCACGGCGGCAGTCCCGGCCCGCCCCGGCCCGCCTCGCGGCTCAGGCCGCCCTCCCAAGTGCCCAAGGTTTCCCCAGTGCCCGAGGATTCCCGAAATGTCACAGATCCACAGAGTCACGGAACGGTTGTGGTTGGAAGGGACCTCTGGAGATCATCCAGTCCAACCGCCTGCCGAGCGGGGTCACCCAGAGCACGCAGGATGGCATCCAGGCGGGTTCTGGGTATCTCCAGAGAAGGAGACTCCACAATCTCTCTAGGCAACTGTTCCAGGGCTCTGTCACCCTCACAATAAAGAAGTGCCCCCTCATATTGAGCTGGAACACCCTGTGTTTCAGTTTGTGTCCATTGCCTCTTGTCCTGTTGCCAGGCTCCACTGAGAAGAGTCTGGCCCCATCCCCTTGACACGCTCCCTTAAATTATTTATACACATTGCTAAGATCCCCTCTCAGCCTTCTCTTCTCCAAGCTAAACAGGCCCAGCTCTCTCAGCCTGTCCTTGTACAACAGGTGCTCCAGTCCTCTAATCCTCTTATTAGCCCTCTGCTGGACTCACTCCAGGAGCTCCATGTCCCTCTTGGACTGGGGAGCCCAGAACTGGCCACAAAACTCCAGGTGTGGCCTCACCAGGGCTGAGTAGAGGGGGAAGCTCTTTTGGTTTTGTGTTAATATCAGGAACTGAGGAAACACCCCAGTTATTTCACTAGACACACAAAAAATGAAAGCTCTGTTAGTGTATTCAAAACCTGCAGCTTTCCTCCAGTCCTTTGAATGGCCTGGGGGAAAGCTCAGATGCTCGCAGTGCTGGGCAAGTGATCCGCTGGGTGTTTCTGAGAGGTGGCTCGACACTGAGCTTTAGCAGGCTTTATATTTAAGGGGCACATGACATCAAGCGTTTAAAATTTGCACTCCCCTAAAGTCAGTGGAAGACCTTTGGCCCAGTGCAATGATTTACACTCATCTGTAGGATAGATGCCATCAATTTATATGCTGTGGATTAATTTCACGGCCAGGACTTTTAGGAATGTCTGGCTTTTTACATTAAAGCTAAAATCCTGGGAAAAAGATTAACATGTACAAAAAGACCCTTGGTCTGCACATTTTCCATATACACAAGTTTTCTATTATCATGACAACGGGCTTGAACGAACAGCCTCCTAGTTTGAATTCAGATCCAGACATGAACCTCATGCCTCCCGTATGGCACAGGCCAAAATTCCCAATCTTCAAATTGTTGGAAGCTGGGGTTTGAAGGCTGGGTGTGCACACTCCCAGAGCTTAGGCTTCAGCCTACTTGGAGGAAAACGTGGCTTAAGGGTTAAAACCAAGAAGTGGAGCAGTACCTGGGTCCACACTGGGGGCAGTGCTGTTGGTGTGGGCCTTCTTGGATCCTCAGTCTTGAAAGAACTGTCCTAGACCTTTCTGGTTTTGAGGTGCTGATGATGAACCCCAAGGCGCTATAAAGAACGTTTACCTTTAAGAGTTCTTGTGTGGTGGCTGGAGGGTAATGATTTACTGAAGCAGAATCAGTCTAGCAGACAGGGGTGATGGGATCCCTAGTCTACAGCATTTGTTGAGACTAAGGGATGAATACAGCATTAAGTGCAAATAGGATCTGAGGCTATGTTACAGCTCTGGCCACCTGGTTCCCATGCAAGCCAGAATCCCAAGGATCCCAAGCTGTCATCAAGATTCTGTAAAGTTACTCTTTGTAATGATGTAGAATTTACACCAGAGATCCATACAGTGACATGGATTTGGTAGCTGTTAATATAGAGAGGAAGCTGGTCCTGTGAAATGGTGAGATAACTGAAGAGCTTTCTTTCAAGTGTAATCCCAACAGATCATGAAAATTAATCAAAGAATAGAAAGATCTGGAGAGTAGATGACTCAGAAGAGAGCTGGTACCCTTTGCAGGGTTATTGGAAGTCGGATGACTCTTTTAACACCTCTCTTTTGTTTGCTGGTGGTAGTGATTCAGCCACCATGTGATATTTGGAGGCCCACCTTGTTTGTAGTGTCTCTTCCCAGCCAATAAAACCACTGACCTTATCACAATGACAAAAGCATCCGGGTAGGTATATGGATTGAGAAAGCACACCTAGGCACCTGATAACATCAAGATGACCAGAACTGGCTGTAAGGACTCCTTTGCTAAGACTTCCTGCGAAATGCAAGTGGCGCACATTCACACGCAAGTAGATAAGGGTTTGCATAAGCACACGTATATACCAGTGAAAGCTGGGCCCAGTGTTCTTTACATCTACAAACTACAAATGCACAAAGGCAGGAGCACCAGCCTTTCCTATTCATGCACACAAAGCACTTATGCTTACATACACAAACAGGGATAGAGCTTGGCCAAGCATTTTCCTACATGCCCAACCACAAGAGCTCTCCCCACAACAAAACCGGTTTTGAGCCCCAGTTTCATGCTCCCAGTCCCACAGAAACAAAGCAGCCCTTCTCACAGTACATGTACAAACACTTGTCTGTGGGTAGCTGTGAGGTGGCAGGAGGTTATTTCTAACCCACCAGCAAATTCAGGAAAACATTTCCTAGGTCAAATGGGTCGGTTAAGCCTGGGGAGGTGCCAGGCAGTCTCTTACAGCATGGAACCAGGATGCTGGACCTGAGTGACAGAAGAAAATCTACTTCAGGCAGAGGGGAGAAGGGAGAAGTTGCTCTTAATGAACAACAGTGAATGAGGTGTAGGAAAGGTCAGCTGTTTTAGGGTCACAGAGAAGCGGGGGAAGCCGATCCTGCAGAATGCGCACGTGGGACGGGTGCCCTTTCCCTCAGCTTGTTTTGTTCTATTGCTGTTCCCTTGCTCTTTCCCTGCCCTTATGCTGCGCACACCGAGGAATCTCTTGCAGCTGTCAGTTGGTAACTGGGCAGTGGGCTCGTCTGCAAGGCAGAAGGCCAGACAAGAGCAGGAGCAGCTGCCAGACCGGAGGGAAGCGTCAGCGCTCTTGTCTTGGGCGGCAGCCCACGCAGGGGGTGTGCGGGAGGCGTAGGCTCTAGACAGCCACTCATCGACCAGCTTCCCAGAAAACCCTCTGCACAAGGGTTTCTAGCAGGGCTGCCTGTGCCCTGAGACCTGGGCAAGGATGTGGCCAGAGCTGAGCTGTTTTTAAATGCTGCCATTTCGAGGCAGTTCACTGGCTGGCATGGTGGGGTCACGCATGCAGGAGGGAGGTCAGGTCGCTCCTCTCAGCATTAAAGCTGTAGGGCCTCATTTCCATTTCCTCTGTTTCTGTGTGAGCGAGGCTGAGGTGGGATACATGAAAGTCAGCAAACGTTATACTGTTCATAACATTTGGTCCAATGTATGTTCTGCATCCCATGGACCCTTATAAATGCAAAGACGAGCAGCTATAGAAAATATCCAGGGCAGCCAGCAGCGCAGTGCTTCCCTGTCTGCCTGCCACGTGAAATTTATCAGGTCTAGAAAGCCTTCTTTACTCAGCTCTTACAGAGCCATCTTCCCTCATTTTATGCCCTTTCATACTGCCAGAGACATACAGCAGCCTTTGAGGCTTGGTGCTTGAGCTCTCATAATTCATGTAGAAGCAATGTAAGGGACATCTGCCTCCTGGAGCAGCAGAACTGACTACGAGTTGGCTCCTTGGCCATTGTCTCTACCGCCCAGCACAGCAACGTAGGTGTCTAGACTCCAGCTTAGTTTAACACATTTCAGCAGCTGACATAGGGTGTTTTAGGCAAGTACCAAGACCATCTACCAGTGAACACTTCCCTAGGTTAGCACTTTCTGCTTAGTTCTCTATTTGCTATTAGGTATGCGAACACATATCCCAAATTTATCCCCACTAAGAATCTTTAGTAGCAAGTTACAAGGTACTGGGAGTTTTTACAAAGACAGTAAAGCAATTACAGGCAAGGCTACTTATGGACAGCACTGCCTCTAATGAATAGTAATTAAATAGGAGGACTCTACACAAACACAGAATCATAATCATAGAATATCCCAAGTTGGAAGGGACCCACAAGGAGTCCAACTCCTCGCTCCCCGCAGGACCACCCAAATAGCAAATCATACTTCTCAGAGCATTGCCCAAATATTTCTTGAACTCCAACAGGCTCAGTGCTGTGACCGTGTCCCCGGGGAGTCTGTTCCCGTTCCCAACCACCTACTTGGTAAATAATCTTTTCCTACCATCCAACCCGGACCTCCCCTGACGCAGCTTCATGCCATTCCCTCAGGCTCTATATTGCTGGTCATCAGAGGGATGAGACCAGCACCTCCCCTGTAATGCCATACTGGTTGGATCCAGTATTTTGATTAAAACTTTGTTTTTTCACCTGATGGTTGGTCTACTGTACAGGCATTTTTTAAAGTACAGATGTGTTCACAGAGCCCCCTGGTGGAAGTACCATTTAGGAGCACAGATTTTTTATTTATTTTTTTTCTTCCAGGACATCATTATCAGCTTCTGAAAATGATATAAATTATGGTGGTAAAAGTATTCTTCCATCACCAGACCCGAATTTAGCAGGGTCTTTGCTAGTCTATCTAGGTGAATGACAGCTTATGGTTTTCCATTTTACTTGGTGGTAAACTGTCTTTGTGAAATTCACTCTTACCATATTTACCATTGCCAGCAGCAAAGTGGAAGCAGTATAAGACACTAATCTAATTGTCTTGTCAAGCTCATTAAGGAGTCTGTTAATACAGTTCTGGCTAGGTGCCTTGACTGAGCGGCTTGAATGTGTGCAAAGCTGCAAGTGAAGCCTGTTTACCTGGGGACCATTGCCACCCAACTTAACAGCTACATGTTACTGGCAGCTGTATCGAGCACATGAGGCTCCAGACATTTCTGCCATGTATTTCTGCATTGGCTAGAAACTTATTCCTGGAGCACAGTTCAGCCGAATTGATGCTAGTAGGCCAGAGGAGGTATAAATTTCCTGGAGCAACATATAAGCTAAATTTGTACATCATTCCTTAGCCTGGAACGCTTGTCTACCTTCTGGACTAAAGAATAATTGCAGCTGTGCTTTCCTCTAGTTCTCATTCCCCAGCAGAGAGCACTGTAAGACCAATGTTAGAAGCAGAGCCACCTTAGGGCAGTGAGAAGTTAGGCATATAAGGTTGATCTTTAACAGATCCTGTGCGTTTTCTCTGCCTGCACCTCCAGTTTTGCCTATATATGCCTATCATCCTGTCTGGACACTTTGAAGACACCCTGTCTTGTGGCTCTTGTTCCTGTCCATGAAACACATCTCAAAGGGGAAATCAGTCCTAAAAAGCTCAGGTGGCCATAACTTTTTCTGAAGCCCTAGAAAAGAAAGCCATAAATACTGTCTGAGCATCTTGCTGTTTTGACCAGGACAGCAAAAATATTACCTGCTTCCTGGCTGCCATCACCTTTACTTTCGTTTTCCTTTGCCAGGCGGAATGAGAGGTATGTTGGCTTGCATCTGCTTGCCTCAACAGCTGTACCGATGGTGTGCACAGGAGCTGGCTCTCCTTCTCCATCATCGTTTTCCTGTATAGCTCTGAAAATGACAAAAACATTGCTTGGTTTGTGCATGTAGTCCAGTATCTCACACTGTTTCGCACCCTCTAGGATATTGTTAGAAAGCCATTCTCTTTCTCGGTTTAGCCACCCATTGAATTTGAGCTCTTGGGGTACCCCACACTAACAGGTGTCTGCTCTTCCAGCACACAGAGCGCTTCACCTATGGGACCTGAAAGAACACTGCAGAGTGCAGGTATTCACTCCAGGAGCTGCGGCTACAGGCAGAGAAATCAAAGAGGAAGACAGGTCTTGTGGTTATGCTATGACTGCATCAAAGCAGCAGGAGAGTGGGCCAGATCTGGGAAAAGCACTATGTTCCAGACACTGTTTTTATAGCATGTAGAGTATTTCTAGGGAATTTCACGAGGATAAATGTGCACAGAAGCACTGTGGCCTCCGCAGATCAGACACCACAGGAGCCACATCAGGGGAAGTTCCTGAAGTACTCACTTGCCAGTACAGCACGAACCCAACCAGGAAAGGGTCGAGCTGGCTGTTCATGGGACTTGTTTTGTCTGGTGGCTTCCTACAAACTGGAGCAAGGACTCACCAACTTGTTCCACATCATTAGCAGCTGGCATCTTCCCAACCATTACCAGCCTTGTCTGGATTTCACCCAGCAGTTTTGAGATGAAAGACACCGCAGCACCACTGCGCTCACTGTTTTAGGTCCTAATCCAGCTCCCACTGAAGTCAGTTACTCTTTTTCCACTGACTGCAGCTGGAGCTGGGTCAGACATTTCTGTAACAGTTTTGTCTCAAGTCCTCAGCTAGCTGAAACATTGCTAAAATAGTCCAACGCAACAGATACATGCCTGCAACTCAGCTATTTTCTGGCATTCAGATCAAAACCAGCAACAGAGTCGAGCAAGATCATGAGGAATTATGTTTCTTCCCTGAAGATCCTGAATGTCTGAACTGAAAGCAGCCAAAGCACCTGGTGAAAGGAATCTGGAATTGTGCAGTAAGTGGGTGTCTATCAGGAGGTGGATACATATCTGAATCTCTGTTCTCTTTTCCAAAGTGCATCCCTGCCAGGAGCACCATCAAAGCCATAACTCCGGTGGTAATGAAGATACTAATATCGCTCAGCTGCCCTGGGAATGGCTGAGGTCATTGCTCGTATTTTGAGCGGGGCCTTGGGAGAAGCATATGCCTAAAAGAGGATCCAAAGTCCAAGGATTTAGGAGCATGCAGGATGTATGTTTTTATAAACATAGCGAGGAGACGCTTCACCTGGCTATTCTGTCAGCAAAACCTTGTTGAGAGTACTTTGAGTGATTAACCTACCAGCCTAAAGGCCCTGAGTGTACACACACAACTTGAATTCCTTCTACCTGTCGCATCGTGCAGTGCGTGATCATTGACTCCCTCTGCTTTACACGGGGAAAGCTAAAACACCAAGGCAGCCAGCACAAAATGAGCAAGCAGAGATGAGGCCAGGCGGAGACCGGCTTGCCCAGAGGTCAGCAGTTGTCTGCCACAACATGTGTGCCTCCCAGTCGGCTCTGCTCAGACGCTACGAACGGAGGGCCTGGGTTGCTACAAGACTTGGCCGCTGTTACTAAACATCTTGTCGTTGCTGAAACGGGCTCCGTTCCACTTTCAGGACCTTGAGGACAGACAGACTTCAGGCATCTGCTACCATTTTAAATGCCGCGTCGCGCAACCACTGCAGGGCTGACCCAACACCAGGAGCGGCAGGCTGTCAGCACAGGAACAAGAAGGGCGCTCAAGAGAATGAGAAACTGGGTAAAATTAAAACTGACAAAAGAAAACATTCTTTTTCCACACTGACATGGAACTGGATTTAGGAGCTTGTGGTAAGAGGATGCCACCGAAGCCAAGAATTTACAGTCTTTTGTTTTTGTCTCGGGAAGAATAGGAGGTGCAATCGGTCGGAAGGAGTGACTGACGGCCCTGAGAGCCCTGGGTTATTGCAGAGTGAAAACACTGCCCGTGTACAGCCTGGCTCAGCACTGACCGAGAGCTGCCAGCCATTGACTGCGGGAAGAACATCTCCATGTCTGCTGTCAGCGTACGGAAATCCTGCTGTCTTGTAGCTATGTTTATGCTGTGGGCAAGGATGACCTGTAGCATAACACCGAGACACCTCGGTAGCTTTCCATCTAAAGGATGAATGAAACTCCTGGAGGCCTGTGATGAATACCAGGAGCCCACAAGTGCCTTTTCCCAAGAGCCAGCATTACAGAGGTGCGGCGGGTGAGCAGAGTTCCTCCACCCATGGTGGTTCAGTGCAAACATAGCCAACACAGCCAAATAAAGGTAGTAAACCCAATTTCCAGGAAATGACAAGGGGAGGGATGGAAAAGAGGAGCACCATCCCTATTCAGGAACCCGCTTCCCTTCATCCCCATAGCCAGCTTCTCTGCAGACAACATGAGGGCTAATAGGAAACATATGGGAGGAGAGCCTGGGATCCAGGGCTCCAGGACAAGCAGCCGAAGCACTGAGGAGCTACCTGGACCCCATTCAGGAGTGAGCTCAGCGATCAAACATCTCATGAATGGGGAGTGGGCTGGGTGGGGGACTTAAAAGGTACAGGGCTCCAGTTCAGTGCTTCCCACCCTCCCAGGGCAACACGCCAGTCTGAGAGGAACTTTCCAGCTCCAGCACAGCAAAGCATGAGTGTCACTAACCATACCCAGCATCTTCCACGCAACGTCTCTCTCTTTACCTTCCCATCCCAGTTAAATTGCTAGAGTTGGACTCATATTAAGCTATTAGGGTTCCAGCGTGCTAGTCCATTCCCTGGTCTCAAGCTCTGAAGCCTTAAGGTGCATCCATGATGTTACACCTGCAAGCAACGGAGCAGTAGAGAAATGAAATGCCCTTGAACTTTCGTAGAGCTGAGGACTGAGTTCAGAGGCCACAGCTCAACCCCTCTATGGAATTTGCTAGAGGCAGATTCTTCTGCCTCCCTGAGGACAGCATGTAGGTTCAAATAAACCCTACATCCTCCTTTCTGCTCCATCTTTTTTTCGCCTCTTTCCTTCTCTTTGGATTTTCAGCTTTTTGTCCATCCCAAGTACAAAGCAACCATTATCAAAGCCCAGCACTCTACAATTAAATAAGACCCAGTGAAATATGTGACTTAGCAGACACGGGACAGCTGTAGAAGAGCAACTAGGCAGCCAATATACAGCCATATACAGACAATGTACCCACTGCCATTTTTAGCTGTAAATTCACCTGAGTACCTCAATTCACTACGCTTTG
Organism: Anser anser; assembly: GCF_964211835.1. Lineage (NCBI taxonomy): Eukaryota > Metazoa > Chordata > Aves > Anseriformes > Anatidae > Anser > Anser anser. The sequence continues at coordinate 4,449,302 of NC_139738.1, read as the reverse complement.
GGTTAGAAAAGCACTGGCATTAGACAACGTGATTAGACCATGGCCTGCATAATGACCTGGGGTCTCATAAAATGTTTGTGCCATTCCCAATGTCCCACTGACTTTCTGGAAACCTGGAATATTCCCTGCATGATGTCTAATCAGGGTGTAATCTCTTTGGAGTGGGTGCTGAGTCTCTCCAGAGCTTAGCAAGAGGGGACAATGTCCTTGCTGGGGCCTTCAGATGATGCTGTAATGCAAAGGAACAACATGAGCATCACACAGAGCAATTGGAGTTGCTTCCAATTTAAACCACAATATGATGTTTATGGACTGCATCACCTACACGCTCTCTCCATTCTCCAAGTGGAATTATAGCAGAAACAAGGTGGAGGAAATTTTCCAATGTGACAGCGATCTGAATATATATATATATATTTTTTTTTTTTCCCTGTGTCTGTGCTTCTCTGCAATTTAACTAACAAAATACTTGCAATGAAATATGCTTCTTCTCAACAATACCTCCCACCTCCCTGGATTTGCACATCATTACTCAATTGAATCTTTCTCTTAAAAATAAAAAGGTTTCTTTTAAGAGGAAAAATTAATTTAAGTAAGGGTGGAATGCACAGAGGAGATGACCTCAGTGACCAAACACTCTGCTGTTCTATTAGCTAACTTCAGCAGAAAGTGCTTAGCAAAATGGCTGCCCATCCCATCAGATTTATTACGTTGCACATATGTTATTTTATTATCATTAGCTTAACTTTAAATGATCCTTTCCAACCTTTCCTGTCTCTTGATTTTGCTGTCCTCACTCCAGAATTAAGCAACATGGTTGCAAACAAACATTTTCCATGCCTTACCATACAAGGTTCCTTATGCTATTCCAGGACTGCTTCCTATAACTCCTCCCTGACATCCTGATTCTGCCATCAAGTCTGTGCACAGATCCCCTGAAATTAATGAGGCTCCAGCTACAACATCAAAGATCTGGTGACCTCTAAATTTAGCTCAGTAAACCTTTTTGTCCAACGTGGCTCAAAAAATGCTTGGTCTAATAGCCCAAGATTAGGATGAAGTTTTATAGAAACAAGAGCAATAATTGCTATGATTCAAACATATGGTTTCCTGCATTTGTATTTTTATTCAGTGGATGAGGATTTTCATTTAAATAAGCTCTGCAATGTTTAAATCTGGATACAAAAGCAACGAGCCAACATGAATCTTAAGATACCGCAATAAACGCCACAAGGACTGGGTGTCCTATTGTTACAGCTTTATTAGCCCTGCCTCTTTTCCCATAAATTTGACACTGTTGATCAGCAGATCCTTCCAGAAATCCCCCTTAGAACAAGGAGGGGGGGGGGGTGGAGGGGGGAGATTTCTACATTGCAATGCCCTGAAATATCTCAGGATTTCTCCTGAGACCAAACACAGGAAGAATACAGAGGTCAAGGAGATTTCAGGGCTCAGTCCTTTGCTTTTTTCCTGATGCTGAAGGGCTACATCAGTGTCATTGCTGTAATAAGCTTCCTCAGTCTCATTAGTCCCCATTTACACAACCAACCTGTTAATCTTCAAGTACAACCAGGACCCTCTGTGAGACGGGGCTCTGCTCTCTATCAGAGGTTTCACTGTCATATGTGATGCTGCAAGACTTTAGAGCTTTTGCTCTGCTTGGACCACCAGCCTGGACTGTAAATCCTCCTGCAATGTGGCCTGCTGCCTCTCTTCCTACTCTAAAGGAGCTCTTTAATACTCCTGGAGTGTGTACAGGCATTGTGTTTGTGTGTTTAATTGCAACCATGGCTATTTTATTGCTATTTTAGTGTGCTTTTTCCTTTTTGTCCCTTTGTAATCTTGTTGTGTGGCTAGGCTGGTCTTACTTGATGAGAGATGGTTTCATTAACACTCTGCAGCTTCCCACTCTCCTCCCAACCTGTGTGCTTTTGCAGAAGGATAGCTATTTACAAAGAAAGTGGTGTACACCATTAATATAACTCCACACTTCTGCACAGATGTTGGAAGAGCCGGTGAGCTAGCACAGGCTGAAGCATCCACAGTATGGAGACCTCACCTGGTTCCATATCTCTTTGCTGATAAGACAAGATAAATGCATGGCAGTGGAAGGGGTGGGCTGCCACGGACCACAGGGGTTCTGTAGGTAGATTTATGCTGGGGCTGCAGAGAGCCTGGATCAAGCCTCTCTCCTGCATGTGGTTAAGAAAAAAGCAAGGGAAGGAGAGAGGAAATGAATACAATAGAGAACTTGAAATAAAAGCATTTTATATCATCTCCTATAAAACAACCCATAAATCCCTGCCCTCCTGCTCCACCCCTCACATGTTTTTCATTTTACTGGCTGGCTGAAAAGCAGAGAAGTGTAGGGTACAAAGCACATATTCTTGGTGGGAGAGGCTCCCCCCTTCCCTACACACTTCCCACTGACACCTTGTGCCTGTGCCTACAGCACGGCATTCTCTTCTGGTGAGTAATCAAAACATAGAGGAATCCAACATCTCTCTGCCATCTGCATTTCTCTAATTCCTCCTGCCTGGGGACCTCTGTCCCTGCACCAGCATCCTCAGCAGCCTTTGTGCAGTGCAGGGGAAAGGCACTCGCTTGGGCAGAGCTGCTGGGACTTCTCAGCCACCAGGGTAAACCCCACGGGGCCAGCGGGAAGTCCCCAGGCACGCAGATCTGTCACTGCAGCGATGTTGTGCAAGGTTCCTACAGAACACAGAGGGGGTTAGCCAGGGTCTTCCACAAACCGCCCCTACGCTCAGGGTACTCACAGCGCTTTGCAGGCGTTCATCTCCCCAGGTGATGCAGCAGCCACTAAGGTTTTTGGCAGAGAGCGGCAGAGAATTTACTTCTTTCCTGGAATCTGCTGACTTATTTAAGTAGATATTCTGGGTAGGTCTCTAATGCCTGAACAGAACCTGAACATCCACAGTGCTGTATAAATGCTATTCATTACTTCCAGCAGAGTTGGATAAACAAAGATGCTGATAGTTTACATCCAGCATTTCTAGCTATGAGAATTCTGCTGTTAAAGAGAAATTAGAGTGGAACCCACTAGAGAAACGTGCAGCTCAAGATCCCCATGCTCCACAGGGTCTCAGAGCCCTCCGAAGCTCTCGAGGGGGTGCAATGCTGTCACTGCTAGCACGGAGGCTTGCAGGGAGGCTTTCCTTGCTAACAAGAGAAGTCACAGGCAGCAAACAACTTCCAAGATCAGCCAGGTTTCGTTCCACTCTTCCCACCTCCACCCCAAGCACTCCTCACCAGAAACAATGATCCAGTGTAATTCCAGGAGCCATCCAAACAGAGAGGGAGTGAAAACACCTGCCTGATTTACACAGAAATGTAAGTTGCTTTTTTTTTAACATCTGGTAGGACAAGCTCCAGTGAGAACATCTTGTTCAGAGTCAGAAGTCTGGATCAGGTTTATCCCAGTGTCCTCCACCTCACTGGGTGGGGACCCACACCAGCTGATACCCATCTTCTCCAACCTGCTGGTGAGCTACGCCATCAGCCCTGGACTGTGTCAGACCTCAGCTCCAGCCCTCCTGGGATGAGAGCTGGGGCTTGTTACCATGGCTGTTTGGCATGCAACAAACCTGGGGATGACTCTGTGTGTCTGTAAGAGCCACGCAGACGACTACAGTTCAGATCAAGGCTGGGTGCGGGTGGAGGGAATGTGCTTTAGCAGCTCACTATACAATGGCTGTTGCATTTTCCACTTCTCCCAGCACTGATGGGTGTCAGTCTGGCTTTGGCACGGGTATCCAGACCAAACCATCTGTCCACTACACTGTGCAAGCTACCACCCTAACACTCAGCTTTTCCTGGCCTAGCAGGTAGCAGTCTGCTGGTGTTTCCCCTCAGAACCACTTACACATTTTTTAACTTTAGACCTTGCCGTAAATGGATTCTGCACCTGGACCTGCTGGCAAACTGGGAAGTTCTCTAGGCTTTTCTTGAAACTCGTGTCACTTCCAGACGTGGTCCTTCAGCCCATACTTTTTTTTCTATTGTGCTGGTCAAGCCAATCCACAAGGGAAACGCTGGAGAGGCTCTAGATGCCACCACAGCTGTCATAACTTTTTATCTGATCCTCAGGTTGCCACTGCAATTTTGATCCCGTGGTGCAGGGTACCCTTCTGGCACCCAGCCCATGACCTACATGGTTCACAGTCGAAGGGGATGAGGCAAGTAAAAGAAGGATAATTATTCCTGTTTTATAGCTGGGAAGAAGTGCCTGGAGGAGCTGGCAAGCTGCTGACTGCAGGGTGAGGCACTGCCTGATCTCATGGTGTGCTGGCTGCTGTGAGGAACATGCCCACTGGCAAACTGTGACCCCGTGCCAAACGCTATCATTTGATGTAGTTCGTGCTTTTCTTGTCTCTGACTGAAACCATGAGGAAAGGCAAAGGATGAGAATGAGTTAACAGGGAAGGGGCAGCAGCATAAGCAGATTTAAAAAAGAAATTAGTCACTGCGTTCAAGGCAAATGGCAGCCTGTTGATATATCCCACCCAAAGGGGACTGAAAGAAAGTGACCTCATGCTGCTTGTCAAACACAATCCCATCCCTCCCATGACTACCTAATGCTACAGCTCCATCTGTCTGGAAGCAAGTCCCCGCTGCACCAGGGCCAGCTTTACTGTAGAGAAAGAACAGTGCTGGTAATTTTTAATGACCATATATTATACAATCTACCCTGGTCTAGGCATTTTCCAGTAAATCTAGGAACAGCAAACAAATACAAACGTCCTGTGCTGTAACATGTCTGTGATGCAGAATGGCTGAGTGCTTAGGAACAAGTTTGTGATGTGATTTCTATACACCCTGTGCAGAACAACTTATTTCATCAGGACATTGCTATTGCGCCTACAGACCTAGTCAGGGACCTGGATCCTCAGCGTATTATGTGCTACACAACCAGACAAACAGGACGATCTCTGCCTTGGATTTGCTGTTTGGATTGTGTGTAATGCTTTCAGTGAGCACAGTCCAGACAGGCAGGGCAAATTGCAGCCGTGATCCCAGCAGTACCTGCTGCATCCTGTGCATCTGATGAACCCTATGAGAGCTCACCACAGATCATCACCTGGGCAAGGAAGGCAGACCTGCAGAAAGTGTCAACCCCTCTTATCCAGGAGCACGGACACAGAAGAAAGGCTGCCACTTCTCCACAGCCTCCTGCTCTTCCCTTCTCCCTCCCATTTCTCCAGCATCTAAAAATCCAGGGGCTGCCTTCTGCTTCTCCTCTGAGCCAAACTTGTCACAGCAAAGCAAGACACAAGCCGTGGCTGAGCCATGCATGTCGTACCCAGGCTATTTTCATGCAGAAGGCCATCCTCTGTCCCCAGTTACTAGCATTCAGACCCACCTACCTGACCACAGTCCTGGACCAACGTGGCAGAGTTGCAGCTTGCCCTAGAGCTTTCCATTTCTTTTGCTTAGTTTCAAGGCAGAACTCAAAAAGTAACCTGTCATTGACTAAAGTCTAGCAAAGCTCTTGGGTGCAAGGCACCCAGATTACTGCTCAGAGACTGTAAGCAGCGTGCCAGGAGACTGTACCACCACCAGGACACTTGGGAAGCAGTCTGTGTGCAAACCTTTCCTCTTGTATATGTTTAACGGAGCCATCCAGAGCCTGGTTAAGGGCACAGATAACTCCGAGAGCTGGCCGGCAGTAGCAGGTGGCTGGGTGTGATGAAGCAGGAGGCCATCTGAAAGGCCCAGGGCACCACGGTGCCTCTGCCTGGGTGTAGTTTGTCAAGAGCTCTGAGCGCAGGTTGAGCTTCAGCCAATTTGGCTTGTACAAGTAGCTTTTCACTGAGGATTTTATGGGGCTCCCTGGGACAATGGGCAGTGGCAGCCCCCTTTCCCCCGCCTCATCTCCCTGACGCTAAGTTATTTTGCAATTATTATTTGAAGTCAATGTTTAGCTGTTGCCCAGGTAACAGCTCAAACATGCCTCACCTCATGGCCTCCCTGCAGCTTCGCGTGGCTGCTGGAGAGCTGGGAAGCAGACTTAGTGCCAGGCGCAGAGGAAATGAGCTCTGCAGCCTCCCCAGGACATCCCAAAACATTGGAGAGCTTGGAGGAGAAACATCCCCAGCCAGATTCCTGGGCAGGCACCTCATTCAGCGCACAGCGCCTGACACAAAGCCCACAGCACCCCCCACACCCTTCAGGATCTCCAAACACACGCAAGTCCACGAGGCAAACCCAGCCCAGCTCATGCCGCTCCCATTGCTACCTCTCTCCTACCTGCACAGGCAGCCCCCATGACATATCCTCTAGAAAGTACACGTCCTTTGACATACGCTAGTATTACTTACAGCCAAGTGTGTAATCCTGCAGTACGTACTCTGTCCTCCTGAGCCACAGCCTGAATCGAGGTGGGTGAACTCAAACACACAGCCTTGCAGACCATGCGAGGGGTTAAGAAGCTGGAACGAAGACCGTGGCAGGCACTCAGCAATCCGGTACTGCTAACGCAGGCAGCTCACTCGCTGAAGCCACAAGGAACATCCTCTACGTAAAGTAGGTAACGCCAAGGCTGATGTCCCTTCTGCAGCCTTCGTATCAAATGTGCTCAGCTTCCTAGTCAAAACACAGCTCTTGTAGTGTCGCAAGCTCAACCTGCTATCAGGAAATGAAATAAACACATCCACATGTTGCTTTGAACATCATGAGCGAATGAGGGTGAACAGGACTTGAAGTGCTGGGGCCTTGCATGTGTTTCTAGCTGAGTGCACAAGGAAGCAAAGAGCAATCAGGTTACCAGCAACAGCATGCAGGAGGCTCTTAAGTGCTGTGCCCCTGGTGTTGCCAGTCCTTGCTGGAATGGGGGGCAGGGAACAGGCCAAACAGGGAAACCAAAGCCATTTTAGCAGTTTCAATTCCTCCATGCTCATAAATCCACAGAGGTATGTTTTTGTGTGTGTGTTATCTCCGTGGCAGCAGTTGCACTGTAGCTCACACTTTAGCTTGTGTCTGCAAACTGAGATGCTTCCTGCCCAAGCGTGTTGTTGCAGTTTAGTTAAGTGCTGGCTGTGCACTTCCAGCACCCCAAAGAACTTCTTTTCTTTCTTTTCCTATTCCTCCTCCCCTGTTCCCCAAATCAGTAAGTGCGGGATCAGTCCCTGAGAAACTCAGAACATTCCTTCTTGGCACCCTACAGACTCCAGTGCAGATTTACAAGATGAGGATTTACCACCCAGCCACACTGAGACCTGAGACCTGAGTGGTAGCACTTCTGCACCAGATCATGTCTGATATGTGCCAGATCTCACGCCTTCTGGGCATCAAAAGCTCCCGTCAGCTATTTTGAAGAAAAGTACACAGGAATCCAAGGTGAGGCCTCTTGTACTGAATAGATGGAAATCTTTCCCCACCAGAAATAATCGCTGCTTGGATGCTTTTTCCCAGTCAGGCACTGGCAAAGCAATCCCTGGGAATTCTTCGATAGTTTTAAATACCGTGAGATGATGGTGGGGTTCCAAAATATATTGTTTTTGAACTGTTATTCAATTCATTTTACTGTCCCCCTGCTGGGAGCCTTGCTATGAGGGAATGTTTACCTCCATGAATGGGAGCAGATTTCAGATTACTGAAGAGCTGAGTGATTTTTGCCAGCACAACTGCAACTTAAGTTTGCTTCGTATTTTTCTTTGCTTTTTAAGACTAATCTCAGAGTGGTCACGCAAGTTGTCTGGGCACTGTCACAGTTGGGGGAGCAAAGTACCAGCATCTACTGTGATTTTCCATGAAAGAGGAGATTTCTCATGCGTGTCTTTGCCTTTTCTTCCCCCTTGCAAGCAAGAGAAGCATTGCAAAAAGACTTCTGGAATATTTGCAGCTCAATAATACAAAAGGAGCCAGCGTTGTCAGAAAACTCAATTGCTGGGGCCGAAAAGTAAATTAAGTCTCCCACAATCTTCTCTATGCATCATGGCAGGGAAGAATCTGCTCCTGTGTCCTTCTGACAATAACCAAAAGCCCATCTCTCATGGCTAAAACAACTCCATTGCCATCTCCTTGCAGCAGCATGGAGAACCCTCTGGTGTGGCAAGGTACAAGCTGATTTTGCTTGGATCCACATAAGAGGCCAGCTAGATGTGATATGGCATAAAAGCAAAGGAGCTGCAGTGCTCCCCTGAATGGGAACATGCTCACTTTATCTTCCTAAGGTTTGTAAAAGGTTCACCGTTTCCAATGCATTACCAGGGATTTTTCAGGGACTAATTGGCAGTCCTGCTGTCCGTGCTGTTGGGAGCGCTGTTTGCCCACATGGCACACAGATAAGGTGTAGCATGGGGCATCCAGGTGATGTTTGTCCCATGTGCTCAGTAGTAACCCACGAAGGGGGGCGAGCAACAGAAAGGAGAGTCTTTGGTTCTTTGCAGCTTGGGAGGGTGCAGCACACGAGCTGCCAGGAAGGGTGCTGATGTAGTTGTTCCCCTCTTCGTGCAGGAGAATAAACCAGGTGACCTCTCAAAGGCTTATTCTGGGATGCGATGATTCAGCACCCCCACGCTGACACTTCCCCCTCACAGCTGCATTTATGGCTCTCAGATGAGGGATTTGGCCCACTGAGATAATGCTGTGGCTCACTGCACTACCCACTTCTTTCTCTGTCTAAATGCGGTTCGGTTGCCTGGGATGACATTTCCCGCAGGTCAGATGGACAGGAGATAGGAACCCGTCTCTGCTGAGTCCCCCCTTCGCATTGCAGAGAAAGCAGCAGACACTGAAAAGCAGAGGGCCCTGGCGTGTGTACCAGTGTGAAATGGGACTCAGCATAGGGAGATGGCATGTTCTTGCAACACAGAATTTTGTCTTGCTGAACCTCCTTCCACTGCACATAATGGAAGATGGTCTCTTGCTGTGGACCCTTGCAAAGTCACCAGACATAACTACAGCTGTAAGTAGGAGGTGTTTGCCCCCCACTTTACCTGTGTTGGACTGCAGAGAATCAGAGGCCCAAGTTTATAGCTAGAGAGAAACTGAGTAAGGCTAATCTCTTGGATTAGGAAAACAGCCTCCTTAAAAGCGTGCTGGGGAGAAGGGACATTCTCCTAGCAAAAGCACTAAGGATTCAGTCCTTTGACCTTTCTCTGACTTCTAGGTTGAGCTAACATTTGGGCAGTATACTTTCTGCTTGGATAATCCATCTCCACCTATGAGTGACAGTGACATCTCTGTGTCGAGGGCAGAGGTTTGTAGGACTCGACAGATGTTTGTCCGGTGCGTGGGATTCTCAGGGGAAAGTACTGTGTTTGTGCAAGCTATTATTAAAGCCAATTATGTCTGTAAAAGTTTCTTTCCGGGATGGAAGGTTGAGGTGTCTCATGACATGCAAGTCACACAAAGGACACAGATGGATATTTATTGCCACACGAGTCCAACCTCACTCTTCCCTTTCTGCTCCCCTACCGTCCCCTGCAGAACCGGTTCCCCCCACCTCGAGGCAGTAACCTAAAACCCTCTGTAACAAGATGAAGAAAGAAGAGGGAAGAACTGTCATGTCCAGCTCTTGATGCGACACTCCTTTCCCTGAAGGGCAGTACCCGAGGAAGACTTGACATGGAGACTTCCTTCACCCTGTTGTCATTGATCCTGTCACTTTGCCTGGCTCTCTCAGCCAGCCTGTCTCATGAGGTCTCCATGTTCTAAGAGGTTTGGGTCATGAAGAGCCACCAGACATGACTGGGCCACGGTACGATAACATAACAGAGCTGCTGTCTGGTGAAGTGTGTAAGAGTTAAACCCCTATCTGATTCCTGCATCACGGCCAAGCTGGAATCAAAATCATGTTATGAACTTGCTGTAAGGGTACAGTTTCAAAGGAAGCCAGAGAGCTGGCTGAAAGCTCAGACTTCCAGGCAAATAATAACACAATGTGCTACCATCCCATTTCAGACCAAGAGCTCAAAGAGGTCCATAGATATTAACCCTCCAGTCAATCAATTTTATACTTAAATAGACCAGAATTCTGGAACACATCATTCTGTCACTCTTCTGTCTCCTCAGTTAGATCTTTAGGTGACATTGTCAGCTCAGGGCAACGTCACTCAAACCTCGCTTAACAGTGGACTGGATCTATGAGGCATGAAATTGAAGTAATTGCAAGGGGCTGCTAAGGTTGTATGTTCATAATGACTTCCTCAAAACCTGAGCAGCCTACAGGCTTTATGTTCTTCTGTTTTCCAGGTGCAATACAGATTCCGAGTTCTGATACTGTCATGAATTTGCCAGTTCTTAGGCTTGTGAGAGAGCTGCTGTCACTCAATTCACTGGACAGGGTCAAGCTATCAGTAGAGTATCCTTGTGAGTGTTACCTGCTGAATATGGACATTCTTGCTGTTGTGATTGAACGGATATTTGCCTAAATCTCAGGCTCTGGCTGAGCCATTCAGCTGTTCCTCATTCTTTTAATCTCTTACAGCAACAGGATTTATTCTTTAAGAAAAACCTACTGCAGCTCAAAGTTATCAGTGAGCTGTAGTCAGTCTGTGCCTTGCTAGAGTATATGTATGGGGTTAGACAGCAATCTCAACTCCTGTTATGTACCATTCCCAAAAACACTACTCCCACCGTTTGGATAACTTCTTCCTATCTCCAGTCAGTTGTGACCTCTGCCCTTGGGTCTGTGGTACCCTACATTCAGCACACTGATGTATAAATAACTTCGCTTCTCATCGTGTCTGAATGCTGTTTATACCCCACTGCCTGCCACGTCATGTGCCAAGGTTATAAATACACCACTGCGTCTAGACTGTATCTAAACTTGGCATTGAGTACCCAAGTTCATGAGAGGAGCAGTTTCATCTGTTAGCACAAAGGGGTGCCCCAATGTGTTTGATCAGGGGTCCAGAGGGGACTTGGCAGGGGAACTCTCTCCTCCTGCCATGCCAGAGCAGCACTGGCCCTGCTTTCTGAAGGGGCCTTGGAAACTCTCTTCCTCTCCTGCTCCAAAGCTACCGGGCACCCAGCCCAAAGGAAATACCTGACCTTATCCTTTCCTGATGTGCTTCAATGCACCATTGAGTGCAAGAGGCCCGAAACATCACAGACTCACCTTCACTAGCACGGACAGATCCAAGCTGAGGCTGGACTTGGGCTGGCAAGGCAGACTGAGGCACGGGTGCAGGGAATGCTGTAAGACGCTGGAAAGGAAGAACAAACAGGCATTAGCTGCCTGTTAAAGCCAAGCTGATACAGCTGCAGCAGTAGCCTCTGTCACAAGCAAAACCAATGTCTTTCACCATGCAATGTGTGAGTAGTAACATGTATTTTTGGCTAAAGGACAGTGAAACCTTACAGCCAGATTACCTGTACCTGTGCAAGGGACGCTGCATGAAATCCTTCCCACTTCTGTGTTTTATTTGGAGGATAGGAGTGCTCTTGGCATATTACGGGGCTGTTATGTGATGGTTGAATGACAGATGAAAGGATCACATATCACATCAGGGCACTGGCTGTAAATATATTTTGTGCCAACATTGGCCAGACCCATGTGAAAACTCACTGGACCATGACCTTAGGAAGTAGCAAGCTAAAGCCTGGTTGACTCCACAGGCTGGCTCTGTGCTGTACAGCCCAGCTCCTATCTAACTCACAAAGGCCACAGCAATCCCTGAAGGAAAAGGGAATCAGGACAGACTTTTGTTGCCTGACTGTGAACATGAAGCAACTCGTTGTGGTTAAATCTTTTATGATGGGACAGGTAGACTAACAAAGAGAGACATTTCTCCTAGTTATATTCAATCACTGGTGAAAGAAAGAAAAGGAAAGACAATCAGAAAGGAAGGATGGGAGACTTTTTTCTTACTTGCTTATTACAGAGCAGATGATTAAAATGAATACATCAATAAATAAACAGAAGATCAGTCATTTCAACTTTTTTTTTGATTTAAGGATGCCCTAAAAATTTCCCAGTGGAAATGCTCTCTCCTGACAAGTGAAAAGTAATCCTTCTAACTGTTAACTTTTCTTCTTAGCTACTTTGGCAGATGCCTCAGAAGTAGATAGCAGATTTATGGGTTTCAGGCTAAAAAATACTGGCGTATGACTTAAATTCATCAGCTTGGATGACATTTTACATACTGTCTAAAACTAAAATCCCCATCTTACAGCTCCAGATCTTATTTCATCTGCATCTATGAGGCCAGATGTATTTGTGAATATTTCCCCCACTCTAAATCAGCAATTTGTTGTGTGTTTGTACAATACTATCATCAGGTAGGGGAGAGAATGAGCCCACTGTGTTCAATGTGTCCAGTTTCCAGCACCGCAGAGCTCTAAGCAGATGCAAACATCTGAGCATCTCAGAGAAGCTACAACCCATCTGCACTTTTACACGTGAAGGCCAGAAAGTGCTGTTGCCTTTGTCTGGGCCAACCATCTGTGTGGCACAGATCATCGCTTTTTTGACTTCTAGCGTAACATCAACCAAAGTGCTGAAACTTTGCAGGCATGAAAAATAGGAAAGAAAAAAACGTGTGAGAGAGACAGAGGCAGGGAGAAATAATAAAAGAGATCAATCTTCCTCATGCCCCCTCTTCTTCCTCCCCTTCCCCTTTTCTATCCTTGTCAAGCAGCTGCAGGGCATTACTTGGTTTGTGCTGGACTGAGAGGATGCTGCCAGGTCAGCAGGATATATTGTCCATTGAGACACAAGGAGTATTATTTAGTCTAGAGACTCTCAAAGGAAATATCCATTTGCACGTGAAAAATCTCTGGAATTCCATTTGCTCTCTCCAGTGTCCCTGTATCTTGCAACCTCCAAATGCAATTGCTGCTTTCTCCATCCTCTGCTGGTTCTGGGCTTCAGCAGCTCTTTGTTCAGCTGAACTAACAATGGGTTTTTGCCTGCACCAGGCATGTTAAATAGCAGGTTGAAATAGATTTTTCTATTTCTGTAATTTCTAAAACCTCTTTTTCCTGTTTCTTTTTGGATTCACTTCTGGGTTCAGCTAGAGCTGTACTCTAGTCCTGCTCTGTTTTCATTTCCTTCATTGCAAAAATAGCTTAAAACTGTCTAAGAAACTGGAGTGGCCTGCAATACCATAGCAGCTGAGTGTCCAAGTACTATAAGAGCATTATATTTGTAGTGCCTCTGCGAGGTGGGACACTGCATTGTCCCTTGGCATGTGTAGAGAGAAAGGGCGTTTGTCTAAGGTCAGACATAACATCTGTGAAGGTGAAAGGGGCTGAATATGCATCTCTCAAGTTGCAGAGAGAAAACAACCAAGGAGGGGGCAGACGGGGAAATATTCCAACAAGCAAGGCACATTGCTCATTGTAATATCTCTAGGTGTCAGCTAGCTAAAAAAGCTAACCCACACTTTTGCTTTTATTTTTTAAGAGGACTAAACGGACTAAATTAGGACTAAAAGGACTGAAAACAAGCTATTTCTCAGAGTACCTGATTTTCAGTCACCCTCAAAAATTCCATGTTCCAATCTCACCCTCACCCCTGCACCCACAGTAACCTGCTGGATGATTGAGTGTAATGCCAAAGAAATGAACGTCATCCCACAGTGATCTTCGTCTACTCAGTTTTTCACCATCAGGGTGGAGCTCAGTGGCACCCAGAAATACAAGGCAGTAGGGCTACGTGGATAGCCAGTGAAAGTTCCTGCTAAGGTTCTCTCCTTCATGGCTTCCTTCCCTCACAGCAGTGAGGAGGGGAAGGTAGCTGTGTGAATGTTGTACTTTACTTCTAGAGGCTGCACATCTGGGAGAAGCAGGCAGTCCTGCTAGAAAGGTGATTTCCCTCTAGACCAGCCTGTAACTTTGACTCCTCTCACAGCTCAGGGATAGAGGGTCCTCTGAAAGCCAGGAGGCAGACAGTTAAAGAACAGTGGCATAAAGGATATGATGGCAAAGCTGCAGCAGCCTTCCTCCAGGTGTCCATTACACAAACTTTCCAGCCAGACAGCTGGCTCTGGTCTCTCCCTTTCTCTATAACTTGGGCATCCTTCGGCCCAAGTTTTCTCTGGAAACCCGGAGTAATGGACACCTGCTTCTATGCTGCTTCCACTCTGCCATCAATACCAAATGAACAGCTCAGTGTAAAAAGGTCTGGGAAGTCTGACAGCATGCTAAACAGATTTTCTCTGTCCAGCAAACCGGGCGAGTTGGTAAACAGGTAGAGCTGAGAGCACCTAAGCTCCTTGATGAATGCAGACCACAGCTATATGAACACAATTCAGGCCTCCACGGACTTGGATAAAGTGAGAGTCGTATCATAGGAAATCAGGGGAAGAGAGAGGATCTTGGACACTAAAGCAGCCTTCAAAGGCTTCTTCCCCTTCCAACCAGGAAGGGAAGTGGGAAGGGCATCTTAAAAGAGCCAGTAACCTAGCAGCGATTGTGTAGAAAAAGAATGGCCGAAAGGCAGCCTCCCACTTTGATGTGCAGTTAGGGTGCAGCAGCAGCGTTCCCACGCTGCCCTGTACAACCAGCTGCAGTGCATCTGGCACGTCTGGGCCTTGTTTCTCTCTCTGTACGTCTCCTTTATTTCTGCAGAGAGGACCGGGTGGGGTGCCCTAAACCACTAACGTCTGGCTTCCTCCCCACAGCCCTTTCCTGCAGGCCTAAGAGACCTGTGAAACCCAAGCATGAGTACGTGGAAATGAGGAGGAGAAACGACAGGCACCCAGGACAAGCTGAGGAAGCCTGTATATGCAATGCCCAGGGCTTGTGTTCAGTTCTCCCAATCCCCAAGACTCCTTCCTGGTGAGCAGAAGAGGCACTCATCAAAACCTGAAACTCTGAGGGCTGAGGTTTTCCCCCCACTGCTCCTTCCAGCTCCCTGAGCAGCAGGACGGCAGCTGGCCTCAAGGCTTTAAAGATGACAAAAGCACCCAGCCGCTTTGCAGGGAGGTGACAGGTGACAGTCCTAGCAGCTGCAGCAAGACCACGATGCCATGTTCAGCTAGATTTCAGAGAGCTCCGCGCTGAACTCTCCAGGCTCCCCGCAGCTGTCCCTGCAGCTGTGCTCAGGTTTCCCTTATTCCCCTTCCAGGAATATCAGTGACACACCCGGCTCTCTCAAGGCTATATAATGCCCTTTCACCATCTCCTGCAGTGGCCCGCCCTTACCTGGAGAGGAATGAGATCTCCCTGCAGGGCCATCCATCCCTGGCACGAGTCCCTCAGCTCAGGTGAGGGAAATGCCGAAAGGTGTGGCCCACGCTTGCCCAAGGACACCAGAGCCAGAACCTCGCTGTACCCACGCACGCTTTCCCTTCATCCCTTCCCAAAGCCCTCGCGCTTCCCCAGGCTCCTTGCTGGAGATCTGTATCATTGTATTCCCTGTCTTATTATTAAGATTTATCTTTTAACGAGCCCACTGAGATCACTGCAGTGACGCACTTGCCCACTGATGTCATCACCCTCACCACAGCTTCCAAGGCATTTTTGAGTCATTCTCTTGCCATACAAGCAGAGCCGTGTGGCTTAATAATAAAAACACCTTCCCCTCCCACAGCAGCAGCCACTCAAGGACTGGGAGTGAGCAAGCTCACAGGCATGGAGCTGGTGCTGGGAAAGAGAGAGCCCGGAGAAGAGATTTGCAGCCATCTCTTACCCATTCTGGGCTGGCAAAGCTTGGCTGAGGCCTTTCCTTCAATTCTTTGCTGTAGGACTTTTCTCTTTTAACTCGTCATTTTCATTTCTTTTATTTTCCTTTCTTTTCAACTCCCTTTTTCATTCTTCCTTGAGAACAAACCCCGGTGAATCCAAATCCATCTTTTCAAACTGTGACAGAAGGAGACAGAGGTTAATCAAGAACACGAGCGCCCATCCCTACCTTCAACAGCCACCCTTAGCCATGAGCAAGAGGGGCACTCTGGATCCTGTGACAATTTAGATAAATAACACCTGCCAAGGCGTTATTTACACCAGAGCAGCTCCCCGAAGCAAGCTACAAATGGTTAAAGCAGCAGTGGGACACTGCAGGGCTGGGTGGCACCGCGGCCGGTCTGCCTGCTGTGCAGGATCTCAGCTCCTCTGCTACGGCTCCAGCCGAGCTGATGGGATCACATCATCCATGAGGTAAATAGTGACGGACCAAACCCAACCTTTGTTCCTCTCGGGGTGGAAACAGCCCCGGCATTTCCAGTGCTGCAAAGCTGCCAACAGGATTTTGGCTGACCCAGAACCTTTGCCTCTTCTCAGAACCAACCAAGCAGAGGACATGAAGTTTTTTCCACTCAACCTCACTGGTCATTTAATGTAAAGACATCAGTTTCTTAGCGTGCACATTTCATTAGTAGCGGAGCAGAGAAATAGAAATGACAAAAACAAAAAAATCTGCAATTCAAGCTTCGGATTTTTTTCTGACCCAAAAAATACAGCAAATTCAGAGTGATGCTGGGTGTTGTGATTCTCACTGCATTTCTCCCTTGCCTGCCAGAGAGCAGATTCCTCCCCTCTGCATGCTACTCTCCTGAGAGCTGGGCTAGGGAAGACTCTTGCTTAACTGTTGCCATCAGTAGATTTATTACACAGCAGATCAACAGCTCCAAATATATATGAGTTAGGAAGCAGCTAATCCTTTGCAGGAAACAATTAGCATGTTACATTGCGTGCCTTGCCCTGGTCTTTCTTTAAAAGATTGCTGTTGGTCACTACCTCTGAAGCTAGACTTCAATATCCACTGGATCTCAACACCTGTTACCACAACCCTTTTTTATGACCTTTCACACAACCTCACCACCACAGGTGGGTCCCGATCTCTATATAGATGTAAATAGCTAACAGCAAAGTAGAGCCTACATGGATAACTGCACAGCAGTTTTCAGGTTTCTAAGTACATTCCACTTGTTTCACAATCAGGAACTTCCAGGGCATTGTACTAACGTACATCGACCTCACAGCACCTTGGAGGAGTAACTCAGGTGTAAGGTGTACCTCAGGAACAAGGAGGAAACATCACGTTTACATAAGGCTGTCACGTAAAGCAGCAACACTTCAGCAGCATGCAAATATTGCTAGGAAATTCTTAGGACTGGATAGAAAGGAAATGATACAAAGCATCTAGATCCAACACACTTTCTGTTTTTAAAGATTCCTGAGAAGTTAATACATGCACACAAGGAAGACAGGGCTAATTCTGCTTTACACAACCCCTTTTTTCTCCTGTAATCTTCCTAGGAATTTTACGTCAATGCTTTGTACATTGCTCATTTTCAGTGCTAAAGGTTATCTGATTCCGTAGATAGACAGTAAATGGCACTGTAAAGCAAGGACATCTTTCAACACTATGGATCATTTACCTATTTAGGGAGCCCTTGTGAACGTCAAACCATATACAACGGAACAGCAATGTCCTGCTGAGATATTCGCTGGCTACCTTATCACCTCGTGCTCTGCTCCCGTAATTAGGGACAGCTTCCCAGAAGGTGCAGTCGTGGATCCATGTGCTTTGGTGAAGAGCCATGATAGCTTGCATTTCACTCCTTCGATCTACACGCTATGTGGGTACCATGAGGGTCCTCTCAGTGATTCTGAGTGCATTTATTTGGCTGGACCATGGCCTCACTTGCAAAGGAGAAGAGAGGAGAGTTCTTGGCAATTTGCTTATTCTTGTTGCAAAAACACAACTTCTGACCTGGTTTCTCCCCCCGCTTGGTGTGCAGACACTGACCGTAGCCTCGTGATAAGGAAATCATTGTTGAGAAGTTATAAATAGCTATCAGACTGGGGTCACTGAGTCTGTGTTACTCACAGCAGATGTGTCAGCCAACATTCTTCCACCAGGAAACTGCATTTCCCACTCTTGGTCTGTCTCACTCTCTCCTCCCTTCCTAAAGGTGTCTGCACCGCAGGGTATTAACACCTCTCTTTCCAAGTTCTCTTCCTTTCCTGTTCCCATTCTCTTTCTTTACCTCAGCGTGGCAGGGTGTGAGATGCACAGACACTCACTACAGGGATGACACCGCCCATCAGGATCCTCTCCTGTCCGGACACTACCGTTTGGAAAGTGCATTCTGCCATAAAACAGGGAGATTTCTAACCAGTGCTGCTCTCGTGACAGTAATTAAGGTAATTAAAGTACCGTGTTCAGTAAAGAATCTACAGTCAGGTCATAGCAGTGAGTCAGAGTAGAGAGAAATGAATAAGGGATGGCAAGTCACAAGGCTGAACTGCCCCCAGACAAACTCCCCCGGGCTGGGTAACATATATCAGAATTATCAGTGAATCCATCGAGGAAAGGGCAGTGCTGCACGTGTCAAGTTGTCCCTTTGTCACAGCCCACGGGGCCGGGAAACTGAAATTGAGATTAGGTCATTCTAAGGAAGAAAAGAAAAAGCTGGGAGGGTAACGGTGCTGGTTCCAAGGACTCAGCTGATATTACAGAGAAATTAGCATTACATAATTGCATTTTATGGAGACCGAGGGGCAGACGGAAGGGAGGACAATGTGCTGTTTTCCCCTGAAGTATCTGTACCAGCTATTCTCAGAAGTCACTGAGCAGAAGATTCAATTGCAAGAGTTCCTAATATAGCAACTTATACGATCACGGGGCTATTTTATTTTTATTTTTTTAAATTTTGACTCACCCATTTGTACACTTCTAATGGTAAAGGTCCTTTCTCTGTGGAAACTCTTCCTACCAGAACTTGAACTGACTCAAGGGAACATTTATTTTGGGAGACTGTCGTTTAAAAAGAAAACAGAAAAATCAAACTCTGAGCACTTTTCACGTTTATTCATGACTTGAGTAAACTGCTTCCTGTGCAGACAGGGTAACATAAAATCTAGGCAACACCCAAACCCAGAAGCACCGTGTCCCTGTGAAGAGAGCTCTGGGCTGGAATTCAAGAGTCTGTGGCTCTGTTCCTAACTCCACGCTGTCCTTTTGGCTGCTGTTCAATGAGTCCATTCACTGATTCGTGCCTCAGTTTCCCTACTTCTGTAGCAGGCAACGATACTGACACCCTTGGGTGTCTGCTCCCGAACTGTTCAGTAAGCGTTAAAAGTTGCAGCTAGTGAGCCAGCCTAGTTCAGCCTCGGTGTGAGCTCTGTTCCTAATGTGCCTACTAGACTTCATTCTTTCTAAAGGATCCTGTACTTCAAACACTTCTTCTTAGAATAAAAGGCAAAAAATATATACAAATAAGTAAACAAACCACAACTCCACCAGCCAGGAAGCCAAAACAAAACAAAACAGAACGCTTTTCAGACAGAGACTCATTTGGCTAGGTGACATCCTGCCCAGGCAAATTCCTAATTGCCCAAAAATCATGTTGTGAACGGAGCTGTTATTGTGTCAGTGAGAGCGTGTTCAATCTGGGGAGCAGAGGCTAATGGAAATGGCACAGAAATGAGCTCCTTTAGCTGGGGAGAAGGTGAAGCAGCATGTGAGGATGACCTTCACGAGGTCACGCCAGGAGTCAGCCCTCCCTTTCTCAATGACGGCTTCATGAAGGCGCAGCAGAAGCTGTGCTAACCCCAGCGTCTGTCTCCTCCGGCACCTCGAGGTATGTGGTTTCAAATCCTGTCTGCCTCCGAGTCCTACTGAACAGCAACGAAAGCCAACAGAGAGGGAGAAAAAAAAAGAAAACAACCTAAACCCAAATCTCTTTAAAGGAAGTCAAAGGCCAGATGTTCCTTGCTTCCTGTCCGCCGCTGCCACAGTTGCCACTGCCTGTGGTTGTGGTTAGTCTAGAGCTCATATGTGAGAGACTGAAACTGTGTTTACTGGAAACTGCCCCGACTCTGTGGCTGATCATCCACGGCATCACCTGACGGCAGATGGCCCGGCCAAACCCAAGGTTTATCGCAAAATGAGAGGTTTTGTTTCTGCTGGGCTCAGCTTGAGGATGCTAGCACTGAGAAAGCTGTTTCTCCCTCAAAATCTAGGATACTTGGGCATGGTATTAGAAAAAAATGAAGGTGTACTTTGGACTAGTTTTAAAAAACCTATGGCAGAAAATAGTTTATATCTTTCTGCAGGAGCACAGTAAAGCAGTTGCTGTATTGCATTTGAGGTTGTAATATGGCAATTCCTTCTGTATGCACTGCGTGAGGAGCTGTGCACAGCAGCTTTCTGAAAGAGTGGGGATAAATGGGCAAGTACGGACATCACTGGGAACAAATGAGATCAGATAAACACTCTCTTGCAGGTGTATACCAGAGTAGTTCTGTAATGGACAGTAATAAGGTCATTCTACACTTTTTGCAAAAGCAAAGGTTGACCCCGTAATGAAAATTAACCATTTTCAGCAGGAAAATATGAAGCAAAGTGTCTGCTATAGCTACAGTTAATTCCATCGGCTACTTTCTCCTTCTGAAATTACAGAAACTCTTCCTTGACATCAGTGGGAGTTTGGACTGGAAATTGTCTTTTGGATGGATTCCTTTAAAAACTACTATTTAAGTACAGCAAGGAGAAGAATAAAATACAGTCTATTTCCAACAAGTAAAGAGGACGGAACAAAGGGAGCTGTAGAAAAATTCCGCTTGTTAAGCACCACCTACCGCTCTTCCTAATCCTCCTAAGGAAGCATGGGCTAAGTAAGGCCAAGAGGGAACATTAATATAGGATCTGCACAGCCTTTTTATTCTTGTTCTTCAGTTTGTATGACCAGTCTGGACAGTGACAAATGGTGAGCCTATACCAGGTGATGGCATGGTGGAATCCGGAGGAAACATTTCTAATTTGCAAGCAAAGAGAGATCACGGATCACCGGATTTTTACAATGGCTACATGGAGGCTCACTGGGCTCAAAGAATCTGTCCGGGTGTTGTGGTGGGGGTAAAATCAGAGCCTGACAGTCTGGAGAGCCACACTTCTGGTCTGAGCGCTCCCTGCCTAGTTAGAGCGGAGCACAGAGAAGATTCAGATACCAGACATGCAGGATGCTATGAAATCACAAAAGGCAGCGCAGGGCTCTATCTGCATTTGTAGCAATTAACGAGCACATTCTTCCCTGACAGTAAGTTACGGAAAACTCTCCCACACAATCCAGGAAGTGCCAGGAATGGACACCAGCCCTGTTTGCTAGTATCCGCTGTGGGTGCCAACACTGCGTAATAGCTGCGGATATAATGTGTCTGGCAGCTCTACCAGCTGGCCAGCCCCACGCTCGCTGCTAGAGAACGCTAGCACAGAAGATGGTGATGGCAAGCCTCACATTGGCTCTTTACTCCGAGGAACTGGGAGGATTTAAAGACATTATGTAACAGGAAGGTGCCTTTTGGGCTTTGCCTTTGTGGGTGGCCAACGGATTTCACACAGAAGTGATACCCCCCCACACACAAATGAAATATTCCTGGCAGTACAAGAATTGAGATCACTCCTGCTCCCTCCCCAGCAAGCTCCTTTCTGTCTTGTTTTACTACACACAAATGTTTTTGCTCCCTTGTGTGATGCAGGTGAATGCAGGCACTATTTTCCAGTGACAGAAAATAGAAGTGCATCTGCTTTGGTGCAGTGTAGAGCAGTGAGGATGCGTTTCTTTAAACAGCTGGGAGGCTTTCTCCTGGCACTACATCCCGTGCTATGGAGCACTCCAGAAACTAGCAGGATATACAGTGTCAGGCACAGCATGTTGGTGCGCTCAACAAACACCCTTATATTGGGTTACGTTTCTTCCCATTGCTTCTCCGTAACTGGCTGCACATGAACCAAACACAAAAAATAAATACAACTGTCTCTAATACTGAAAAGAAATTGTAAGCAGGCAGAGCACGGAAAGCAATGCAAACAAGCTACTTTGGGTATTTTGGCCACTACTGAGTAGGCAGAGTGTGTAAGATGGGCTTGAACGTATACAAACTGCCAAGAGAGAGCAGCAATAATGGTCTTACTGAAAATATGTGCAATACCCAGGGGTAAAAGGCGCTGTAGAATATTATAACAGCATTTCTCCGTGCAGATTAGGGCCTCAGGGAGCTTGTGGCCATTTTTTCCCTTCCTTACACAGGACACTGTCTCCATCTCCTTGCCTTTTATTTAATTGTGGTGTAATGCTGATTAGTTAAAACGCATTTCTGGTGTCTCCACAAAGCCATGTGGGCTGCACCACTCGCACAATGCTGTCTGCTGAGCGCCAGGGCAGGACTGAAGCAGCGACCTGTCTGGCCCCTGCTGCTTCCAGCACAGACTGAGCCCTTCAAAGTGGCTGCAGGAGGATGTTGTCCTCCCTGTGTGCAATGGAAAAAAAAGAGGAGGCAGAGAGGAGGGCAGAGGGGAGACCTCCACTGGGAGGAGGAGGATGAAGTGGGAAATAGAGGCAAGGAAGAACAAAACCGAGGGTGCAGGGCAGTAAAAAATGAATCCAGCTGTTAGTATAAATCACTGCATAAATGAGCGTAAATCACTTCAGTGATGCTGAGATGAAGCTGTCCAAGGAGCTGGATCAGCTCCATCTGTGGTATTGATCCACCGATGTCAGCAGACAGACATGCCCTGCAGTTGGATTTGATCACACTTTATGCCTTCTCTTACACCAGGAACCATGGCTGCTTGTCCCTCTGGAAACATATTCTGCTCCAGAGCAATGTGTATGCCTAAGGGCAGAGACAACCTCATCTAAAAAAGAACAAGGTATAGCTGTACCCCAGCCCGGCTATCACTTAGTTCAAGCATAGGAAGCCTGTCTACAAGAACAAATTCACAGTTCTAAGAATAATTTCTAGTACAAACCCTAGATTATCTCCAGTGGGGGACTGTCCCAAGAAGGGAGGATGTGGTCAGAGAAGGGTGGTGGATGTCTGTTCACTATAAATTTAGCCAGCTGGCTTTCCATAAGGACTCAGAGCTAGATAAATTCCTACAGACAAACCAGTTACGCTCCCCTGACATTTCCAGTGTCACCTCTACTCTTGCAAGTCTCTTTTCTGCCCAAATCTAGAGCACCAGCTGCTACAGGGCCCCTAAGACAACATAACTTCACTGAGGTTCCTGCACATCCAGCTTGGTTCCAGGAACCTTGACTTACACCTCTTGCTGTGGCCGTATGTTGTGTTTTATACCACTCTGTCTGTATGACTCTGAGAAAGTGATTTGCTAATTAAACGTGACATTTTCAACCTACGAAGTCTGCCTAACCAGTATAAACTGTTCTGCTTTCAAGTGGTTTTGGCTGCAATTTGCAATAATTAGGGGGATTTTCCATGCTCGTCCTTCTCTCTTGAAGCAGAGCTGATTTTTCTGCCTCTGATCTTTAGCTTGGGTGGCATTTGGCCACCAGCTATGTACAGGTATCATATGTACATCCAGCGGTCTTACCCTGGCAGAAAACAAGGAGCAGATGTAGGGGTTTGAACTCTGCTGATTCTCTCCATCACTCAGCTCACTTCCCTGGTGATTTATTCATACCCAAAAAAAGCCAGTTGTACTTCTGTAATTACCAGGAAGGAACCAGTAGCTTTATACCAGCATGCACAAGAGCAGCACTGCATTCAAAATATCCCTAGATAGTGCTTTGGGTCACAGTCCCCTAACACGTTGAATCACGTATCCTCATGGTCACAAGCAAAAGAGACACATTCTTTGGGGTCTGTGTCTTTTGGAAACCTCCCACCACTCTGGCTGACTTGTCACCTGACTTGTCTCACACATAGTAAACTGGCTATGTAGGGAAAAAAGCCCATAATAGACATTTCCTCCAGCAGCAGCAAATAAATCCTGCTCAAATTCCATGCCATTAGCAAGCAGGGGGTGATCCAATGAGACAAGGAGCCCCTCTATGCCAGTGGTATTGTCACTGTTCAGAAATTAGCCTGGGGCAGAGCTGAAAACCCTATCATTCAGGACATTTACAGATGAAAATGTTTTCTCTGGTCCAAAACCTTCTAATAAGCTAAGGAAAGAGCTCATTCTACAGACAGCCCTCATCACCCTCATATCCTTTGTATCTAGGACTGAACAGGGCATCTCCAGGCCACATGTATTTATGTTGAGAAAGAGATTGCTATGTTGTAGCTTGGCCTTGAGTTTACTGATAATGGGACGTAGCTGTTGTTACAATCAGCCATCACCACTATCAATCAAGCCCTCCCCACCCTTGCCTGGATGTGTACATTGCGAATAAAGTCCTCACTACAAATAAAAGCTTGGTGGTACCCTTGGCAGAAGACACAAGCACTCAAGAGAGTTCTGATAACAACTTGTGTAAATCCCAGCCTGAGCTGGATAGGACTGAGCTGAGCCAGATGGTTTCATCTCAGAACAGATTTTCTTTCCATGAGCAGCCTGTTTCCACTTACAGCAAGGCACGGGCAATGCAGAGTTTCCCCTCATGAAGGGCAGGAAGGACAGAAGCTGATTTCGGGTTTTTTTTTTGTTTTTTTTTTTTTCCTGCTCCAGGATTCATACAGACACAAAGAATGCCACGCTGAGACCTAACAGCCAACTGATATGTGTGTTAGCCTAGAAGTCAAATCTATTTCTCTATGTAATAAGCAGCAAGCAATTCCTTGTATTTACAGAAACCAGGCGTGAAAGATCCTGTACTACAGCTAGACATATCTGTACTAGCAGAGGAACTAATTGAAGCCTGGTTTCTTGTGGATGTCTTGTGATTGGATTCTCTCATGTCTACTGAAGTGCAGCTCTTCCTGTGTTGAAGTAAAATCTGAATCCTTGGGTTTCTGGTGAGAACCGAATTAACTTCTTCCCAGTAGAGAATTTCACAAAAGGGACCTCTGTCCTTGACCAGGACATTTCAATGAAACTTGCAAGAATTGGATGACTTAGCAACCTCTTGCTCTCTGTTAGACTCATTTGCAATGGGCTAGTAGTTGCTTGGGCAAACAGATGGTCAAAGGGCCTAAATCATGGCTAAAACAAACAAGGTGGTAAAAGTTATGAAAATGACTCTCTCTGCAATCAACACAGTTCATCACTGCACTTCTGGGTCACACATAGTCTTTAGAGGGACATCCATATTCCACAGCTGATGCTATCAGCTCTTCATTCATAACCATGATTTGTGTTCTGCATCTGCATTTCTAATTGTCTGGAGCCAGTGCCCTATCTCAGTGTCTCATCTCTAATCAGGAATCCACCCCCTGGTCCATGCCTCTGGCTTTCTGCTCCCTTCTGCCATGAGTCATTATTTCAGTCTTCTGCAGCACCGTGGGTGGCAGCTGATCCAACAGGTCAAAAGCATTCCATGGAGAGGAAGTTGCATAGCAATTGCATTTCCTGTGCTGGGAATTTTCTCCTCTACGTTTTGCAAAAGAGTGAAGAATCTGGGAATTATCTGTGTTGTGAAGGCCCATGAATTGAGGGGAAGGACAGGAAAGGTTCTTACTCAAAAGTCTCTGCAATCTTTCAGTATGAGGTTTGGATTATGACCCAAAGCCCTCTAAAGCCCATGGAAACACTCACAGTTCTTTCATTTTTCTTTGGACTGAACTGCAGGTGAGCTGAAATGACTGAGCAGGTGATATTTCCAAAGCCAGGGGGAACAATTCAGTTCTGCCCTTACACTGAACGGCTCTACCAGAACTGGTGCTAAACGTGAGATCATCTGTCAATAAGTAGTTCTTCTGCATGGGCCTAGCAAGCAGAAAATAGGAGAGCAAAGGCGCTGTACGGAGAGTGGTGTGAAACATAAACATGCCAGAGGGCTCTTGTGATGCTCTGATGAAGATCTGAACTAATCTCTCAGGAAGTGGCAGTTACAAAGCTCCTTTCCATCAAAAAGGAAATAGTAAGGTAGTCCAGTGAGTAGGTCTCCCCAGGACTGGCTGGGATAGCAGAGAGGGGATGGGAAGATGTTATTTCTGCAATCACAACTTGTAAAGCCACCAGACTGAGTGACAGGAAGAGTTGCAGTCTGAGTGTAAGAGGGAAGGGTGGGCGTAAAAACAGAACGAATGTGAGCAGGTTAAAGCACCAGGAAGGGAGTCAGCCCATATCAGGGTAGAATTGAGTTGCTGTGTGCCCAGGCAAACGTTTTTGCTTCTCTGCA
This sequence comes from Anser anser, assembly GCF_964211835.1. Lineage (NCBI taxonomy): Eukaryota > Metazoa > Chordata > Aves > Anseriformes > Anatidae > Anser > Anser anser. The sequence continues at coordinate 4,423,356 of NC_139738.1, read as the reverse complement.
CCTCAGTTTCCCCAGCTGTGAAACAGAGATGACAGCCCTTGCCTCCTACACAGGGACACTGTGAGGCTGAACTCATTAATGTTTGCCAAGCTGCTTAGAAATCCTCTGACGGAAGTTGCTGCACAGCATGAGCACACAGTTGTTTTGGTTTGGTGTTTTTTTTTTTTGAAACACTGAAGAGATGAGCAAATGAAAGAGTAACCAGCATAGTTCACTGCCTCTTTAGAAATTCCTGGTGAAATCCTAGCTAGCAAGGGAAGAGGGTTTGCAAGGGAGATGAGAAGAAAGCAGATGCCAAGTGAGAGAGTTCTGGCACAAGGAGGGTGAAAGCATCCATCCTCTCTCACACTTGCCTGGTGACAAAGAAAAAAAAAAAAAAGAAAATGAAGGTGAAGGGGGGGAGAGGGAGAAAGAGAGGGAGGGAAGGAGCAGTAATTCCAATGCGGTTGGAATAACTCTGCTCACTGTAGCCTGTCCAACAACAGCCCTGGCGGATCATAAAACAGCCTCTCACATCCATGTGGTTTTTGCTGCTAGGAGACAAGGTGCAAAACACACAACCTCACGCCGGGCTCTGTAAAACCTTATATCCCCCTCAGACCCAGAGTTCATCTGAAGAATTTGCATCACCTAATTAGAACCAAGCCAAGTTTTACAAAAAAAAAAAGAAAAGTAAAATATAGAAAAATGAAAAGCCCTTTTCCCTTCTTTGTGACTTCAGTTACCATAAAATTTGAAAGCTACCTTTCAGGCCTCTTCCCAGGAGAATTTCCACGAAGAGGCTGTGCTGGCAAATCTCAGCCATGAAGAACAGTTGAAAGCTCAAGTCACTTCCTTGCAGCAGTGCCCAGAGGCAGGTGTACCCCGTTCTCCTGCCTCCGTGGTGGGAACTGCTGACAGACAACACCAGGAAGCACAACGGGACCGTGAAACAGCTCTCATTTTGGCTGCTGTTGGCATTCTCAGGGTTGTTTTTCTGCACAGAGAGCAAGAAGCAAATCTTTGCTTTTACAGACATTGTGATGAGTCTTTTATTTTTTTCTCCTCCTCTCTGCATTTTCATTCTTTTTGTATCTTTACTGTAAAGCAGGATAAGGCATGCTGTGGTACAGGTGCTTAGGCTGGTGTTGCCCCTCCCTGTAACAAAGACCCTCACAACCTACCTGACAAACTTTACTGCAGCATATAAAAGCACAATCTCTACCACCCATGATTTGCAAGGCAGCTTTATCTACATATCCTCCCAGTCACCCCACCTGGGGCCTCTCACGGCTGCAGGCCACCAGGTGTATGAAATTTCATGGCAATTGTGTGACTGGCCAAGAAACGGAAGGTTTGCCAAGTGCCAGGTCGTGGTGGCCCTCAGCTCCATCTGCTCCCAGCAGTGGCCAGTCCTGGGCTGGGAAGCCATGGCAGATACACTGCACAGAGCGGCCTGTCAGTCACAGTGTGAAAGCAAGGAGTTTTCGGGAGGAGGCTGATGATTTGTGAAGCCATGTCCAGGCACTTTAACCAGCAGGGACCATGGAGGTGTCTTGCCTGCCCTCACACAATGCAGGCTGAACCTGCACCTGTCCCTCAGACCTCTCTTTGAGGGGGCCACCAGGAAGCTGCTCCAGCAGTGATTTAGCCTCACAGCTAAACCCACACACCTTCTTTTTGAACATACCCATCTCCCATGCTATGGGAAAGGCAAGCACCGAGGTTTGCCCACCTTGTCTACAGCCCCTCACCCATCTGTGCTGGGCATGGCTCCCCCAGCCCTCAGTGGCCAGGGTGGGCCTTTGAGGGGACCCAGCATGGCGGCAGCACCAGGCTGCAGCTGTGGGCGGGCAGGGAAATGTCCTTCTCCCTCAGGCAGCTGGCAGAGACGAGCAGGGCCTGCCAAGGAGGCTGTGAGAGCAGGAGGGAGCTACTCGGGTGATGGAGGATGTGAGGAGGCGAGTACCAGATCAGCCCTTCCCTTGAGGGCATCCTGCCCACACAGCCGTGCTGTGGTGGCCGATGTCGCCAAGCTGTGAAGAGCAGCACTGAGACTCTGGACTTGGTCCCTTTGGCACATCTACGGGGTGTAACAACATCATGTTGATGTGGCAGTGGCTACTATGCTGGTAGGACTCATGAAATGGAGTGCTACTGCAGCTTTAATCCGACAGCCCAGGCTAGCAGCCAGCAGACTGGCCTGTAGGATCCCAACCTGACAGACTGAAATCCCACAGCGGTGATAGACTGCTGTTGCGTGCTCTGTGGGACCCAGCAGGCACATCCACGCTGTGAGGCTGGAGGCAGACGTGCGGTGGATGCCACAATGGCAGGCACAGCAACAGGACCTTTCTCAGAACCATATGTGCGAACAGCAGGGCCTGAGGCCTGTCCTTGTCATGCTCCCTTCCATCTACCCACGCTTTATTGCTCTGTCTGGGATTTCAGCGCAGGGGCTGTGGGTAGGGGACATGCTGTTACTGTGGGTTCAGATCATATTTTGATTACAGAGGCTGTGAGGAACATTCATTCCTAGTGGGTGTATCACAGCTACGGCTTCCGGAGAAAGCAGCCAGTGGAACAGCAACAGGTCCCTGACAGGGAGGGCCGTATCCGCTACAGCCTGTACACTCAAGAGGATGCAGCTGTATCCTCCCCGCCAGGCTTGCACTTGCATTTTCCTTCTCCACAACCCAAGCAAGTGTTGCACCTCCACTCCTTGCAGCAGCAGCAGCGACAATTGACCTCCCAAGTGCGCATGCCCTGCAGAAAGTGCTCAGGAGGAATTTGTCTGCCCTCACATAGCCACCGTATCTGCCCAAAACCTTGGGTTGTCTGCAAGAGGAGGCAGCTGGAGCACTAGTCTTAAGAGAGAAGTTACTCTAACCTGGCCTATGCAACCAGAGTGCACCGTCACGGTCTTTCAACACCCAAAGAGACACCAGCAAGGACCTAGCCTAGAGGTGTTGACGTCAGGGAGACCTGATGAACACCGTGTGCGTCACTGCTTCGAGTGAGAGGAAAGAGTCCTCTCAGGGAGGGAGGGCAGACAGAAAACAAGGACCCCGAGGATCACTTGCTCAGAGGATGAGAGGGGAAAGAGGTCAGTTCCTGACAAGCAGCTCAAAACAAAGTCATTGTTCTGAGTGAGACTCTGTCGTCCCTCTTTCACCAGGTGTTACCTGGAAAATCCATCTGCCCGTTCCCCCTCCCTTCCCCATTCCTCTGCCCTGGCTGCTCAGGGAATGGGGAAATTCCTGAGACAGCTGTAATGGCACCAGCTTCCTGGCCAGTCTCACCTCACCTTCCTAGAGGAAAATCAGCAGATCTCATCCGATGCCTGGAGGAGGAAGCACCCGGCAGCCCTGAGACAGGCTATCTTTTTGGCAGAACCTTCACATCCCATGGTAGGACACGTATTTCATTACATATGCATTCTTTCCTGGCCTACAGAAATCTGCTTTGTGGGTTTACCAGCCAGATGTTGCCCTGTAGTAATGGTCTAAAAACCAGACCAGCTCACAGAAATACCCCTGTCTTCCTCACTACCATACCTTTTGCACTACCTTGCACTACCTACCGGCACCTTCTGGAAAGGCTGAGGGCCTGACAATTACCTACAAGAAAGCAAGAAATACCAAGGCCTTCCATGCCTTTTCTATAGGTGGAAAAAGAAGTCCAAATCTTTTCCCTGCCCCACCTCCAGCAACTCCAGTGTAAACATCCCTTCCAAGTCTTCTCACATAAATTCCAGGGTTTATCCATAGGACAGTCCAGTTCAGAGCAAAGCTCTAGACCCGGATTTTGCATCCTAATAAAGGCCATCAGCAAAATGATGCTAAAAAGTAGTTCCCTGTCATGTCCATCACTGCCCTCACATCACAGCACCGCTTCCCTAAGCAGAGCCAGAGCAGGCTCCATGGGTACACATGGAGTATGTAAGCCTTTTCCATAGAACGGTTGTTTAAAAAAACTCCTTGGGATCATAGCCCCGAAGAAAGGACCCTGCAGAGACCAGCAGTGTACATACAATGACAACATTATGCTCCCCAAAATGCTGTCATGGGCAAGAAACACAGAGGAGAAGGGAACTTCTTGTCATGGTTGATTGATGGTTGCTTTGGCCCACAGCCAGCTTGGAATACCCCACGCCTGTGGAGAACCTTTGGAAATGAAATGCTGAGGAAGTTGTAGATCCTCTTGAAGAGTCAACTAAAAACAGAGTGCAGGTTTTGTAAACATAGTGTGCATACACTATTAAAAGACACTCTTTCTGCTGGGTTTTGGCATTGTGTCTAATACTGCTGGCCAGAAAGGCTGGTCGGGAGCAGGAATTTGGGGATTTCTTAAAAACGGCAGTATTGGAAAAAATGTTGAAATGTTGACATTTCCCACAAAATGCAAGTTTTGAATTTGTTTTTGGCCAGGAACCATCAAACAGTATCACTTTGCTTCTTTTGAAATAATATCCATGTTCAATACAATTGTATGAGCATGATTCTTCAGATATAAACAGAAGAGAACATGGACATTTTAACCTTTATTTTTTTCCCTGTACTATATAACTGCCCATATGTTTGCCAAGAGAAAAGCAAACCACTGGAAGTTTTTTAAGCTTTGTGATTCTCCTCCTTTTTTTCTGCCCATACTCTCCCTTCAGGGACACTGGCTTGAAACTGGTGATAACAACAGATAAAGTTAACGCAGGTGTTCTTTAAAGAGGTCACTTATGTGAGTGTCTAAATCGAACAATATAATAAATCCGAATGTACCGTGCTCTGGAGCTAAGGCCAAAGAAAGGTCAAGACTGGGATCACTAAATCAAGCTTTGCCACTGACATCAAAAGGATTTAGCATAAACCCATTCCAAACTAAAATGGTCCTTACAGTTGAGAGGCAAGTCCTTGTTTTCCTGGTACCCAGGCCCGATTGTACATCATTCATCACTTGTTTATGTGAGTGCACAGGCCCTTGACTGTAGCTTTGTTCATCTGGTTTTTATAAAGGACAACTACTATTTCAGATCAGAGGAGAATGTGTGCTACGCACAAGTATCTTGTCTACTTCAGAGCACGGCAGTTTCCAAGCGGATGCCACTCTGGCTCCTAGCCTGGTCTCCCTTCAGTCGTCCGGTCTTCCACAGTCAAGCAATAAATTCCATCCCTTCTGCACAGTTTAGCAAAGGCCATATGAGTCATTACTGGGTGTGAGGACAATGATGGATGTTCCCTTAAAATGGTTTCTGTTCTGCTGTTCCTGCTGCAAGAGGTCTTTTAGGAAGCTCTGGTCAGGTCCCTGGAAAAAAGTGCTGCTTGGGGTCCTGACGAGCTGTGTAATGCCTTCTGCTGTGAAAATCTGTAAAGATCCTTCTTCAGATAAAGATATTGTCCTGCTCCCCAGGGGTATCTGCTCTTCACAGCCATTTTCTATGCTAGAAAGACTTCCTGCAGCTAGGCTGTTCGTTTTATGGGCTGCTTATGGCTCAGCTGTGACCGTGATAGTGTGAATCCAGTCGGACATCTGGCTGTTTCTGCCCCCATCAGTAAGACTGGGGTGCAAACAGCAAGATAATTCTCAGTGGATACAGCCATCACTGTCTTAGGAATGTTTGCTCTTTCAATTCATAAATGTTTCTATGAAACTTTTGGGTAGAAGGAGATACTACTGACAGTTTGGACATGATTGCTTTCTTTGTATTTTAATACAGAGGTTTGGGGGGAGCAAGTGAGCAGTTATTTTCAATGCCTATGTAATACCTACTTGCACAGTGTGTTTATCTGGAAGATGAGGGATTATTTTAGATATGACTGATAAGTCTGTTGACAATGATGAAAAAGGTGTAGAAATATGTAGAATTCACAGCTAATTATACTTCTTTTGTGGCAATTGCAATTCTTCCAATTCTACCCCCTTCACATGAAGTAAAGGTAATTGCTTAGGGCACAGAGCCCAGCACAGGGAGGTGCTGCAGGTGGTACTGAAACATGTCGAAGAAACATGCAATGTTGTTTTTCATTCCCTTAATCATACAGACAGAAGTGAAGCTCTCCTGTTTGAGCAGATGGAAAGGGAATCAGTTCTGTGCACCTCTCGTAGTGTGGTTTCAGGATTTGGGCTGGGGGTTAGACTGGTCTCTGCCACAAAGCTGGTAGGTGTGTGTCACTGCTGCTGCAGAGAGACCTTCATGAGGCATAAGCAGTGTCCAGGATTGTCAAGGAGAAATATAAGCAGGTGGGCAGGATCCTTCCAACTCTGAGAGAGCAGTTCTGAGTGGCATTAGAGCCGATACCTCCTGCAAGGAAGCGTGGGTGGTCACTACTGAGCCTTGTGTATAACTTCTAGAAAGTAGAGCCAAGTAAAAAAAAGATAAGGACCTTAATGGAGTGACCACTTCTCACCCATAGCCTTATGCATATCTCCACAGTTTGAAACAAAGAACATAAATCAGCTCTGTTGCCAAGCAGCTAGAGAATATAATTTCTTAATGTTGAACAGCTGAGAGTGAACATGTATGTATGCTTGTAAAAGATATGTCACATACATAGCTGTTTTCTTGCCAGCAATCTGGGTTTGCTACTTGAAACTTAGAGTTTTCACCTTGAATTTCCCATAATCAGGACATGTGTACTCCTAGTTTCTTTTTCCTTGTTCTTTTTAAGTGCTGTCATTCTTAAATGTGCAGGCAGCGCTTCAGTGGGAGCTGTTACTGTAGATGACTGTTCTGTGATAATATTTATGTAGCATGTTCTCCTACAGGCTTAGCTCTTGCCAGCTCTGTATCTTTGTTCCAGGCAGCCCTCCTGTTGACTGTTAACACTGAACTCTCACATCAGATGTCCCGAGAACATGTTTTTTGCTGTGATCTGTTCCTAGCAGCACAAGAGTCATTGCTGTACCAAAGCCCTGCCTGATCCCTCCGGGAGACATTTACCAAGGCTTCCTAGCAGGTAACACGCAAAAAGTGGAACACATGGGGACAGCTCCAAATGTTTGCCTTTTCCTAAAAATAGAATCCCTACAATTAAGAGGAAAAAACCAGGATTTTCTTCTGCAACAAGATACTGGCAACACTGGCATGTGGCAGCAAGTGCAGTACAGGCCAACAGGCCATCAGGCAGCTCTGCTAGTGCATCTCCATTCTTAAAAGTCCCCTCCTTTCCCTCCTCCTTCCTTTCTTATGCATTTTGGTAATAAGAAGGTAGGCCAAGCACCTAAAAGCTGACTGGGCATGCGCATGTCCCCATCCATCCGTGACAGGCTGTGTGTGGCCCGCAGAGAAGCCATAGGCAGGCATCCTAGGAGCATGTGAAGGAATGTTATTAACAGCTGCAGCAGCGCTGCAGGGATAAATGATCTGTTTCTTCAGCCCAGGGTGCACTTTGGCAACAGCTCAGCCACTAGAAAAAAGCTCAGTGCATGCTTAGGTAAGTGGGTGTCAACTCCTCCTTAAATAGTGTCAGAAGAGGAAATTTAACAAGACAACTATTGATGTCAGGGAGATCATCTCTGCAAAGGGAGAGCAGTCCAGAATTCCTTGGACATACTCATCTCTCCGTCACAGACTCTGAGATTTTGTTTAGATTAGTCAGTGAATTTGTTCTCTTCCACAGTTTTCCTGCTCCATGAAAGACAGATCTTAGTAACAATCTTGTGAGACTGGACAGTAAAACTGGAGAATAATTATTTACTGACCACAACCTGCTTTGAAAAACTCCATGAAAGAAGCTGCTGGCAATTAATACTGCTCAGTAGGATGAATAAAGGTCTGCAGGCACACGAAAAAGGCTGACAAAAAGGGAGAAATGCATCATTTCCCTTGATGATCTGAGCGACATGTCCACATGTTATAAAGGCTGTTGATTTTCACAATTAATAAATGTGGCTCTTAGCACACTGTTCTCTCTTGCATCCTCCCAAAGCTTGGGGCTGCTGGGCTCTGGAGCATGCTGCACAGGGGCTCTGCACAGCTGTAACGAACAGAAGCTGTAAGAAACCTTCCCCTTCCTGCAGGACAAGCCAACTGAGGACCTGTATAGGCATGAAAACATCTCCAGTGCTCCCCTGTGAAACCTGGGAGCTGTGCTGTGTGACTGTGAGCTCCAGCCCCTGCTTCCTTACGTGGAAACTATTTACATCTAGAGATACAGAACCCTTCTGAGACGCCAGGCACCCCTTGGCATAGCCCCAGCCAACACCAGCCCCCTCCAAGAGATGGCCAGGGAGGTGAGAACAGTGCTGTGTCTGCCTTCACACAGCCAGCCTCTCCTTCCACGCCGTGTCTGCAAGCTAGTTTGTCAAGAGAAGGAAGAAAAAACCCCAAAGCCCCAAGACTATTTTTATTTATGATCATGTCCGTGGGCTGCTCTTTGTCTAGACAGCTGGTATTAGTATCTGAAGCTGTCCTGGAATTTGAAATACCATTTATTTACAGGGGAAATAAAAGCCATGAGATTAAACAGTTCGTAAAAATAATCTGGGAACTGACACGAGGCCCAAAGAGACCAAAGGTAACAAGATCTAGAGCAGGCATCTTCATTTGTCTTGGCTGTGGTGATGTTTTCTCAGAAAACAAAACAAAACAACTTCCCTCTCCCAGATGCACCCCCCTCCAAAAAAACAAAACAAAACAATTTGGTTTTAGGAAAGCATTTCCTTTTGTGTTTTTCTCCTCCCACCTTTGTTTGGTTGCTTTAAGCCTGCCCCCAACAAGGAACCTTCCAAGCACACCGGTCACCCAACTGAAAAGAGGGTTTGGACGGGCAGCTCTTACCCATCCAAGACAACCCTGGGACCTGGGAGCTGCTATATGTTCATGCAGAGAGACTCTTGGGGGGGGGGGGGTCACAATTGCAGCAAAATGCCATGTGGACATCTCTGACAATGTTTTTGTTTCTGCTTGCAGCACAGAAGTAAAAGCAGGAGGGTGGATAGCTGTCATTCTGCTGCTGGGGAGGCTGCGCCAGGTCGCGATCAGTGCCTACTGCGCTCGCCGTGGCTGCGTTGCAGACCACCTCATCTGTTTGGCCTTCACACCGCACTCATTTTTCACTGCCAGTTGACAGACTTTAGGAGGTTTCCAGACATGGAGCTGAGCAGGAAAAGAGCAAAACAAACTTCTGGGCTCCATCTGCTCCCTTCCCTTGAATGAGCAGTGCGCCATCACCCAGGGGAGTGTGTAAAGGAGTTTGAGCGAGTCACCCTGTAATTCTACACAGCAGCTGGTGAACTTTAAAGACCAACTGCACTAAGGTGCGGGACCTCCCCCTTTTACAAAGAGCCACTGGCTCCTTGTTGAGGCATAAAGTTCATATTAATTTAAGTGAGCCGTTAGACCTCGTGCATAACTGCTTGGCTAGAGAAGTGTGATATTGCTCATACTACGCAGGGACAGCTCAGTCAATAAGGCAGCAGCTGCAGGACAGCACAGCGGTACCAGGCTGGGCACGGGCTGTCTTTGTGCAGCGTTGGCAGGGGTAAGAGCTGGGCTAAGGAGGACTGGCAGAAGTTCTGAGCAGTTTGAAGGTATTTTGGCTCAGGGGTCTACGAGGGGAGAAGCAACTCTGGGTTCTGTGATCCTGAAGTTGAAAACAAGAGCTAAGACCTTTTAATTTGCTTCACTAGCGTCTAATGTGGTTTTTTCTCATGCAGCCATTCTGGCACGAATGCAGAGCAGGGGGCATTTTTAGCAAAACTACCAATTAATGTTGGTAGCCTCATTTTTAAATGCAATCCAAGGAAATCCTCCGTTTTAATCCAATGCATGCAGTAAAGAGGGAAACAAAAAGCTTTAGGCTCAGGGCTTAAATCAAGACACAGCAAAAACATCACTCTATTCAGGTGCCAGGTTCTTGAAAAATCAGCCCCTTCAGGTGTATGGCACAGCCTGCAAGGGAAGATGGTTACAGAGCACACCTGGGGCACGTGCTTGGTTTCCAACTGTGACACAGAGCTCACGTGCTTGGAGTTATAAAATCCACCGATTAAACTAGTTAGTCATGAAACTAAACTACCCTGTAATATTGTTTACTCTGCGTAGAGGCAGAGACTGCGTTTTATAGTGCAAAGAAACAACTAGCACAAGAGCCCACGCATATTACAAAATACTCATCTGCTCCCTCTCTTTTTGCATGCCCCCTGCAGTCTTGAAGCATCTGCCACATGACCGAGAGGGCCACATTTGGTGGAGAACAGTTGAGTTTTGGCTACTGTTGCAGGACTCAATTTGCTGGACCATGGTCCTGGCCCAAGATGACCAAACTTGTCATAGTATGGAAACGCTGCTAATGAGATCAGAGTCTGAAGAGGCAAATTCCAAAGCACAGAGAGAAAAGGATGTTTTCTTTTCCGCTGGACAAAACACAACTTTTCTGGCAGGCACAAGTAGGACAGTCTGTCCACTTTGGCAATACCCTGCATGCCTGGACGTACACAAGTGTGTTTTTACATGCAACCCGCTTTGATTACACAATCTGCCTCCAAGAGAACTTGGCAAGGAAGATATCTGAGAGGCTTTAGAAACTCGGAGCAGTCTGCAGCATGCTGCATCTCTCACTCTATTTCTAGCACCGTGTGGAGCAGCTGCCCGCTGGGAAAACAACCAAAGAAAGCCACCATAACCGTTGATCAGGTACCCAGGCTGCCACTTCACAGATCCTACAAGGTCACAGGTTTAGTTCCAGTTGCCAGCTAACACCTACCAGCCCTCATCAAATAGCTGGGCTCATGAGCACTGAACCGGCCCTTAGGCCAAATATTTTCCCCTTCTTCATTTCCCCAAGGGTGAGCCTGAACCTTTGCCAAATGCATTTGGTAACAGGTTAACGTGTCATAGGCTTTTCCTGACCAGCCTCTTCTTGCCTCATTTTATTTTCTGAAGTTGGACCTGCTCTTTCAGTATTCACCTCCAGAAAGGACAATTTAACACTCATCTGGGGAGAGAGCATTTAATGCTGAAGCCTGATTCTCCTAGACTCAAGTTAAACTTTCTGGGGAATGTCCCATAGCTTGCCCAGGGATTCTCATGCTCATTTAGGTTGCAGGCATCCTATCTGTATGACCATAATATTACTTAATTTGCATTTATTCTGGGTAGAGAAGCATCCATGTCTTGTGCTTATTGAAATGCAATTGAGATCAGTGCTAGTGCCAGGCAACCTTAAAGAGCAAAACATTCTAGTTAAGGCCAGGGTCACAGTCTTGATTACAAGGTTTGAAACATATTTAGCAAACACAGGCATAAAAACAAGAAAAGGCAGACCTAGAGTGTGTGTTTCACGGGTCTCTTGCTCTGAATGTTAGGCATCCTCTAGGGCATTGCTTGCCTGTGGATCTGCACGCCCATCTCATGAAGTGTCCTAATTCCAGGATGCATCTGCTGAGAGTGGGTATCCAGAAATGTCTATCTCCCATTTAATCTCTAGATTTATTTGCTTGTTTTTCCTGACTATTTTTAACGCAAATAGAAGTGTCAGAGTGTGTATGAAGAGTCACCTTCTTTTCTTTCTGATAGAGGATCTTATCACACTGCACTTCACTTTGGAATAGATACTTGGCATTTGTGAGAACAGCTAAGAACAATTGAAAACCTATATTTATCTAAGAAGGATGCTTCATAAAGACTCAGAGTGCTCACCCTTCTAGCTTTTCTTTACTAAATCAATTAAAAACTTCATTTTTAGCATTCTCTAAATCTCATTTTCATTGCTGCAATTTCCTATTGTGCTGCACCATTTCATTCGTCTTCTCATTTAACAGCATTTCACAGAGCCCACGTCATGCATCAATATGTCTTCCTGTTTTAAGGGTTTACTGTGTCAGAGTATCGTTATCAAACACGACAGCTAATAACTTCTGAAATCCTGAAATTTGTGCACTGTCTACACCAGGTGAGAATGAAAAATGTCAAAATCTCAGCCGTAGCGATCAGATTTCCCCACTTGTCTGCAGGAGTCACTGTCTTCCCCTGGGTTTCTCTATAGCTCATTAAACAAAACAAAACAAAAAAGGGCCTCTATAGACAGAAAAAGGTTGACATGATTAACTAGCTCTGCTGCTAATGTGTGCAACCCACCCAGGTGTCTAGACAGTTTGAAAAATACAGGTCGTATTCAGGAGGAACAGCTGCTACTCCTCAAGTCCCCCCTGTGCTGGACCTCAAATTAAGTAGGTACAGACCCTATCGATATTAGGTGGTCCTCTTCCAAAGGAAACATCCAGCATGTGGCAGGAAATTAAGTTATTGATTCAGTAGTTGGCACTTTACCTTTCGGGTCAGTGAATCGCTTGCTCAGCCTGCAAGGAAGTCCTGAGCTCCCAAAGGCGCCTGCTCTGGGAAAAGTATGCGAGCAAGGTTTTTCAGAGCCTGATGTGGGAAACCCACAGTATTTTGTCATAAATGGAAAGGGGGGAAAAAAAAAAAAAAGCAACACCTGTGTCCTGGCCAGATGCCAGTTTAGGCAGGTGTTTCTTGACTGCCTGTGTGCCCTGCGAAGTAATAAGCTGGGGAGCGTGTTTTCTTATGCAGGGTTCGGACAGTGAAATTCGGCTAGGCCCCTCGAAATAATGGTTAATGGCTTTGTAAGAGGTTGTGAGAGGGGAAATGGACAGATGCCTGTAAGAATAGGTGTGCTGGAACCCCCCAGGACAACCTAGGAGGTTATCCAGAAGTAACATCTATTTCTTGGCCTGTGGCCCCGAAGTACCACGCACCACAAGGCTTCCCTGGGCCGTAAGGGAAGACGGCAGAGCAACCATACAAGATGTTAGAGGAAAGCACAGGGCTAAGTGCCTAAGAAGCCCCCGACTCCTAAAAGCTGCAAGTCTGAGCAAAGTGAGAAACTGCAGGTTAAATCCATTTAACAAGGCCTTAAGATACCGTCCTCGTGCCTGTGAGGGTCTGGAGGAACACGTGCGTGGTGCAGAAGCACAGAGAGCCAGGGACGTGTGCTCCTAAACCTGCAGGCACTTGGGACTGCTCCCAGCTGAGCCACTTGACACGAACAGCACGCTGCTGGAGCAGGTTGAACACCAGGGAAATGTGAGGCATCCCTCCCGGGCTGGTGCATCCTTCACTTGACTCACATCTGTCACAGCCCTGAAAAAAACACAGAGGGCTTTGCCCTGCTTCGCCGCGTTTGGGAATTGTTGTCCATTTTACTCATAGTGGAAAAAAACAGTTTATAGCTCAGCTAAGTTACAGCCAGTGAAAAAGGCCTCCCAAGCCGTGCAGCGTGGCTGGTTAGCGTTGGGTTATTTAGGATGCTGAAATTCAGAGGGCTGTTTGTGTGGCCATCGCTGCTTTTTTAGGAGCCTGCAAACCACCTTAACTTCTGTACGCTGCGGCAACATGTGAGCAGAGGAATGCGGCTGCTCCGTGCTAGTCCCAGAAAAGGTCCCAGATGAGGCCAGCAGATTGGGCAGCAGACGTGCAACACCGAGCCTTTGAATAAAACCCGCAGGCTTGCATCTCCCCTGCGCTACGTGCGTGTGTGACCGGGGCGAAGGGCAGGAAACCGGCACGGAGATGCCACAGGAACAGAATGCACAAGGGCAGCTTGGACGCCCGGTGGGAAGAGCATTGCTAAGCAGTAAGCAAGTTGTAAAACACAAGTCAGACAAAACATCTGGCAGCTGCTTCAAATAGTTCTCTGTCTGAAGGGCAGACAAGCCTGCAACAGTCTCAAATCAAAACATGTGCAAGGACAGGATCAATGCTCCAATGTGCTTTGTGCAAGCGCTGAATGAATTTTGCTCCCTTCAGCACTGCTTTGTATGCCAAGAAAGGCTGTGCTTTGGGTTAGGTTTTTAATTTTAATAAACTTTGCTAAATAAATCACTACGTATTTCCCTCTCCAGTCAAACGCAACTTAGTCTTTGGCACGAGATCAACAGCATTAGCTCTGCATAGGAAGCATATGGGCGAGGAGGGGGGAGCACGCTAGCAAATGTTTTTCATGATTGTCTTAACTTAATCAGGCAAGAAAGCACAACTGCCAAAGTAGGTTCTTGAAAGTATAACACAAATCCTTCTAGTCTGCACATCTCAGGCACAGGGAACGGGATGACAGCCTTGAAAAATATGGGGTAAGAATGGGACAGGTACAGACCGATGGCTGCATCCAGTTGGGGAGGTTGCTTGTGCGGAGAGAAATCATTTCATCAGCAACGTGCCAGTGCTGCAGACAAAGGCGAGAATCAACAACTGTCCTCCCCCTCCGCAGGTTTTTCTGTCTCGTTGACGTTGTCATAGCTTTGGTCAAGACCCACAGCAGGAACGCCGGCACCAACGTGCTGCACGAGGGCATAACCTGCACCCAAGACGGGCTTTCCTTTTGGAAGGTATTTCGACAAGACTGCTAAAGGAATGACAGACTTCCTAATCAGCTGCTAAAGGCATCCAGTGAAAGCTTCCCCTCTTCACACTTTCCTTTCGACTCAGAGCACTTTTACCAAAGCCTCAAATCTCAGGAAAACCCAAAAGCTATGCCCACGGAGCATCAGGACACCAGGTTCTCTGCAGGTTTGTCGCAGCACTTCCGTCTCACCAGCAAGGCAACAGCAAACTACAAAGGCCAGGAGCCTCCTGTAAAATGGGGCAGAGCAGTCCCACGTGCACGAACGTGCTGCGCCAGCAACAGCAGGAAGATGAGAGATGCCGGCCAGCCTAAGAGCGTTGGCTTTCAAGGCGGCCGTGGTACGAGCAGGGCTTGTAATTTTCAGCGCTGCTCGGAAAAAGGAGCCGGTCTGCCTGCCACATGCCTGTGCCTGAAAGCAGGCAAGAGCAGGGGAAGCAGCCACTGATTCATTAGGCCTTGCTAATCTGTGATATCATTTGTTGATTCCACCAGCTCCGATCCCCATCCCATGACTTCCTCTGCCGTCGCCATGGCGCCGTACATAAACACGGCGAACTCCCAGCCCCGAGCAGGTCATTTATTTCAAATATTCCATGCAGCTGGAACACAAGCCTGTTTGGGTGTCTGGAGCGGAGCATGAACTAATTTCTCAGTCTTCTGCACCCGCCCCACCTTGTGGGCCCTCCCCAGCCCGCTGTGCTCCCAGCACCCCTCCAGCCCCACTCCCAGCAAGGCAGGGGCAGCCTTCCCCCGAAGCTGGCAAGAAATAAGTTTCACTCCCAGCCCCGAAACCTGCTGCAGCAGAACACAGCCGTGCTGATACCTAAACACACCGACTGCTCAGCTTCAGATGTACAGAGTCGTCTTCTACATGTGGGAAAACAAACAGGATGAAGGCTTCCAAAACTCAAAAAAAATCTTTGCTGTGATTGGAGAGAGAAAGAAAGCACTTGCCTTTTCTTTTTTTTTTTTAAAGAAAAAAGTTCTCCTCACCCAGTACCCTTATAAGGTAGTTCATAAGCATACCTCTGAGCTTCGGTTGAGCCTCACATTTTGTAGTGTTTATGTGAACTGATGAAGTGATTTGCTTTTCACGCACAAGGCAGTAGCTGCAGGAAAGACAGAAGCATGTGGACAGGAGGCAGAAGTAAAGCCTCTGTCATAACTGGCAAAAGCACCCGGTCGCTTTGGGGAACCTTAACCCACCTGCTGATAGCATTTGAGAGCACCGCTGTGTAACACAGGTGGGAAGCAGAGGAGACTGAAGGCACTACACCAGCAAGCAAGAAAGTCTGTACTCCACAAAAGACAATCGACATCTCTTGTGCAAACAGAGCTCTCAGAAGCGGACCAGGAGGTAGGGAGTGACTGAAAACCCACATTCAGTGACTTCAGCTAAATCAAGCTGGTGATGGAGTTGTTCAGAACACATGGAAATCAGATATTTTTCCAAGCACATGTGATACAGAAATGATTTCCACCACTCAGCTTGGCCTGCTACAGCCCCTTCTGTGCTTAGTGCACTGTGCTATGGCCAGGGGTTCCTTTAGCCCCTACCATTTTATTTTGCTTTCTTTAGCTCCTACCATTTTATTTTGCTTTCTTCTGTCTGTCACCTCTCTGCCTAAGAAGGACAGAAAGTCAGGTGTCAACATGAAGTGGTAGGTTGGAGCCTTGTTTTCACAAGATGCTTTTCTGGAAGAACAAGAGGTTGTCTGCTGTAATCTAGGAGATGCTTGCAAACCTCCCCAACATATCCTCCCCAACATATCAAGTTTCAAAAGATAGGTAAAGCCCTGGTCTATTGAATCTACTTGGAGAAAAAATAGTATAGTGTAATGAGTTGTGTAGAACAAGTTGTATGAGTTGTAAGTCAAGGCAGCTTTAGCTTCCTCCTTTGACTTCACAGATTTAATTCAGCTCTACCAGCAATAGCTATCTTTAGGTATGAATGGCAGATGTACAAAATCACAGGTTCCAACAGCCCACCCATAGCTGCAGCTCGCCCTCCACCTACACACAGCTTTTAGGTGCCAGCTTTAAATTTTTATTCTTCAAAGCGAGGGCCCAACAGCCCTTGCTTTACCTACTTGGGTTGAGTTCCTGGAAGTACGCTCAGCCCTCACGCAGAAGCTAGATATGGAAAATTCTGATCATCTCATGCAAATAAAACTCAGCATCAAGCAATATTTAATAAAGTTTATTAGGTTACCAAGTATTATCTACAGCCATAAAATAGGAAGTGAGAGTTTTAAAACTGTACAAAATGTACTGGGGAAGTGAGAAGAGATGGAGACAAGGGAGCATGAAGAGCGTTAGAAGTGAGGAGAACACAGGCTTCCCTGGAGTTAAGGAAGACACTGGTTCAAGTCGAAGGCAACCAAGTAGGGCTCCATACACACTATTTTTTGTGCAATTTGTGTCCCACCCTGTAACAGAAACTAGTACAAACCTCTATGTTAAAAAATCATACAATATTAGATTAAAAAAGAAAGGGGCACATCATACCCCACCCAGTCTTGGCACCAATTCTGTGCTTTAAAAAATATACTATGTAAGTAGTTTATTTTTAAAAAGGTACCCTACAGCAGCTGTTTAGAACATGTTCTTATACATACACCACAAATATATATATTAACATTTTCAACAACTAAACTCATTTGTACCTACACAGAACTGAAGGAATAACTCAAGAGCAAAAAAAAACCAACCACACAAACATTTTTTCAAGACAAAGAAATGTGCAAAATAACCCCAGAAAGGCAGCATAGTAACCTGTGGAGAGGTCAAGAGAGCAGCTCCTGCTAGTAAAGGAGTGTCATCCTCTTTACTTGGCTACTGAGGCAAGAATCTATTTGGGATGTGCTGATTTTGCCTGAATTGCTTGTCCTGTTTATTGCAGTTCTCCCCTGCCAACCCCCCAGCTCTGGAGAGGTTTATTTTCTTGCTGTGCTTGAAGATCAACCCCGTTGGGCTCCGGTAAAGTCTCTCAAGTTACATTCTGCAGCAACCACCTTCTGGATTTCTGGTCTGCTTATGGCACTTCCGCAGCTACACCGCCACCACCTTCCCTGGGACAGCTTCCCACCCTCAAGCAACAGACAGAACTATCCAGCTGCATAGCTAAACGGAGATTATGCTGACGGTCTATGGCAGAGCAAAGCCTGGTTTGGGTGACTAAGCAGCTTATTCAAGAAGAGAATTCCCTGCAAGAGCCCTTAGAGAATTACCGTGTTTCTCTAAAACCTTAACGTGGAACAGGCTATACAGAAAGCAGACTTAAGATGGCAGGACCTACAGCTGAGTAACAAGTCTGAGGACATCCAGTCTGTCTCACCAGGGACCTGATTGCAGAAGTTTGTCCCTTCCCTGTCCCTAAATCAGCAAGAAACCCTTCAGTCCCAGACTAAAACCTACAGTTTTAAGTCAAGAGGAAGAGGGCAGATGAAGACATGGGGTGACTGTTCAACTAACTGAGTCACACCCACTAAGAGGAGGCAGGACAGAATGGAACAGGAGAACTGAGCGTGATGGTGATAAACAAGAAAGCAAGGTTTACTGTCTGTGAAACATTGTAAGGAGTCCTAGCAGAGAGACAGATATCAGCAACATAACCACCTCCTCCAATTTAAGTGTCCTGGTGGAAGGGTTCTTGGTTTTGGTGTTTCAGGGTTTGGGTTTTTTTGGTTTTCAAAACTCAGCAATGAATTCCTCTTGGTATTCCAGACTCTTCCCAACTCTGCTGGCCACCCCATGCCTTTCCATTCTTAGCACCTGGTCTTAAGATGACCACTCCTAGTGCCTTCCCTTCCCCTAAACTATGTTCTTCCCTTCAGCTGGTACAGGAGGGCTCACTCCCAGGCTCTACAACCCAAAGGATGCAGGACAGCCTTTTGTCAGGAGAAGCAGGGAGGAACAGAGCTTCTAAGTGTTCCTTTTTTTTTTTTCTTGAAGTGTGCAGGGGAAGTGACTTCCAAAGAACAAAAACACTCGGTTCTGAAACAAGGACTACTTGAGAGCTTGCCAGTAAGGGCACATGGAGGCTGTATCAGTGACAGAAGTACTTTGGCCAAGGAGTTCCAACAGTAGCGACGACACAAGGGTGGCAAACCCATCTCCCAGTGGGTCAGCTCCAGATATTTTGCCTTGGTTCCAACTCTCAATCCCGGAACATGAAGGTCATTGGTAGAGCAGGTAGCTCTTGAGGGAGGCTGGCAGTGGCAGCGTGGGGATCTCATTCAGTCTTTCCTTGCCCAGAGCAAGCCTCACAGCTCGCCGACACAAGTCCATCAGAGGCAGTGGTTCAGCTGGAAAGAGAGAGACCCAAGACGTTAAACATCCCAAGCCACAAGCTACACATTCATCTTGTTTGTTCTAGAAATCCCCCAGAAAAAAGATTGAGCAAGAAAAGTGGATGCCTGGCTTGTTCACAAAACCCAAACCATTCAGCATCCACAAGTCAGCAGCTTCAGCTCAAACACACGGGCAGGGCACGACATTTCTGTGGAAGTTACTTAAGTTAATCAGTTGCGTGTGAAGGAAGAGAGAAACTAAAATCCCTAAAAGATGTTTCTTCTCTGCAACAACATTCAAGTAAGAACACGACTTCTAGCTTGTGCCTCTCACTGCACTATCCAAAAACCTTTGGAAGAGATTTATTGAAGTAAGAGACAGCAGCAGACAGTTCGGTAGCATCATATGGTATGGGCACCCAGAAAGTACTCTGATTTGTTTTTATCCACTAGAAACAGAACTGTCACCCCTTTCATTTCTGCTGCTACTTCTCATGAAAAAAGCAAAGCCATCTGTCAAAGCTTCGTGTCACTACTCGTATTGTGACATTTCCCATCAGAGGATTTCTTCCTACATTACAAACCTGGGAAAAATAAGCATCTTCTGCTACTATTTTTGCACCTTGTACTTACAAACACCGAACAAGATAATACTAGTTTTTTCAGGCAAGGCATATGGGGACCTTTGATGCTGAACAGTCATTGACAGCATACAGGGGACTGAGGTCAAAGCCAGAGCGAACACATCACAGCTGCACAGAAGGAACACAGATTAGTTTCTCACGGCTCCTGTTGCTGAGTCTGTCCAAGCTCACCTGCACAAGCCCAAGGGGTTCCTCTGCCCCAAAGAGACAGCTAAAACAAAGGCATCCCAAATTCAGTAGGTAACCGGACATCCTTCTAATAATCTGGATGCTCAGCACACACCGTTAGAAAGCTTTCTTTAGAGACATCTCAGGCTGAACACAGACACCTAAAAACAACCCCAAAAATAGAAGAGCTTGGCTGAGAAGCTGCAGTTTTCAGGAACTCTGACAGATGCCAACAGCTCTAGCTTCCACTGCTACAAGCCAAATTAATCTGATTGTTCATACAGCTGTTTTAAACAGCTGAGAGACTGGGAAAGCTTAATTTCTAAGCACAATCATGTTACTGTATTTCTTACCAGAAGCCTCTCCATCAATAGGTGGACACAAATCCCTTCCTTCCAAGTTCAAAGGTAACAGCTAACATTGAAAAGCTCAGACAGAGGAGATCAGTCATCTCTGCTCAGGCCACTCCTGATTCTACTTTGGAAAAAGTAATAGTCCACGTAAAAAACGTCTCTAATGAAAAGCAGAGAAAGCAGTTTATCTGTTTTTTGGCAAAAAGGCTGGGAAGGAGAGTTTGTTAGCTGAAGATACTTGGTAACAGTCAGAAATTGCATTCTAATTGGTCTGTCTCCTCCTTAAGTTAGTAGCCAGAGCTGAACTAATGCCTTATTTCCCCCCCCAGTCAATCCCTGCTAAGCATCCCAAGCTATTACCTGCTGCAGGGGAATGTTTTCTAGCACCAGAACTTCGGAGAACCGCTTCGAGCATCGTTACTGAGACATCACACCTCTAAGTACACCTCTTCCGCGAGGAGAGATGGGTGGAGAACAACCAGACAGCTGTCAGGGCAGTGCTGTTCCTACCATCTGTCACCATGTCCTGTGCCAGAAAGCAGCCCCCGGGTTGCTCAGCCCCCCAGCACTGCCCGTCTTGCTGCTCATGACCTACTTCAGGATCCACGCCGCCTCTCCTGCAGGGACAGGTCTCTGTACAGCAGGACTGCACGTCTTGGCTCTGGCTGCGACACGACTGGAGAAACCTATTACTGGCAGCACTCCTCTGGCACTTCCCAACGTAGCTTAAACAAAAATTTGTACCCTCTCTGGGGTACAAGCGTGCTGTATTCCAAGTCTGCCCCAACTCCTCTTGCTCCATATGGAAGTAGCTTGGGCAGAGGCCTTGTCTAGCCAGAGGACGAGGGGCCTGGGCTTCCAAAGCCTCTAGCATTAACATAATATATTCTGATTTAATGGCCTTAAAAGCAGAGAGGATCTTCTTCCCACAGAGCAGAACTTTGTCCTCAGCTATTCTGCCCTGATAACCCCCTCTTACTAAAGATAGACCAGAAGAGAAAGCACACACATCTGACCTCCTTCCATTCACAAGCACTACAATCACTGGACACAGTGCTGCTATTGAATGCTCAGAAGGGGTTAGAGCCAGACACCTTCTTTCTGTCCGTGCCAAAATAGCGTCCTGTCATTCCTGGCCTCGTGCCCATGATTCACTCCTATGCTGAGAGCACACTACAACCAAATCCAATACAGGAGGTGGCTGTTTCCCTGCTAAGAGCAGTTCTGTGCAGACAGCCCCACAGACTCGCTGGCTCTGAAGGGAGCTGCAAGCTTTGGCCTTGACCCTTCCAAAAACCTGGTTGCTGGAGCCGCTGCCATTCTATAAGCTGCTGTGGCAGGATAAGCTCGGTTCCTCTCTGTTGGTGAGAAAAGGCTTTGCCAAAAGCTCTCACTTCAAAAGATTTCGATTCTCCGGGGTTATTCAGCCTTTCCTGCTCTGAGCTCATCTGCTAAAAAGCTGATGGGAAGAAGGCTGACTATAGGAAAAACCAGAATAGTTACAGGAATACACCTATGCTGAGTGCTGAGATCGTGCCTCAACAGCCACTGAAATGCTCGCCAGCTGCAAAGCAAATAGTGGCGCTACTGTCTGAGTAACACACCGCTTGAGGGACAGTCCCCAGTTTATTTTTTCTGAGCTAAGCCTTCCCTTGGAAAAGATCAATTATGTTGTGGCTCATGGTAGAAATAGGTTATGAGGCAACAGTCTCAGTGGATAGATCAGCTGCTTTGCAAAGAATTTAGTCACGCTCCATGACAGAATAAGCTGAACGCCCAGACCATCCAATCAGCCTCGTTTCTAAACCAGTTTAAAGAATCAAGAGCTGAAGAATCCAGTAACTGTTTCTCAATAAGAGGCAGCAAGCAGTTGTTCTGAGGACTTTCACCTGGGTCCAGCGTGTCTCAGGCTTTATTAATACACTGGGAAGTCCCTGCAGTATGCAGGTGTTTGCTTCCAAAGTCAAGCAGGACTTCTCTAACCTAAAAGAAGCTTCCTCGGAAGTGTCATTGGTTGCCTATGAACCCAGTGAATAAGAGAGGAGTTTACCAGAGGTGCTTAAGCAGCAGGAGATGCTATCTGGACCTTTCTCTCTGCTCTGAGCAGCACGCCTTGCTTTCTGCCCACACTAACACAAGACACATCAGGTCTGCAAGCATTCGTATAGGCACCTGTCTTGCCAAATTGAGGCATATTTCTCAAAGCACTTGTGGATTTTACACCCATCCCCTCACAAGGCTCTCCTGGTTGTTCTGACAGCTCAGTTTTCAGGTGCCAGCGCTGCTTTCCATACCCCACGTCACCAGTGCCAGGGGTTTGACACGGCTGGCCCAGCGTCATAACAAACATGTTCTAAGCACAAATAAAAGTCTAGTATGCTACAGGCTTTGGGCAGACACCGTTCTGGAATGCAGGGGAAACACTACCCTTTTCATATCAATATTGCCAAATTTATTTCAGTAACAACATAAATCCAGATATTAATCCACTTCCTTCACCTCTCTCCTCCACCCTACCCAGAGGACTGAGTCACAGTCTGGCCCAGTGGGAACCTCTGACTACGAGAGATAAGACTTTAGCACATTTGGACAGCCAAATTTATTACTAAGCTTAGCTAGGGATTGAGGTCCCTATTAGTAAAAGGCCTGGCATGCAAGTTGTGCTGGCTGCAATATCCAGCCCCACACTGAAAATCAGCACAGCCTGCCCTGAAAGAAACAAAGCAAGCTACTTTCTTCGCAGATGGGACATTCCCCTTTCCTCAGACAGGGACAGCTCTTCCCACTCCTTCCTGCAGGGGATTTTAACGAGTCCCTTCATCGGGCACTGCAGGAAGGTGATTGTCCCTCAGGGACCGTTCCCTGCAGAAGGCACCAGGATTACACTGCAAAGAACAACTGGCCAAAAAGGCCATTCCTGCTGAGACCTTGGTAGCAGTATAGGAAGGCTTGTCACTGCTCCAGACAAACTGGCACCTCCTTCTCCCGCTGTACCTCCCCAAACTTCACTTGCTCCCTGCAGCACCTTATTAACAACATGTTACCCAGCCAGACGAGCTGTTTTAATTGCCACTAAGGATTCAGAGATTTCTCTAAATCCCACTGCTGCCATGAAATCCTCACCTCTGCAGGAAAGTGAAAACCCTCCAGGATGGTGTACTAAGCCCGCACGTAAGCGGCACACAGATTTTTATTTGTGCTGCTAAAACAAATAGAGCTATACTCACGGTCGAGTCCATTCAAGTAGCGCATCCGAATTTCACAGTGTCCCCACACTGCGCTCACCACGGGGTACAGCTTTTTCCCTTTGAGTCCCCGAAAGGCAACACCCATGTACTGCCCATCCACAATGAAGCTCAGCGTCCCATCGTCCATGTCCAGAACCACCAGGAAGGAATCCGGCACAATGAAAGTTTCATCTGGTTCTAGGAAGGCAGGGTAGGTTTTACTTGGCTGGTTCTTGCCGTTGTGGTACAATCTGTTGCGCCCGAGGTCCCATCCCCACGACTCATGGTTGTTTCCTACGAGCGTGGTGTACCCTACAGAGTGCAGAGGGGCGTCTGCTGTTGCCACCCCTACCACGGCATGCGTGCCTCGCTGCCGCATCGCCCACGTGATCTGCCACACGTGCAGTCCTCGCGTGTATCCCACTTTGCCTCTGATAGCGTCTGTGCTCTGAGCCACCGGATGCCGGTGAAATATCAGTTTGTCATCCTCCTTCACGAATACATTCAGCGAGCGATCGTCGTTGTTCCATGAATGCAGTAGCTGGACTTCGTACGACACCGGAGGCATGTCCAGTAGCAAGTCCAGACGTGTGGGTTTGCTGTAGTCAAGTCCCTGGAGCTCCTGTTTCAAAGGCCTGTATACCGGGTCCCTCATATCCACAGTCTTTATCCCACCTGTGACCTTCTGACCCATCGTGCGTTCGGGTTTTGCCTACTTGTAGGCTCCCAAAGCAAGCTCATCAATTTGCCCGGCTGCTTCTGCTGTCATTCAGCCCTGCAGGAAATGTTGCTTGGAGACCTTGTCGAGATGTACACTAGTCAGTATTGCCTAATGGATGGAAAGAAAAACAAGAGACAAGTTAAACATTACCACATACAGCCTTGTATGCAACATTTACAGAGCAGTTTCAATCCATTTATCTTGACAATTCATCCTTCCTTTCCACCAGCACGGGGAATGCATGCCACCTATGCAGCGTACCCTGCATAGCAGAGAGAGCATATAGAACAGACAGGTACCGAGTCTGTCCTCTTCAGAGAGGCACTCAAATTCCTCCTCTTGTCTAAAGAAGGTGTGGGTTCAGCCACCAGAGCTCATCTCTTTACAACGTACCATTCCTTATTCCTGCACTACTAAACCCTGAGAGCTGGCCTGTGGTCAGACTGACTCCAGCTGTCCTTTGCCTTAAATCAGGGACAACATGCAAGTCAGGCTGGATAAATTGAGAAAAGAGTTTCTTTTACACAGAAGACTCAGTACACAGTAATAATGCCCGATATTTCAGTGCTCCAGGACTACCTTTGCCCGGCCTACCAGCTCTATGTGGTGCCACAAGACCAGGCTGAGCAGGACACCCACCCAGAGAAGGCCCAGGCTGATCACCGGTGTTCGTTACTCCACCTCCTTCCACCCACCTTGGGGTTCTCCAGCCAAGGCCATCTGTACAGCTATCCGCAGAGGAGCCAGCCAAAACACACAAGGCATTTTTAATACCCAGAGAGAGTCCACACAGCTTCAGTGAATTTTAAAACACACCAAGATTAGCAGGTTTGGGCCCTGTAGCAGCCTGCTACAGCTGACCGGTAGCAAAGGCTTGGTTTGTACAGAGAGCTGCTGTGCAAAGCCCTAATCTGAGCTATCCCTACAGGAAAGGGCGGCACTGCTGAATTAACTTCTCCCTCTGCTGCTATAGAGGGATGCAAAGCATTCATAAGTACAGCTTCCATTCCAGGGAAAGGAAAGCAGGCTGCATTTCGGGAGGGCTACATTCGTGCTCCATTTCAGGGAGGGGATCACAGGCTGGCAAGCAGAGCAGGCACTGCAAACAAGCCCGGTACCTGCAATATTTTTCCAGGGTCCAAAACAGCTTATTCACAAACATGCTAGGTGAACACTCGGTGTTCTCCTAGCTGGTACTTGAGTGCTTCCTCCACAGGGCTCCCAGAGCAGACCTAAGATGAGGAAGCCTGAACTGCAGCCTTTTTTTGGCAGACGGCTGTAGGAGTTCTTGGAGAACCCCCTTCAAGGCAACCATTCCCTGGAGTAAAGGCCGCATACCACAGAGACACGCACACCCAGGGATTGCCTGGTGGCATTGCCCAGCCATAAATAGTTTGCTTCCCTCAACATTTCAACAGTTCCAAGAGAGAAATAGAAACAGCACTGAGCGCAAGCCATCTCCCCCCAGCAGCGATCAAGCAAGGTAGGAACCAGGCAGTAAGATGAAAGCTGCTCCATCTGGAGCCTTACAGACCTTCCCTGATCAGCTGGCAAGGCAGCCAGCAGCCATCGACACCGGTTTCAGGACATAGCTCAGCCCCTCTCCAGCTCTGGAAAGTACCTTGAAGGCCTGACTGTGCAAGCCCAGAACAGCAGATAAAGCGGCTGGGTCCAGCCTCAGGAGGCACCCGTTGGCACTACGGGCTGCAGGGGATCGCTGCCGTCAGGAGAGCAGCTACACCTCCCAGATGGCTCGGCTCAAGTGAGCAGCTTCAGCTGGGGCAGCTCCTCTTCTCCAGGAGGAAAAAAATTCCCAGCTTCAGATGCAGAGTCCAGGGGGAGGAGTGAGATCCTTCTCCGTTTAGCAGTTCTCCTTCCAAATTTCAGAGAACCCTCTAAAAAGCTGAAGCCAGCT